>NC_056038.1:1928840-2571787 GCF_004379255.2 Salvia splendens
TTACTAATTGCATGTTAAGATCTGTGTTTTCCACATTTTTCATGGACAAAGGGAGTAGTACATGACATAATAAATTGTTATTGACAAAGTAAACACATTGGATGCTGCAATCATATCTTCTGAGATATATCTTGCTCCAAATGGATGTAACTTAAATATTATGATGTTATTCTTCTTATATATTATATACATGGACCAGTTCAATCCAATTTTCATACTTAAATTTCTTGATCAATTGTTCTATTTTGAATTGAAAAACTAATAAAAATCACACATCAAGGCTTGATCAATTGTTCGAGTGTTTTGAATTGAAAAACTAATAAAAATCACACATCAAGGATGCTAACAGAAGCCGGCTTCAGAATTCCATTTGGAACCATGCATTTATACTCAATCAATTATCTGAAAATTCTGTATGATGTTTTGTACTTGGGGAAAAAAGTTGATGAATGTCGGCTTGAAAAAATAGTGTATAAATTCCCAAGTAATCGAAAAGCCACACCAACATTAATCTTTCCTTCAAAACACTCACTTTAGCAACATGGATGTGTGTGGAGAAAGGTACGTACGGACTGCATGAACTCATACTACTGATACGTGCACCAGTACAAACATCGTGCCTGTGCACTACACGCGACTAATGTTTCCGCTCGTTTTCTTGAATCATGCAGCATTATGTAGTTTACATGGGTGAACACTCGTTCGAGGACTCAAAGTCAGTGATCACAGCTAACCATGAGTTGCTTACCTCGGTAATGGGAAGGTAAAGCTTTGAGCTTCTTCCTTCTGTGAGCAGATATCGAAAAACGAAGCTGCTAAAACCATAGCATAGACATACTGGAATTAACACCTGTTTTCCTGGTTAACTTTTCAGTCTTGAGGGGGCGCAGGGTGCAGCGGTCCACCATTATATGAAGACATTCAGAGGCTTCTCCGCTATGCTAACCTCGGATCAAGCAAGAAAGCTCCAAGGTTCGTCCGTTCTTGAACTCAATATCTCTTACAAGAATCATCTGTGTTCTGATAATAATTTGTTTCTTTTGACTGCAGAGAGTGATTCAGTAGTGTCTGTGTTCGAGAGCAAGACAAGCCGCATCCATACAACACACTCGTGGGAATTTCTTGGTGTAACCAACTTAGAAAATAGCCATCAACCGTTGATGGACTCTACATCCGACATGATCATTGGAGTTATTGATTCGGGTGCATGCGTCCTCTAGAATTTCTGTTTATATGTTGATTAACTAATAGAACGAAAAAATGAATGATCTTACGTTTAGGGGTGTGGCCCGAGTCCAAGAGCTTCAACGATTACGAACTTGCTCCAGTGCCCGAGAAATTCAAGGGTGTGTGCTCAACCGGTGAAAACTTCACTCTGTCAAACTGCAACAGGTAAAATAAGCATGTTTATATTTTCACAGTTTACTTGCTTATGATGCATTGTGATTCCTATTTGCAGAAAAATAGTAGGAGCAAGATTTTACTACCAAGGATTGTAGCAGATGTCGGGCCTCTTGAATCGTTCAACGAGACATTTTTCCTGTCGGCCAGAGACTCTGATGGTCACGGAACACACACTGCATCCACCATTGCTGGCTCAGAAGTTCCCAACGTCAGCGTGTTCGGAATAGGGAAAGAGGCACTGCGAGAGGAGGCGCGCCAAGAGCTCGACTGGCAATCTACAAGGCTTGCTGGTTTGACTTATGCAGTGATGCAGACATCCTCTCCGCGATGGATGATGCAGTCAGTGATGGCGTGGATGTTATATCAATGTCGCTCGGACCAGGTCCGCCCCAGTCTGTCTACTTCGGAGAAGCAAGTTCCATTGGAACCTTTCACGCGTTCCAGAAAGGAGTAGTCGTTTCTGCATCAGCTGGTAACAGCTTTCTCCCCGGAACTGTGACCAACGCTGCTCCGTGGATCCTCACTGTCGCAGCGAGCACCATGGATCGCGAGATACAGAGTAATATATATCTAGGAAATTCACAACTTATAAAGGTAATCAATCAATCATATAAACACCTACATTGATACGATAATACCTGTTATTCTTCATGCTTCTGATATCAAGTCTTGCTTGTTTGAAGGGTTTTAGCATAAACCCTTTTCAGATGAACAACTTCTACGGTTTAGTGGCCGGGAGGGCATCAGCAGCGGCTGGGGTTCCCTCTGCAAACGCGAGGTACTTTCCTTATTCTCACTCTTGAATCTTCGCGTCTCTGATTCTGTTTTATCTGCCAGTTTTTGTAAGAGCGACACCCTAGATCCGGCTCTGGTTAAGGGGAGGATCGTTGTCTGCACGCTCGAAGATATTCTTGATTCACGAAATGAAAAGGCTGCTACGGTGAAACAAGCCGGTGGTATGGGGATAATTCTGGTTGATCAACTAGCTGAAGACATCACATTTCAGTTTGAAATCCCAGGCACAATAATCAGCATTCAAGAAGCAGGAAAGCTTCAAGCATACATGGTTTCGAACAAGTTCGACTTTGGTCTATCTAAACATCATTCCAGCAATCAACAATCAATACCTTAACTATACTTGTGCTGTTGTAACTTGTAACAGAAATCCAGTGGCTAGAATATCCCAGACAGTGACAGTTCAGCCGACTAAACCAGCGCCCGAGATGGCATTGTTCTCGTCTGCAGGGCCGAATGTCATCAGCCCGGATATAATCAAAGTATGTATTTTCAAGTAGTTTACATAAACAAACAAGTGGAGAAGAGATAAAAGCTCATATCTTTCACCTTTTGATTTTCAGTCGGATGTAACAGCGCCAGGCGTGAACGTGCTGGCAGCGTGGTCTCCCTTGGCCACTGCCAACACGGCTGGAAGAGCAATCGACTACAACATAATCTCGGGCACTTCAATGTCCTGCCCCCATGTTTCCGCGCTTGCTGCCATTGTCAAATCTGTCCATCCTTCGTGGAGCCCTGCAGCGATCAAGTCTGCGATAATGACAACAGGTAACGTTTAAACTAAGCCTACGACGTGCTTCATGTTCTAACTCTCTCCATTTTGCTGTAGCAACGACTCAAGACAACGATAGGAGCTCGATCAGAAGACATCCGAATGGAACTGAAGCCTCACCTTTCGATTATGGATCCGGCCATGTCAATCCGGCTGCAGCAGTCGACCCTGGATTGGTTTATGATTTTGACAGCAACGACGTCATTGATTTCCTGTGCAGCACCGGTGCAAGCCCTGGTCAGCTGAAGAACCTCACCGGTGAGACGACATACTGCAGGAACACCACAGCATCCTCGTACGACTTCAATTATCCGTCAATTGGAGTCTCGGACCTGAAAGGGAACGTATCAGTGCATAGAACAGTTACGTATTTTGGGGAAGGGCCAGCTGTTTACAAGGCGGAAGTAGACTCTCCCGCTGGTGCATATGTCTCAGTCACTCCGAACGAACTCTGCTTCAAACAGACAGGGGAAAAGATGTCTTTCGTGATAAATTTCACGCCCTACAAAGGCAGCAACGAGAACTTCGTGTTTGGAGCTTTGACATGGACTGATGGAACGCACGTCGTGAGGAGTCCGATTGCTGTCAACATCTCTCTCTAGGAAGTGTGTGAGTGAGGCAAGGAAACACATTCAAACAGCTCATGTAATTGTCATTGAATTCAACCTCATCAGAATGTAACCAAGTTTGCAATCGAAAACATTGTCATTTATAATCCCATGTTTTCCTATATTATTCAACATAGAAATACACTTTCAAGTTTCACAGAGCAGAGATAGATCCAAAATCAATTCATGCTTCCCCAATCATAAATTCATTAATGCGTATAATTTGTAAGAGAAATTACCAGCAAATCCACACAAGATCATAAGCCTCTGCTGAAGTGGTGGAATCTATTCGAACCGAAATGCAATAGCTGGCCTTTGGACGAGCCGAGAAAGGATGGCTTCCTTCTGTTCGTCCCTCTGATAAATATCATCGCGTACATCATTCGTATCTGGCTGATATCCTGCACCCCTCAAACGGGCCGAGAACAGTTCCGACATCTTCTTGACAGCACAATCCGTGAGCAACGTTCTTCACTCTGATCTCATGAAACACTCTCTTCATTATCCAAATTTCCATTCTTGACAGCATAATGGTTGTATCAGAAACATCTCTCTGCAGAAATTCATCAAACAGGTTAGGCGCTTTCATGTAATATGAAAACTGTCCCACCATTATATAACACAGCTACAATTTTCAATGCATTAACAACTTCATTGGTGATGTGGTAGTGTGTAACTATGATTTGAGATTTGTGAATTGAAAGAGATTCCATGACATTTACAAAGATCACAGGTACCTTTGTTTAAACTCAGTTTCAGTGTAACTAAACGTTTTGAAGCACGTGCTGAACATACATACAACCAAGTTATTTAACCAAGATAATTAATACTTATTATATCATTTTATTTGCTACAAAATACAAAAATCGGTGGTTCTTGCTTTTTTCTCTTTGGATGCCTTGATTCTCTTTCAATAACTGAGCTCCCTTTTCTGTGTTTTGCAATAAAGGAATAACTTTTAAAGTATTTCTCATTGAAAATTCGCCTCTTGTCTGTTCTTCGCAACAAATTCTTACTAGGGTTTTTCTCTGTCATCGAAGTTTCAAACCTTTTCCCAATTTCCCAAACTCAAGATTTTCTTTTTCTTTTTTTATTCAATAATATTCTCTCTAATGGCTAATTGCTCGAAAACGTTTTCCTTTTTCCCCCTATTCCCCCTTTTCCGCTAGGAATGTTCCGCCTAATCCCAATTCATTCATGAATTTGTTCGAGTCTTGAATTTCTGGGTTTGAGGGAGTTCCCAATTTAGAGTTATTAGGTACTCATTGGGATCTGATTGAGTTGCAAGGCATGACCTTGGATGGGTTTTGAGGGTTTTAAGTGAGAGAAAAACCCTTATTCAATTCCCTAATTTTCTCCTAAAATTAATTAGGTTTGTGAGGTGAAGCTTTTTTGGAGTGGTTAAAGATGAAAGCAGAGAAACCTAGCTGGATTAAGCATGGCACCACTCAGATTTTCTCCATTGATATTCAACCTGGTGGCCTCAGGTTTGCAACTGGTGGTGGTGATCACAAGGTATGCTATCTTCCTCTCTAATGTATTCTCTATCTTCAAAACTTTAGCTTGTAATTTCAGCATTCTATTTTGTGGTAATGTGTTTCTGTTGGAACATTAGAAGTTGAGACGTGCAGAGTTTCAGTTATTGAGAAATATGCAGTGATGTATTTTTAATATGGCATTTGATGTTCAAGTAATCGATTGTATGTATTCGAATTGATAAAGTTATGCTGAACTTTTATGAATCTTGAACCAGCAAGTGTCTTTGTTGGTTAGCTTGCTGAGAATAAGTTCAAGAAAGCTTAAAACTAAGGGATATTTTGTGGATTACAGCTATAAACTATCTTGATTTTATACATATGTCTATGGGAGGTAAATCACGGATGAATCCATGGTTTATCGTTTCAATCTCCTGTTTATTGTGTGTGGATTTGGGATTATACAATTACTTTAGTAGCTTGAGAAATCTTATTATAATTATGTATTTTATTTACTGAAATTCCACTGGAGTTCTCTTCTCTTAATAATGTGGTTGGCTAAAATCTCAGGTTCGCATTTGGAACACGAAGTCTGTTGGCAGAGAGATGCAGAAAGATGATTCGGCTTCGAAGCTTTTGGCAACTTTGCGGGACCATTTTGGGTCTGTTAACTGTGTTAGGTGGGCTAAGCATGGGCGGTATATTGCATCTGGATCTGACGATCAAGTTATTCTTGTTCACGAGCGGAAGCCTGGCTCGGGAACCACCGAGTTTGGCAGTGGTGAACCACCTGATGTTGAGAACTGGAAAGTTGCCATTACTTTGAGAGGGCACACTGCTGATGTGGTAATACAAGTGCTATTGTGTATTGTTGCTAGCCTAAATCTTGCAGGCATTGGCACCTTTTGTTCATTATATTTTGTTGTGTGCTCTAATCAATGTTTTAATTTTGTTCTATGCTTAAAGTAGGTGGATCTTAATTGGTCTCCTGATGATTCGACATTGGCCAGTGGGAGTCTGGATAACACCATTCATGTTTGGGACATGAGTAACGGAATATGCACTGCAGTTCTACGTGGTCATTCTAGTCTCGTAAAGGGTGTAGCTTGGGATCCTATCGGGTCATTTATAGCTAGTCAATCGGATGACAAGACTGTCATAATTTGGCGAACAAGTGACTGGAGCCTTGCTCATCGAACCGATGGTCACTGGGCTAAATCTGTAAGTTAATGAACGGCAGTATAACGTATACTTGTTTCATTTTCCTTCTACCCACCATTAACATGCTATAATTTGAATTATCATTTTCAGCTTGGCTCCACCTTCTTCAGACGGCTAGACTGGTCACCGTGTGGTCATTTTGTAACTACGACTCATGGTTTTCAGAAGCCCAGGCATTCTGCGCCTGTTCTCGAGAGAGGAGAATGGTCCGCCACATTTGACTTCTTAGGACATAATGCACCAATAATTGTTGCTAAGTTCAACCATTCAATGTTTCGGAGGACTCCCTCTAGTTCCGAGGACTTAAAAGCTTCACCGGTTGGTTGGAGCAATGGCTCTTCAAAGGTTGAAGGAAAAGATTCAACGCCATATAATGTTATTGCAATAGGAAGTCAGGACCGCACCATAACTGTATGGACTACAACTAGCCCGAGACCTCTTTTCGTGGCAAAGCATTTCTTCTTTCAAAGTGTGGTGGACCTCACCTGGTAATTTAAATTTAGTGTGCATTTTCTTATTCCTCGATGCTGTGCTTCCTTTTTTGTTAGCTGCATCCTTATATTTGCATCTTACTGGTGATTGCAGGAGCCCTGATGGCTACTCGTTATTCGCTTGTTCCTTGGATGGGACAGTGGCAACATTCCATTTTGAAGTGAGTGAAATTGGATATAAATTGACTGATGCTGAAGTAGATGATTTGAAGAGGAATCGCTATGGCGATGTCAGAGGTCGGCAGGGAAACTTAGCTGAGACTCCTGCACAGTTATTGCTTGAAGCAGCTTCTGCGAAGCAAACTCCAAATAAAAAGACGCATACAGCTGTTCCAGAGAGTCAGGCATCTCTGAAACCTTCAGTTGATTTAGGAGTCACTAAAAAAATTAGTAAGACGGTTGTAAATGCTGGAAAGAAAATTGATGAAGCTATCGGTCATGTATCGAATAAGGTGGCCTCAGCTCGGATGTCAACCCCTGTAAGGCAGAAAGAATATAGACGCCCTGACGGTCGGAAAAGGATAATACCAGAAGCAGTTGGTGTCACTGCCCATCAGGAGACAACATCTATTGATCATCACTCTGAAGGTCTTCCGTTAGCTATGAAATCTTCAGATCATGGCAAGGACAATAACGGAGTGATGTATACTGGTAATGGTAGTCGAGAAGGGTCAATAAGAAAGGTTGTAGGCGGGAGTGCCGATCTAAGAGAGCGCTCTGGTGTCACGGCTAGAGCATCTATTAGTGAAAACTTGATTATCGAGAAGGTTCCTGCCTCTGGGAGTAAAGACACAAGCTATAATGTTGAGCAGGTTGGTCAACTACCTTCTGGTAGTAGTATCCTTTCGATACGAGTATTTGATAACAAACAAGGGGAAGATGCAATTTGCATGGAAGCCCGTCCGAGAGAGCATGCAGTTAACGATATTGTGGGAGCAGGAAACACTTTAACGATCAGAGAAACAGAACTTTCTTGTACACGAGGGTCTCAGAATCTTTGGTCCGACAGGATCTCTGGGAAGGTCACTGTCTTGTCTGGAAATTCGAACTTCTGGGCTGTTGGTTGTGAAGATGGATCACTCCAGGTTTATAGCTCTACTTCCCAATTTCATGTTACTTAGAAGATTTATTACGCGTTCTATATGTAATTACATGCTGTTAGATGTTAAAAATCATGTGTTTTCAAATGTGTCGTAATTTAGTGTCTACAAGCCATGTGAGCATAGTTTGTTATGCACACATTTTTTTCTCTCTGCGTGAATGATGTGATAAATATTAGTTCTATTTATTGATTGCAAATATTCGTCATTGTAAAGGTTTACACAAGATGTGGGAGGCGTGCCATGCCAACCCTGATGATCGGTTCTGCAGCTGTATTTATCGATTGTGATGAATTCTGGAAGTTGTTAGTTGTCACAAGGAAGGCGTCCTTGTATGTTTGGGATCTTTTCAACAAGACGTGTTTACTTCAGGATTCCTTAGCTTCACTGGTAACAACGGATCTCAAATCCGATGCTGGTAAGCCACGAAATCTGATTTTTTGAAAAAATAGCTTAACTATAGCAGTTCGATTATGTTAAACGTGTGAGAAATTGCTGTTAATGTTTCTCTTCTTTTCATTCATCCAGGTACAGTTAAAGTTATATCTGCAAAATTATCAAAATCCGGTTCTCCCCTCGTTGTCTTGGCCACACGCCATGCGTATTTATTTGACATGAGTCTCAAGTGTTGGCTGAGAGTCGCAGATGATTGTTTTCCTGCTTCGAATTTCTCTAGCTCCTGGACCCTAGGCCCTGCTCTTGGTGGTGAGCTGGCTGCGTTACAGGTTGATGTCAGGAAATATCTGGCACGGAAACCGGGGTGGAGCAGGTTCGAATGCGTTGTTTGTCTATGTAATGATTGATTTTGTGGTTGCATAACGATTTTTTGTTTAAACCGTATTGTTGTAATACAGAGTGACTGATGACGGAATGCAAACACGTGCTCATTTGGAAGCTCAGCTGGCATCTGCTTTGGCTTTGAATTCTCCTAATGAATATCGCCAGTGTCTTCTGTCTTACGTTCGCTATTTAGCAAGGTATGGTGTGCTCTTCGTAGTTGTCGTATTGCCTGTGATAGTCGATTGGATAAGTCTCCGGATAAATGTTTCTGCTATTCTCATTTTCCTTCCTCGGATATCTACTAGAATGGAGTGTGTACAAAATGAAATTAGAAACAATAACAAGAGAGATCATTATAGTCGGGACATTGGTATGAAAAAATATCACGAGATCGTGTTGATACCTAAAATAGAGAACGTTTACGAGTGCAAATGCTAATTACTACTGATCTTGCTGTGCATTATGTTATGCTTGCCACACATTTTGTAGGCTTACTGTGAGAACTTTGTAGGGAGGCAGATGAATCCCGCTTACGAGAAGTTTGTGAGAACTTTCTCGGACCTCCCATCGGAATAGCTGAATCTGGATCAGATGCAAAATCACCAGTGTGGGACCCTTCTATTCTTGTAAGGCCTCGTTCTTAATTTTGTTTCGAAGATTGTTTATTTTCGACACGATTGTGCATCTTTTGATTTGCAATCCTCTGTTGGTTTGTCAGGGAATGAATAAGCACAAGCTCCTCCGTGAAGACATTCTTCCAGCGATGGCATCCAACAGGAAAGTCCAACGGCTGCTCAACGAGTTCATGGATCTCCTATCTGAATACGACACTGCTGAGACCAACTCTGAGCCGAAGAATCCACCACAGCTAACTGCACTATCCCAGCCTGCGAAAGATGTAATGGATTCCAATCCTCCTACGGTAGACAAACAAGATTCTGATCCAGCAGAGACCTCTCGAGAGAATCTTGTCGAGCCAGCTGATCATACTCTGCAGGCTATCGATGAAATGGATCCTGTCACAACGACGACACAACCTCAAGCAGATTCTGTTCAAAACACGCCCCAAGCAACAGAACAAATGGACATAGACGTCCCTGCCTCGGATCAAGTGGAAAATCCCGCCCCATCTCCAAAAGAGAAGGATTCTTGATCCCGGCTGACAACCAAACCCTAAATGCTAATGTCGACCACTCGCCTTTCTCTGCTCTTCTCATGGATCTCAGAATCTTGCACTGATTTGTTACCAACGGGAGCTATTGCATTCGAAGCTCCAGCTGACAGAGCGTCGCACACTTGAGGTACTCGGGTAGACTAGATCATCATTTCGTCTTTCATTTTCGTCTAATTGTGTCATACATTTAGCTAAATTCTGTATGTAACTTTAGGTTCCCAATTTTCAAATAGGCTGTAAAGTAAACTCTACTCTAAAGCTTGTCGGTGAGTGACATGTCTCTAAAAACGCATAATTTTCGCATAATTTATGACAAGGGTCGCAGAAGCAGTCGAGCCTCATCAGAGCTCGATTGCTTCTGCGAGTTACCGGTCATCCATTTTTCCGGTTACGGTTTTAGACATAGCCTAAGAGAGCATTTGCATTGTTTCAAGATCGGTTTTTTTATTTTTTTTATCGTTGATGTGCCCAATTTATCACCATATATTTGGTTGAAGTGTCCAAATCATAATTACCAAATTGATCAGGTTCATTTTTATTGGATGCATGCCAATGGTACTCTTCAATAAAAGTTATCATGGTAATATATTCTTATAATGAGAAAGAAAGAAAGAAACCATTTGGGAATGAGTTTTATTTTTGTTCTTCGCCTGTCATTCATTGCAAGTGAGGGTTGTTAAACTGCTTCTATCTTCCGACCTTGGTGACGACCATCATCACTGTGTCCTACCCCATGATTTTTGTTTCTAAGTGAGGGTTGTTAAACTGCTTCTATCTTCCGACCTTGGTGACAACCATCATCACTGTGTCCTACCCCATGATTTTTGTTTCTTGAATCCGTCATCATAAATTACAAAAATTGTGATTGTGATTACAAATTCAGAAAATTGTTAGTAGTAGTATTGTATTGAAAGTGATTAGCCTTTACAAATTGTGGCTAGTTCATAAATCGCCCAAACAATAATATATCCAATGATCGTAATTAATACTTAGGCCCCAAGTTTGGGGAATATACATAGACGTCTATTTTGGTCATCTTGTTGATCACAGTGAAATGACAGTTTTACCCTTGATGTATTAATTTTTCATTTAATAAAAAAATAATTAGTATGATCCACACCACACCTCACATGAATTGTCCCACTAATTTAAATCATGGGACAATAAGAATGAAGAGTGAGAGTGAGAGTGAGAGTGAGAGTGAGAGTGATTTATGAAAAGATTGTGCATATACATTTCAATTTTACGACTAAAGGTGTGATAAAACCAAAAATTCTGGATATTGAGTGTCATGATATTTAATCTGATTTATCCACCGGATTATTTAAAATATTACTCCCACATTATTATAGCTATAAAAATAAAGCGGTACTATTTTTCAATGTAAAATTAAAGCTTCAAACCACCAAAGATAGTGAGTGATTTTTAGTGAGCATGAATTCAATAAAGCCGTCGTAAAAAATCTCCACAATGATAAAAATAACCAACAATAAGAGCATCCGCAATGACGGACGTCGACGCGGAATTCCCACGGATTTGGCGGAATTCCGTGGCGGACGTACGCCATTAGGCCACATACGCGCGGATACGGAAATCGCATGAGGACGTCGCAGGTCCGCGCCCTTCCGCGAAATTCCGTCCTGACGTCCGCCATTGCGTGGACTGTCACGGAATTCCGCACGGAATTCCGATTTTTGCATTTTTTTTTATTTTCTATAAATACGTCTCGTTGAACTTCATTTCATCTGCACCACTTGTTTTTAAAAAATGTACATTTTTTAATTAATTATGTATTTTTTTAATGAAGTATGTTTTTTTTAAAATAAAGTGTGGTCGTTTTCTCCGTATTCGCGTCGAAATTTTAATTCCGTAAATTATTTACTTCCGGAAATTGGTTAATTTGTGAATTTGTGAATTTGTGAATTTGTGAATTTTTTTAATGTGGGAATTCCGTCGGGAATTTCGCCACTGCGCAGTGGGAAGTCCTTATGACGTGGCAGAGTAGTGGGAAGTCCTTATGACGTGGCAGTAGAAATTCTGTGGGGAAAGGCGCCGGGACATCCGCACCACTGCGGATACCCTAAAGGAAAAAAAAAAATCAACTCCTAGTAAGTTGTTAGCAAATTGAGGGACACCCTAATAAAGCCAAAAACACTAAAACAAGAAGCAACCCTACAAATTAAAAGAAAAATATCAAATCCCGCCAGCAAACTAATCCAAAGGTGAGGCTTGCACTTGCCATCCGCAACGCTGTCTCTTATCTATCTCTTAACCGTCTCATCTCTTCATTATTCATGGACCCCACTATACTTTTCACCCAATCTCTTAACTAAGACAGCACATGCATCACTCCATTTCTTAACCATCTTATCCCTTAACTATTCATTCAATTTCATTTTTTATTTTTATTTCCAACAAATTCAATTAATAAAAACACACTTCATTAAATAAAATAAAATTACAATTTAAAATTCTAAAAAAATAAAAAACCACATTAATAAAATCCTAAAAAATAAAAATTACATAATTTAAAATCTTCCGCTCACTCTCTCTAAATTCAAAACTCAAAAAAGCAGAAGAAGATATCATCAGTTGCGACGTCTTATTCCGTGGGATCAAAGCTTGAGGCAACAAAAATTCGCAGCAATAGACTTGGGGAGGTGAAGGATTTTATTTCGAATTTGAGAGAGAGCTCCGACGAATTTTTAGTCTGTGGATTCCAAAGATATTTGAAAATTTAGGGTGTTTATTTTTTTATTCGACGCATTTGCTCAATTGGATCCATGAATGGATTAAATTTGGGAGAAGAATAATGTTTTGAGATGAAGAATGTAGAGTGTTTGAGTGAAAATAGAGAGTTTTTTTATGGTGGATTAATTTGTGGGAATGATTTGATATTTAAAGAAGTGATTGGGGGCTTAAAAAAATTAAAAATTTGTAAAAAAACGGCTATAAACCGCTAGTATATTTTTTGGGATTTTTTTTTAATTTTCAATTTTTTCCTGAATTTAAAAAAAAAACAAAAAAAAAACACATTTTTCTGGATTAAAACGACGCCCACTCGCGGGCCGGCGAGTGGGCGTCGCGGACAAACCGGTGCTAGCCACGTGGCGCTGGCGCGTTGCGAGCTGTCTCGCCAACTCTCCCTCCGGGACGAAACGCCCGACGAGACGAGACCAAGACGGAGGACTGCATCGCCGTCTCTTATCCGTCTCGTCTCTCCGAGACGAGACCGAGACGGATAAGAGACGCGTTGTGGATGCTCCCTTAGGCGAAGAGAGAGAAAAAAATATACTCCCGAAGTCGTGCTCAGTATGCTACTTAATTCATCTAATCATTATTTGTTGGTAGGATAGATTTTGTGATTCCCTCTCGACCATTTTCTCACTTTAACCAAACTTCCACCCATTTGTCTTACATAAGGAAATTCCAAAACCAACATTTAATTATATAACTTCTTTTTTATTTTTTTAAGAAGATCAATAATAGATTCTCACCTACGCTAAGCTATTGATTAGACGGCAAACGTCTTACCAATGTGCTAAAGTAAACCTTTTGCGAATATAACAATTTTGAGTCAATAACGTTTAATAAAATTATTTTTTGAGTATCAAAAACCAGAAGTAAATCATTGAAATTAACAAAAAGGTGTACTGAAATAAATAATACTAATCGATATTAATGTAAGGATAAACAGTTAGGTAGAGACAACAAATGACAGTTCCCATCATTAATTTAGTTGTCTATTTATATATTTATGGAATATGATTTAACATAAAAAAAACACGAATGTCCTAGGTTGCTAACCAAAAACAATCTGTACGTGTGATATTCGTTTGATACATAATTGTCATCAAAATAAATGTCATTTTAATATAAAAAATCACAAAATGAACATGTTATTGTAAAATTAAGAAGCGTTGTTGTATTTTGTGTGTATATATTTATACATTCATTGGATAGGACAGGAAAAAACTATTTTCTTCTCAGTTTTCAATTGAGCAATTTGATTCCGGAAAGGATCAATAAAGAAAATACAGAAAGAAATTTGTATTCCACTCGACTCAAAAGATAATCCTTATTTCGTAAAATCAGAACTAAAACGTTTTTATTAGGTCCTATTTAGTCTCGAAAAGCGATAAAGATATAATCACTATAACTGGAAATGAATGACACATAAAAAATTAGTTAAATGATGAAATTAAAGCAGCTAATTATGATAAATTAATTACTTTAATTAATACTTGGCCAAAAAGGAGAGGAAAAATTAGTCAAAATGCAAAAAGTTGGCCAAAGAATCAAATATTTCTGAGTATTGGTTCATTTTATCAATTTAATTTAATTATAGTAGTACATTAAATATAATTATTTATGTCATTAACTTTTACAAGTCACATCAAAATTAAAGCTCGCGATTTATCAATGTTCTCTATAACATGAAAAGATGATTTTTGAGGTATTCAGAAATACTTTTAAAATATCAGGTCATCCGCAAGGTTGTCTCTTAACCATCTCATCTCTTCACTATTCATGAACCCCACTGTACTTTTCATCCCATCTATTAACTAAGAGACATCATCTGCAACCCTCCATCTCTTAATCATCTCATCCCTTAACTATTCATTCAATTTTATTTTTTATTTTATTTTCAACAAATTCAATTAATAAAAACACACTTCATTAAATAAAATAAAATAAAATTACAACTTAAAATTCTAAAAAAATAAAAAACCACATTAATAAAATCATAAAAAATTAAAAATTACATAATTTAAAATTTTCCGCTCACTCTCTCTAAATTCAAAATCTCAAAACTCAAAGAAGCAGAATAAAGAATTATTTAATGGCGATCATGTGCGTCTACTGGTTGCCAAATTTTGCCCAAAAATTAAAAATATGTAAAAACGACTATAAACGGCTAGTATAATTTTGGGATTTTTTTTTCAAATGTTTTCTAAATTTAAAAAAAAACAAAAAAAACATACATTTTCAACGGAAATAAACGACGCTCACTCGCGGGCTGGCGAGTGGACGTCACGAACGAACCACAGCTCGTCACGTGGCCAACGTGCGTGGCGAGACAGCTCGCGGACTGCCTCTCCGCGACAAGACACGGAACGAGATGGGGACGAGGCGGAGCCCGCAACGCTGTCTCGATGCGGTCTCGTCTCTCCGAGACGAGATAGAGACAGCAACAAGACGGGTTGCAGATGCTCTCAGAATCAAACGAGAGCAATGATCATGTACAACGCTCACACTTTACAATTTGAGGTGATTAATTGTGTAAATTACTAGTAATGAACTTTACAGAATTAAAAATTCGACACAAATACGGAAAAATTGCAACCATTTTATTTTTAAAAAAAACATACACATTTCAATTAAAAAAGTATATATAGTGCAACAAGTGGTGCAAATGAAATGAAGTGCAACGAGCCGTATATATAGAGTTGGAGTAAAAAAAATATAGCGCTCGCCGATCGCGTCATCACAATAGCGGAAGAGCGATCGTCTAATGCCATCACACCGCGGATGACCGCTCGTCCACCCCGTTCGTCCGTCCCGCTTTCGCCGACTGCAATAGCGGACGAACGCGACGCCCGAGCCGCTAGCCGGTCGGTAAGACGTGTGTTCGTCCGCTATTGCGGATACTCTTATTCATGGACGGAGGGAGTACTATTTAATTACTACTCCCTCCGTTCTATACTAATAGAGTCATTTTCCCATTTTGATACGTTCCATAATAATAGAGTCATTTTCCTTTTTAGTAAAAGTCAACACATTTTTCCACACCTACTTTAGTCTCTCTTACTTTTTTCTCTCTTCATCTCTCTACCTTTTTCATTTGAGTGATGCTAAATGGCCATAATGTGGCCGGCCATAAAGAGTTAATTTAGTCCATTTACATGTATAAAAAATTAGAATTACCGATATAAACTTATATGTGTGTGAATGGACTTGTAAGTTGATACTTATCTTTGAATTTCACTACGTAAAACACATTAATATCACGAATTACTGTATACGTTGAGCAACAATCAAGAAATGACAGTAGTAATAAGTTGAGCAAAAACTACGAAATAGCAACACTAACATGTTGAGCAACATATAATGAAGGTGATATAAAAGTAAAATCAAGTAGTATTAAACCAAAAATTTGAAAAAAAATCTATTTTTTTGTTATTTAATTAATTTATGGTTGGCCATAATGTGGCCGCGTAGCTTTATTCTTTTCATTTTCCACTTTATTCTCCCTTTACTTAACTCACCTAACACATTTTTTCTTAATCTCCGTGCTGAAAAGAAATGTCTCTATTATTGTGGAACGGAGGGAGTAGTAGATCAAAATTTAATGCGAACCATTATTAATTTTTATAGAAAAAAAATTTATTGGCTGATATAATTATCTCCACAACTATCTTTTTAAATAACAATGAAAAAAATCTAAAAAACGTGCAATAGGTCTATTTTTCCTGATTTGGAGGAATAGTATATGCAATAGATACTTGTCAACATCATCGTACGTTAAACTGTTAATATACATTAATTTCTCATTCAAAACGTGCAAAATGTGACTTTGCTCTTTTTAGATTCGAGATAAATGTGAGTCATCAATTTTCCAAAAGTAAAAGTAATTATTTAATATGTCCTTTTTTTCCTGCCTGTTAATTTCCAGTTATGAGATAACGACTTCAAATTGCACAGTTGATTGCCCACAACTGGCTAAATAGGTAGTGTGTAATAAAATTGATTTATTATGCAAGTAGAGAAAACGACGTTAAGTCCAGCACGCACAATATTGTGAATAGAGAGAACATAAGGAATCATGTCGACATGATTTGGGACTGAATTTAATTTAATTTAATTTAATTTGTTTTTAATCCAATCTTTGTATGGTAATTAATATGGTTCAATTTATTGTGGAACATTGAAAAATAAATTTTAGCGTGTCTAAGTTGAACACAATAACGTTCATTATTCGAACCAGACTGTTTTATTTCGTTGTAGCATGTAGATAATGTGTTATTGAAATACTTATAACAGAATAACTGTAAGTTGAGTCGAGAAGAAACACTCTCGGGCTGGTCAAAGCAATCGTTATTTAGTAGGCCAGGTAATGTCAAAAGTATATATAATAAGTCGTTAAATAGATAACTCCTAGCTTGACAAATTATAAATTTGAAACCAAGAAAAAATAATGAACGAAACAGAAAGATTGTAAGTTCAGACAAGAAGAAACGCTCTTCTATCATTCTGGTATGGTGTATTTAACTTGTCCTGGTTAGCTAACTTGATGAAGTTCGGAGAATGAACCGGCTATGTATCTAGCCAGAGCTATATGAAAAGCGTGAAAACATGTTATACTAGTATTCACATTTTTTTAATATATGTATTTTACTTTCAAAATCACATCAATACCCAATAGTGATTACGATTACGGTCAACTGAAAGACCGAGATCGTTGTCGAAGACGAAAGGATTTTAAAAGACTTTTGACGTTACCAACCGATTATAGTTAATTTTGGTGGCTTGAAAAATATTGGCATTTGACTCATGTGAACACTTTACCAAACATGACTTGCAAAACGTTAATGACAGTAGTATCTATTAGGCATGGGTACATTTTGATTTGCAATAAAAGTCGAATTTGTTTTAATAGACGTCATTATTAAGAAATTATATCATGCGATTTTATTTAATATAAGCCGAATTATATTTGAATAAATTGTACTAGTTAGAAAGTAGTATCATCACCGGGTCCATTATATCGGATTCACACGTAGCATATCCGGGCGTGTTTGCAGTTTGGTGAGATTTTTATTGCTAATAAATTAATAATAGGTAATGTGCTAAAAAAATTCTAAACTTAATTTTGTATATTTATTTTAAATTATATGTAAATTATGGAATTTTGATTTCGGTGCTAACATAGCATAATTATATAAGACTTAGTTACGTGACACTATCAACCTCTAACAAAAATAACGTAAGATTGTGTGCCAAATGAAAATTTTTATTTGGTATAATGTTACTTTGATTTACTGTCTATATTGTAACATTGTTTTTATTAATCCAATAATAACACAAAGTTATCATACAATCTTATTGTCAGAATCTTGATTAATTTTAAAGTCATAACAAATCAGTAATTCGATACTCCAGAAGCAAATACCCCAATTATTAAATTTACTACAACATTATTATTATTATTATTAAATTCTGATTGGCCGATGACGTCGACATGATTCTAGCAATATTGACACACATGCTATACAAGAACGAATAGTTGATTAATGTATGTTTGAATATTAATTAATATAGTATAGTATAATATTTTGATTGAAAAATGTTGATTCAAAAGTTATCTAGAAAATCCGATTGTCGCATGCTGTCTAAATTATTTTTATTACTGAAATTTTCAAAGTATATTAAAAAGAATTAAAATTAGCACAAGTTCCACTATACTCGGAGGGCTAAATCAATTTTCAACAAGTGGATTTTTTATTTTTCTAATATATATCCACCAAATTCGTATTGGTTGACTATGACTTGGCCTTTCGTAATATTCGTGTTTCATGTGTAGAGTCGAAAAAAACAACATATTGATGGGAATAAAATTTCATGCTTACAAAATATTTCATGGTTAAATATAATTTCCTTAATTATTGAACCATATATTTATAAAAATATATATCGTCATTGGCCAACACTTACAAATAGAGAGCTCAAGGGCTTGAACGGTTGAACCCCTACCAAACTTATTTTTGTAATTTTTTTATATAATATTTAATTTTATTCAAATTTCATATAATTGTTATACAAAAGTGGCTATAATTATCCGAATAAACTAAAAATATATTATCAAATAAAATTTAAAATACACAATTCCTATATAAAAATTTCAAACTTAAATTTAAAATATATGCCGAATTTGTATTTATTGTCTCATGGTGAGGCAGTATTACCATTATATGATGTCTTAATTCTAGATGGTTGGAATTGGTATAACGAGCTTGGTGTATGTAACAATTTAAAGAATGTTCCAATAATAGTTCAAACTCTAAAAAGGGATATCATAATAGTACTAGTATTTTTTAAATCTTAAAAATTGACGTGTGTGTATATAATTCACTATATATACCTCAAGTTTTCTAGTCAAGCAGCATCCATGAATAAATATGAATAAAACAACAAAGCATAATGTATTGTTAGTCAAAATCTCGAGTTTTGACCAACCCCATTTTTTTTTTCTAAAATTATTTGGAAAGTAGTCTAGAATTCTTTAGAAATTATGAAATTGAAAAAATTGGGCGTCCAAATTCAAGGCCAACCTCCTATTTGGACTGGCAATCTAAAACGTGGTCACCTGTGTGACAATTCAAAAAAGGACTATATATGTATATATAAATATAATTAACAATTAACAATACCATGAATAATTAAGTATACAATTGATCTTGATGTCGTTAACCTAAACAAAGCCTATATTTTTACTCAGAGCTAGGATTAATATCTCATTTATTTTCAATAACTATTATATATGTCCACATAACTCATTTAATTATAATCCTAAACACTACTTAGTACTCCTTATCTATTATTATTAATTGGCTCATCACAATTATTGTTGGAGAACGACTCTTTTGTGCTCGACTAATTCATACTACATGCCAAAATAGATGACAATTACCTGTTTTAATTAACACTTGATCACTTCAATTAAAACTTCATTTAATGGCAGTGCGTGCTCCTAGTCCTATACAAGTCTTTTACATTACTTATTTTTAAAATAAAAATGAGTCACTTATGCCACACCATGACACATAACTAAGTTGTCCAAAAGTATATAAGTAATAAATGAGACATTTTTGTTGTAATCACAGCATACTTATTTAAACTAGTGTTAAAAGTAAGTAGGTGAGTTAGTGGTTGAGAGAGAAGAAAGAATAAAACTAGTGTTAAGAGTAGTTGAGTTACTAGAACTTACTACTAATACTCAAACTCGCTAACATTTTCTGAAGAGAAACATTAATAGTTCCTTATTATATGGCCATCTCACATGCACATTATTAAACAAAGATGTTAATCTGGTCACCCCACCAAATTTCCTGTTAACTTTATTAAACTAAATTACTTAAATGATTATCAAACATATTCACACACGCATACAATACAACACCTACGCTGTCTTATCAATATTTTGTCACACGCGTTTTTTGTGCCAATTTCTTCGTGCCTTTTCCCTATTTTCCCAAATCGACCCCTCTCCTAATTCCCACTTTCAGCTGTCAAATAACTGCCAAATCATCCCAAAAAATCTAACCCACCACTAATAAAATTATTTAAATATCCATTTAATATTTGATTTCAAAACCAGCCCACAATTTTCCCACACAACCGAACATTATATATTCACACACATCCATCTCGCCTCTCACCTTCCCATCATTAAACACTCTCACACCACTCTCTCTCTCTCTCTCTACAAACCAACCATCAATGGAGTTGCTGCAGCTCGGCCTCGCCTCCCTCCTCTTCCTCCTCTCCGCCGCCATGGTTTTTGTAGCGCGGATGAAGCCGTATTGCGCCTGCGAAACTTGCCAAACTTTCCTCACTTCGACGTGGACGCTGAAGTACAACAATCTCTGCGATTGGTACACCCACCTCCTCGCCGAATCCCCCACCGGAACGATCCACGTTCACGTCCTCGGCAACGTGATCACCGCCAATCCGGCTAATGTCGAGCACATGCTGAAGACGAATTTCGTCAATTATCCCAAGGGGAAGCAGTTCTCCGCGATTTTGGGAGATCTCCTCGGCCGCGGCATCTTCAACGTTGACGGCGATCTGTGGCGGTTCCAGCGCAAAATGGCGAGTCTCGAGCTTGGGAGTGTTTCGGTGAGATCCTACGCGTTCGATATCGTCAGCTCCGAGATCGAATCGAGGCTCGTTCCAATTCTCCGATCGGGATCCGATTTCGATCTGCAGGATATTTTCCGGCGATTCTCCTTCGACAGTATATGCCGATTCTCCTTCGGATTGGATCCGGAGTGCTTAATTCCGTCGCTTCCGGCGAGCGATTTCGCGGCGGCGTTTGATCTCGCGTCGAGGCTCTCGGCGGAGAGAGCCGTCGCGACGTCGCCGATTGTGTGGAGGATGAAGCGGTTTCTCAATCTCGGATCGGAGAAGAGGTTGAAGCAAGCGATTAGATCCGTCCACGGACTCGCGGAGGAGGTGATTAGGCACAAGCGCGAGCACGGCGGCGGCGGCGGAGATCTCCTTTCGAGATTCATGGCGACGACCGACGATGAAGTCTTTTTACGAGACATCGTCGTCAGTTTCCTCCTCGCCGGCCGCGACACGGTGGCGTCGGCGCTCACCACCTTCTTCTGGCTCCTCAGCCGGAACCCCTCCGCCGTCGAATCTATCCGCGAGGAGTCCGACCGCGTGATGGGGGAGTCGAGAGACGAGGGCGCGACGTTCGCGGAGCTCCGGGAGATGCACCACCTGCACGCGGCGGTGCACGAGAGCATGCGCCTCTTCCCGCCGGTGCAATTTGATTCGAAATTCTGCGAAAACGACGATGTTTTACCCGACGGCACTTTCGTCTCGAGGGGAACTAGGGTTACATACCATCCGTATGCGATGGGGCGAATGGAGCGGATTTGGGGGGAAGACCGGCTCGAATTCGACCCGAGTAGATGGCTCGAAAACGGAGTTTTCAAGCCGCAAGACTCGTTTAAGTACCCGGTTTTTCAGGGCGGGGTTAGGGTTTGTTTGGGCAAGGAGATGGCGTTGGTGGAAATGAAGGCAGTCGCGCTCTCTCTAATACGAAGGTTCGACATTCATGTGACCGGGTCAGGTCAAGGTCCAAAGTTCATGCCCGGGTTGACCGCCACTCTGCGTGGTGGCCTACCCGCAATTGTTCAAGAGCGGAAGCATTAGGATTTGAAAATATATATGCTTCCGCTTCAGATTTGGACATGCGCATCTCGTGTGTGTACAAAACGAACACGTTTTTCACGTGGGAACTGCTGCCGAGGGGACAATCGGTAGGCAATAGTTATGGTTCGTGTCTTCGGGCAATCCGACATAGCACACACCATATGTTTGTACTATACATATGGCGTTTGAGTATTCGTAACTTGTCTTTGTATTATGTCAGTACAAGCCGCCACATGTATACGAAAAGATCGTTGACTACGAAAAGAAGAGAATTGTAATTAATTAGAAGATGGTTCATACAATGTGAAATCAGATTCACATAGTGGATGGAGTACAATAAATTGAACATTATATTATTTGTTTATTAAGGTTGGACCACACATTATAATCAATTGGATAAGCCAAATAGACCAACGTGAAGTGTTTCGTCACATTATATGATTTTATTTTTGTAATTAATTAGTATTGTGTCTATTTCATGAACATGTATTACTTGGGGTCATTGTCAAATAATTTATTCTCTTTATAGCTAGTATATCAAAAGGCTAGTATATCAAAAGGCTTGAAGTCGTTACGTACATGCACATACATAATAACTCAATTATAAGTTATAAAAACATTTCACTTCGGAATATATTGATACCTACTTGTCGTGAGGTACAATGGACTTATCTTGAATAATATGTCTCCTCCATTTGGACTTTATGCAGATGTATTAAGTTTATTCGATGATTAATTTAATTAGAATCCTATATATCTACATACATAGTTTAGATAGTGTTTCACATGCATTACCGCCCAATGTTTCTGTTAATAATTACTATACCACTTTCATGTCGACAAGCATACATATATAATCCAATAAATGAACTAACAAATGCATAAACAACCTTGTTTTATTTTTTATTTTTCATTGCTGGCAGTGGCAGCAATCATTAATTTGATTTCTTCTGGTAATTTTGCTAGGCAAAGAGCCATGCACGTCGACTTATTACTTTTTCATGAATAATTAATTAACAGTGTCGTGATCAAATTACTTGGATATTTGTATCCCACATATTTAACTTAATATTTATATTCTAGTCTCTTTAAAATATTACTTTGCTACATCAAGTCATTTTTAAATGCCGTTTATCAGTTGGCAGTTGTCTGTTTTATAATTTTATTAAATAAATATAGGTTGAGTAATCAAGTACAAGTTGTATTAGATTTAATGGTAGCCAATTAGTCAACTCAAATATATTAAATTTTAATACACCGCCGCCCATGCTCATTTTCACACATATATTAATTTATTTTTTGGTATAAACGATCGGTGATACTAAGCAAGTTAATTCCGATAATATAATATTAGACAATTAGATCGATTGTTACAACTTCTAGGTCAAAGCCATTATATATGTGTAATTATGTATATATGTGTATTCAAATCATGGGGTTGTGGAATCCATATGCAATTTTATCTTATCTTATTTTATCAATTATTGGTATGTATAGACAAGGTAAATAAGTAGTACTTTTAAAAATTGATGTTGCATGTTAAAGGGGTCGACTACATAAATTGTCAAGGGTAATTTCTTATGTTAATTAATTTAGAGAAATATGAAGTAAAAACCCTATACTAGTTTTTTCTTCCTCTTGCATTATCTACGGTGTTTCACATAATTAACTAATTAATTAGATAACTTGGGGTCCTTCATCAACAATTTATTATACGAGTAATATAAAAATATTTGGATAATAGATAAAGGGATAGATCGAGCTTTATTATGTCATAGAAAGGGATGCATACACTTGTTTAATCAACTTCATAAATTGATTTAATGACAGTTTTAAACCGTTCATACTTAACTGATTCATATATTAAGTCCATTTGGCAACTAGTGTTTCCTCAATGGGACAACTATCTTGTATATTAGAATATCTAACAAAACAAAGTGTCGCAATTCATATTAGAATACTCCTAGTTCTCTACAATTTCCTCCAAATTCATTATGATTCCGTGGGATAAATTAGAGAACATGCCAATAGATGCAACATATATTGTGCACACTAATTCACCGTCTAATTTTTGTTCGAAGAAGAAAACACCCAAACATAGTTATAAGAGAAATAATTATTTATATACTCTCTCCGTCCCAACTTAATTGTCACTCTTGAAGTGGACACGAGTTTAATAAATGTAAAGAAAAGTTGGTTGGAAAAATTAGTGGAATGTGAGATCCACTTTTTAATATTGATTTTATAATAAAATGTGAGTGAAGTGAGTTACAGGAAAGTGTCACCTACTTACCATTTATTGTAAAAATAAAGTGTGACAATTAAGTTGGGACAGACTGAAATGGAAAATAGTGATAATTAAGTTGGGACGAAGGGAGTATTTTTGTGTGCGTGGACAGCATTGGCTCCATAATTTTATTGCACATATTATAACATTAACACACCTCGAATATAATGTCTACTCTATTTAGTACATCATATATATACCTTTCTCTAAGTTTAATTATTGCAGTGAATAAAATAATGATCCAATTAATCATGCGCACGATCAAGAATCTTTATCTAGCACACTTAGACCTATTCACCTCTAGCCAATAGAAATGGAGCCTCTAGATTTAGAATCGGAAAATGTGCACTAACCAAAGGTAGCAAATTTGCCAAGTCACGAGATTAGACACCACTAATTACGCCACAAACTAATGACTAAATTATTAACCAATACAAAATATATTAACGAAATTATAATTTTTTTTGTATAATAGTCTGCAGAAAACTGCCGCATGTCTTAATCTTCGACACACTCATAGATTTTGGCGTCGATGGTGTTCGATTGTCGGTTGATTGATCATGTTTTTATCTAAAATTTGGCATCTTAGATTTGCCTTTTTTGGAGGGGATGTGTGTAATTAATCAGCTATCTTAGAGTTTTGATTACAATTAATCACCCATGTGATATGGTGTTAGCTTCTACATATAGAGGCGTGTCTCAAATCTAGTGTTACTTCACGTGAATGTTAATTTTTTAAAAAAGAGTGAACTACACTAATAGTCTCTGATTTTGTCGAAAAATGCACCAATGGTCCTTAAAATTTTTTATATCATTTTTGATACGATAAGACTAAAGTAAACCTAGGCACCACTAGTGTGAATATTTAAAGTTCTAGAGCATCTTGGACCTTTCTACTGTCCTTTTAATTTTTTTCATTTTTTCTTCCATCACCATTTTCTTTTATAAACTCAATTATACTTTCATTTAAATAATATTTGATGCTTTATGATTTTAAAAATTTAAATAAGAAACCAAATGTTTTAATTATGCTTTATTTATTTTTAAAATTAAATATTATTTATTATACGACTTAATCGGTATGTTTGCAACGAAAAAATTATATTAAACAGTAACATTTAATATTAAAGTGGATTATAGAAAATTCTTTGTGGGATTTATTTTTACTTAAAAATTTTACTTAAATTTTTATTAAAAAATGTTACTTAAATATTAAAATGTTAATATACTTAAGTGAAAAATAAATATTTTAATTATGTTAATTAAAATATAGTATAGTGAAAAATATTTTTTAAATATAATAATTAAATTTATGAATTATATCTAACATAAATTAAAGCTAACTCTTACAAGTAACATTTTTTTACTAAAAATATTAAAGTGAAATATAGTAATTTTTTCATTATAAAGCTTAATCTATACGTTATTC
This sequence comes from Salvia splendens, assembly GCF_004379255.2. Classification (NCBI taxonomy): domain Eukaryota; kingdom Viridiplantae; phylum Streptophyta; class Magnoliopsida; order Lamiales; family Lamiaceae; genus Salvia; species Salvia splendens. Next base: position 1,954,323 of record NC_056038.1, read on the forward strand.
AAGTAATTATTTAAAAAATTTAAGTGAATTAATTCAAAAGAAAATATTTTTTGTTGTAAAAAGTGCTTTTATGTAGGTCCAAAATAATTGCATGATTGAAGAGGTACCAAAACTGTAATTCCCAGATACCGAAAATGCCCTTCATGGCATTTAGGAGAGTTTTTTAATGCAGAGGGATATAAAAGACCGACAGGTATAAAAAATGTAATTTTTAGGGACCAAATAGACTATAAAATTTTTTTATGGATCATTGGTGCATTTTTCGACAAGATCAGAGACTATTAGTATAGTTCACTCTTTATTTGTGATTTAAAGTGATGCTTGTTCTTACTACAAGATACAGTTTTATTCGGTTCGATTAGTTAATGGGTATGAATTAGAAAGACAAGAGTTTGATGTTACAACGAACCATATGCATACATAGTAAGTAGGTGTTGGGGCTTGAGACCCTACCAATTATTATATTTTTTTCTATTTTAAAATATGTGAAAATAATAATAAAAATCTCTAATATTTATAAAACCGAAATTTATAAAATTATTATAAAGTAATTGCGCATCTATCAATATTTTGGCTACTCCCATCACTTGAAATAACTACGTATACATACTAGTATTATCTTCAGAAAATAAAGGTTACTACTATCATTCATTAGAAAATATATTAAAACAACCAAGCATATTTTTTATAAATATATCTAACTACATTTATATGTTGTTCTTACGTACATTCACAAATAAATATTCCATTTTCTTGAAAGTGCAATAAAATATTAAGTAATTTTCTAAGCCCAGCCCAATTCACTTGGATTGAGCTCCGATTTATGGAAAAAGCCCAGTCAATTATTTCCATGGTTGAAAATAATCTTAAGATTACGACGACTGCAATCGGAGAGATAATTTAGCTAATCGAATTATTCTTTACAAAATCAATTTTAGATTATGATATTGAGTTAGTTAATTTGTTTTATTAGAGATTTACTGTTGTTAATTGATTTATCGTTATACAAACTGACGAACTAGTTAAAATATGAAATATATAATTATACTTTAAAAATTAAATACCCAAACAAATTGAGAAAGATGTTCATAAAAGACTCCTATCATGTAACTAAATACTTAAAATGTTGTTCTAAAAGACTTAGTATTTATTAGGAAAAAGAGCTTATTTAAATAAATCTCACAAGCCACATATATTACCGTGTATAATTGTCGTGGGATAAATTTACTAAGTCCCGACATATAAAATAGTAGTAGTAAAAATTTGTGGTTTTTCCCATTGACAAAATAATAAAAAACTTGGTGTCGTAAGAAAAAAAAATCGTTGTACTTAAGAAAGGACGACCTAGATACATACCTAATTAATCTACATTGATAAATCAAAATCTTAAAAGTAAAAAGCATTGTATTCCAAGTATATCCTTTAATTAAAATATATCTCCAAAATTTAATTTCGCGCACGCCAGTAGATTTCACATTCCGGAAAAAATTTATAGCAAATTATCATTATCTAAAATGCGGAAAACAAAATTAGGCTGCTACCTCATCATATATTTAGTTGAAAAAATTGTAAAAATTACAAACTTCTTAATTTATAATTCAAATTTTAGTAAAATGTGGGACTGACCAATTTCCGTGAAATTACAAACTTTGAAAATTTTCATGATTTATTTGACAATTTTTCCAAAAAAATTAGGGATATTATGACACAAAAATATTATGGCAAAATGTCATTTTCCTTACTTATATTATGTATACAAAATTATTGAGATGTATCATTATATGTAATTATGGTAGAAGATCGTAAGTATCAATTAAAATTCCAAACACATGTAATTAATACAATAAGGAAAAGGAAAGATACCTAAAATCTTATATTGCCAATGAAATATATTTAATTATGCTAATTATTTTAAGAATTAAACACAGCAAGGAAATATGGAAAGAATATATAAAATCGTATATTGCCCTACAATTAATTAAGCTAATTATTTTAAGAATCAAACGATGCCCCTAATACAAAAGGAATTAAAAAAAAGGGAAACAATACCTAAAATTGTATATTGCCGATTAAATACATTTAATTAAGGTAATTATTTTAAGAATTAAACGAGGCCCCAAAATTAGCCCAACCAAAAAGCTCAATCAAATTCTTAAACCCTAAACCAAAGAATTCTATAAATCCTCAACTCAGAAGGGTAAATTCTCTAACCAAAGAATTGAAGGGTAATTCTTCGGAGTATTTCTCAGAATTAGTTCTTCTTTTTCATCCGTTTATTGATTTTGGTTTCGAGAGAGATGAAGATCGTTGCTGCTTATTTGTTGGCTGTGTTGGGCGGCAACGCCTCCCCCTCCGCCGATGATATTTCCAACATCCTCGCCTCAGGTTCATATATACTCTCTTCGCATTCATGTTTATTCAACTCTTCTTTCTTGTTTGATCATTGAATTGTGTGAAATTGAATGTTTCCCCTTGGAAATTGAGTGTTTATGCGCGTTGTTAATTTAGTGTAATTTATATATGCTTCTGGAATTGTTTATGTTTGCTATTTGATTTTTGCGTATGTTTCGTTTTTTTTGTTTGTAATCGTAATTGCGGAAATTCTGAGTGTTGATCATTAGGTTTGTTTCACCGAATTTTTTGTTGAATTTATATTCAGCAAGATTTTTAGTCACGGTGCTCTTACGTATAAATTGTAATTTACTGGTTTTGTTTTATCTTACTTATCGGTAATATGCAAGTATACATGGACATTGTTATGGATGTAAATTGTTATGGATGTAAACCATAATTTTGGTTTTCTTTTATTATTATTATTATTATTATTATTATTATTATTATTATTATTACTACTGTTGATAGAGTAGGAATAAATTTCATGAATTCTTAGTTGCATTTACATTCATCGAGGTTTGTAGTTACTGTTTCACTTTTCCTACTTATGTAGCAGTAGTAATTAAGGCTCCAAAAATTATCCTGCTTAGGAAATAAAGATCTATGCAAATGTAAAAGATTGATTCCATATGATTAATTTGCATTATTAATTCTGTAAAATATTGATTCCATATGATTTAATATTTGAATGACGGTATTATAGTTATGCCCTGTTTCCAATATGATTAACCATGAATTAATTTGCATTATTCATTCTGTAAAAGATTGATTCCATATGATTTAATAAATATTTGAATGACAGTATTATAGTTATGCCCTGTTTCCAATATGATTAACCATGAATTAATTTGCATTATTCATTCTGTAAAAGATTGATTCCATATGATTTAATAAATATTTGAATGACAGTATTATAGTTATGCCCTGTTTCCAATTCGCTGTGAAGTTGTTCTAATACTATTCGTGTTTCAGTTGGAGCTGAGTGCGATCAGGAAAGAGTTCAACTCCTTTTGTCTCAAGTTGCTGGCAAAGATATCACCGAGTTGATTGCTGCCGGGAGGGAGAAGTTGTCTACCGTACCCTCAGGAGGTGGTGCAGTTGCTGTCGCTGCACCTGCTGGTGGTGGCGGTGGCGGTGGTGCACCTGCAGCAGCTGCTGAGGCGAAGAAAGAAGAGAAGGTGGAAGAGAAAGAGGAATCTGATGGAGAGGTAAGCTGTCAAAACTTGTAGACTTTGTCCATCTGTCTTGATGCATATGGTAAATCCTACGTGCTCGAATTGGACGTCGTGGACTCTAATTATTTGTTTCTTTTGCAGGATATGGTGTTTGGTCTCTTCGACGACTAAGAAATTTGTGCACAATGAAGAAATTTAGTTAGTTTAGCTGGGGAAGAATTTGCTGCTTGAATGAGAGCCTTTTGCACGGTGAAGATATTACATTAGTACTTACTTTGTTTTGAATTTCAATTGCTTAGAATGATTCATTTGCACAATGAAGGTATACTATTACATACTAATAATATAGGAGTATGAATTTTTGAAGTACAATGGTTGTTTGTGTTTAATTCTTGATGTATTTTAATTTCTTCTATTTTCGTTATACGAAAATTATCATTTAATCTGCAGACCATATACAAGATGAAGAAAGAACGAATATCTCAATTTCTATTCATTGTCTTCACACCCCATAAAACCGCTAACACGAATAAAAATCCCTTTTGAAAAAAATAAAAATCTAGGCACATCAGATTATTTCATATTTTAGTTCTTTTCGTATTAGTATTAAATTATATATTTTTTAATAATTTAAACCAAATTATATTTGCAAGAATATGAATTGAAGTAGACCTGAATTCTCAAAATATCCAAATTTTCAAAATTATACTATGCTATTACAAACAGAATTGGAAAATTAGAAATATTTTAAATTTTTCTAAAGAAATTCAAAAATCCAAACCAATTTAATAATAATAATAATAATATTAATTTTATTATTATTATTATTGTTATTATTATTTTTATGATGATAGAAATAGTTAAAAATATATATTATACTCCATTTAAAAACAATTAATATATTAAATAGCGTGTATAAATTCTACTCCATTCATTCGATTCTTTGAAAACCATTCTGAATATAACTGAAAATTCGAAATATTTTATCCAAAATTAAGTAATTCAATTCGATCCAAAAATTCGAATCAAATCCAATAGTACTCCTACTATTTTTATTTGGTTCAGTTTATTCAAAATTAATTTCAATGAGATTTTTAAAACAATAAATAAAAGGTCGAAAAAATGTCTTATCTACATGAATCCAAATCAACCAACATTAACTGTAAAAAATTACTCAAAATAGCCCCAAAAAACCTGCGGCCTATAGCTATGGCGACTGCCGCAGCTTCGCTTCACCACTTCATCTCCAATCCCTTCAACCCGGGCTCTTCCGCCGGATTCCGGCGGCCGAGGAGCGCGCGCCACCTAGTGGTTCGGTGCTGCGAGGCGGCGGCGGTTGAGGTCGCCGAGAAGAGAAAAACGGCGGTGGTGAAGAACGGGAACGATTCGCTCGAGATATGCAGAGTCCTCAACGGCATGTGGCAGACCAGCGGCGGCTGGGGCAGAATTGACCGCGACGCCGCAGTCGACGCTATGCTGCGCTACGCCGACGCCGGTCTCTCCACCTTCGACATGGCTGACCACTGTACGTAAATTTACATTTCTGCCCCTCACGGACGAGAGTGGAAAAATCTAGAGAGTTATTTTATTTTCATCCCTCTTTATTTAATTTATTTGATTTAGTTTTAAATTTACCATTTCTGAAAATAAATTTAGCATACATTTATCAAGAGTGGTTGAAAATGTAAGTCACAAAATGTTGGAAAAATAATTATATTTGGTCAAATTTTGGTTCATTCCACTATTTTAAAAATCGGTTGGAAAATATTTCCAAATTTTGTATATTATGTGGAAATCGGGAAATCATATGTGGACGTGACCATGGTTAAGTCAAAACATACAATCTATTCATAATGAAAATGACGTTGTTTGGTTAACGTTAATAGTAATATATTATACAAAACCAAAATTCATAATTTTTCTACTAGACCAGAATTTGACCAAATGTCTCCTAGTGGAGAATATAAAAATTATAGTAAGAGATAATGTGACATATTTTGACACAGAATATAGGAAAATACATACGGTGGAGAATAGATTGCTAAGTAGTGACTCTTAGCCTTTGGAGTTTTGGGATTCAATCTGCCAATGGCAGACATTGTGAGCAACTCATGTTCATGGAGTCTTCTTGAATCCAATCCAATCAAGAAAAGGGCTAAACACAATAGATCAATTCCAACTAGAAAATTGGTGTTTAGCCCTTCTCAATGCTTGTTAACCAATGACAAGAAGAGAACTGAGGTCAAGAATGGGAAAGATTCCTTAGACATCTGCAGAGTGATCAACGGGACGTGGCAGACGAGTGGTGGCTGGGGTAGAATCGAGAAAGACAATGCGGTCGAGGCCATGCTTCAGTACACTGATGCTGGCCTCAACACTTTTGATTTGGCTGATATATGTAACAAAACCTACACATGACTTGTTGTACCACTTCTTGACTCGTCTCATTTATGTCGTTGGCATTGTTTTGATGTCACGCTTGTTGGTTGACAGATGGACCCGCGGAAGATCTCTATGGAATTTTTATAAACAGAGTGCGTAGAGAGCGCCCACCGGAGTACCTAGAAAGCGTTAGAGGGTAAGTAAGTGAGTATAGTAAGCAACGATTCGAGTTCTTGATAAGAAATTGGAGAGATTTCATAAAACTGCGGTGAATGCAGTCTTACGAAATGGGTGCCTCCGCCGGTGAAGATGACTAGCAGCTATGTTCGCGAGAGCATTAATGTTTCCCGGAAGAGAATGGATGTTGCCTCTCTTGACATGCTTCAGTTTCACTGGTAGTTTGTTTTATCCGTTGGCTAATTACTCTGTTCGGCCTCTGTTTCGTGTTGAACTCGTTCGTTGTTCTTTCTAGGTGGGACTATTCGAATCTTGGCTACCTCGACGCCCTCAAACATCTCACAGACTTGAAGGAAGAAGGTTTGTTTGTTTGGTTTTTCGCTCATGTGAATGTTGCTATAATGGGAGTTGATTAGGTTGGATTACTTTAGCATTTGCTGTGTAGGTAAGATAAAGACAGTTGCTTTAACCAACTTTGATACTGTGAGGCTTCAGAAGATTCTAGAAAATGGGATTCCGGTTGTGAGCAACCAAGTAAGAGATTTCCTAGTTTTCTCGGATCGTCGCTGCATGGTGTAATTCTTGACGTACGTTCTCTTTCTTCAGGTGCAGCATTCGATTGTTGACATGCGTCCGCAGCAGAAGATGGCCGAGCTTTGTCAGCTCACCGGAGTTAAGCTTATAACGTCTCTCTCTCTTTCTCTTAGCATTTGCGTTTATCGTTGCATAATCCAGACTGCCAAACGCCTCACTGGAAGTTCATCGACAGGTATGGCACGGTGATGGGTGGACTGCTATCGGAGAAGTTCCTCGACACGAATCTAACGATCCCTTTCGCGGGCCCTCCGTTGAACACTCCTTCGCTGCAGAAGTATAAACGGGTAAATGAGTTGTTTTCATGAATGAATGCCTAAACCATATTATCCCACATCGGTTAGTAAATTGGAAAAATGAAGTGTGGTTTCTTGTTCATAAAAGGGTGGGTGAGTGGGAGAGAAAGGCATCTTTGCGCTTGGGGCAATGACGCAGCTAGTGAGGTTCTAACTGAGGCGCGTCTATTGCTGGTTGAAAACTATTTCCAAACCCCTTCTTCGGCCATTGCTCGACTCTGGCCGTCGAGAATTTCTGGAAGGGCTCCCTTTTTTGGCTAAAGCCCCACATAGCAGTTGAAATTTTACTATTTTTCTTTGTCCCAATCAAAGTGACATTTCTTGATCGGCACGAGATCTTCTTCTCTCCCGTATTTCACCTCTGTCTCCTCTTTCAACAAAATGCAGATGGTTGATGCTTGGGGAGGATGGAGTCTTTTCCAAGTTTTGCTGCAGACTTTGAATAAGATAGCTATCAAGCACGGGGTTTCAATTCCAACGGTTGCTGTGAGATACGTTCTCGATCAGCCAGGCGTGGCTGGATCGATGGTCGGAGTTAGACTTGGTCTGGCAGAGCACATCAAAGACAACAATGCTATCTTCTCACTTGTTCTTGATGAAGAGGATGTTAGCAACATACTGCAAGTCACCCAGAAAGGCAAAGATCTCATGAAGATTATCGGCGACTGTGGGGACGAATATAGGCGTGCTTAACGGTGTATACACAGTTTATCCAGTTACGGACTCCAATTCAAGGAAACTTGTCCCATATCGGTTGTGTAAGATAACATGAGTTTATAGATCGAATAAAATCAATCTTGAAAAACAAGAATAATATTTGAACATTCCATTGGAAGATCACAAGTTAATTTTATTTTGTATTGTTCTAAACTGATTTCATTTATGGAAGCATTGCTAACTGCAAATGCTACATTGAGACTGAACACTGTCACTTCATATATTATACAACAAAATGGATGAAAACAAGACTCAGTTTAGTTATTAATGAATTATATTCCTCAATCATTTAGGTGAAAATCAAATTAGATATACGAGGGCAATCTTTCACCAGAAGAACCATCTCTTCTTGGCACTCGCTTCTGCACCGGGTTCATCTTTCTTCCTACTCTCCAGCCCTAGCTTTAGGGCATCCAGTCGCTTCCTACATTATAACGTAGGTAAAAACATTATGCAACCATCTTTGACCCATGAAGGTTCAGGATCAGAAAGCCCTTACTTTGTATCAGTAAGGCGGCCATGGAGACTCCATCTTTGTCGAAACCCTTCCATGCCCTCGACTCCACTTGCCAAAATAAAGCGCCTACCAATACAAGGCAAGAATGTGCAAATTAATAAACTTTACACAAGCAGCATCGGATCTAGTCTAGCAAGCTTATACATTGCATATGCTCGCAATTCCAAGACCCATTAGTGCTAGATCAAGAGGACCTGCAAAGGCGACTCAGTACAACGATAGAGCGATAGAGTTATCCTTTCCCCACTTTAGTTCAGCATTTCCAGACAAAAAGGAGAAAAACCAGCAGAAAATGTGGCTCGTGAATTGCCAAAAAAGAGTGTCTTAATGATCATCACATACAAAAACCTAATATCCAATCTTCTCTAGAGGAAGATTTATAAGAAAACATCCTAATTCTTGTTCAGTTGTTAGTAGATAGCTCACAATAAGAAAATATTTTTGGTGAAGGAATTCAAAAATATTCAAGAACTAAGCCGATCAGCAATAAGTCTAACCTGGCCTTTTGACAATCTAGTAAGGTTATACATTGCATATGCAGGCGATTCAAAGACTCATTAGTGCTAGATAGAGAGGATACACAAAAGGCAACTCAGTACAAGCATCGTGTAACCATTTCCCCGCACCAGTACTTGCCCGGTTCAGCATTACCAGAAAAAAGGAGAAATATGTCTTTTAATGATCATCACATACATAAACTTAGTAGTTTGTATCCAAACTTCTCTAGACTAAACTCATTATCTATACATAGAAAACGTTCAAATTCTCGTTCCTCATGCTACTTAGCTCACTATAAGAATGCATTCGAGAAGGTTGCTAAAGCATTTAAGTGGCGATTGACATACCTCTCTAATTGAGTTGCTTCTGCCTCCAACTGCGTAGATCTTTCGTTTGCCAGATTCAAAGGCATAGACATCCCTAATTTCCTCTCACTATCTTGCAGCCTCTGTCTAAGCTCCTTATCCTGCAAAAATTTGAGTTTCTCTCATAAAAAGTTTCTCTACCAACAATTGATTACTAAAACTCACCCTTCTCTCAGCACATTGCTTATACAATGCAATCTCATCTTGACAGAAGGGCTCAATGTCATTAATTTGCAGACCTACAAACACACAACCAATCAAAATCCGAAAACTCGACATCATCCACAATCACTAATTCATGAAGAAATGATAAAGAAAAGTTACACAGGAACAAATTCCGCAAAATTCCATCACACAGATCGACTCCCTCGAGCACGTGTGAAGCTATCTCCGGTGGAATCACCGGAGAAGGCGGCCCCATCATCAGATCATCACCCACCAGTATAGTTTCCTCCATGCCAGGCTTCGAATCGACTGTGTTAACATACATCAAAAGCAGTAATGATCAACAAAATATCCCAATAATTATATTTTCTCATCACTTCCCACCTTCTCAACGTCAGAAACCAGGTAACGGAATTCATCAACTTCATTCAAACCGAAAAAAAAAACGTTTAAAAGGTAGAGACAAAGCTAGATTACCATCCATGGCGGCAACTCGTTATAGAACATAAGCTGCTCGACGAAATGCCTCTGAAAACAAGCAACTCAATTGGATATAAACAAAAAACAAAACTATCAAAACCACTACAGAAAAAAAGTGTATAACATTAGCTGCAGATATGACCGGGAAATAAAATTTCCGGCGACGAAAAAATCACCGCCGATTACTAACAGAAAATCTGCTAAAAATTTATGAACAAATGAAATTCCCCAAATATTCCGGAATTAAGAAGTTGGACTATTAGTTCGGCCCAAATAAAAAAGGCCCAACAAAATCCGGCCCGAACCACCTAAACCCTAATATAAAAACTAAATCTTCAATCGAGAAGAGCTCGCGAGTTTCAGTGGTGTGATCTTCATTTGTGCTTGTCTCTGTGAAATTTCTCAGGTGAATATGGATGCTGCTTCTCTATCTAGTTATTGATTGTTGTTTGTTGTGTCTCGATTTCTCGATGAAATTGAATTCTAATGTTCTATTATTGATGATTTTTTTCTGTTGTTTTTAGTAGCAATGAAGGTTGTCGCAGCTTACCTGTTGGCTGTTTTGGGAGGCACCGCCGCCCCCTCCGCCGAGGATCTGAAGGGCATTTTGAGCTCAGGTTTGTATCTTCGCGACTTCCATTTATCTAATTGTGTTTCTTTCTAAGTTATTTGTGTTATGGAATTAGATCTAAATTTACTATACTAGTATTGATTTGCATAGCTCATTCTTCCACCTCTATTCATTCATCTTTAATTTGTTCATTTAAAAAAATTAGTATTTGATTTGCATGAAAATTGATTGTACAATCTGAAATTGGTGAGGAGTTTTCCAAATAGTTGTTTCTCTTACACTCATTGTTATTTTTGCTTTTCTTAGTTGTTTTGGGGCTAATTTGATGTTTGTTTTTGTATTTAAATCTCTTATTTTGCAATTGTATATTTGGTTGTATGCATTGATCATCTACAAGAAAGAAACTCTGGATTCTGTTGTGTTTTGCGTTTTTTAAATTGAAGAGAAGGCGGCGAATGAATATTATTTTTTGCTTTGGTTAATTTAATCTATATTTAGGATTAAATGATATCTTTTGAACTGTTTTTTCCTTATCAAATTACTATATTGCATTATTGACTTCCAAATGCTTCTCGAAATACTTTAACGACTATACATTTGAATATGAGAATAGATTTCATTAGATTATCTATAATTTGATACTATCAGTGTAAATGATAGGCAAGTTTTGGATTTAGAGACTTAAACTAAGTTTTATCATTGCTCACTTGGAATATTGGCGTGTTTGAAGATTACTCATATTATAATTAAACATACTTGTGGTTCATAACGAGCTTACACTCTGTTGTATGCTGCTTTATTTTGATTGAGTGTATAGTCTGCATAGAATTAGTGATCTGTGTCCTACTTGTCACAGTTGTGCAAACTTATGTTTAGAGTGTTTCTTTCTATTGTTTGTTCGGTCTTTGTATGTTACTTAGAGTGGTGCAAAATACATTAACATGAGACTAATGGTTTTGCTAGTTGGTAACATGACTTTGGCTATACTTGAATAATGTGTGTGAGTCATTTTAATTCTTAAATTGATTACTTCATACCCTTTTCCTTTTCCAGTTGGGGCTGATGCTGATGAGGAAAGAATTGAGCTGTTGCTTTCTCAAGTTGCTGGAAAAGACATTACTGAGTTGATTGCTGCCGGGAGGGAAAAATTGGCTTCCGTACCTTCAGGAGGTGGCGGGGTTGCAGTTTCTGCTCCCACTGGTGGTGCAGGAGGTGGTTCTGCCCCTGCTGCTGCCGAGGCAAAGAAAGAAGAGAAGGTTGAAGAGAAAGAAGAGTCTGATGATGTAAGTATAGATTTATGAAGGTATAGATATAAGTTTCCTCAATTACTTTATTGTTTATCTGACCTGATTCTTCTTCTTTTTCCTTCTGGTTCAGGACATGGGCTTTGGTCTCTTTGATTAGATTTTGCAAATGCAGCCGTGTATCGAGCAAGCATTCGCTGCATTCTCTTCAATTTACGTTAGTAGAGAAATTTTCTTTTATGTCATCGGTACTGGAATTTCGTGTACGAACAATTTGAGGACTAAGTATAGTGTTCTTGTTTTTGAATGTTATACCCTCTTTAATGTTTTTGTTATCCATGCTTCCATACTCTTGTCTTGAATTTTATTAAGTGCATAATATTTTATTGCCTATATTCTGTGTTAATAGAGTCGTATTTCTATTTACGAATTACCAATGTAATTAAGTTATTTTTATTTTTGGTAAAATTTAACACATTTAATATCTGTTCATTCCCTATTATTTGGGACCTAATAGAGTATTTTTTGGGGCGATTTCGGTTATCTGGTTACCTAATCAGACGTCAGCTATACTCGATTAATATATTTGCTGGAATTTATTTCAATGCCAAGCTGAACATTTTGTTGAGTTGTCAAATTGTGTGTTGTGTACTTACTAGTTAGTAGTAGTTGTCAAATAATTGTGCTGATTAAATTAATTACATAATCCATTATATCATTTGGAGTATAAAACATCCCAACCCTACAACTTCTGCCATAACATACACAAAATCACATGGTGGGAACATTGTCCTTTGCATTTTCCGTATGTAATTTGTGGCAAATATGAAGTTGGACTTCGATCCTTTATTCTTCAAATTGCCAAGACATGTCAATTTATTCTGTTGCAATTTTAATTTTTGTTGACATCTCATGGGCTACTTGGCTCGTCCTATGCAGTGACGGTTGGAGGTGTGTTTGAGCGAGATCCACTTCCGACCCCCAAAAAACTCCGCCTCAATCCTTCTCGTTTCTACTAATTATTTATTTTTGGACTGAGGAGGTAGAGTCGGTCATTACAAAGAACATGACATCTCGGTTGTAGTATTGTATACAATGAGGGAAATTTCGACCCAAGAGTTCGGTTTCCTCGAGCCGTCACTGCTCCCATAGCCAATTGGTTATAAGATGAAACCCCCGTTGACTTATATTTTGGTATCAAACGTATCGCTAAATTTGGCTTGAAATTTTAACTGGCCAACCAATATAACTGAAACAAAAAAAGAACTAATCTAACCGTATATATAAGCTTCAAATTTGATTCAATTCGATAAAAGATTGATCTAACACTAGATTAAGTCCAACCACGTAAAGTATTGATGACTAGTCCACTTATCCCCTATCTAAAGAGAGAATAGACCTCTCACCAACATAAACTTTTCAAAGTCCACATTCACTTGAATAATCAGTTGTTTTGAAAATGATTATACATTACATAGAAGTAGGACATTTAGAAAGTCCATGAAACTTTATTGCAATGAAGAACGATTTATTACAGCAAAAGGTGTGGTCTCAATAATAAATTGGTGAAGACGATCTTGTGATTGAAAATGCTTTAGTTTTAGTCCAAGTGTACTTGAAATTGTTCTTTAAAGAAACATGACAGCTAGTTTGTGTGCACCTCATCCAATCCATGTTATTATCATTGACTTCATGTACGTTGTCGACTTAGATTATTACACATTATTCTTGTCTCCTTCTACCCGAAATTTGAGTTTACATTCCCACTAATTATATTGTATGCAATGCTAAAATTTCTAAAATAAAGCATGTTATGGACCCTAACATCCCATATCGGCTGTGAAGGGCAACTGAGAGCTGGCTCGTAGTGATGGCCCACCGATGACAATTATGAAGCAATCGATTTGTAATGATGGACAGCAAAGAAGAACCTGCTGCCACCATTGTAGCAGTGAGTAACGAGAAGTCAGATTAGAATGTAATTGGTGTGCGTTTTATGTATGGATCAACTCACAATTATGTATCGGTTATGAAATGTGAGGTTTATAGATAACTAATGGGGTTCATGATTTTGATTGTCTCTGTGACTTTTCATTTGACTAATACTCCCTCCGTCCCCAAAGAATATGCACTTTGGGTTCGGCACGGGTTTTAATGAAAAATTGGTAAAGTAAGAGCGAGCTAGAGAGAAAAAGTAATTAAAGTATTGTTAGAGCATCTCCAAGGAGAGAGATAAATGGAGAGGTAAAGTCATATAACTACCATATTTCCGTTTATTCTATGAAAAATCATTCTCTAAGGGGAGAGGTATATGAGAAAGTATTATACATTTTCCCATTTTGAAGAGGTATATCTTTACCTCTCCATCAATGGAGAGGTAAAATATTATAACTACCATATTTGTCTTATTTTCATGAAAAACCATTCTCCAAGGGGGAATGTATTTGAGAAGGTAAAACACTTTATATTTTTTTAATACATTTTATACTATTATTTTATTGATTTACCTTTCTATATACCTTTTTCCTTTGGAGTGCATTATTTTTTGGAAATGTATATTTCACTTTATGAGAAAGTAAATAGATAATATACCTCTTTCATTTACCTCTCCTTGTTGGAGATGATTTTAGTGGAGAATGTGCATCACCTCTTTAGAGAGAAAAGACTTTCTAAAATTAAAAAGTACATATTCTTGTGGGATGGAGGGAGTATAAGTTGTCGTGGAAATCTCTATCTATTTTTTCATCAACAAATGTATCACGAGCATTTGAACATTTCAACTCATTTTTCTTTTTCCTTTTTTTCACTTCCATAATAATATTTTCTGGCAACATGTATAATTGACATAAAACAAATAGTAATAAAGAAAAAATAGATGATTCGGGGTGTTTTTTTTTTCTATTCTTCTATTTGTTAATTTATGACAATTATAAAAATCATTTTCCATGGAGTATTAAACTGGTGCCTGGAAAATTAAAAAAATAGTTAAATTCTTAAAAACATTTTTTTCAGCGCACGCCATAGTTCACACATCGACCCTGACTATATCACTAATATAAAACTGCAAATAATAATTCAGCTAATAAGTAGAAAGACAGTTACACTATAAAAAAATTGAACATTATTTACATATAAGTTTAATAAACTCTTTTGCATTTTTCAACATTTTCTAACATACTAATTAATAATAGTCCACAGGTGTATCAGGACAGCTCTCATCCGACAAAACATCTCGACTAAACGGAGGTGGAACGAACGGTGGGCGATTGCATCTCAGCAACGCCCAATTCACTCCTTGGAAAAACGGATGGTTCTTGATCGCCGACGCACCCATCGTCGAACCCATCCGCCGCGCCGGATCCTTCGCCAGCAGCTGCGCGATCAAGTCCTTAGCCGGGCCCGGCACGGCCGGCTCCTTAGGGAACTCGAGCGCCCGAGCCACGATATTCGCTAGGGTTATCTCGTGGTCCATCCCGCGAAAAGGCGTCACTCCGTAGAAAAGCTCGAAGACGAAAATCCCTAGGGTCCACCAGTCGACCGCGCTCCCGTGCCCCTCCCCGGAGACTATCTCCGGGGCCAGGTACTCGTGGGTCCCGACGAACGACATCGACCGGACGTCAATCGGCTCGGCCACGAAGGCCGGGCCCGCTTGGCTCCCGGCCTTCTTTTTTTGTCTGCGCTTGTTGTGGAAGCACGACATGGACGGGACGATGCAGTTAGGGAGGATGCACGAGGCCGAGCCGAAAGCCGGCCAGTCGAGCGCGTGGTCGCCCTGCGGGGGCGGAGGCGCGCTCGGGTGATGGCTCTGGGCCGGGATCACCTGGGCCGGAGTCGAGGTCGAGTCGTCGCACATTAGCGACAGGTCGAAGTCCGTCAGCATTATATGGCCGTCGGATCGGACCAATACGTTTTCAGGCTTCAGATCGCGGTACACAATCCCCATCATGTGTAAGTATTCCAACGCAACCACAACCTCGGACACATAGAACCTAATTAAAACACAAACACAGACGGTGAGCTCAAATATGAAACCTCTAACCTTAGACAATAACCACTCTACCAGTAAGTCAACTCACACGTATCTATATCTAATGATCAATTATTGATTAGTTGGCAAAATAGCCTAGAAAAAGTGGTCCAACTTATAATGTTGTCACACCTTGGAAAATGAATGCACCAAAAATTGTTGACCTAAAAATGTTAGTAATATCATTACACCATTAAAAGAAGAGATATATTCAAATCTATCATGTGATTAATCATACAAATTAAAGAGACCAATGTGTTTTCCTGTCGGTACAACTATAGTGTCTAGGCCCCCTTAATTCTCCAACGAAGGCAAACCAAAACTAGTAAGGGGGGCCTCAGCCCCCTTACCCTACAATATACAAAACTTAGTGCCAATATTTTTCCCTTTGTTTTTTTGCTTTTTGTTACTTTCTTAATGTTGTGTATCTCTTCTCAACTATCAAAAAGAAGGATCTTTATACACCGAAAAAAGTGAAGTTTCCCTTACCTTCTTAAAGATGAGATAGAAGAAAGGGAAAACACACTTCAATTATTCTACAATTATTAGTGTCCCAATAGTCAAATATTCACATGTGAAAATAACAAACTTCGAATGAATCATTTTAGTGTTGCAATGAAACTTATTATCATCAAACCTATCAAATTATGAGATGATAAATCAAACCTTAGTTAGTAAGATGTTTCCCTTCAACCTATTGGTTCTAGTTACGGTGGAACTTATTACCATCAAGCCTATGAAATCATATGATGATAAAACATAACTTAGTTGGTAAGACATGTCCCCTTCAAACTTTAAACAGTAGGTCAAATGTACGAATTACAATGAAACTTATAGCCACCATCAAAACTATTAAATTATGCTATCATGACACATGATGAGATTAGGATATCAACCAGCAAAAACATGTCTGATGCAATAATGCAATGCATGCCTTGTCGTGGAGCTAAGATTTGTTGTAAAGTCAAGAAGAAAAAATCGAAGAAGATAGCTACAAAGTCGGCATTAATAGATTGCTACACATCAATAGCCTAATATTGGCCGATAAAATATTAAATAAAAAACTTATATTCATTATTGTAACACAAATTGCTCAATTAGGACAAACAAAATTTGTTTGTTGCCATTTCATTCCCACCCCAAAGCCAAATCACACACATTGTCACATCATTCTAGCTTCACTAGCATCATACAACATGGCCTAATTGTCAAATAGTAATATAATTTCATTTGATATCTTGCAAAATTATTTTAGCACTCCTATATTACAATCAAATTGGAATCCCACAAATTAAGCAAAAAGTTAAAACTTAGCATCTCATACCCTCTTATGGTCCTCATTTTAGGGATCATATGATTGCATGTGACAAAACAGAAATTCTTAGACTAAAATTAAGAATTCAAAGGGGTACTTTTGTAATTTCAGGCACACATGTTCGAAGATCTGTTTCTTTGGGAACTTTCTAAATTACTTTACTCAAGATTAAATTTTTTTTAATATCAATCGATTCAAACTCATTAAAATAGCATATGTACCAAATAATTTATTCATGGATCACGTGTGTTATTGCACGTTTTGTAATTGTAGGTCCACTTTTAACCTTCCAGTTTTCCAATTTTAACCTTTCAATACGAAGCCGGAGCTACAATCCTGTGTTTCACAATGTACAATACATTACTACTAAGTAAGTAGGATTATTTGTTTTAATTGATAGGAGTATTAGTTTAGTTTAAATGCTAATAAAAAAATTCAAGCGTGAATATTTCAACACTGATTATATCCAGTTGGGGTTGGTGCTGAGCTGTCACTCACACCGGCTTTCTATCTCACCATCACAAACCAAAACATATTCAAAAACTCCCCCTCCATTTCCCCATCATAAATATGCTCTATGTTTCTATATTTGAATTTTATAAAAAATTATGGACCACAATAAATGACATGTTTATAGATTTGGCATTCAAAATATTTTCTAGACCTATTAGGAAATCACATAAATATTAGTAAATCCCATAATACAGTAACAAAATCGAGACACTAATTAGGTACTACCATTATTATTTACTCATCACCGATTTAGGATTATTAATTCACAAAGCGACACCCACTAGTGCTCCTCTATTATATGGAGTACTACTAAGAAATAAAATAATAATACTAATAATAATAAAACAGACGTAAGTAATAATTAAATTAAGAAGGGTTTTAACGCACCTGACGGCGGATTCCGGGAAGCGCTTGCAGGGCTGGCGCTGGCGGAGGACGTGGAGATCTCCGCCGGGGCAGAACTCGGTGAGCAGGCAGGACCATTTGGGCGTGTCGACGGCGGCGTAGAGCTTGGGAAGAAACGGGTGATCCAATATTTGTAGGATTTCCTTCTCCGTCTTTGCCCTTCCTTCCTTGTTGCGGCTCGCCAGCTCCTTCCTGTCCATCACCTTCGCCGCAAATAGCGCGGCGGAGGGAGGCGGTGGTTTTGGAATGTCGGCGGTGGGGGAGGGGGGAGGTTTGAGTTGGGCGAGGTAGACGGAGCCGATGTCGCCGGAGCCGAGGCGATGGAGGAAGCGGAGATCGGTAAGGGAGAGGGAGAGAAGGGCAGAGGAAAGGGGAAAGTGGGAGGAGGGGGCGGTCCAGTCGGAGCCGGAGCTGGTGGAGCGGGGGATATCGGTGGTGGTGGTGGTGGTGGTGGAGTTGAAGCTGAGGCTTTGGAGGTCGTCGGAGCATGGCTCCATTGAGTGGGTTTGGGGAAAAGGAGCATTGGATTTGGGTTACAAATACTACATTATAATTAAGGGGCTTCGGCCAATCTGCGTGGCACGTGCGGATATCATAATTTCATTCTCAAAATCTGTTTATAATAAAATGAGATTTTATTTATTGCCGCGGATTCACTAGTTTCTTCATTCTTGGAGATCTATAGTGATGGGGTACGGACTAAACAAGCCCAACAGCAGTGACGGCCCATCAGCCCAAGGAAGAGTATGAGTTCGGCATTACCAAAGAGTTCGGCATCAGCCTACAGCTCGGTAAAAGCCAACCAACCATCACGCTCTCAGGTCGGCATCAAGCTCTACTCTCAGATCGGCAACCAAAGCAGTTCGGTCTCAGTAAGAGTTCGGCCTCAGCCTACAGCTCGGCAAAAGCCAACCAGTCAAGCTCTGCTCTCAGGTCGGCATCAAGCTCTACTCTCAGATCGGCAACCAAAGCAGTTCGGTCTCAGCATTTCGACCGAACAAGGAGTTATTGGACCCATACTGGATTTCCACAACTTCCAACATACCCACTACCACGTGGTGTCAATTCAGGCCACGATCGTAGGCCATGACCTACACTACATCCACGATCTTAGGCCATGACCTACACGACATCCACGACTTAGTGGTGATGCAAGCCACGATCTTAGTTCAATGTATAAATAGAACTTAGATCAGATAGAAAAAGGTTAAGCTCTCTAGAGATAAAATCATATAGCAAGTCTGTGTTGTAAGCTGTAATCCCAGATCAAGCAATACAACCTTGCCCTCCCTTCTTCCCGTGGACGTAGATTTACTTCAGTAAATCGAACCACGTAAATTCTGTGTGTTGTAGTTTTCATTCTCTACCAGCTTTTACTAACATCAGAAATTCGCGGAACCATCACTGGCGCCGTCTGTGGGAAACAGAGAACAAAATTTGTGATAAAGCGAATTTTTGATCCCTTTTTTTCCACCCAAAAAATGCATACCAGATCGCAGAGTACCCGTATTCCTGCCCGTGAGAACCAGGAGGAAGCCAATCCATCCCATAGGTCTGGAAAACAGCCTAGGGATAAATCCACCACCAGTTCTCATGGCGAAGGAACAGGCCGCTCCAAAAATCGTCCCACTGAGTCTTCCCAGCAGCCTGATTTGAATGAGGCTGTCAAGCTGTTCTTGGCTGAGAAGCAGGATGAGTTCTTAGCCTTCCTGCAAAAGAGCCAAGAGCCGAAGACGAAAACGGAGGATTCTCCTTCCTCATCCAGACATGAAAGTCACTACCGCAGTAGTGCCGTGTCTTCCAGGAAGAAGAATCCTCAACCCCGACATATTCCTGTTCCTCCTCGGTACCGGAATCACAGGAGAACTCAGTCTCCTCCATACCGACGAGATATCGGATTCGCCGTGTACGGAGCACTGAAGACTCCGTTCTCGGACGACATCACCCGAACTCCCCTACCACAGAACTACCGAACTCCGTCGATGACTTACGACGGGCTCGTGGACCCTCACGATTTCTTGGGGCGCTATCAATATAACATGGCGAACCAGGGTCTCAACGAGGTCCACATGTGCAAGCTGTTTCCCGAGCTGCTCATCGGGAACGCGAGAAGGTGGTTCGATAGCCTCCCCCAGGGCAGCATCAGATCTTACCGAGATCTAATGGATGCCTTCCACAGGAGGTTCTTTCAGAAAGCGGAAGCCCGAATCACTTCGGCTCAGCTGCTTTCCATTCGTCAAGGTCGCGACGAAAAAATCAGCGACTTTATGACAAGATTCCACAAGGAATGCCTGCAAGTAGACGATCTCAACGATCTGCTTGTCATCTCGGCATTCCAAAATGGAATCCTGCCCGGAGCTCTCTACAGGAAGCTCGTTGAGTGCGGTCCGCAGACAGCTCAGGAAATGTGGGACATTGCGGACCAGTACTCCCGGGCCGATGAGGCAGACCGTCGCAAACGGTCTTTAGACAGCTCATCGTCCCGAGGAGACAGGAGGAAGCCCGATCATAGCGATCAGGGACATCCTCGCCGAACTCCTTTTGGCGATCAGGGACTTCCTCGCCGAACTCCTTTTGAAAGGATTCAAAGGACCCCGGTGCAAGACAGATTGGGACCCCGTCTCAATCCCGAGAAGCCGCCCGCTCAGTTCGTACCGCTGAACAAGCCGAGAGCGGAAATTTTCGAACTGCACTCTGACCTGTTCGAAAAGCCAAAGCGGATGACGAAATCAGCCGCGCGCCGACCCCAGGATAACTACTGCTCCTACCATCAGGACCACGGTCACGATACCGAGGAGTGCAGAAACTTGGCTGCAGGTATCGATGTTCTTGTGAGGGCAGGGACATTGAAAAAATACCAAAGCAAGCAGTCAAAGAAGAATAAGAAGCAGAGAGGTGCGAACTGCGCTCCTCAGGATCCGAAAAGGCAGCCGGATCCCGAAGACGATGACGAGCCGCAATATGATGGAGTAATCCTGACTATTGACGCTCTCCCTGCTGGGAAGACCAAGTCGTCCCTGAAGTCAGAGCGCAGAGGCTCCAATCGAGAGGAGCCAACGCATAAAAGGCTGAGGCAGGACGAAGTGATTACGTTCTCGGATGCTGATCCCGTCCCGGCCATCTCTCCTCACCAAGACGCCATTGTCATCCAAGCCGGAGTGGCAAACAAACTGATCCACAGGGTGTTTGTGGATACAGGAGCGTCAGTCAGCATTCTTTTTAAAGAGTGCTTCGACAAACTAGAAGTGGACCCAGCTCGGCTCAGTCCGGCTCCGCTTCCCCTGAAAAGCTTCGCCCAGGAGGACACCCGCCCTGAAGGTATTATCAGCCTTCCGATCACGGTGGGGAAAGCGCCTACTAGCTCCAGTACGATGATTGAGTTTTTCGTGGTGAAAGCTCGGTCCCCGTACAACGTCATCCTGGGAAGAGACTGGCTCAACACAGTTCGGGCCATTTGCTCCACTTATCACCTCACTATCAAGATCCCTACTAAAGGAGGGATAGCGGTCATCCGAGGTGACCAAAAGAGAGCAAAGGAATGTCTGCAAATTGCGCTTAGAAGTGCCGAGCAGTCAGATCGGCACCACCAAGCATAGCAATCACAGCAGCCGGAGTCAGAGGCGATGACCGAAGTCATACATGAGCCGAACTCGATGACAGTTCAGCTGTACGAAGACGATCCATCCAGAACGGTTAAGATCGGCTTCGCGGGAACGCCTCTACTTCGGGAAAAAACCATCCAGCTCCTCAAGGAGTACAAAGACGTCTTTGCATGGTCTCCGTTGGACATGACCGGAGTGCCCCCCGAGGTAATCACTCATCGTTTAAATATTGATCCTTCGGTCCGGCCGATAAAACAGAAGCAAAGACTCTTTGCGGCAGAACGAAGTCAAGTCATCCATGACGAAGTCCGTCAATTATTGAAGGCGGATGTGTTATTCGAAGTGAAGTATCCTTCGTGGGTGGCCAATCCTGTCATGATCAAGAAAAAGGAAGGAGGATGGCGGATGTGCATAGATTTCACCGATCTAAATAAGCACTGTCCCAAAGATTGCTATCCCCTTCCGAACATAGATAAAAAAGTAGAAGCTCTGATAGGCTTTGAAATTTTTTGTTTTCTTGATCTATACAAAGGATACCATCAGGTTTTAATGGATGAGATTGACGCTTCAAAAACGGCCTTCATTACTGATTTCGGCATTTTCGCTTATAAAAAGATGCCATTCGGTTTAAAGAATGCCGGAGCCACTTATCAAAGGATGGTAGACAAGCTTTTTCGGCACCTGATTGGAAAGGAGGTCGAAGTGTATGTTGACGATATAGTCGTCAAAAGCAAAAGCACTTCGGAGTACGAGCACAACCTCAAGTCCACTCTCAACGTGCTCAAGAAAGCCAACCTCAAACTTAATCCCCAAAAGTGTACCTTTTTGGTAGATTCGGGAAAGTTTCTGGGTTGTTGGGTTTCAAAGGACGGACTCAAGGCAAACCCCTCAAAAGTTCAAGTCGTTCAGAACATGGCAATGCCGAAGTCCATACATGACGTGCAAAGGCTAACCGGATGTCTAGCCGCACTGAATCGATTCCTTTCCCAAGCAGCCGAAAAGCAACTGCCGTTCTTCAAGGTGTTGAAAAAGGCACCAAAGTTCGAGTGGGGAGCCGAGCAGAAAAAGGCCTTTGACGAGCTCAAAAGTTATCTAGCCGAGCTTCCTATTCTCTCTGCTCCAACCGAAGCCGAAGTAATATTCTTATACTTAGCGGCATCGGATCAAACCATCAGCGCGGTGCTTGTACGAGAAGAAGGCCTAAAGCAGCTTCCCATCTATTTTACAAGCCGAGCATTAAGAGGTCCAGAAACCAGGTATCAACCTCTGGAAAAGATTGCTCTGGCATTAGTAAATGCAGCAAGGAGACTGCGGCCATACTTCTATGCTCACAAGGTATGCGTCTTAACTGATCTGCCACTTCGGCAAGTGTTGACCAAACCAGAAGCATCAGGCAGAATCGCCAAGTGGGCTATAGAGTTGGGAGAGCACACAATTGAATATCTACCTCGGAAAGCCATCAAGGGACAAGCCTTGGCAGATTTTCTTGCAGAAGCAAAGTTCGATCAAGCAATTCCTGTTATTGCCGAACAGAAGAATTCCGCCAATGCCGAACTAGCACAGCCCTTGGAATCCGAAGTAGAGCCGCCGGACTGCTGGAGCGGATTCGTAGATGGAGCTTCAAACAAGATGGGAAGTGGAGCTGGTATTTTACTTGTCGCTCCCGACGGACACGAGGTAACCTACTCACTTCGTTTCCTATTCCCCACTACTAATAATGAAGCCGAGTACGAAGCCCTCCTGGCCGGACTCCAGTTAGCGCAAAGTCTGCTCGTCAAATCTCTCAAAGTCCATTGTGATTCACAAGTCATAGTAAATCACATGTTGGGTACAAGTGAAGCTCGTGACGAGAGAATGAAGAAGTATTTGGACAAAGCGCAAAGCATCAGCCGAAGTTTCCCCTATTTTCGGATAATCCGCATTCCTAGAGCGGAAAATAGCCGAGCAGATACCTTAAGTAAGTTGGCCTCAGATCCGAGCTCAAAGGCGGAAGAATTAATGCATCGAAGCATTGATGAAGCCGAGGTACATTCAGTATCCAGCTCGCCGAACTGGATGACGCCGATCTTGCAGTATCTGGATCAAGGACAATTGCCCGAGGATAAGAGAGAAGCTCGGAAGATCACGTGCCGAGCACTTCGGTACGAACTTCATGAAGGAGTCCTCTTTAGAAAGTCTTACCTCCAGCCGTTATTGCGGTGCGTAGGACCAGAAGAGACGGACTACATCCTCAGAGAAGTTCATGAAGGATCGTGCGGTAGCCACATCGGAGCCAGAGCTTTAGCTAAAAAAGTTCTGAGATGGGGATATTATTGGCCAACCATGGTACAAGAGGCAGTGCAGCTCGTCAAGAAGTGTACGAAGTGCCAAATTCATGCAAATGTCCCAAGGATGCCGCAGACCGAT
The DNA here is from genome assembly GCF_004379255.2 of Salvia splendens. Lineage (NCBI taxonomy): Eukaryota > Viridiplantae > Streptophyta > Magnoliopsida > Lamiales > Lamiaceae > Salvia > Salvia splendens. The sequence continues at coordinate 1,978,166 of NC_056038.1, forward strand.
CTATACACTATGCAAAGCCCTTGGCCTTTCATGCAATGGGGCATAGACATAGTGGGACCACTTCCTCAAGCTCCTCGGCAAATGAAATTCCTTATCGTTGCCGTGGACTACTTCACGAAGTGGGTGGAGGCTGAACCATTAGCTACGATAACGAGCTCAAAGGCATTGGACTTCGTCTGGAAGAACATAGTGTGCCGATTTGGCATACCCCACATCCTCATCTCGGATAATGGGACTCAGTTCACCGACAAGACGTTCAAGAATTGGTGCCAAGAGCTGAACATTCAACAACGGTTCACTTCAGTCTCCCATCCCCAAGCAAACGGACAAACGGAAGTAACGAACCGGATTCTGGTGAAAGGGTTAAAAGCCCGGTTAGAACAAGCCAAAGGACAATGGGTAGAAAATCTCCCTCAAGTCCTATGGTCCTACCGAACTACGCCCAAAACCTCCAACGGTGAAACTCCGTATAGCCTGGTGTACGGCACTGAAGCCGTAATTCCGGTGGAGATCGGCGTACCCAGTCCCCGAACTCTAAATTTCTCCTCAGAAATGAATGACGACGGACTGAGAGCAGAACTAGATCTCGCCGAAGAAAGAAGAGAATTGGCGTGCATAAAAGCAGCCAAGTATAAGGAGCAAGTAGCCCGGTATTATAACCAAAGGGTGAAAAAGCTTCAATTTCAAGTGGGAGATCTCGTCTTGAGAAACAACGAAGTAAGCCGAGCAGAAAAGCTGGGCAAACTCGAACCCACATGGGAGGGTCCATATCGGGTGTCCGAAGTCCTCGGCAAAGGGTCTTATAAATTGACTCACATGTCAGGAGAACAAGTACCCCGAACATGGCACGTCTCCAACCTCAAGAAGTACCACTTGTAAGAGACAAGGTTCGGTCAGTCTGTCTTGTGTCTAGTTCGGTCATAGGGGTACATGTTTTTATTTGTTTGTTTTTTACTTGTACCTTTTACTTGTCGTTTTAAAAAAAGGTTTAAAGTTTTTTTCCTTCGTCTTTTTCATTTTTTCTCTATGTGTTTTGTCTCTATGTGCTTGTCGTCTCTTACAAATGGTACCAAGGTATATCGTTCTTTAAAGACTGATCCCCTTTTTAGATCGATTATTAAAGACTATTGTGAGTCCAAGCTTCTAAGGAGGATATAAGACCACAATTCAGCTTAACAAGCAGTCCGTCTGAAACGAACTGCAATAAGCCAACGATTGTGAGTCCAAGCTTCCAAGGAGGATACAAGACCGCAATTCAGCTTAATAAGCACTTCGTCTGAAACGAACTGCAATAAGGGAAAGTCCGATCCACGCGATAAACCTCGCCGAATTAGGACGACCAAGTTCGGTCAAAGAAGTTTACCTCATAAGACCGAGGACGACCATGTCTAGTCAAAGAGGTTTACTGCATAAGACCACTTCGGTTAACTGGGAAAGTCCGATCCACGCGATAAAACTCGCCGAATTAGGACAAGGGAAAGTTCGATCCCGGCGACAAAAATCGCCAATTTAGAACACAAACCAAGTCCGGTCAAAGATGTTTATTTCATCAGACCAAAGACGAGTCCGGTCTAAGATGTTTATTTCATCAGACCAAAGACGAGTCCGGTCAAAGATGTTTATTTCATCAGACCAAGGACCAAGTCCGGTCAAAGAAGTTTACTTCATACGACCGAGGACGAGTACGATGAAATTTTTTCGCTAAGCTGTAAATACAGTGTTAGAAGCGAAAACGAAATTTCATTTTTCAAATCTTGTTCGGCATACAACTCAGCTACCCTACAAAATGGCGTTACGCTATTACAAAGGACTATTCTACTGTCCAGGGTTGCTGAAGTTAAGCCACCTATCTGCAAAATCCTCTGGAAGCCGAGTTCGGTTGTTCCGAGCAGATGAAGAATAAGCAGGTCGACGAGATGCTATCCTCGACCCAACGCCTCTTCCCCGAGCCCGAGAAGTCCTAACACCTCGGCGATGAAGAGTCTCTGCAATAAGCATCTGCTGATCTTGCTCGCTCATAGTCACAACTCCTCGGCGAATTTCAGTCCGTCCCTGTCTTGACGATTCCGGTTGCTCCTGAGCCCGTTCTCGTCTTGACGTTTCCGGCTGTTCCTGAGTTCGTTGCTGACTTGGAGCAAGATTTTGAGCAAGGGAACCAGAGGTTTGATCTGGAGTGCGAGCATCTGTTGGCACGATATGCCGAAGGAATCTTTCTATGGAGGGGCGCCGAGAAAAAACAATGTTGTACCGAGAAGCCCAACGCCGCAGTGATGTCACAACTTGTTGGCAAGCCGGGCTCTCCAGCACATTGTTCATACGGAGTACATGATATTCCTCCCACAGTTCGTCAACTCGACTCTGAACATCCGAGATGGTAACTCCCCCGCGCTCACGGATATAATCCTCATACGCAGTCCTCTCAGCAATGGCCGTATTCAGCTCGGCCTCCAGATCTTTCTTATCGGACTCTAAGTCTTTGATATCGGCCTCCAGCTTCACTAAACGAGCCAGAAGCTCGTCATTCTTCGTCTGATCGGCTATAGCTCTTTTCTCAGCTTCGTCTAAAGCCGAAGAGTACAGCCGTTTCCAGTAAAGTATCTCCATCTCCTTGAGTACAAAGCAGCTATATTAGTTCGGCAGCTGTACCGAGCAGATAGTAAAATACAACAAGAATAAAGGCGAGTACGAAAAGCTATACGAAGACAAGTGTAGAAAATTTTTCATTCACAAGGAAAATTTTTACACTAGGAGGGCTTCAAGGCCATTTTACAAGGAAGAAACTAGACTAAGAGAAGGGAGACGAAATCATACTCCGCCAGCTTCGTCTCCGGCTCCTTGGTCTGGTTCAGCTTCTTTCTCCTGAGCTACCTCAGCCTCGGCCTCGCATCCTGCCGGCCTCGCCTCCGCCTCCTGATCGGCCTCCTTCTCCGGATGCCCGGCCCGCTCGACTTCGGCCTCCAGCTCCAGCGGCTCGGCCTCACCCTCTCCGTTGTAAGTCGAAGCGGGTGAAACGGGTCCCACAGAGGCAAAGATAGCCTCCAGGTTCTCGTCCCGATCAGCTCGACAACTCCGGACTCGGTCTGCAGAAAGCAGGACCGAGGATGAAGCGAGCTCCTCAAGGAGCGGCAGATTCTGAAGCCGAGCTGCTATCTCTCGGCTGTACAGAGGCAGCACGACGTCGGCCCCCTGCTCGCCCTTATCGGTAATTAGCCGTACCAGACTACCGACAAAGGCCGAGAACTGGCTGCTCAAAAAGAGTTTCTCCGTGTAAACACGGAGAGCCTCCCCCTGGGCAGCCACGGCGGCAGCCTCCTTCTGAGCTTCCCGGTGCTTCGTCTGCTCTTGCAGGATGATGAGCTGGTTTTTGGCTGACCGGGCTTCATCCTGAGCCGAGATCCTAGCAGCTCGGGCCCTCTCAAATTTGGCCTCAGCCTGTTCGGCCACACTACGAGCAAGATGCAACTCCTTCTGCATCTCCTCGTAGTCGTGGGATGCTTTGGAGAGCTCCACGGAGACGAGCTTAGCTCTCTGAAGATGAACAAGGAAAAAACTCAACAGAATGGCCATCAAAAAATGTGGAAAAGAAGCCAAGTCAGAAAGCTTACCTCCACAAAATTCGTCGGCCATTGAAAGGGCTCAGGGACGTGTTCCGAGATGTCTGCAACCACCTCGGAGATGACCAGGTCTTCCCCCGGCACTCTTGGGGACTCATGAAATTTCCCCTTCCCTTTAGCCGAACACGACTCCGGCACTTTCGGATCCGAAGAAGAGGTTTTTTGCCTCTTCGGATTCTTCTCGGCTTCAGACGCCGAGCGAGGGGCTCTCTGCCTCTCCGGCTCCACAAGCTCGGAGGACTTTCGGATAGCCTTATTCAGCATGTACACTGCCAAAAAGCAAGAAAGCAAGGTTAGTTTTCTTCGTTAAAGCAGTAGAGCATAAAGATAAAGAGAAATCCTCACCCTCGGCCTCTTCGTCCGAAGACGAGATGTCGAACACGACGTCGCCCTTGACGAGCTCAGACTCCGTGTATTGTTTCCTAACTATGGGAATCTTGTTGAGCTCGCCATCGAGCTCGTCCAACGGTTCAGGCCGAGGATGACGGATAACGGACTTCGGCCCTCTCCAGGGAAAACTAGGAGCCGCGGTCCTATCATAGTAGAAGAACCGGTTTTGCCACTTCGGCCACTTCGTTTTACAAAAGGCCCTAAAGGGCTGTACAGGGATCAAGTAAAACCAAGACCCCTTCCTCTTAAATTGAAAGAATTTAAGGATCGCCTTCAAAGACAAATCCCTTCCTAACCTACGGAGTTCGGCAGCGAAGGCCGACAAGTGCCTCCAAGAGTTCGGAGTCACCTGGCCTAAAGGAAGCTGAAAAAAATCTAGTAAATCTATAAAGGCAGAAGGGAGGGGGAAACGAAGCCCGCATTCTAAGCAGGCCTCGTACACGGTGGCGTAACCCTCCGGCGGGGAGTCAGCCCTATGATCACCGTCAGGTACCACCGCCTTCCCCCCAGGAAAAAAGTATTTTTCGGGTAGGGATATCACAGTATCCTTACTCAAAATACTATGGAAATACTCTACGGTCTTCTCCCCGGACTCTTTCCGGCCAGAAGACCCCTTACCGCCTCTCCTAACGCTACCCGACTCCGAAGAAGAAGAAGAAGACATTTTTCTTACTTTTTGAAGGTGAAGAAAGTCTGAAGAAATTCTTGAAAGCGGAGAGAGAATTTTCGCAAAAAAGAGAGAGTGCAGAAGAAGCAGTCGCAAAAGTGCTTCAATGATGAAGAAGGGAGGTATTTATCAGACTCGGCGAAGATTTCAAAATCGTCGCACCGTTTCGAATCCCACCTTTTCGGGATTCAACGGCCGGATTTTACTGTCGCATTTAATGCAGTCACGTGCAAGGCACGTCCCCTGACGTCAGCCTCCCCCGTACCTTTATCCAGAATGCCGAAGTGACTCGCTTCGCCGAAGTGATTCACTTCGTCTTTCGGGGGGGGTAGTGATGGGGTACGAACTAAACAAGCCCAACAGCAGTGACGGCCCATCAGCCCAAGGAAGAGTATGAGTTCGGCATTACCAAAGAGTTCGGCATCAGCCTACAGCTCGGTAAAAGCCAACCAACCATCACGCTCTCAGGTCGGCATCAAGCTCTACTCTCAGATCGGCAACCAAAGCAGTTCGGTCTCAGTAAGAGTTCGGCCTCAGCCTACAGCTCGGCAAAAGCCAACCAGTCAAGCTCTGCTCTCAGGTCGGCATCAAGCTCTACTCTCAGATCGGCAACCAAAGCAGTTCGGTCTCAGCATTTCGACCGAACAAGGAGTTATTGGACCCATACTGGATTTCCACAACTTCCAACATACCCACTACCACGTGGTGTCAATTCAGGCCACGATCGTAGGCCATGACCTACACGACATCCACGATCTTAGGCCATGACCTACACGACATCCACGACTTAGGGTGGTGATGCAAGCCACGATCTTAGTTCAATGTATAAATAGAACTTAGATCAGATAGAAAAAGGTTAAGCTCTCTAGAGATAAAATCATATAGCAAGTCTGTGTTGTAAGCTGTAATCCCAGATCAAGCAATACAATCTTGCCCTCCCTTCTTCCCGTGGACGTAGATTTACTTCAGTAAATCGAACCACGTAAATTCTGTGTGTTGTAGTTTTCATTCTCTACCAGCTTTTACTAACATCAGAAATTCGCGGAACCATCACTATAGTATAGTATAGTATAGTAGTATATTATAAATCTGATTGCTATAAAAATAACATGAGTTATTGATGAAATTGTAGCTTCTCCTGTAATTTAATGAATCGGTTGTGAATTTTTTCAATGGGTCTGATTTGGGTAAAATTGTATTCCATCTAATGACTTCTAAAAAAATCTAAGAAGATGAGACCATTCGTGAATTTTATTATTTTTCTCAACAAACTTAGCAAATATTTAACCACGACACAATTTGAAATACATGTGAACTAAATCAACAACATATTATAAATAGGAATCGAAATATTTAGTCATGGAAAAAGTTTTTTTTTTTAATTTATAGAGTTTGCAATTGATTTTTAACGTTGCGGGATGGACCACAATTCATGGGTTTTTTTTTCGTTCATTCGCCTTGGTAATAAACATATACTATTGCATATATATTTTAGTAACCTAAAAATCAAAATGTAATTATATTTGAAGAAGCAAGTACGAAATTCGACTTTTATTATTTAAAGGTATTGATTGGAGAAAATTATGTTCAATTTCTCTCTTTTATTCCCCATTCATATAAATTTTCTCAAAGAGGATATATAAATTTTAATTATAATGTGCTCAAAACATTTTTGTAATGTAGCTAGTGTGATGATAATTGCAATTTCTTAGGGTTAATCAAGATTCAAGATGAGTTCAAATCATTATGATTAGGACTGATTTAAATATGCAAAGAATTCCTTAATCATGGAGTAAAACCTTTTCAATAAATACCTTACTAGAAGCACTCGAGTGAAGTAAGAAATTGCTTCTTTTGCTTGCTATAATTGTTAAGTTATAGAGCAAATCATGTCTTCTTGATTTGCATCAATCATGGGCTTTCTATCATCAAACTAACATGTCTTATAATTATAGGGTTTTTTTGAAAGTCTATAAACTTAAGTGATTTAGTAGCATGTCTTAATCTTAACTAAATTTCGATTGGCCCCTCGTTTTTCTTTCTTTCATTGTGTTAACCTATTTGCCAAGTTTATATGGTTCGAATTAGAGGCGGGTGCAAAAATTTGTTTTGATAGGAATGATATATTCTAAAATTCTATTTAAATATTTAAGACAATAATTATTATACGTATATTTTATTGTGATGATAGATGCTTTTGCATAATATTTCACATAAAATATAAAAAAATCGAGGCTAATATAATATATAGATAGATTTTTTTGATTTAGTAGAGTTTTAAGTCCCTTGTTGGCTGCATGTGGTTGGTTCAAATATTCTAGGCAGAAATTAAATAGCATACTTGTGTCAATAAATAAAAAAAGACCCCACTAGTTATTAAGGTATTTTTTTGAATTTTGAACATTATAAATAGGCTAAAGAAAAAGGTTTTGGCCATGTCAAATGAGATTATGAGATAGAAGGAGTAATTTTCAAGTAATCCGAAATGTATATTTGATAATTGATAATATGTGAAGAAAAATAGTAATTAATAAGATAGGTAGTTTACACATTAATTTAATATTAAGACTGTAAAGCTTGTGAATGTTAATATTATGAGTCTTTTATAAATGTGATGTGATTGGTACGAACTTTTTAAAATTAATTTTTTAGTGTTAGAATTCATTTATTTGCATGGACTAAAAATTTGATATTTTCCATGACTACTTAATTTGTTAGTCAGTTTTCTCTGAGCCATTGGACAGCTAAAGTAAATGCTCGAAGAAGCATCAGAAATTCAAATTTAATCTTAAATAAAAGGGTATCTCTCAAATTCCAATTTCAAAGGTAAAATTGATTGCACGAACTACAATATTTGCCTATGGAAAAATTCATTATACATGTACATAAATAAACTACCCATTGAATTTTAAAACAAGTGGCAACGAATTAGATATCATATTTATGGAGTAATATATATAAATACACGTACCTATTAACTATTTTGTATGCTATGATCGTAATAATATAAAATTATTATACGTCTAAGAATTTTGACAGGTTACACGCTAATGGTAGAATCTTGAATTTGAAAATTAGCTTAGCATTTAATATAGGAAAAGATGATGTTTTATAGAATATCAAAAGATTAGTTGTACAAATTGGGTTACATAATATGGGCTGAATAGAGTAGAAGTCGATTTGTACGAACCAAGATAAGTCTATCCCTTATGGGTCTAAACTGTGACACAAAGAAATACAGTACAATAAATTAAAGTACCAATTTTCAACAAAGGCAATATACTTTAATAAGAAAAATTCTGTTATAATTTGACAAAATGGTTAATTTCCTATTAAATCACGAAAAATATGCCATTTATAGTTTGTCCCCTACCTTTCTAAATTTGAACGACAAAATATAAAATTTCATAATTTTTCAACTGGCCCATTTACCAAATTTCTATTATACTCAAAATACCATATTGGTCAATCATCTGTAAAAATCATGGATTAAATATGCCCGGTCAATGGATTTTGACCAAATAATAAATGTGACGAGACATTTAATTTTGTGAAATTAAATGACATAGCGTCGATCTACATTTTACGTAGGTAAATGTAGTATATTCACTTTCTCAAATCCGATTTCCGGTGAGTGAGAAATAGTGGATTAAAGTTGGGCATAATTAGCTTTTAATTAAAGCTTGGAGATGGAGCTTAGGGAATAATTAACTAGTGTTAATTATCCCACATTGGAGGATTAACACATCTTTAATGTGTATAAATTAAGTGACTTTATGTTACTTAATAATTATAGTGGACCAAGATGGGTGAAAGAGCCCACACGCGCGCACACGCGCGCGCCGCCGCCGCCGCCCGCCCGCCCGAGCCCGAGCCCGTGCTCGCGCTCGCGCTCACGGTCGCGGGCCGCGGGCCTCGGGCCCGATCTCGATCTCGATCTCGATCTCGATCTTGGACTTGGACTTGGACTTGGATCTTGGCAATTGGCAATTGGTCTTTGGGTGGTCTTTGGGCTTGGTGCTTGGCCCAAACTATTCTTTTTGGACCACCGCCGAGTCAGCAATCCAAGTGGCTTGACACGTCGTCAAGCGAGGCACAGTCACGGTTGCCACGTGAGAAATCCACACGCTCCACACACGGGTGGCACATTACGGCCACACGCCTGTAACCGACGTCGGTTACGTTTTTGCCATGATGAGCCTTCAATGGCTGGTTGACCCTGCATGGTGGTTGGCCTATAAATAGGCTAGCCATACCACTGCATTAGGACACACACCTACAAGCATTCTCTGTATAAGCTCTCTCCCTCTCCCTGCATTGTCTTTCTGTCGAAGCTCTGCCCTCTCCTCCATCCCGTTCGCCGGAGCTCTGCTGATTGCGGTGCTGCATCAGAAGAGACGTAGCCGTTTTACCTTTGGGGACGACACGCCAAACCGAGAGCACTACCGGGGCGTATCTCGTCTTGCGGGAAGAGGCCTCCTCGACTCGGCTGTCATAGCATACTGGTTTAGTTGTTTCTTTTTCGTTGTAACTTCAGTTCTTTTTTGTATTCCTTCTTTTGGGTTGTATTACGCCCGGTTTTGTTATCTTGTAATCCCAGAAACCAACAATCGCAAGACGAGATAACTTGCCTTTGAAGGAATTTGAACTTCTAAACTGAACTAAAACTTCCGAAACATTAACACCTTTTGCTGGAGATGTCGACGGAATCCAACACTGCTGCTGCCAACGCCACCGCCGCCATTCCCTCCACCATGGCGACCACTGGACCGGTCAACACTTCATCGATTCCCTCGATGATGCCAACTCCTGGCTTCCCAGCCGCTTCATCCACCGTCCCTTGGGTTTGGGACAACCCCTTCGGGGCGTCCACTGGTTCCACCTTTGGTGGTTCGGTTGGTTCCACTTTTAGTGGTTCCTTCGGATCCTTTAATGGATCGAGTGTTGGTGCCTTCGGGCTCAATACTAGTGTTGGATCTTTCGGGATCAACACGAATGCTGGGGCCTTCGGGTCTCATGCGGGTGCTAGTCCCTTCGGGGCTGGTACGACCATGGCGGGCTCTATGCCCAACATGAATGGTGGGGGCTCTATGCCCAACCAAGTTGTTGGCTCCTTCGGGGGCAACGGAATTGGTTCCTTCCAAGGACCAACTGCGGCACCTTTGGCACCAAGAATGATGCCACCTGCCGAGAAGCCACCAAAGTTTGGAGGATCTGACTTCAAGCGGTGGTACCAGAAGATGTTGTTCTACTTGACAACATTGGGCGTCGCCAACTTCCTCACGGAGAACGAGCCGCCCGCACCAAGCGACCAAGAGACTAGGCTCGAAGTCATGGCAGATTATGAAGCTTGGAGGAAAGGAGATTACCTTTGTAAAAATTTCATTCTAAGTGCTTTAGATGATAGTTTGTACAATGTATACTCCAATGTAACCACATCTAAACAAATGTGGGAAAACCTAGAAAAGAAGTATAGCATAGATAATGCTGCAGGGACGGAACAAGTTGTAGCATCCAAGTTTATGGACTACAAAATGGTCGACTCTCGACCCGTCATGGAGCAAGTCCAAGAGCTCCAAATGATCATCCACTCATTAGTGGCTGAAGGGATGACCTTGCCCGATAAATTCCTAAGGTGCACGATCATTGATAAGCTCCCTCCAAGTTGGAAGGACTTCAAGAGTTATCTCAAGCACAAGCGAAAGCAGATGACCCTTGAAGACTTGATCGTGAAGTTGCGCATTGAGGCCGACGTGCGCAAAAGTGATCAGAAGGCTAAAGGCTTCACCCCAAATGAAGCCAAAGCCAACCTGTTGGAGCGGGGCGGTCCCTCCAACAAACGCCCTCGCCCAAACCGTCCAAATGACAAAGGGAAGGGAAAGCAGCCTTCAAGGAAGTTTGAAGGCGACTGCTACAAATGTGGCAAACCGGGCCACTTTGCCAAAGACTGCCGCAGCAAGAAGAAGAAGCCGGCAGCCCACGTCGTTGAGAAGGAGTTCAAGGACTGGGATGAGAACGACCTCATTGCAGTGGTCACTGAAGAGGTTAACCTTGTTGATAACAAGGGAGGCTGGTACATCGACACCGGCGCTACTGCTCATGTTTGCTCCGACAGGAGCAAGTTTGCCTCCTACACTGCTGTTGAAGGGAGGAAGATCAACATGGGGAATCAAGCATCGTCCGAAGTCCTCGGCGTTGGCAACGTGATTCTCATGATGACGTCTGGCCTAACTATCACTTTGAAGGATGTGCTGCATGTCCCGGACATCCGCAAGAACCTAGTGTCAGGATCAATACTAGTTAATAAAGGGTTTAAACTTGTATTTGAGTCCGATAGGTTTGTCTTGTATAAGTTTGGAAAATCCATCGGAAAAGGTTATGTAACCGATGGGCTTTTCAAGCTTAGTGTAGCAACTCGAAGTGTTGCGAAGCCATTGGCCAATAAGAATAAAGCATCTACTTCCTCTTATTTGATTGAGTCTTCAAATTTGTGGCATTGTAGATTGGGACATGTAAATTCAAAAGCCATTAAAAGATTAGTAAATTTAGATTTACTAAAGGCTAATGAATTGGATATCCAAGATAAATGTGAAATTTGTCTTGAAGCAAAAATGACTAAGTTGCCGTTTCACTCGGTTGAACGAAGCACAAAACCCCTTGAATTAATTCACACGGATGTATGTGATTTAAAGATGTTGCAAACTAGAGGTGGTAAAAAGTACTTTATCACTTTCATAGATGATTGCACAAGATATTGCTACATTTATCTTTTAAGAAGCAAAGATGAAGCAATAGAGGCGTTCAAAAATTATAAGAACGAAGTTGAGAATCAACTTGGTTGTAAAATCAAAATGATTCGAAGCGATAGAGGAGGCGAATATGTAGCCCCGTTTGAGGAGTTATGCAACGCAAGTGGTATAATTCATCAAACAACTGCTCCATATTCACCACAATCTAATGGTGTTGCAGAACGCAAGAATCGAACTCTAAAAGAGATGATGAATGCACTGCTACTCAGTTCAGGATTACCACATAACATGTGGGGGGAAGCTGTTTTGACAGCAAACTATATCTTGAATAAAATCCCTCTCAAAGGAAAAGATGTTACTCCTTATGAGTTGTGGAAGGGAAGGAAGTCATCCTACAAATACCTCAAAGTGTGGGGGTGTTCGGCTAAGGTGATGGTTCCTCCGCCCAAAGAAGTTACAATCGGACCTAAAACGGTTGATTGCATCTTCATTAGATATGCACTTAACAGTAGTGCATATCGATTTGTTGTTCACAAGTCTGAAATATCGACTATCACAGTAGGAACAACAATTGAGTCGAGGAATGCTGTATTTCTCGAAAATACCTTTCCTTGCAAAGATAAGGAAAAGGTATCAACCAATTCTGAGACAAGAATTGAAGAAGCCACTAGTTCTAAACAAGTGGAAGAAGAAGCCACTAGTTCTAAATCAACAGATGCGGAACCTGAATCGCGCAAGCGTGCAAGGCCCGATCCAAAAGATACAGTACTAAGACGTGGTAATAGAGTCAGAACACCAAAAACTTTTGGTCCTGACTACATTGCTTTCATGTTGGATGAAGAACCAACATCGATAAAAGTAGCCTTTGCTGGCCCAGACGGGCTGCATTGGAGAGAAGCTGTTCAAAGCGAAATTGATTCAATTTTGCTAAACCACACATGGGTGTTGGTTGATTTGCCCGAAGGTGCTAAACCTTTAGGATGCAAATGGGTTCTTAAAAGAAAGTTTAAGGCCGATGGAACAGTTGATTAGTAGTAAAGGGTTTTAAACAAAAAGAAGGACATGACTTCTCCGATACCTATTCACCTGTAACAAGGATTACATCTATCCGGGTGCTTCTCGCTATTGCTGCATTGCACAATCTCGAGATTCATCAAATGGATGTAAAGACCGCGTTTCTGAATGGTGAACTAGAAGACGAAATCTACATGGAACAACCCGAAGGGTTTGTAGTACCTGGACAAGAGAAAAAGGTATGCAAGCTCGTGAAATCCCTATATGGATTGAAACAAGCGCCATTGCAATGGCACTTGAAGTTTGATAATGTGATGTTATCAAATGGGTTTAAAATCAACGAGTGCGACAAATGTGTCTACATCAAGAGCACTAATAACGGTCATGTTATAGTGTGTCTCTACGTTGATGATATGTTAATCTTGGGTAGCAACACTCAAGTAATTAACGATACAAAGGCCATGTTAAAGAGAAACTTTGACATGAAAGACATGGGTCTAGCCGATGTAATTCTTGGAATGAAGATTCTAAGAACAAATGATGGAATCATCTTAACACAATCACATTATGTTGAGAAGATATTGAATAAATTCAAAGCCTATGATGGCGCGCCGGTTAAGACTCCAATTGAACTCGACGTTCACTTGAGCAAAAACAAAGGCGAGCCCGTTGCACAAGAAGAGTATGCACGGGTCATCGGGTGCATTATGTACTTGACTAATTGCACTCGACCTGACATTGCTTGTGCCGTGAACAAGTTAAGTCGTTACACGAGCAATCCAAGCAAAGAGCATTGGAGAGCTCTTGTGAGGGTTTTGAGATATTTAAAACACACTCAAAATCTTGGGCTACACTTCTCGAGATACCCCCCGGTGCTTGAAGGGTACTGTGATGCCAATTGGATATCCGATAATAGAGACTCACTTTCAACAAGTGGATATGTCTTTACTATTGGGGGTGGTGCTGTATCGTGGAAATCCACAAAACAGACCTGTATAGCCCGATCAACAATGGAATCGGAGTTCATTGCCTTGGATAAGGCTGGTGAGGAAGCCGAGTGGCTTAAGAACTTCCTTGAAGACATTCCATGTTGGTCTAAGCCAGTGCCACCAGTGCTGATTCACTGCGATAGCCAAGCGGCTATTGGAAGGGCAAACAATGGTTTCTATAACGGTAAGTCTCGACATATACGTCGACGACATAACACCGTGAGACATCTGATCACAACAGGGGTGATTACAATTGACTATGTGAAGTCAATAGATAATCTAGCGGATCCGCTAACCAAAGGGTTAAACCGTGATCAAATGAATAAGTTGCTAGAGGGAATGGGTTTGAAATCCACAAACTAAAGAATTGTCATAGTGGTAACCCAACCATGATGACTGGAGATCCCAAGAACTTGGTTCAAAGGGACAACTAAGCTATGAGAGTTCATGGAAAAACACTCAAACTATATCTATTCCCTAGAGAGCAATAGAGTGTTGGAGAACTTGCCTCGTGGTAAAGGCTAAGTCTATGACTTTTAATGGTTCTTAAGGATCTCAAAGAGATGGAATTCTCAAAGAGACCAAGTATGGCAAGGTACTTGACTAAGAATCACCTACGTAAGTGCGAAGTGTGGTCGCTTCATAAAAAACGCACTTATGAATCCAAAGTGGTGTCCAAGACCGCAATGGACACAAAACGTGAGAACGGATGAGGTTGAGGTGTTTAAGTGTTAACACCATTGTCTCGGTGCACGCCGTGGGGGATTAGTTCAAAGCATCGCGCTACTAAGCCGCCTGTGTATCCGATGGTGTCGACTATGGAGGGTTCAAAGTCAACAACTACCTATCCTTATGCTTATATACCTCGCGAGGGTTGAGCTTGTGTCTGCATGCATATGCATTCGGCTATTTCCACTCATGTGGGGGATTGTAAAAATCATGGATTAAATATGCCCGGTCAATGGATTTTGACCAAATAATAAATGTGACGAGACATTTAATTTTGTGAAATTAAATGACATAGCGTCGATCTACATTTTACGTAGGTAAATGTAGTATATTCACTTTCTCAAATCCGATTTCCGGTGAGTGAGAAATAGTGGATTAAAGTTGGGCATAATTAGCTTTTAATTAAAGCTTGGAGATGGAGCTTAGGGAATAATTAACTAGTGTTAATTATCCCACATTGGAGGATTAACACATCTTTAATGTGTATAAATTAAGTGACTTTATGTTACTTAATAATTATAGTGGACCAAGATGGGTGAAAGAGCCCACACGCGCGCACACGCGCGCGCCGCCGCCGCCGCCCGCCCGCCCGCCCGAGCCCGAGCCCGTGCCCGTGCACGTGCTCGTGCTCGCGCTCGCGGGCCGCGGGCCCGAGCCCGATCTCGATCTCGATCTCGATCTTGATCTTGATCTTGGACTTGGACTTGGACTTGGATCTTGGCAATTGGTCTTTGGGTGGTCTTTGGGCTTGGTGCTTGGCCCAAACTATTCTTTTTGGACCACCGCCGAGTCAGCAATCCAAGTGGCTTGACACGTCGTCAAGCGAGGCACAGTCACGGTTGCCACGTGAGAAATCCACACGCTCCACACACGGGTGGCACATTACAGCCACACGCCTGTAACCGACGTCGGTTACGTTTTTGCCATGATGAGCCTTCAATGGCTGGTTGACCCTGCATGGTGGTTGGCCTATAAATAGGCTAGCCATACCACTGCATTAGGACACACACCTACAAGCATTCTCTGCATAAGCTCTCTCCCTCTCCCTGCATTGTCTTTCTGTCGAAGCTCTGCCCTCTCCTCCATCCCGTTCGCCGGAGCTCTGCTGATTGCGGTGCTGCATCAGAAGAGACGTAGCCGTTTTACCTTTGGGGACGACACGCCAAACCGAGAGCACTACCGGGGCGTATCTCGTCTTGCGGGAAGAGGCCTCCTCGACTCGGCTGTCATAGCATACTGGTTTAGTTGTTTCTTTTTCGTTGTAACTTCAGTTCTTTTTTGTATTCCTTCTTTTGGGTTGTATTACGCCCGGTTTTGTTATCTTGTAATCCCAGAAACCAACATCATCCATGTCATCACACTAATACACTCTATGTCATTATTTGTCCACTTCACAAAAAATAACGTAGTGTGCCTATTTTTCCAAAAAAAAAAATAATTATTGTCGTCCCAACAATTGAGAAATTTTGAAAAGTACATGACAAGTAATAAGAATTTGACCAAACTTAATTAATGATTTTTTTGCAATTAAGTCTTGATAGAACAAATATATATGCTTCCAATAAGAAAACATATAAATACAAACCAATGTTCTTCATTTAATTTGAAAAATGAATAAAATCACAAACGTATAGCATTCATCTTATTTAAAATTATTATATTACTCCTAAATCTGACCTAAATCACATAAAATATACAGATTTTAACTTGTTTGTATTTCTTAAATGAGGAAGATCGTTACAATAGAAACAAGATTTGGGAGTAATATAGTAGGAATATCGGCAAACTCAACTGCAAAAGTACTTAATGAAAATATATAATTGTACTCCTATTATTAAAATCTTCAAACCAAGTTTTTAAATAGATAATTTCACATCAGATCAAGAAAGAGAGTAAAAAAATTCCAACAAAACCAAATTGAAAAAACATAAACTGCAATCTGAAATATAAATCAATCATATCTGTAAGTAATTATGAGAACAATATTCAACTATAAAATAACACCTGTCTTTTCAATTTCTTGACCCTTTTCTCTTTTATTTAAAATAATTCACATATTTAATACAAGCACCATAATTCCATTTAATTACCATTTTAATTTGTGGATTAACGTCTGAAAGAATATTTGACGAGGCCAGGAATGTGAGTATGCATCAGATAATCATCCCAATTTATACTTCTCGGATCGAAGTTCAATATCTCATTCTCAATATCGCCACTCATCTCCTTTGCCGTGTTTCTCAATTTCTCGGCACTCGTATCGTCGAATCTGCATATATATGAAAATTACTTATTTGTATTATCATAAACAAAGTTATTAAAATAGGGACATATTTGATACCTTCATCATAACTTACATTCTATTGAAGAAGAGATAAGGGCTAAATAGATCGACCAACCGCATCAAGAAATTAGCCTTCTTAGAAAGGTCGAGATAGATTCGATCAAAATATCGAAAACTTGCAGCATTTACAATCCCTAAAATCTGAAATGGACCCAAATCAATTAGCATAGAAAATATTCAATATTTAGCTTATAATAAATTTTTAAATGAAAAAATGATACGATAATGACACAACACGAACCCGAATGGGAATAAAGTAAAGGAGTTCCATGTATATTCGGGCAGCAACCCTAGTAGGCAACTGCGTGGGACTTCTGACAACGACAGGCGTGCCATCTTTGCGGAGCCATGGTTGCTCTGTAAAGAAATGTACGATGTTGTCTCGAACCCTGTGATATGGCGCTGGGTTCGATGACGAAGATCCCACGTGGAGAATTAAGTGTGTTGTTTTGTCCACGTGTGATGCCATTGATACCATCATAGCATTCGCTACCATGTCTGCTGGTATCTGGATATTATTTCATTAATCAATTTAAATTAAATTAAAATTTATGTTTGTGTGTGTAAGAATGTCTTATTTATAGTATGTATATAATGGTGTCTTACAATGTCTATTATATTTTGGGGATCGCCTGGATAGCAAGTCAGTCTGCCTATCCCAAATCCAACGACAAAGGAATCAATGGTTCTACATGCATTCACCCAAAATAATGTATCATAAACAATATATATACTGCATACGTCCACAAAAAATAGTTTTAATAGTAGAAGACACGTGTTTTAGGGCACTTGAGTTATTACCGAACCCCTTCAATCCAACCGGGGAAGGGGTGTTTTAAGGTGCTTGTTATCATGGCTGGTCGAATTATTACAAGAGGTATGTTTTCTTTGAATAGTCCCAGCACCATTTCTCCCATTGCCTTTGTGAAAGTGTAAGTATTTGGCCACCCATACTTGTTTGCCCTGTGCAATAAATCAAACTCGATTAATAAAAATTTTCACAAATTTTCCGACGACAAATTATATTTTAAAATAAAAATAAAACTAAATTCAAGTTTCATAAATTTTAATGAATCTCCAAAAAATTGTTTTATTATAGCTAGCTTGATATTAATCTCAAAACAAAGATGAATAACAAAAAATTACTTAAATACTCTAGAAATTTTCGAAATTGCATGTAGCTCTTGTCATTTTAGTATGTAATTAAGTGAAAATTGTTAGCAAACCTTTGGAGACCTAAATCTCTCATAACTGATGTAATATGATTGTGTGAGGCTGCATGAGCTTGTAATTGTTGAAGATTTTGTTGGATAATTTGATTTTCCTCTTCGATATCCACTCCTTCTATCTCATTCATTGGTGTCTCGAGAATAAGACCCTCATTCTCTCTACACACATATGCTGCAAAATCAACATTTCATTAGTTAATACTATATAGATCTATAGTGACATATATATAGCACATTTTACAATCACACCATGACTTTATTACACTTATACTATCCACAACAAAACTCGCACATAATTATCAGTTGTCTCACTTTTAGTCGGCTTGAATTTTAAGAAATATAATACATATAAATGAATGGCAAAATTAATAGAACGTGGATCTTACTTTTATATTTAGTACTGAGAATATAAAAGTAAATAAGACAGTTATTCGCAGACGGGTGGGAAAATGTAATAGAAGTATATGAGACAATTATTTGTAAATGGTCATTCACAATTTTTTTAAAAAAATTTTAAAAAGTTAATATATGCATTAACTAACCAGTAGATACGTGAAGAAGCATCCTCAATTTTCTGCATTTTTTCGAAAAACTCAAAACATTTGCAGCTCCAATTGTGTTCACTCGCAACGCAATATCATATCTTCAAATTAAACACAAAAAGAAAAAAAAAAAATCAGAAATAACATAGATAGTAATCGGCCATTTTTTGTACTACTAATATATATAGAAGCAATGACAGATCCAATAAAACGAAACTCATGAGATTGGACACAGTAAAGAGGTTGTCCCTAGCCCCAAACTATGCTTGCCACTAGGGTCGGTGGCAGCTCAAAAAACTAAATTGTAGTATAGTAATTTTTATTTTCATGGGTCGACAGTGGAATTGGTGGACCCTCTGACCTTATCTGGATTCGCCGAGGTGGTGAGGAAATTGATATGTATAATGTATGTACACATACATGATACATACCTTTCATCAAGATCAGTAGTTGCTGCTAAATTGATGACAAAATCCAACTTTTCAAAGAGCTCTTCCAAAATTGAGATTTTTAATCCCAACCAATCACAAGTGATATCGCCGGATAACACACACACCTTTTCCTCCATAAATGAATTCAATTTTGCTCCATACTTCTCTCTCACTACCTTAAACAACTCCTTCTCCATCACCTGTCAAATTATACTATATGATTAAATCATGTAGATTATTATGAATGATCTTTCATTTAATTAGTTGTTTTAAGGAAATTAAAATAAGATAATTCATTATTGACATGCATATTAAAGAATCAATACTATTTTTTAACGCGACGCTCAAGACAAAAAGATAGCTCAAAATAGCTCAAAATATAAACATCACAAAAAAAATATTAATGAAGCATGTATTATTGGGCGTCATCCGTCGAACCTAAAAAATAGTGGTCTCACTGCAACTTTAAACAGAATAATACTAAGCTCCATTATTAAAATCAAAATATTTACTGACTATCCAGACATAAAAAAATGGGACCAAAGTATTAAATCTTGCAAGCTAGTATGTTAACAAACCTCGGTATTAAAACGATGTAAGGCCGAGGAGGAATCTTCGGCTCTCAAGAGAAGATATAGCTTCTTCACATTTGGTTCAACCCTAATTATCTTCTCAATCACAACTACATGTATATAATATATATAGAGATAGATTCACAAACACACTTCTAAGTGTTAATATAGTATCTTTTTATTGTGTGTGTGTGTGTGTGTGTGTGTGTGTAAATTATACTAGTACTACATTACCCTTTGCAAGAAAGCCAGCGGCGCCAGTGAGAAGAATGCTTTTGTTTTCAAGAAACTGAATTTCCATTGCAAATAATGAAGTAATATTATCCAAGTCTTGGAATTGGTGGTCGATCACTGTTAAATATATATAGAAAGAAAGAGGATATATAGGGGAGTACTAGTGTCCTTTCATCCTTAGAGTCACGACATCCTACCAACCACATGCTGTCAGGTGGCAGATATAAGCAACATGATAACAATATTAAGCAACAAAGGATGACACATAAGAATTACCTCGGATTGCATAAAAGACTGTTTATGTTGCATTAAATGCAATTTATTTTGCATTTTAGTTTACAATGCAAAATAAATTGCATTTTATGCAACATAAACAGTCTTTTATGCAATTCGTTCATCTAAGTCATCCACTAAGTTTGTTGCTTAATAATGTTGTTTCGTTGCTTTTATATATATATATATATATTAATTTAGTTAGGTATTGTGGTTTGATTTGATTTTGATCACTCGGAAATAAATAATCAAATTAGTCTTAGTGTATTATTGTCTTCAACATAACAAAGAAGTATATCTGAGATTGCTCTATAGAAGGTCCTTGGACAATTGTATTTTTGCAATAAATTTTAATAGCACCAATAGTATTTGAATAATAAGAGTAATCACGTTTTTGTCCTTGTACACGTTTTTGGATATTTTTATCCTTTATCAATTTTTGTTTGGCTTTGAGGCCATCTGTAACGCTGTCTCTTATCCGTCCCTTAACCGTCTCTTAAATTACTATTCTTGGGCCACACTGTACTTTTTCACTCAATCTCTTAACTAAGGGACGGAACCTGCAACCATCCATCTCTTATCCGTCCTTTAACCGTCTCTTAAATTACTATTCATTCAATTTCATTTTTTATTTTTATTTCCAACAAATTCAATTAATAAAAACACACTTCGTTAAATAAAATAAAATTACAACATAAAATAAAAATACAACTTAAAATTCAAAAAAACAAAAAAACACATAATTAAAATTCTAAAAAAATAAAAATTACATAATTTAAAATACAATTTTATAGAAAATAAAAAAAAACTACTCCGTCGGTGAATCATCCCCCGAAGGCGGTGGAGGTGCACTGAAGCCACCTGGAGGCGGAATACCAAGTTGTCTTGCCATAAACTCAATTCCAGCAAGATAGACTTGGTATTGGGGAGGCGTCATGCGGAAAGTGTTAGCCATTGTGGCGGTCATGTACATGGACATTAGGGAGTTCGAGGGTGCCTCCGAGCCCGAGCCATCCTGGCTTGATTCGGCTCGGCCCCTCCTCCCTCTAGCCGCCTTCGTCGCATTTCTCCCTTGCGGCCGACGACGCCCACGTGAGGACCCCCCGGCGTCGTCTGTCGTGCCCTCAACCTCCTGCGAGACAAACTCTTGTGCGGCGCTGCCCGAACCACCCTCACTAGACGAGTATTGGCCACCCTCTGTGTGCTTCATGCGCTTCAAGGTCGAGCCCGAGCTAGACCGGACACCGCCGGCCCACCTTTCCTCGTCTTTGACGACCTCCCAAACATCGACATGTTTGAATTGTTTGCCGGTGTCGTCAAAGTAGACTCGCAAAGCCGACCTCAGAATGTCGGCTCCCGTGACTCCGCTTTGGTAATGAGCCGTTTCACTCTTGTAGATGGCGTAAATTTTTTTGACCTCTCTGTCGACTCGGTCAAAGTGAGCGCGGAGCATCTTAAATGTGCGGCGGCGGGACCCCTTCGGGTTAATCTCGTGGTAGGCCTCGGTGACCTTTTCCCATAAACACTTTTGAGATTGTTGATTCCCGACGATGGGATCGTACGAGACGCTGATCCAAGCGTTGTACACAGCCAGCGTTTCCTTGGGGCTGTACGGATACCGGCCTAGATCCTCCTCCTCTTCCTCGTCCACCTCCGCCCTGGAGCTTCCACCGCCTCGGCCTCCTTCCGGAGTGGGTTCAGCCGAATAATCCTCCCGGATCTGGGATAATCCCTGCGAATACCTCGGGGCGGAGGGACGGGAATATGCATCCACATCAAAGTGGGGTGGTTGGTACCCCCCGGCGTCGACGAACCCTGGGTGCCCGACGTCAACGAACTGGAACCACCACCCAGGACATTGTACATGCCCCCCAGTCGCCGAACGCGTTGATGTCAAACCCGCCGGAGCCGCCACCGCCAGAGTTTCCGTCGCCGGACATTTTGTGATAAGAGGTTAGATGAAAATTGGAGAGGAAATGAAGATGATTTGGGAAGAATAGATGTGTATTTGTGTGTGAAATGAGGATGAATTAGGAGTATTTATAGAGTAAAAAATAAAATTAAAAAAAAAGAAAAATAAAAAACGGTAATAATAACGGTAATATTACCGTTTTTCGATTTTTTTATTTTTTATTTTTTTAAATTCAAATTAAAAAAATAATTTATTGCGTCAGCGTGACGATGCCCACTTGCGGGCCGGCGAGTGGGCGTCACGCATGGCGCCGGAGCGCTCCACATCGCGCTGGCGCGTGACGAGACGGGACGCTGCAACGAGTCTCGCCGCCGTCTCGTCCCGGCGTGACGGGTTACGAGCCACCCACGTGACGCGTTGCGGGTGGCCTGAGGGCATATCCGTCCACTTTTGGGACATTTGAGAGAAAGAGTAAAGTAGTGATAATGACACATATGCCCTCAAAGCCAATAAAATGAAAAAAGGGTAGAGATATCCCAAATATATGCAAAAAGACCTTATATAATGTGACTTTTCTCATTGTCCAAATATTATTAATGCTAATAAAATTTACCCAATGACCATGAAAATGCAAATACAATTATTTAGGGATGTTTACGTAGTTCACGCTATTTTTAAAATTTGTAAAAAAACTTATGCAAGTTGGTGATTAGATTTATTCATTTTTAATCGACATTTATTGGTAATAACTGTAATTAGATTAAAAACGACTGTTCCATTCTCAAATGAATTTATTAATTTATAATCAAAATTTATTGATTATAAATGTAATTTCAATTAATGCATAAATTGGCTTAATTTTTTTGGTAATGCTAGCAACAAATCTTGATTTCCTATAATACTGATGTATATATAGACTTTAGGATTATACATTTTTTATACTGTAATTTACTTTTGATGATTATTTTTTATCATTAACCTATTATTGATCCATTTAAATTATCTACCAAAAATGTGAAGAGGCTACTATTATTAGTATCTATAAGTTCAACATTTAATAAACTTTTCTGTTTTCCAACTCTAATTATATCGTATTCAGAGAGTTTGAAAATACGTTGGTATTTATAGAGTTTGAAAATTAAAAATACTAAAATCGCATAATTAAATTTCCCAAAAATTACATTAGTTACACACCAAAAATTATATGATTAAAATTTATATTTTTTATTAAAAATTAATTTTCTGTTAAACAGTTAATAAAAAATATACCTGAAAAGTAAAAAATAAAGGATATTTCATGGTACTTTGAGAACTTTCTTCTGTTATACATGTTGATGTTATGGGATGGGATGCGCTTTTTATACTATTCTTACAAGTGGAGAAGTGTTAGAGAAATTGGTTTGTTTAATATAAAGGATATTTCATGGTACTTTGAGAACTTTCTTCTCAACTCCAAGTCTTCTTTCACTCAAAAATAATTTGGGTATGGAAAATGTAATCTCATTTTAGGATTTTATGCATTTCATTTTTTCTTAGCGTATGGATTGTAATTTACTTTTGTTGATTATATTTTATCTAAGATTTACCTATTTTTTGTGAATACGATACTTTTATAATATGGTTTTACAGTCCAGGTTAAACAAAAGTGAGGTTGTTGGAATTATTTTTTTGTTCCTAATATAATGATAAAATTAATTGGCAGCACATAAAACTAGATAAAAATCACACAAAATAGTTGCAAAGTTACACTATAGAAATGGCAGAATGAGCTCATGACAAACATTAGTGCATTACCTAATAACGTTGGTCACAGAACAAATCAGACTTCTTTTCCCCGGATTAGGCTTCATATTTCGTTAACTTATTTCGCTAATTCTTTTACATATTTTTCATTAATATATAAATGACCACTTAAGTTTAAATAATGTCCCTAATATTACAACTATCATGCAAGATTATAGGTTTGTATGTAGCCAGTAGTATTACAGGGTCAACCACTGGCAGTAAAAACTTGTTCAATTCAACTATAACCAAAGGTTATGAAATATTTTTGGAACAAGATTTAATAAGGAGTAATCATCATTTCTGATCATATGAAATCAATGCAATAGTATACTACAACAACAAAACTCGGTAATCCAAACAAAATTTAGTATTAACTAACCTCAACAAAACATTGGAAATTCAAATATAAAGCACAGAAGAAGATGAGAATTCATAGGCCATATCAGTAGTGGCATGACCAATGTGTTGATCGGTTATTCATAGCAACACTACGAACGTTGACTCCGGCATTTCCAGCCTTCAACACTGGCTTCTCAGTTCTCCCATCTCCGGCAACCTACCCAACCTTGGCACGACAGCCACTCGAGATCATCTTCTTTGCTCCTGAAAGATTAACAGCCTTCCTTCTCAGTGAAGTGGATTTGGATTCAAGCACCAATACAAGATCACACAATGCAAGGACATGTGCAATACCAACATAGCACATCAGCTTTCAGGCATGCCAGGATTTGACCTTGTAGCAGCGAATAGGCGAACACAGCGACTCTCGTGGAATCATCTTTGATAGGCAGGCCATGCGGAGGGAGTCGGGGCCACCCATGACAAGACTTTATCAGCTGTAGCGTCGTAATAAGGCTTTGGCTCTGAGAGCGGCGCAGAGAAACTACATGATAGCGTCGTACTAAGGCTTATGTAATAAACTTTGTATTCCATTTTTCAATTATTTGGTTTTTTGTCACTCATTCTTCAACTTATTAAGTTTATAAATACATTTTTATTTTGTTTTTAATTACATACACAACAAAAATAAAGAACATGTAAAAAAGTAAGGAGAGGCGAAAGAAAAGAGTACGCAAAAATTGTACAGTTTCTAAAACAACACAATTGAGTTAATCTTAATTTCATACTATTATTATATTCCATTTTAGGTATTTTCTAAATGTAATTAATAGTAAATTGTAGTATTAGTCAAATATGTTAATAATATAAGCATCTACATAATTAATTTACCTAAATTAACTATTAAATATGTTAATTTACCTAAATTGAGTTAACCATGATTTCATACTATTAATTCCCCTTTTTTTCCTCGCAATTTATAATACTATTAATATGCTACTCATCCGCAATTTCTGTCATGAATTTCTGTCATGAAGGAAAATAATAAATTCAAAATTAGATCGATATTTTAACTGTGAATAGTTCAAAAAACCTTCCTGTATGCCCTACTTGTTTCTTCTATAAATAAGAGGTTGTAAACATCTAATACAAATATAACAATGCAAAGAAAATACATGAATATGCCTAGTCTATTTCTGTCGATGAACTCTAGTCCGTTTCTTCCATTGTCTGACATGTTAACGCCGATGAACATTTCGAACCCATCCTTGCAAGTCGTCTCCCCGCCAGATTACATGTAACTAATATTCCACAATAATAGTAGCTCAAGAATTTGCATATTATGCATAAGCAAGAGTTTTGCAAGCGCCCATCCATACTCATTATCTTCAGCTATACCAGAATTTATAGGGGAATATAGAAAATTAATGACATAAATATGTGGGAAGAAGAAAGGGCTAGGAATTCAGAGAGTTTTTTCAACTGAAAAAAAAAACCCTCTCAATAAACCTAACGTAAGGTTGATATTTGAATACTATTTATGTTATTTCTCTAAAAACTTTTCAAATTATCAAATTTTATTAAAATATTCATAATGGCATTTTGGTTAATTTTTTAAAAACTCCCCTTTTATATATGTAGAGATAACATTCACGCAGACATACAAAAGTGAGTTTATCAATATAATAATTTTTTATTAATAGAAGATAGAAAATATAAATTATAGTTAAATTTAATTATCTATTTCACTATAATATTTCACTACAATAGTATACTGAGATTATCAAATATAGTAGATAATTTTATAGTATTAATATAAATCTTTAAAATTAGATTATTACCACTTTAATATTCATTATACTTTTTTAACTCTCTCAATCATCTTTCCAAACATTTTCACTACCACGATTTATTTATCAATTATACGACATTTATGTTAATTTCTCACGAATAGGAGCAAGTTTACGTTGCTCAAACCCCATCACCAAGATTAATGCACACAACACAAGCAAAACTAAGCAATTAATTCAACATAGAGACAGCACAAACAATAACCAATTTGAAACTGATACACAATAACGAATTTGAAACTGATACATTTAATTCTGTGAAAATATGAATTAACCTTTTTGCATTTGAAATTGAAAGATGAATCATTTAAACTCTCTATATATTACTCCATTTTTTCAGAAGAACACGGTTGTTTTTAGTTTTTAATATGGCCCGCTTAGTAAAAACAAACGAAGGAAGTTATGATTCAACTAAAATATAAATACGTGGAAAATAATATTGTACGTTATTTTTGTAAAATGGAAAAATGACTCTGACCCTAAGACTAAAAAATAGAGCAAATTTACATCACTCAAAACAAAAAAACCTAAAGAATGTATAGTTACCACTTCTCCTAATGAGATTTAAGATATTGTTTATCAAAAGCTATAATTTAAGATTGCACTGGTGAGACACTTTCTAGTCAAGCTTCATTTCATTGCAATATAGTCACCCTATAAACTAAAACCCCAAACCTTGAAACCTAAATCATAAACTCTTAACTTTAAAATATACTCATCATGACGAGCCAAATATCAATAAAATTCTCTCTCCGTCCCAGTTCAATTTTACTTTGTTGATCACTTATTCTATTTTGGGGGTTTAGATCTGCATTCGATATCTTACATTGGGTCGGCCTACTTGATAGTGTTTTGTTGAAGCTAGACTTGTATTCTATCTTCAAATATTAAATACATAGTTATTTCATTAAATTACATTACTTTTGTAAATTAAAATATACTACTATTAAACATACCATTTGACTTTTTAAGATTTACTAATATGTATTATGTCTAATTCTTTGTATTTTTCTTATTATATAGTTATATTACTTGAATTAGTATTTTAATTAAATTCACAATATATTCTGTAATTTATTTAAGGGAAGCCAATTAAATCAATTGGGCCAATAAATAAGTAAGAAAATTCTATTAAACAACAAAATTTAATAAATGAAACACATAATCAAATTTATTTATTAACAAAATTAAAAGGTAATCATCTATTAGATAAAATAATTGGACCAATAAATTAGAAATATTTTAAAAGTTCATTACAAATCAAGAGTTGATATGATACATATTTATTAGGCTAAATAATACTCCAGGACTACGCCTCCATTTGTCTCTCTCCCTACCTTCGCCCCATCCATCATTTTCTCTGTAAATCCCATTTCTGCCCATAGACGTCGCTGATCATCTCTCGTCGGAGAAAGAGAATGCACCGCCCGTCAGCTCGGCAGCCTCTACGTCTCTATACTTCTGTCTCTTCCTCTTTCCACTGTATTTTTTATGCAGCGGTGAGAAAACACCCTGGATTATCATCCTCGCTTGCGACTGTGACTTCCTAACCATGTTAGGGATCTGCAGTGACCAAGCCAGCATCGAGAAGAGAGATGTCGTTTCCCAATTATCTCGACCGACGTCAAACACAAAATTGAGATCATCATCTCCAGCATTCACCACTGATTTGTATCCTCCTGTTCAAACGGCACAGACGCATGCATCATGTTGAATTTTGGAATTTTGTTGGAAAAAATTGTTTTGTGACAAGTATTTATAGAAATTTTGCTTTATTTCATACCAAGAGTCTCTTTGATTTAATGACTATTCATTCTTCTTATTCCTATGGTAATTCATATGTTCATGAGTATTGATGGTAGAATTAAAAGAAAATTAATGTCAATAACGGCAGAATGAAGAGAGACAAACAATCTACTCTAGTTGTTATTTTACTTCTTATTTTAGTATTCTAATTTTAATGGCATAAAGAGGGAATTAAAGATTACCATGAAGTGATGAAACTGCCCATTAGGAAAGAAACTTCCGACATTTATATTTATTAAAAAAATCATTTCATTTAAGTTATAATTTTTATTGGCAATTTTGTAAATATTCCCAAAACTCTGGAATGCAGTACATACTATTTGTCCCATTTTTCCATTTCGGTCCGTCCAACATAATTTGTCTCATTTCACTTTTACAATTTTTGGTAGTGGACCTCATATTCCACTAACTCATTCCTACTCACATTTTATTATAAAACTAATATATAAAAGTAGGACTCACATTCCACTAATTTTTTCAACTCATTTTTCGTTACATTTCTTAAAACTCGTGCCCGGTCAAAGTGAGTCGAATTATCCGGGACGGAGGGAGTAATTACTACTACAATCTAACCAATTACATTAGCTGATTATCTAGCCCAACTTATTTGGTCTATGTCCTTGAATTCCAGTCCACCTCTAACTCATAGAACGAATAAAAAATATTTTCATACCTAAAATATGAGCGGCGCCTTTCTAGTCTCTTCATCTTCTTCGACTTCTTTTCTCTTCCAAGTGAGTTTCAAAGCTTTTCTTCTTCCCTTCTACCCAACGTTTCAATATCCAGAAAATAATTGATCTTGAAGGTATGTAAAAAGTACCAATCCATCTATCTCGTCTCCGGTTTTCTCACGATGGACAATGGCAAGGTGAACTGCGACGAACTTAGAGAGA
This sequence comes from Salvia splendens, assembly GCF_004379255.2. Classification (NCBI taxonomy): domain Eukaryota; kingdom Viridiplantae; phylum Streptophyta; class Magnoliopsida; order Lamiales; family Lamiaceae; genus Salvia; species Salvia splendens. Next base: position 2,006,528 of record NC_056038.1, read on the forward strand.
TTCATGAAAATTTATAGATGGGAAAGAAGTTGGAAGAAGTAGAGAAAATTAATGCCCAAAATGTGTGGAAGAAGAAAAGACTGATAATTTAGTGAGTTTTTGTAACTGATAATATATGAAAGGGCTGGTATATTATTTCATTATTTGTTGTTTGTAAACGTGTTTCACTAAGGTGGTGTTCGGTTTTCAAGATAAAATAATAGCAAGATACAATCTAGGATTGAGTTGTGAGATTATTTTAGTCATAGGGGGTTAGCTATGATTAATTATCCCATGATTATTCATCTAGGATTGAGTTGTGGGGTTGAATCTCATGAACCAAACACACTACAAATTTAATCTCGGATACAATCTTGCAAACCGAACGCCCCCTAAGAATATTTAGAGTTGATTCTAAATGTTGGGGTTCAGTTTTTAATTATGCACAACAATAATGAGAATTCATGTTTTGTAGCAATTAATATTCATGTATCGACAGAATCCATTAAACAATGTTGAATGCACTGATAAAAATAATTTTAATAAAATTATAAATTTTCAACTAAAATGACATTTCCATAAATACCCCAAAAACTCTCTTTTAGTATATATATATATATATATATATATATATATATATATATATATATATATATATATATATATATATATATATATATTTTATATTAAGAAATGTATAGAAATTAGCAAATAGTCCTCAATTAATATTTCTAAACTAATTAAGAAAAATAATGGTTTCATAAATATCCTCAATCACATTTGATAGTCAAAATGTCCTGAATATTAATGTATCTAGTAAGTAGGTCTGTCAAAATGGATATCGAGAATTGGATACCCGATATCCGAACCCGAAATATCGGGTAATTGGATACCCGAAACTCGATTTTTCGGGTTTCAGGATTAGATTCGGGTATAGAATTTTTGGATTATTGGGTATCGGATACCCAAATTACCCGATTTTTTTAAATTTTAATAAATCATGTATTTATTTTATTATTTAAAAATTCAAATGTACTCCCGAAATCCTTTACTCTTAGTTTTATTTCTAATAATTTGTAGTAGTTTTTTATCTTAAACTCGAACTACTTCAAGTGTGTATCAAATTCGAACTACAAGTTTGTATTTCTAAAATTTTGTAGTTAATTTTCTTTAAAAAATAATTAAAAAAATCCACAATCGGGATTGGATACCAGATTTTTCGGGATTGGATACTCGAGTCGGGTATCTGGGTACCCAAAATCATTTTTGGATCGGATATTAGATTTTTGAAAATTCGGAATAGGATACCCGATTTGACAGGCCTACTAGTAAGTCACTAAAACCATTTGGTTCTAAATTGAATTCAAAATTAATTTTATGATTGGTTCAGTATCCTAAAACTAAATATCACACCCACAACCAATATGAATATGTATCTTGTAGCGGAGCATATCTACTCCACGATCTTTCACACTCCATTCCTAATTCATCTCTCACAACTTAATAAAATAATCTTATAATATATAAGTGATGGTGGAATTATTTTATTAAGTTGTGAGTGTGGATTAGGAATGGAGACAGTAAGAAAGGTGGTGTAGGAGGGGATAAGAGATCCCCTCCGATCTTGTAGTTTCTCAAATTAGGAGAAATGTTTCTGAAGGCCCAAAAATAAACACACACAAAATCAAAGAAGCGAGCGAAACAGATACAACCATTCAGCTGCAGATAGCAAAATCCGCCATTAAAATTCGATCAACAAAACCTCGATGAACACTCTGCACACAGCAACGTTATCAACTCCAATTGCCCGAAATTCACCAAATCGCGGCTGCGCTCCTCTCCTCTCCGGCAAACTCCAACCACTTCCGCCAAATACTCGTTCAGCTAAACATCCAATTCCATCCATAAAATCCACGAGAGTACTCGCCGCGGCGTCAATGCCTCCGACCGCAGACGACGACGCGCCGCCGAGCAGACCGTTCTCGGTGCTGTTCGTCTGCCTCGGCAACATATGCCGGAGCCCCGCCGCGGAAGGCGTTTTCCGGCACCTCGTCAAGGAGAGGGGCCTCGATTCCAAATTGCGCATCGATTCCGCCGGCACTATCAACTACCATGAGGTATTCGATTCTCGATTTCTGCAGATGATAGATCTGCATATCCAATCATAATCGATTTTGTGGACCTAGTTTCATCCACATTTGCTTTCGTCAACTGCTTGAAATTAGTAGTTGTTGTATTTTATACTAATTCAAATTAATTTTTTATATACTATAAAAAAAAGATACTAATATGTTACTACTACTTTAATTGACACTGACAAAGTAATAATCCGTATAATTATTGAGATGAATTTAACGAATTATTGTCCTTGCTTTAATCAGTTATCTGATATCTAAATGTTAATATAAATAGAAAATTATTTTTCATAATTAACTTAATTATATTTGAAGTATTTTATAGTATAATTATTGGAATTAATTGTACTAATTCTTTTGCATGATTATGGTGAGTCAAGGGTGATCAAGCAGATCCAAGAATGAGGGCATCTTCAAAAAAGCGTGGAATTGAGATAACTTCAATATCAAGGCCGATAAAGCCATCAGATTTTAGGGATTTTGATCTTATTCTTGCAATGGATAATCAAAACAGAGGTAAATCACTCATATAAACTGGAAATCAATTGATGATGCTTGCATATATGATGAACTCAATTTGAACTTACTGAAAATTTTGTTGGCCTAAAGAGGATATACTAGGTGCATTCGAGAGGTGGAGACACAGAGAGACACTACTACCCGCAGACGCAGCTGACAAGGTCCCGCTCTACGTTTATGAGAACCCATAGCTGCTACTTTTTCCGAGTTTGATAGTTTCTCGCATTTGCAGGTTCGCTTGATGTGTTCTTATTGCAAGAGGCACGATGAAACCCAAGTTCCCGACCCCTACTATGGTGGATCGCAAGGTTTCGAGAAGGTAATATGGTGAAATGATGTCATAAATATACTGGTGACGTGCATTGATGAAGATATTTGCGTGCATTTTCCGTAGGTTTTGGATTTACTCGAAGACGCGTGTGAGTCCCTATTGGAAAACATTGTTTCTCAGGAGCTCTAAATTCTTAGTTTTCCAGATTTACTCTTCAAATTTTGTTTCTCAATGATAACACAACACAATACTTGTGCATTTTTATCTTGGGCAAATTGCCGAAAAAACTTGTCTAATTCTAGTTATCTTACAACTTAAAAAATCGGTCGGAAAAAACCATAATAACATTATTCGTGATTACCTCACGAGCTTTGATTTGGGTGAAACAAGCGTGAAATTGTACCTAATGTGAAATTGTATCTAATTTGAAATTTGATTTATATTCCAATACACATCTTCTTATTATGTGACAACACGCTTATGTGTCACATCAGCGATATATTAAACACCCCCAATTTAAAACATGTATGTGTCATATCAACAATATACGGCATGAATATATAAGACAATTGCAAATAATGTTAAATTTCATGATTTTCTGGAAGGACAACCCATAATTTGATCAAATTTTATGGAGTAATTTTTTTAGACAACTTGTCCTTTTTTCTTTGATAAACAATGCAAACTCTTGTTACTACTCCTTATGTATGCACATAGCTAAGCTAAACATATACAGTAGCAAACATAAACCAAACAACACAAACAATGATACTCTGTAAGGAAGTTGCATCACCCTACCAAATTCAGGAATTACTAAGCATTCAAGATAAGAAAAACAAGGCAAGCAAAGATCTTTAAACATCAAATCATCACAGCAAAGCAAGTATCACTCACCAATCCCATGAAACATCAACACTATTAAGTTCAGAAATTAAAAAGCATATTCAAGCTAAGAAAAACTAGCCTGCAAAGCTCTTGCAGCATGCAGCAGACAAGTTCTCATTCCTTCTTCCCAACTCCATGAGACATATTGTAGATACCTCTCCCCTATCAAACGAGGGAAAGAAAGAGGTGTTACATTCGATTAAAGAGACGAGGAGACTTTACACCCGGTGAAAATGGAGAAAAACTATAGAACGAGGGCTTACAATGAGAAAGAGAGAAGTGGCAGCCAAAGCAACAGGGATAGCGACTGAGGTGATCTTATCGAATGGTCCTTTCAGATAAGTGTGTTTGTGTATGCTCTGGAAATGCTTCTGCTTTTCCAGGATTTTCTCTCTTGGCCTGAAGGGTGGCTCAATCGAAGACATCCTGCAAAAATCGAAAGACAAGCAATTTGAAGCTATCTGCAAAGCGAGTTACATGGATCTCCGTAGAGAAATGTTGCTGAAATCACAAATCCAGTTCTTGTTTCTAGAAATTTCCACAACATTATCAAACTCATCTATTCCTCCGCACACAGACTCACTCATTAGAAGAGCTAATTTCGAAAGATAATCAATATAAATCTATCTGCAAAGTGAGTTTCATGTATCCCCATAACGAATTGTGAAATCACAAATCTCTATGTCCTGTTTCTTGAAATTTCCATAATAGTATTATCAAGCTCATCAATTCCTCTGCAAACAGACTTGCTCATTCCAAATACAGGACTTAGATGACCTAATTTCAGCTCAACTTTTAGGGATTTTTGGTTATTTTTCATCGCAATCCCAAACTCAAAAGCTCGGTTGAATAACTAAAGAAGCAACTCAATAATTCAACATGAATTCATTATTCTAATCTTTGTTCTGAATAAAGTCAACAGGTTTAGCATCCAATCGCTTTGATGAAGAACTAATTCTTCTTCTTCTTCTTCTTCACAGAAGAATCACAATCTAACCATCCAAGCAAGATACACAAGGAAGATAAATTGCGGATTCACACATGAAAATAACAACACGCCAAACAAAATGGAGTACATTTGAGCAGCAAAAACCTCAGAAATCAAAAGTTCTTAGCAAAATATAAATAATACTTACCTGAGTTCAAGCGTTAAATCCCCGAGCGAAATTGCGAAAATTGAAATCAGCAGAGTTGATCTAGTAAAAGCGAAAAATTGAAATTTGCAGAGTGATCAAGTAAAAGCGAAGATGTTATCCGGACAGCTCCAGAATCCGGGTACGGATCCACTTTGTTGTTTGTTGGGCCCGAAGATGGATCCCCTTTGGGCTGTTAGACTTAACCCGGCCCAATTTCGTTGTATATCATCATCACTCAATACAGTAGTACTTGTTTTGCTCTTTCTTGAATGATAAATTGATAATCATTGTTGTATACTTGTATCATTGTATGATAAAAATAAAATCATTTTCTATTGATAAATTAAATAAAAGTTATTACTCCCTTTGGCGAAGCATCCATTTTTTTTATATGAAATTTTGTGCAGTGTTGTTTTTAGTGCTTTGTATGGATAGCGAATGACGCATAAAACTGAATCGAGTAAAAATAGTGATGTTTCATTTTTCAAAATGTGTCATTTTGAAAGAGATATTCTAAAATGAAAAATATATCACTTTGAATAAGCCGAATAGTGTGTGATAAATTTTCTAAATCTTTGAGCATTAAGCTCTTCATAGGATGATGTTTTGTTCATGGTGAGGTTTTGATTATATAGAGAGATTTAGGAGATAGAGAGGGTCTAGTCACAAATTTTGAATATTCATTGACAATGTCAAGGTGCAAATTTTAATAGAATTGGGATGATTTATTTTGTCAGTGAAGAAAGGGTCTCTATTTGTTTTAGTTAATGTAATATTGGAAATGTTTAGTTGTTGAAAATAAGGAAAAGACCTCACACTTATTTTGTGATTAAAAATATTTTATTTATGTATATAAGTATGTTAATGTGGACTTAAGTTGTTACAAAAATATCTTTTTGGAAATTGAATTTTCCATGTGAGAGGCTAAGGAAAGTCAAATAAAAACACCTAATAAACTGTGTGACATTTAATTATAAGCTTCAAAACTATTGTACCAATCAATCCTGCATCATGTTAGATAATCAAAATCAAGATACATGTTTCTGTTATTAGAGCGTGACTTCTGCCAGAATTTCTCCCTCGCCGGTCCCTTTTCATTTAATATTTATGCAAGTGTCTGACAATAATTTTCGGTATTACTAGTATTAAATTTTCTTGACTTTACTAGAATTGATAAGTACTATTTTTTTTCTATGTTAAAGAAAAGCAAAATAAATGAAAAGCAAGCAATCGAATAAAAGTAAAGATTAGAGATAATTACATAAATAAGATATAAGAAGTCTTAACTAAATTATATTCAAAGACCATTATACATTTATACTCTATAAGTATAGGATTAGCACTAGTAAAATTAAATTAATTTGTAATCATTTTTTAGTCATAATTAATTAAGCTGTGGAAATATCTAGAGATAAGATATGTGGGGAGGGGAGTGTTCCATGTATTTTAAGGGACCAATCTTCGTTAGTGCTTCTGATTATTTCATTAATTAAATAGACATGAGTTACTATTCTATAAATTATAATTTTATTCCTCGATAATGCTACACATATTTATTGAGGATTTCATGAATAACGTTTCCATAAACGATAATGCCCCATTAATCCATTGCAATCTTGTTACATAATTTACTATTCTAAAAATAAATTTAATTTCCCCATAACGCTACACATGTTATTCATGTTTTCATGAATAACATGTAACGAAGTGTCACGTGCTCAATCCATACCATGCCTTATCTAAATGTGGAAAATATTAAAATTCAATTAAATTATGAATTTAGAAAATATTATCACCGTCCATAGTTGTTTCTTCATTCTATCTTGATAGAGAGATTGGCAATCAAAAGTTGCTTGAGATCGTTCTATCTTGATAGAGAAATTGAATATCAAAAAATTACTTGAATCTCATTCATATTTGAATTCGAATTTTGACATATTCATCTTTTTGTGACTCGTCGAGACAAAGTACCATTAATACCCTTATTGAGCAATATTAGTGTGGGTAGAATAGGAATTCCACTAAAGAGGAAGACATTTATTTTAGTCAAATATGGTGAACCCCCTAAATTATTTTTTTTTCGAGTAGAAAAATAGGGTGAATTATCAAAACATTAATTAAATAAATGCGTTACCGGATTTTCGGCTTTAAAGCCTACAGACTACACTCACTTTTTGTCGCACTCTTTCCACTTTCATCTATATATAATTATGATTCCACCATAATTAATTAATTACTTTCATTCTACCTAAATTATATAGCACTTGCACCGAATTTCTTCATTCCAAGTCGAATTTTAGACGCAAGTTCATTTTAAAAGTAATAAATTGAAATAATAAAATAATACTCAGTTTTTTTTAAAAAGAGTTAGAAGAAACGGTTTAATCTATTTATCTTAAATTTTTTGAAACTTTAGTTCATAATAATACGGGTCTTTTTCATGTAAAAGCGAAATCTTAAGTTAAGAAACTCGGAAAAGTTTGGGAGGAGTCCCCCCAAAGGGGGTCGACAGTGATCAGGCCCGAGTGACTATTTACAACGCGGGATTCCACATGTTCCACGAATCCATGCTACTCGGGTAAGAGTGTAATGTAGCGATGGTTCAACTACTGGACTTTCGCCATTTATTTTCCATTTATCTATTTTCCACTTTGCGAAAATTGTGGAAAATTCAAGGTGATATTGAACTAGTGGTAAGAAAATGTATATTAATACTGATTGCTACCTGAAATGCTGTAGTAATAAATTATAGCCCACTTTTCTTCAAAGAAGAAAAAATAATAATAACCCACTTTCTGAAATGAGTCAAATTTTTTCAAGATTTAGTTCAAGAAAATATATTAGTGATTAATTGCCAAACAAAATGGCAAAAAATGTAGGTGTATGTAGTTATCCTGGTAGGCAGCCAGCAACTATTACTGATTTGAAAACAAAAGAAAATGAAAGAGGACATTTTGGTTTTGTTCTACTGAAACATCACAAATTATTTTGTTTTTGTTCAAATCAGCAGCCATGCGATAGACGAAAGTGAGTTGAGGGTGGCTGTCACATATCTAAATATCATTAAATGAAATTTATTAAAATTCTACAATATTACTTACATTTTTTTTAAATGATTTAGATTTCATCTAGAAGTAATTTATCAGTTAAGTGATAAGATCCTTGCTCTCAATTTTTAAAAAATGATTTTGATTTCATTTAAAAGTAATATACTCCTATAAGCTAAGTGATAGGATTCTTGTTGGATTGCATAAAATGGTATCACGGTTGGACGAGAAATTCGCATGGTTCGTATACACATTAGAATTTGCTCGAGTTTATAATAAAAGAAAGTATGTTCTTGATTCAAAACATTACTATATTTTTTGTATTAAACTCTTACTCCACTTCATAACATATGCTCAGAGCGTAAATCTTTCGACTTATCAAACAGTTTCCGGCCGGGTTTCCACCCTTTTATCAGTTACGTTGAAACTCACGTCATACTTTATGTTTTCGATGAGTGACGATTGTATCATTGAACGTGTTGACTCATAAGTCACAACTAACATTAGCTAAATCTAAGGAAAGGACTCAAAAAGCTTTTAGCTAATCAAGAAAATTAACTTAATTGGATTTTGTTATATCAAGTTCATGAACTAACTAATTAAGTGGAGTAATATAAAAGGTGTTATACACTCTATGAGAATTAATTAGTACTCCCCATATGTGTATGTTGGTTGTCACCCATATAAAAAAAGGCTGTCGAACTTGATTGGTCAAAGATAAAGCTTCATTTTTTAAATAACTTTTAATAAAATAAAAACATAACTGGCTCGTGAATCGCATGATCTGAACATAGAATAATTCATGGGAATATTAACGCAAATAAAATAATTATATAATAAAAAGGTGCATAACGCAAGTTGAGAAAATTAATTTAGCCACCATCTAGAAGGAGAATGGTCACACAATCTATCAAGTACATTATTGTTGAATATGTCATGTCAAATGTAGCAATCGTTTCTTCTAAGGTCAAATTCTTTGAAATTAAGCAATTATTTGAAGTATCTTGTCAGAAACGAATATCGTATTTCATTAAACATAGTTTATTTCATTAAGATATTTATTTTCAACGGTTTTTGTGATGCAATCTTCATTGAAATTTTTTCTCATTTTTTTAACGAATTTTATACTACAATCTTGACCTCATCAGCACAGAGTCAGTCAATCATTTGTAGAAGTCTCACAATCTTAATTTTGTTATCTAGTCATGAAAATTTGTAACTAGGAGTATATTTTTTTCACGACCCCATAATCCATATAGAGTAAAGTTTAAAACCATTTGATAGTATTATATTTTTAAAAATCTTCAAAGGTCAAAATCCTAATATTTTGGTCTCCAATGTTTTAAACAATGTAGTGAAGCTCTTCTAGAGTTGTAGTTGAATTTTTTAGTTTGGGAAACGTGGCTAATTGTGCATTTTAGTACTATTAATTACTACATGTTGTTCTGTATACACATCAATATTTGGAGTCTATAGATACAACTTATGATATTTTTGTAGGCGGTTCAAAAGTTGAGTATCAAAATAAATAAATAAATAAATAACATCGGAATATTTACATACAATTTGCACTACTATTGAAGAAGTAATTTTGGTTGTCACACATTTTCTTATGAATCACCGCAATTTATGTGTATGAAGTTGACCTAGCTATACTATGCATTTAAATAGTCATATCCATCTAGATGGGTTTGAATAATTCTCTCTAAGTCACACACTTGTTTTTCTTGCTTTCAGATCAAATAAATAACAATACAAAAACACTTTCCATTCCTCAGATGGCATCTCCTAATATAATCATCAAATTTAACAACCAAAAAGTAACATTCATTAATTCATTCGCAAATACTACTCATCTGTCCCTGATTGATTGTCACTCTTTGACCGGACACAGGTTTTAAGAACCGTAAAGAAAAAAGTTAGTGGAATGTGAGACCTGCTTTTTTATATTGGTTTTATAATAAAATGTGAGTGAAATGAGTTAGTGGAACGTGAGACCTACTTATCATTTATGGTAAAAATGAAGTGTGACAATAATTGAGGGACGGAGCGAAATAGAAAAGAGTGAAAATTAATCGGGGACGGACGGGATGGAGTAATATTTAATAACAACTAAGTGTGAATAGACCGTTTAGTCCCTTCCTACCAACCCAGCGTATTAACGCGCAAGCCACGCTTCGTTCTGGAGTACCTAAACTAAAAGTCACAAAACGGGGTCGTTTCGAAGAAGTTTCTGCATATAATACACACCCGACTCTTGCTTACTACCCCACAATAGTCAAACTATAACTGCCACTGTTAATATTTAAATATAATTTTAATTATCCAATAACAGCACGCCAATGGGCCCACTAAAATATCCAATACTATTGTTAATATTAGACAAATTATGTGTCTATTGTCCCTAAAATTTGGAGGGATATTCTTTTATAATCTTACATTTTTTAGTCGGGGAGTCGTACGGACTTGCACACATGCCCATTGTATTACCTATTACGAGAGTTTGAGTTGTTATCGAGCATGTTTGGTAGCTAGATGAGTTATCTATCTTATCAAATATGCGCTTATGTCAAAGAAGAAGTAGCGAAAATAGCTGAATTTTGATTTTTTAAATTTATTATTTAAAATATACTGGAGTATTATTTATAGCAACATAAAAAATTAGCAACTTAATATCTCTAGTAAGAGCGGCAACTAGTTAAATAAAATTAAGATGGAGTAAGAATTCAATAGCTTTCCATATTTAGAAAAAAGAATACATATGCGCAATCATGCATCCAATTACTTTACAGCGGTTCACATGCAACGAAAACACCGTATCATTACACTATGTTCAATTAAAAAAGTGTAATTGTAGCCCAATTTTGACCAGCTGAATTCAACACACACACGCTCACACACACATATATATATATTCGCATACATATCTCTGCGAAGAAAAAATATCCAACTCTCATTTCAACTTTCAACAAGAGAGGGAGAGAGAAACTGCATGGCTACTTGATTTTCAATTTTTCCCACTGCAAAGCAAAGAAAACAAATCACACACACAGATTTTTTCATTCTTTTTAGCAAATCAAAGCCTACACATTTCCTTCTCAAAGCTGCATACTCACATCTTCTTCTCAAGGTCAGTAGATATCAACGATAATCTGATCGGAAGCAAGCGGCAATGGCGGCGGCGCTGGCGGGGGACGATCTAGCTCGGTCGACTAGTTCCGCTCGGAGCTGGCGGCAGCAGAGCATACGAGACGTGTGGCAGGGGCCGCCGGACGTGTTCATGCGGAGCAGCACGCGGCGGCAGGCGGAGGACGACGAGGAGGAGCTGCGGTGGGCGGCGATCGAGCGCCTCCCGACGTACGACCGCCTCCGCAAGGGCGTGCTGCAGCAGGTGGTCAGCAATGGCAGGATCGTCCACTCCGAGGTGGATGTGGCGAATTTGGGGTCGCAGGATAAGAAGCAGCTCATGGAGAGCATTCTCAGAGTTGTGGAGGATGACAACGAGAAGTTCCTGCAGAGGCTCAGGAACAGAACTGATAGGTATTGAATCGCACTCGCAAACGCATTATTGTGTGTGTTGTTGTTTGATTGTGGTGTTGGATTGGTTTTCTGATTGTGATTTATTTGGGGATTTAGGGTTGGGATCGAGATCCCGAAGATTGAAGTGAGGTTTCAGAATCTGTCTATTGAGGGAGATGCGTATGTTGGAACGAGAGCGCTTCCTACTCTCCTCAATTCAACCATCAACACATTGGAGGTATGCGTGCTTTTTTACTAGTTCTGTTTTAGATTGTGTTTTGTGAAAAGAAAAAATCTTAAGATGGAGTCCGATTCAGTGTGATTTAGTTAATTAGTTGGATCTTACTGTGTCAGATTTTTGAAAGTTGTGATGTGGAGAAGTTTTACTATAACTGATAATGGTTGAATGGTGTGATAGGCTACTTTGGGGATGATTGGGCTCTCTCCATCGAAGAAGAGGGTGGTTCAGATCCTTCGAAATGTCAGTGGAGTTGTGAGACCATCAAGGTTAGCTTACAAAATCAAATGGTTAACTTCTGAGTTTTTGAAATTGTTTATCGTGTTTTATTGATGAAAAAAATTGTGCAACGCTTGTTTACAGGATGACACTTCTTCTCGGACCACCGGGTTCTGGGAAAACTACGTTGCTCAAAGCACTAGCAGGAAAGCCTGATGATGATATGAAGGTGTGTGCAGTTTTCTATCACCAATAATCACAGGATTTATATAAATTAAACGCTTCCAAAATTTTTGCAAGTGTGCTGATGTTTAATGTTGTGAGCAGGTGACTGGAAAGATCACCTACTGTGGCCATGAATTTCATGAGTTCGTTCCTCAAAGAACCTGTGCTTATATCAGCCAGCATGATCTTCACCATGGTGAGATGACTGTTCGCGAGACATTGGATTTCTCCGGTAGGTGTTTGGGAGTCGGGACGAGGTATGAAATGCTTGTGGAGTTGTCAAGAAGAGAGAAAGAAGCTGGAATCAAGCCTGATCCTGAGATTGATGCATTCATGAAGGCCACAGCCTTAGTGGGGCAAGAAACTAGTTTGATCACGGATTATGTGCTCAAGGTTCGTCTGCATTTCATTGTTGCTTCTAAGAATTTACTGCGAAAGAATAAGCCTAACGTGTGTATGATTTTATACAGATTCTTGGATTGGATATATGTGCTGATATTATGGTTGGAGATGATATGAGGAGAGGAATTTCTGGTGGACAGAAGAAGCGTGTCACAACCGGTATGTTTTAGCAAGTTTTGAGGAGCAATGCTGATAATAGAAACTGATTTCAAGAAACAGTCGGAAAACTTGCAAATTTTTATTACATATTACTTATGATGGTAGTGCTTTGGTGAATGCAGGGGAAATGTTGGTTGGACCAGCAAAAGCGTTCTTCATGGATGAAATTTCAACAGGGCTAGATAGTTCCACAACCTTCCAGATTGTGAAGTTCATGAGGCAGATGGTTCACATCAATGACATAACCATGGTCATTTCTCTACTGCAGCCGGCTCCAGAGACCTTCGATCTTTTTGATGACGTGATCCTCCTCTCTGATGGTGAGATCGTCTACCAGGGCCCTCGTGAGAGTGTGCTTGAGTTCTTTGAATTCATGGGGTTCAGATGCCCGGAGAGAAAGGGAGTTGCAGACTTTCTGCAAGAAGTGACCTCAAAGAAGGATCAAGAACAGTATTGGTGTCGCAAGAATCAGCCTTACAGCTATGTCTCGGTGCCCGATTTTGCACAGGCTTTCAACTCTTTTCACATAGGGCAGCAGCTTAATGAAGATCTGAGGGTTCCGTATGACAAGTCCAGAGCTCATCCAGCTGCATTGGTGAAGGAGAGGTTTGGAATCTCAAGCATGGAGCTTTTCCGGGCTTGTTTTGATAGGGAGTGGCTGCTGATGAAACGTAGCTCGTTTATTTACATCTTTAAGACCACACAGATCACTATTATGGCAACAATTGCGTTGACAGTTTTCCTCAGAACTGAGATGAAGACGGGTCGAGTTGAGGATGCTGCTAAGTTTTGGGGAGCGTTGTTCTTCAGTCTTATCAATGTTATGTTTAATGGAATGCAGGAGCTTGCAATGACTGTTTTTAGGCTTCCTGTGTTTTTCAAGCAGAGGGATAGTTTGTTCTACCCGGCATGGGCTTTTGCATTGCCTATTTGGGTGCTTCGTATTCCTATCTCTATCGTGGAGTCTGCATTGTGGATCATCTTCACTTACTACACCATAGGATTTGCACCTTCTCCTGTTAGGTAATTTCATGAGAACTGTGAAATGGCTGTTTGAATTTTGATTGATTCTTGATATGCAATGCAAATATTTTCAGGTTTTTCAAACAGCTCTTGGCCTTCATTGGGGTGCATCAGATGGCTCTCTCCCTCTTCCGTTTCATTGCTGCAGTTGGAAGAACTCAAGTCGTTGCGAACACATTTGGAACCTTTGCCTTGCTGTTGGTGTTTGTGTTGGGAGGCTTTGTTGTTGCAAAGGGTAAATAATAACTTGACTACCCTCATAAAGTTGAGACGTGATCTTATATATTGAGTGATTGTTTTGAGCTAATAGATGTTGGTTTTGACAGATGATATCCAAGATTGGATGATATGGGGTTACTACGTCTCTCCTATGATGTATGGACAGAACGCCATTGCCATCAATGAGTTCCTCTCAGAGAGATGGGGTGCACCTGCACCTGCCAATTCATCTGAACCGACTGTAGGAAAGACCCTTCTCAAGGAAAGAGGTTTGTTCACAACGGAGTCATGGTACTGGATCTGCATCATTGCTCTCTTCACCTTCTCTGCGCTGTTCAATGTCCTCTTCGTTGCTGCATTGACATACTTGAACCGTAAGTACCATCTCCCTCCTACTTGGCATCTCTGCTGAGCATGATGATGATTTAGCGCGTATGGCTAACTGTTTTTTGGTGCTTGTTCTCAGCTCTGGGCGATAACAAGGCCATCATCAACGATGACAATGAGGAGAGCAAGAAAAAGAAGAGAGTCACAGAAATGACTGCAAGGAATGATAATGGGATTGTGGAGTCAAGTAATGAACCAAGAAGAGGGATGGTGTTGCCTTTTGAGCCTCTCTCTCTTACTTTCAACCATGTCAATTACTATGTTGATATGCCTGCTGTAAGCCTCTCTCTTTCTCTCTCTCTCTCTCTCTAAACAATGCTAGTTCCTAACTTGATGCAACGACATTTGGTGCAGGCAATGAAGACACAAGGTGTTGAAGAGGAAAGACTGCAATTGCTGAGAGATGTGAGTGGAGCATTCAGGCCCGGTGTACTAACAGCGTTGGTCGGAGTTAGTGGTGCAGGAAAAACGACGTTAATGGATGTCTTAGCTGGTAGAAAGACGGGAGGCTACATCGAAGGACCCATAACCGTCTCAGGCTTCCCCAAGAACCAGGAAACGTTTGCACGAGTGAGTGGCTACTGTGAGCAGAACGACATCCACTCTCCCTACGTCACTGTCTACGAGTCACTCCTCTACTCTGCTTGGCTGCGTCTGGCCGCTGATGTCGATACAGAAACGCGAAAGGCAAGCTAACCCCACCACCATATCTCCTATCTCACACCCTTATACCAATGAGTGAACTTGGTTTTCTAACAAAATCTTGATTTTTGATTGCTGCAGATGTTTGTTGAGGAGGTGATGGACTTGGTTGAGCTAAACCCTCTGAGGAATGCTCTTGTTGGGCTCCCCGGAGTCGATGGTCTCTCAACAGAACAGAGGAAGAGGCTCACTATTGCTGTTGAGTTGGTGGCTAATCCTTCCATAATATTCATGGACGAACCAACTTCTGGGCTTGATGCTCGAGCAGCTGCTATCGTGATGAGGACAGTGAGGAACACAGTGGACACAGGCAGAACAGTCGTCTGCACAATTCACCAGCCTAGCATTGACATCTTTGAAGCTTTTGATGAGGTATTTACAAACTACAATCCCAAAATGACGAAGTTAACCTCATTGCATTCTTCCCAGTGATACTAAAGTACATGATATCTATTCGTGCAGCTTCTGTTGATGAAACGAGGAGGACAAGTCATCTATGGAGGACCTCTTGGTCGCCATTCCCACAAGCTCGTTGAATACTTTGAGGTGAGGTTTCTATTTTTTCTGTGTCATTTTTTTTTGCTTTTTAGGTTAAACTGTACTAAGGAGAGCGTGCTGAGTGCTCGTGTGGACAACAAGAAGCCTAACCTTGATTCTAAATTCAGGCTATACCTGGTGTTCCCAAAATCAAAGAGGGATACAATCCAGCTACATGGATGTTGGAGGTCAGCTCTTCTGCAGTTGAAGGCCAAATGGATGTCGACTTTGCTGAAATCTATGCCAACTCTGCCCTTTACCGGTGAGTGAAAAAATCATTTCACAAACTCTACATATGCAGTCTGTTAAGAGATTAGTGTCCTAATCTACTTTCTTGATTTCTTTTTGGAAAAATTTAGGAACAACCAAGAGCTGATCAAGGAACTGAGCGCACCAGCACCGGGGGCGAAGGACCTATACTTCCCCACACAGTATTCTCAATCATTCTTGACACAATGCAAGGCTTGCTTTTGGAAGCAGCACTGGTCATACTGGAGAAACTCTCAGTACAACGCTATTCGTTTTTTCACAACTGTGGTCATTGGAGTGATGTTTGGAGTTATCTTTTGGCAGAAAGGGAATCAGAGTAAAATGTAAGTCGATATCATTTGTAGGCATTGATACTAAACTTGCTTTTCTGTGTGAATTGTAGTAACAAAAACCTTTTGTAACAGAAAAGGGCAACAAGACTTGATGAATCTGCTGGGAGCTACATATTCTGCCGTTCTTTTCTTGGGTGCCGCCAATGCTTCTGCCGTTCAATCTGTCGTAGCAATTGAGAGAACAGTCTTCTACCGCGAGAGGGCTGCAGGGATGTACTCGGAGCTACCATACGCGTTCGCTCAGGTAAAAATAACATCTCAAATCTCAACTAGAATAATCTCGTGCATCAAGGAGACAACTTACTGACTTTCTGTGTGATGAGTAGGTGGCGATAGAAACGGTGTACGTGGCGATTCAGACAATGGCTTACTCTCTGCTTCTCTACTCCATGATCGGATATGAATGGACCGGAGAGAAATTCTTCTACTTCTACTACTTCATCTTCATGTGCTTCACCTACTTCTCTATGTACGGAATGATGGTTGTTGCATTGACCCCTGGCTACCAAATTGCTGCCATTGTCATGTCCTTCTTCCTCAGCTTCTGGAACTTGTTCTCCGGCTTCCTCGTCCCTCGTCCGGTGAGTACTCTAAATTCTCCCAAACAACGCACAAAATCATTAACACAGAGCATAATGCTAACGAAAACATGTTTCTTGCAGCTTATCCCAATCTGGTGGAGATGGTACTACTGGGCCTCACCTGTCGCATGGACAATCTACGGTGTTTTCACGTCCCAGTTGGGAGATGTGACGAGTCCCCTTGAGACGTCCGGAAACATAAGTGAAGTTTCAGTGAAGGGCTTTCTTAAAGATTACCTGGGATATGATTATGACTTCCTCCCTGCAGTTGTGGCTGCTCATGTTGGTTGGGTGCTCCTCTTCTTCTTCGTGTTCGCCTACGGAATCAAGTACCTTAACTTCCAGAGGAGATAGAGGCATTTTTCGAAGAAAAGTTTGCAGATTATAAGGTTTATTTGTCATAAGGTTTATTTGTCATAGGCTAAGTGTGTATACTGTGTAGGCTGTTTTGCTAGATAGGAAGACTACCTCCATTTTTATCCATTTCTGTTTTCTATCATATTAGAACTGTGTAACTACTCTATTTTTGTTGTATTTATTGTTTTAAAGTTGTACTATTAACTATTCAATCAATAAAGTCATTCTTGAATATCCACACCACACCTTTGTAATTTTATTTTTCTAGACTGTTAACCAACATATGAATTCAATTACGATAAATTAGATCGGATTTTGCTAGTATTTTTTCTTCTGCAATACCTTAGTATATGCTTATAACAAATACATAAACAAGAAAACTTCAATATTTAGCATGCTTGAAAATGTTAGACAACTTTCTTGATTAATTTGATAGATTGTAGCAGAAATATTTTGGATTGCTATTATGTAACCTATGGCAAATATTTGCAATGCCAATCTTATTGATAATACATCACAATCCAACTTCAAACAAAAACAAAAACAAAAAGTCAAGAACTGAAATATGTTTATATAAATCAAAAGTTCAATCTTCTGATTTACAAATCAGTCATCAAAGCATCCAGAAAAAAAGCAGATCAAAATATGGATTAGTGTTGGTACATATAATCATCTGCCAGTTTCCCCACTAGTATCTATAGGTGCATCCACAATGCTCAAGATCTGCTTTTTGCTCTTCAAAACGCATCGTTTCTTGGTATCGAAATCAAGTTTATCCAGATCCTCAGCAATTCCCAGGTAGCCATACAAAAAGTCATCCTCTCTCTCTGACGATACTAAATTTTTCCCTCTGGAACTTCCACATTCGGACTTTAATTGCTTGAAATCAGTTCTCCCGTTCTTGGATTTGATGTAGCTCTTGTCCAACCTCCCTGCCTCGCGTAATCCAGAAAGTGTACCGTTGAACTTCACCAGCAACACGCTCTGATTCGCAGGTTTCCCATAGCATACCTTGACAATGCTTTTATAACCCATATCTACACCCAAAGATGAACAAATTACACAAAACACGAGCAATGAAAGTGGCATCACATTGGATATATAGCATGACATGCATAATTACAAGATACACAAGCACATAAAGCTATGTAGTGTTAAAGAAAACAGAATATTTGCCAACATTTATAGAGGAGATCTGATGATGTAAACCCACATAGACCAAAAAAGATAAGTGAATTACATAAAAGACGAGCAACAAAGAAGGTATCATGTTCGATATATAGCATGGGCATGCATAATTGCAAGATACTACCACGAATTTGAACATTCTAGAGACGATCTGATGAAGTTTATGAGTAGAACCGAGAACACAATGAAGTTAAGAAGCAGTAAAGAATCTGGGTGATGCATACCTCTGAGCTTGGTATCTAGCTTCTCAGACGATATGATAACCCTTTCACCGGGACTCGTGTTATCTATGCTACTGTTGTGAACAACAACAATCGGTGGCCAAATGATGATATCTTCTTTCAAAACTTGAGTCTCTGCATCAGTCATGACTTCACGACGCCATTCACTGCTAGGGTGGTCTGTAATCTTCCATCCCATCAGTGTACAGAGTGCCTTGTGCAAGCCCAAATGCTGAGACCTCACGCCAACTTTCTTGGATGTGACAGCATGCATTGCAAGTCTATCTGTCCCAACAAACTCCTTGGAAGTGCTGAACCAAGACCCAGCCAATAAAGTTACATTACTATAAGTTGTAAATGAATCATAAAATCATAAATTTTTTAATAAAGTCATATGCTAGGAGACTAATTACGAATGCAAAACAACAACATATCTATATATACAAAATCCTAAAAAACTGTAATTTAGGCAGCCAGCCAGCCACATTGGAAAAATCTTTGATGGACAAATGAGCTCATCGTCTAGCTGTTTACTGTTAAATTAAAGAAAATATCAATATCAATTATGATCCAAAAAACACCATCATTATCCTTTGATATAAAAACTATCCATGCAACAACATATCCAACCCAAACCAGAAAGGGTTGCCAACATAACGACCACGAATCCCAAAAAGAAAACCCATCACGGGAATGGAATCATGTGAAAGTAGCTGGACTTTTTTGAATGAGAATCATTCCTCCATAGTGCCCCTACCCCTAAAAAGCTACCAAGTAACCCATGAACTAAGGCATTTTAGCAACTCCGAGATGTTAAATCACTCACATCACCAGAAAATGGACAGCTACATGATTGCCTAAAGTATTGATATGCTCCAGTTTAACTTCTCCTCATTCCAATGACATCCGAAATGACAAATAGTTCCATGTATAATCAGCGTGGCACAGAAAATGGCTTTAGTACCCAACATAAGCCATCATGCAGAGCCACAAGCATACTGGCAAGGCTGCATTTTATGCTCATTTCTACCTTCATATTGATAATGTCAAAGGCTGACTCACATCAAAATATTTTCTTCCATTGTTTCAACCAACACAAGTTCCATAAACACATACAGGATACCAATACATGTAATCATCCTTCCTGAAATCGCATTACACAGCACACTACTTCACCTTCAGCTCCTTTTTCTTCGCCTTTTCAGCCCTTCAAATAGGCCAAGGGACACCCAAATTCCAATTTCCACTAGCCCCACGTAAAAGCCATTAAGTTAACATGCATTTTACTACAAATTTCTAAGACATGATCATGAGAAATATCCAAAAGAAATTTTACTTATTCTGATAAGCAGAATCCTCATGACTAACTAGCAACAAAATGATAGTTCTTATCCCGAAACATGATGCCTTATATCCTATATATGTGCTTTCCAACACTGCAAGGACATAACTAACTTAAAATTCATTATTTTTCACTGGGACTGCATTAACAAGGTGTCATATGTTGACATAATGCAAACCGTGCACACAAATTCTGACTGAACTCTGACCAGACAATCTCACTTGATGTAATAAAATGAGATCACAGAATTAATACCTATTAGGTCTCTGAAAGAGCAAATTAGTAAGTTAAACGAAAAAGGGAAGACGCGTTCATGACGTAGAGCACAGACCTGCCACATACAAAGCACTTTAAAATACCAGCTTTTCTTCCTTGCTCCATGTATTTATTTCTTTTTATCGGCGTCTCATTAATTTGTTTGAGAAATTTGAAAAATGCGCTTTGCACCAGCTGCTTGAAATCCTCAGATTTTTCAGGCGGTTCAGATTTTGCTAGAGAAAGATGATCTTCCGAGTGGTTTCCATCATGATAGTGATCACCTCCATCTGGATGGCTTTGCTCGATGCTTATTGTGGTAGAACTCACATTTTTTATCCACGGAGGAGGTGCTAACCGCTTCTTTATGGAAGGTTTATACGTCTTCATTAGCCGCTGTGAAACATGAAGTTTTTTAGTGGGTCCCAGCCTCTTTTTTATATCTCTAGAGTCTGATTTGTGGGGTTTAATTGAGCGATGTGCCTGGAAATCTGAAGAGGATGGTTCATCACTGTGCATCCTGCTTGACATTCTCCAAGTTTTCTCATAGTCAGATCTGCTTGACATGGGCTCCTTAGAAAAATCTAAATGATCAATTTCATCTCCCATATCTACTTGATGGTAAATCCTACGAGCTCCTTTTCCATCAGCAGATATCCTAATTCCAATATCTTGCTCATACACCATCTCTTCCCTAATGTGTTTGTCCCTCAGGCTCCTCTCGCATGATTCAACAAAGCTGAAATCTACCGTAGAAAATCTCTTTCTTGGGCTATCATAAAGTCCACCAAGGGTGGGGTTATATTCTCTTGATTGCAAGGGATCTGAATTTTCATACTGAGACCACTGACAACCATCTATATCGGCATGATGTTTTTCTGTTTTAACACCTCCATATCCATAATATCCTTCTGCTCCATAATTGAGGTGAGTACTTTCAGTACCCAAAGTATCCACATCATCCCTTCTGAAATGGAGTGATCCAGGCACACCAAATTTATTAGGCGTTGATTGCACTTGAAAAGAAGGATATTGGTTCAAAAGTTCATCATCTTCCATTTGTTCTTTATGACAACATGCATCAACCCTACGCTTCAAGGCATTAATTCTTGATATCTGCTTGTCTCTGTAGTCTTCTTCGACATCATTGATCCTTCCACTTATCCTGTCTAATTCGCTTCTACCAAATTCTGCATATGACCAATCTCCCTGTTTACTCTCAGGAAGCCCAACATATAAATGTGAACTGCTCCTTTTATCATCTAATTGACCTCCAGGTTCTGCGAGTAACATGTTCTTCTCCGTTTCACTATATCCATCAAGGCGAATTGGCTGAGAAGCCAGTCTACTCCCTCGCTCCAGAACATCTGATGATGGCATATGAAGGTTTCTGGTGGGAGAATAACCAGACAAGCCCTCTCTTGAGTTGCCCACAGACACAGGATCATAGTCCTTATGCTGAGATGTTGATACCAAATAGTCAGAATTTCCCTTTGAGTAACCACGAGAAGACAAGAGGTTGTCTTCCTCCTTGAATTTATATAATTCACTTTCTAATGTTTTGCCTACTCCCTGATACCTGTCCTGGAAATGCAAGCTGCCACTTTTCTTTTCAAGATAATTATCTTCTCGGTCATTTAATCCACCCCTTCTCTCGAAATGGGGTTCATCCCGAAAATGAAAATATCGCTTTCTATCTTCATCTCCCCCACTTAAACTACTAACATGTAGATCATCCACTCCACCACGAGCCAGTGTATAAGAATCAGAGTGCATCTTTCCTCTGTTCTCATACTTCAAGGAAACAGGCATCGTGCTGTCTAAATACTGCGGTGCCGGCAATCCAGCTCGACCCCTATCCAAGAAATGATTTTGCAGATGAAAATCTCTGTCACCACTGCTAGAGACATTCACATCACCAACGCCACTTGAGCCATGAGTGAGGCCATATTCCCTCCAGCTGAGAGGATCAGATTTCCGGGATCCATCTAAAGGCTCATCCCACTTCAACTGCCTCGATCTCATATCACCACGATATGAATCCTCATTATAAGATCTCCTAGAACCCCCAACACTAACCTCATTATCATAACCCCCTCTAGCTCCATCTCCATAATTAGACAATTCCACAGGCCTTTCCCTATCCATATCCCTATCCCTTTCAAAATGAACATTCTCCCCAATTCTCCGAGGGCTCCAAAATCTCCTACTATCATCCTCATACACATCCCTATCGTAATCAGAAAATCTCGAAACCCTATCCTCAAAATGATCCCTTTCCTCAATCCTCCGCGACGACCTACCCTCCCCTGAATATTCATCCGCCCCACGCCGTCGATATGGCGACAGTTTCCAATCCCGCGACCTAGATGGCGGGGGTCGAGGCGAAGGCGATCGGCCCCGATAACCCCCTCGATATCGCCTCTCCTCAATCATATCAGCAACAAAAGCACAAAAATACAACCGACAACCAAACTATATCGCGATTCAACAACGCAGTGGAAAGTGACAAATAACTCTAGAGACTCAAAAACCTACCACGCCGTGATCGTAATGTTAGGAGCAACAAAAACAGACCTAACCGGTAAATTCCTGAACCACAGAACCCCCAAAACCTAAAATTATTCAACAAATCAATAGAAAATTCCAACCTTCCGGCTTCGGGGAGCCAGCAATGTCTGAATCGCGATTCAATCCATACAGTTACAGAGATTTGAGCGCAGTTATTGTGATTTTTGGGGAAATCTCAGTCTGTGGCAATAAAATTAGGCCAATTGTTTATTTTTTTGGGGTGAATAAAACGAGATTTTATACGTATTCAAGTTATAATGAATCTAAACAATTTTATTCTCATGTGACAACGTTCTGAATTTTCTGAATTTCTTGTTTAATTTATTTTTTTAGTGTAAAGGCTCTATTTTTTTTAAAAGGGTTAACTTTATATGTGATCTTCAAAAAGGTGAGGACTATAAATCGAATGAATAAAGTAAATATTTGTATACTACGAAAAGATTGATTTGTAAATGATTATTTAGAAGACTGATAAATTAGCATACTTTGAAAAAGAATAGTGCACTACATAATTATGGATCGGACAGAAAAATCATTTCTAATTTTTATAGAAAGAAAAAATTGATTCTAATTGTTACAAACTTATTGCCATAATAGTTTCATGTGCCAATATACTTTGAAGGCATTAAATGTAATCTTTATTTTTATGAAACATGTGTCCTACTCTGAAAAAGTTAATAAACTATTAATAAAAATTAGAATCCAGAACCATTTTGTATTTTATACTATTAAAAATTTCGTTAAAAAAAATAATTTTTGTAAAAGATACTAAAATCTGATTTCTAATATTACAAGGTCAATTGTTGTTGATTTGTAGCAATTACTTTGTAGGGTGACTTTCCAATAAGGATCACATATAACATTTTCTATTTCAATCTCCTATTACGTACACACAACCATGAGCGATGAATCCCACCATCACTTATCATGTTTGTATGTATATAGTAGGGATGAAGTAATAAATGACATAAGTGATCTCAAGTGGCGACTTCCACACTTCATTATATGCAGAAACTAATTATTACATAAAATATACAGTAAATAAGACATAGAAATCATAGAACAAAAAATACTACTTAGTTGATAAAACGATACTCTCCGTCCACTAATACAAGAGGAGTTTTGACCCGGCACGCGTTTTAAAAAATTTAGTAGAAAGTTGGTTGAAAAAGTTAGTGAAAGATGGATACTACTTTTATACTCTCCCTCCCTTCTTTCTATAATAGTAGAGTCACTTCTTTTCGGCATTAGTATTAAAAGAGAGATACTATTAAATATATTAAGTGAAGAGATAATAAAGTACTCCCTTCGCCCCCTATAGTAGAGGCATTTATTTTTGACACAGGATTTAAGAAAAATTGTTTTAAATGAGTTAAGTAAAAGGAGAATAAAGTAGAAAGAAAAAAGGTAGAGAGATGAAGAGAGAGTAAAGTACTATTTACCAAAAAAGGAAATGACTTAGCTACAGTGGGACAATCCAAAAAGAAATACAACTCTGCTACAGAGAGACGGTGGGAGTAGGAAAAAGAGAAAAGTTGAGAGAATAAAGTAAGAGCGAGAATAAAGAAAGTGATGGAGAGTTATTTTTTGCTAAATAGGGAAATGACTATTATGATGGAACATCCCGAAATGGAAAAATAACTCCACTACAATGGAACGGAGAGAGGGAGAGTATTAGTTTTATAATAAAATATAAATGAGATAAAGTTAGTAGAACGTGAAGTCCATTACTATAAATAGTAAAAAACAAATAAGAAGTTTATTGGTGAATAGACAAAATAACAAAAAGAGAAGTTAGTGGACGGAAGAAGTATACAACTTATGATAACAATGGGAAAAAATTGTTGAAAAACTTTTAAATTGGAGATGGTTATATATTCATATTCATCACATCAATCATTAATTCAAACCAGGGCATATCCTATTACCAATATTGAAACCAAAACGATCAAATGAAAATATTTTACCGAATTCCTAATGCAGAATACACAACTGAAATCCATGACACTCGTCATGCTTTGGTGAGGCGTTGTCTTCGCTTAGTGAGGCAAGTTCGTTGGTGTTGTCGTCTTCTTGAAGTCAATCTTGTCGACCTTCACCTCCCCGTCTATGAGTTCATAAACGTACACCACGACTCGCAGGCCATCAATGTCCATGAGGACGAAGCTAGGGTTGACATCATAAGTGATGCTGCTGAAGGCACCGGTGGCAGATCCGGGATTAATGACAACTCCAGCCTCGTGCTTGTAAGCAGTGAATTGGTGTGTGTGGCCGGTGACAAGGATGTCTACATCTAGCTGCCTCTGGAGCATGGCAAGTGAGTCGAGATCTCCCCATGGAATAACCTTCACATATTATTGTAAGAAGATCGTTAAAAGGGTGGGAAGATGAGGTGAAGCACAGATGCTACAGTTAGCATATCGCGTTAACAGCCTCGCTCATGGATCTCATTGTCAGAAAGTCCAACTGAGACGGTAAACTAAAGAGAATCGAACAATCCAACTATGTAACAAGATAGAAAAGGAAACACACCTGATGGCCATGGCATACACCAAGCTTAAACTGGCCAATTGTTAATGTTTTGGTGTCTGGATAACGCGAGTCCTCATCATATTCACCGCGAGTAATGTGCAAGTCTGGACAAACAGTTTTCAAGTACTCATGAACCTCCTGCAATATGTGAAGATATGGTTATACAGATACGGTGAGCATGAAATCATTCACTTTCATTACAGAGGGGTATATAAAGAAAAACCCATATCCCACTAAATAAATGGAGTAATATTTTATGTATCAAACCCTTCTTAAACTGAGGACTACCCTCTAACAGCAAAGTGTCATTTTTACCTTTGTGCAAATCAACCTTGACAATTAACCCCTTAATTTTCAGTTTTGAGCTAGTCTTATTCAGGAAATCATACATCACATTTGAGTCATTTGACAACATTGGAGCTAATTGAAAGTCAATTTAGTGCAGCACGTCTACTTTTTACCAGTTACTACATTTAAGTAGGGAACTCCAAAAGATTAATTTGCAATAGCCTCAGTTACCTAGTAATACCATTAGCTTATCCTGAATGCACTTGTCTAATAAAGAAGTCTGAAGCAAGAGATTAAGCATATAACCCAAGCCAAATTCTTGTCATGTCTAACTAGTAGTGCATATCAAATGGATGCAAATTCTCCAGTTTTTTAAAGAAAAAATATACACTTACTTTGATACATAAGTTTCCAGTACAAATGACGTGCTGGATCTTTCCTGGAACAAGCATAGACTTGAATTTTGCAGGCAGATCTGGTGCCCTGTGCGGTATGTGTAAATCACCTAATGCTAGTACTAGCACCATCACTCCAATCTATACCTATAAAACCCACACATGTCAATATTTGCTGACAAAACTCATCCACCATCCACCAAATACTTGCTCATCACATATAATAAATCATTATTATCATTATCTTATAAAAGCCATAAGATCTGTTTGATACATGAGAAAGAGTTTAACATGCGCATTTTATCCTATAAATACATGCATAATCTAGAATTCATTTCTGCTCATCGCTTTCTATTATAACCATGGATCCCAGTCAAATTCAGTACATCATAAAGCTTCCACCAAGATATACAGCATCAAATTCAATGTCTCTCATAACATATTATTCCAATTTCTAGTTGCATATATTTCAATTCAGAAAAAATGAGCAAACTTGCAGATCCATATATCATTCCAATTTCTAGACAGCACTGACATTTTTAGAGGTAAGAAAGTTATCATCATACATAAGGAACGCACAAACAATAAGTAGAAACACTCAAACACATGCTAGTCTGCGATCACCTCGAATGCTATATGCAGCAATCATAATTCAGAATCTATAATTGCTTAAGTAACACATTCATTAGCCACTCGAAGATGAAAGATCATCCGATTATGTGATCTGGCATATGACGCAATTTAGTTTGAAGGTCAGTTAATAAGAGCGCTTCAAAACACATATACTCGGATTGAGGAAAGTTAAGCTGATCAACCTCAACAAGAAGGAATTTCAGTGTATCGTTACAGGATTCATGACATTGAACAGAGCATTGCGATTCAGATTTTTCCTTTAATACCTAGATGAAACATGAAAAGCAATAAAAAGTCAATGAATGGCCAGAAAGGGGGCTAGCTTACGGGAGTAATAGAGAAATTCGAGCTGCCGCTGGAGGAAGGTAGCGCCGACGAAGATGAGCTGCCCGAAAAGGAGAGCAATTGAGCGCGAACGTTGATCGTGAAGTGGGAATTAGGGTTTGATCGGAAGATCCCCTTTGATCGATGACGCTGAAGCAAATGAGTAACTTTGATTTTGGAAATATTGGTTTTTGTCGGGCTTGTCTTATTATATTAAAATTTTCATATATATCATGATTCAGAGCATTAGCAATGCCGCTATGCACAGCACCCTAAGCATTTTCTTTATTTGAATATTTAAATAATTATAAAAATTGAAAAAAAAACATTTATTTTATTTAAAATTAATACATTACAATACGAATTAAAAAAATAGGCATTCTCAACGACGGCGGTTACGGGCCCAAACTTCTTCAACCATGTCGTTCATGAGCTGAGCATAGTCTTGTTTGTGAGAGATTATCGAAATATTCGTATGGAATGTGAGAGATGAGAGAAATGTCCGTATGAAAAATAGATGACAAACGAGGTTTAAATAGACAAAAATTCGAAGAAAAAAAATGAAAACGCGTTGCATCGTCCGCGCCGCCGACAATGGGCGGACGATGCCCTATCGTCCGCGTATTGTCCGCGGACGATCTATAGGGCGCGAAATATGCATCGGGCATCGTCCGCGCACCCACAATGGGAGGACGATGGCGCGCCCGAGGCATCGGGCGGCC
Organism: Salvia splendens; assembly: GCF_004379255.2. NCBI lineage: Eukaryota > Viridiplantae > Streptophyta > Magnoliopsida > Lamiales > Lamiaceae > Salvia > Salvia splendens. The sequence goes on from NC_056038.1 coordinate 2,034,141, forward strand.
TATCGTCCGCCTCATTGCGGATGCTCTAATTCATGGCTAATTTAGACTTTATATTAAAATTTCAAGGATTATTGGTCCCTCATATGACGAACTGTGGCCAAATTTTAAATAATTCACGAACACAAAAATTGATTGTAAAAATTTTGCTTGAATATGAGATTGCTATAATAAATGCTACCGGATAAATCTGTCACTAATTGATCCAATCCAATCTAATCTGATCCATGTCACTGAGAACTCAATTGAAAATTTTGTATAAGGATATAGAAATTTTTTGTTGATACTCAATCGTAAAAAATGTTATTTACAAGTTCATCGCCATAAAAAATGACACCATTGCTTTTTCTGCCTGATTAGTCTATCTAAACAATGTTATGTTCCGCATATGATTCGATTTCGCAAAGTAGTTAACTGTGGGAAATATGATTATAGTTCATGATTTTTATAACTAAGTGTTAAGTTTGTGAAAAATGATTCAATAATAGTAATTCGTAATATTAGTGACCAATGATTCATAGTTTAAAGGCAAGTGATTGTTGTATAATAACTGAAAAAGAGGAAAGACTAATTGTGGGCTTTGGCATTCATTTTGGGCTTTTCTACTGGGCTTGATTTTTGCTCAACATCAGAACTTTTTAAGTTTTGAATATAGCAAGTAGTACTACTCTACATCATTAAAACAAACACACACTACTTATTAACAATATAGTAGTATATGCAAACAATCTAAATAGTTTATTTATAAAATAATTGTTACAACAATATTTTAAGTTGTATACAAACCAAATTCCATAAATTTCGTGATAGTATTTTCATCAATTTGCCCTAAAATTAATGCAGGAGAACAGCCGACAAAGTTAATATACCTAAGAAAATTTGATATGGAGTCAAGTCGGCAGATGGTCGACATCATCCCACATGCGACAATTATATTACTAGTGGACATCTAAGTTAAAATTAAATCAAATTTATAACTAGTGGACATCAATTTCGTGACACTGTTCTATAAATAACTGTCACATTAAATTTGCTGAAATAATAAGCCAAACTTTTTCTGTCAATCTAGAGATATTATTCTAATTAATAATTACACAAATATATACAATTCCACAGTTAATTCCGACGCAATCTACAGCGAGAATTCCATAAATCTCAGCCACGGGAACTCGTTGCCGTTATCCGCTTCATTTGAGCATCTCGCCACCGCACCACCGCCGCTTTCGGCGGCGGTTGCCTCCGCCGCTTTCTTCGGAAACAGAAAGAAGTTCCTTGATCCCAACGACACCAACTTCTCTTCCCTATCCAAGCCTACATTGATATTAAGTAAAGTAAATAACAGAACATTAAGTATATTTTATTATTTGCTGCAATTACTAATAAATAATTCACCAACAATTTCAACGGAAGCAATTGCGTTGAATTGGTTGTTGTTTATCCAACCTCAATTAATTACTCAAAAATCAAACTATTGAAAATTCCATTTTCCGAATTGAATGAACGAAACAAAAAAAAATCACACAACAATTTCAACGGAAACAATCGCGTTGAATTAGTTGTTGTTTATGAGTTTATCCAAAACTGAATTAATTACTCAGAAATCAAAATATTGAAAATACAAATCTCCGAATTTAACGAATGTACAAAAGTAATGGAATCAGAAACTTACTCTCCAAGCTAAATTGAGAGTAATGAAGGTCGAATCCAGATGCGTCGCTGGATCGGATGAGAGGCAGCCGCGCCTCCTTCTCGTACTGCCGGAGCGCTGCGACGATCAGATCCTCCGCCGTCGCCTCCGGCGGCATCACCACCCTCACGGCGCCGAGGCTCCTCTGAATAGTCACGTGGAGAAGCAGCTTCGTCAGCTTCGGCGGCGTCACCGCCGCGGATCCGCTCCCGGTCAACAAATCCGGCACCGTTCTCGGCGTCGGCGGAATCTCCGCCGCGAGGCAGACGCCTCTCAGATCGTGCGACGATCTCCCCTTCCTGCTCTTGTCCTGGCTTCCTAATTTCCGGTGCTTCTTCGGCGACGGCATTAGAGAGTGATATACAGTAGCTTTCTGTAAGTGATTATATACGTGGTGAGAGATCGACGGTTACCTGAGGCAGGGGAAACTGAGAGCAGTGAAGACGGAGGAGCTCTCAGGTTTCCGGCGACCGTCAACGGACATAACCGGAAAATAAGTATTCGTAATCGCGAAGTAAAAGAAAGTTAATTATAATTAAGAGAGAAATGATTATGAGAAACTAAATAAAGTGGGAAAGGGATTTTTATAGACAGTGTAAAGATGGGATATAGGTTGATTCTCTATTAATCAAATTTTAATAGTCTATCCATCCAATACTTCATAGTGAATTCAACGTCATCAAATATTGTCAATAAAATATTACACCAATATCATTAGCGAGAGAAATTTAGTAGTACTAAAAATAAAAAAGATATTTTTTCAAATATCAATTGTCTGTAGCTATTGATTACAGACATGTGAAAAAAATTCTTAGCATACTGAAAAATCTGACATTATTATAAGAAAAACTTACTATAAATAAACAAGATTAATTTTTATGGATCAAATGATTGTCTACCGATATAGTAATATGTATGGATAGACGAAGTATTCTTCGGATAATGAACATCATGGAGTAGTTAATGAAAAATTAAACCGGAAGTATTCTTCGGATAATAAACATCATGGAGTACTGTTAATGAAAAATTAAACCGACGACGTTAAACGAAGAAGATTCTAAAATAGAAAGAAATTAGTGAGTTTTTTTATTGATAGACAAATTCTATTGCTTATGCAAATGTAAATAATTCTTAATTAAAATGGAATAAATAAAAGACAAATTACATGTGTTACACATTAGATACTATACACATCACTCAACGAAAAGTAATCAAAATGGTGACTCAATAAAGGGAGACCAAATAAATTTGTGTCAGAAAAATAATTTCTTCAATTATTATTACCGTTATTTTGATTTCTTCATTTCATTCTTTATAATTTAACATCACTCATTTATTAAAGTGTTGTGGATTCATTAGTATAGAGTTTTTTTATTGCCTAGCTAACCCATTATAGTACACATCAACACCCCACATATTATTCCATATCTTAATTGTTTACTATTTGTCGAATCAACTTTTCATATAGTATGACAAACACTAGCATCAAACAATATACAAATCACAGTACTCCCTCCATCCCATTTAATGTATCCACATTTTCTTTTTAATTTATTCTATTTAAAATGCCTATTTGTATATTTCAAAATAATTCACGCTATTCCCTTTCATCGTTAAATATTCAACTACATTTTACTTTCTACTTGCTCTATTTAACAATTTCTCCTAAAATCTCGTGTAATAAAAAAATATGGACATTTTGAATGAGTTAGAGAGAGTATTATAACATCTTTATTTTTTAAAATACTAGTAGTACTAATATTTATTCAGGTAAGCTATGTGGTTGGTGTGTCATGGTAATTTCATGAGCCGCGTGGGAATGGCGCGGCGCACTAAAAGTTTTTTTTTTAAATTAACTCCCTAAATTACAACTGAAATCAGGCGCCCAAAATTTTTTTTTTTAAAATTAACTCCCTAAATTACAACTGAAATAAACTCATATACTATAGATATGAGGAAATTACAACTGCATATATTATAGATAGGAGGAAATTACAACTGATGCGGCACCTCATGCAATAATGTCTAAGCTCATTGCCGCTAGGACAAAGACTCTGGACGAATGGCGCACTAAAAGTTTGGTAGTCATTCTATGCATCATTCGCCACATGCACCTCTCTTATTCTTAGCCTCTTACCCTTATTTTTATTTAGTTTAATGTTACACCACACATACCGATTTTCCATAAAAATAAGCGATTACATATGCTTGATAAAAACCAATAAATAGACCTCGAATTAATTGTTTTTGACTCTTTATGCGCACTAGATGGCTACTTGACTAGTGGGCTCGAGAACTTACTACGAGTATTTACCTTTTATTCCTCTAGAGTAATAAACTTAAATTTATTGTTTAAAATGGGATCATACTTTTATATCTTGCTCACTTACATTAAATTAATGAAGAAAATATAAATATCTAAATTGTATATATTACTAGTATATTATTTTGTTCCCAATACATTGGTCAAATAATTTGTTAACTAAATCCTACAAAAAATGGCTTTGTTCCCAATACATTGGTCAAATAATTTGTTTACTAAATCCTACAAAAAATGGCTTTATCGAGCATACATTACCGATCGCATACCATTATTGGTATCTTTTGAGCACTTTTTGAGCTAATAACAAAAATTCCAAGCATTTTCCGAGGACGAGAGGATTGACTAGAAGGGAAAAAAAAATAGTGCATTTACCGAGCTTTTTACGATCGCAGTCAAAGTCATTGGATGTTTTTGGCGCAAATAGCCTGCATGAGAAATTGCGAGATTGTTGTTCCAAGCACACATTTTCTCTCGGACATGTCATAATCTGAGCACATCATAGTGTTCAATGTTCGCATTAAGACGATCGTCCTACTATTGACTTTAACTTGATCGAGTACGTTCTAGATCAGAATCTCCCATTTTACTAAGCCATGTTGCCTCATACCAAACTAGATGTTTGGTTTAACATTGCTTTTTATTGTGGAAAATTAGGATATAAAAATATTCTAATCAGAATATAAAAAGTGGTATGAAACCTTAACATGATTCTTTAATTTCTTATGTCCAGTATATAGTTGTGTCAACTATTAAGCAAACTAGGTATAAAATGGTAGACAACTAAATACTATAGTTTCCCATTAGTTTATGGCCCATTTTCTTAGCGGGCTACTGTATAACATGATTGAATATCATCACAATATTGTCACGTTGGGATGTGGGAGGCCATGGGAGTTGGGTATGGGGTTTTAACATTTTTGCAAGAATAGTTTCCCATTTGTTTTTATATGTCAATACCAATACAATTATTAACGTAATTAAGAACCAACTTTTTTTGTAGATGCGTGCGGTGCAAACGCATTACAATAATTAACGTAAGAACCCAAAGTTTTTCTATTTTTACGATGATAATGAAATTTCAGCAATTAAAGGTTAGGTATATAACATACATTTGATCCAATACGATTTCGTATCCATATTCTTCCACGGAATGTATATTCTATAATTACATTATTATTTAATAAACCAATCAATAGTAGTATTATTTAATAATCCAATCAATTTGTATTTGTGGTTATAGGTATTTTTTAATCGCCATATACTTTTGCTTGCACCCTTTTGTGTGACAAATGACAATTCAACTCATTTCGATACATGACTTGTTAATTACAATTTGATGCAGTCAATATATTAAACAAACTATCACAATACGAGCCATTAATAATTTTATTAGATTTCTTGTGTGTCTTCATTTAATCTTTCAATCCAAACGATGTTACGTATTGCATCTCGGACATTCTCGGTTATTTGGTTTGATGTATTAGATAAGATTAAGTCTCGTTAAGTTCGATTGACTTGACGTTATATTTTAATTTAGGATAATGCCAAGTAGAATTAGTCTTGCTAAGTCTTAGCATTTCCTACGTGACAAAACCAATTTTGAATATTTTCGATCAAATATCGAGTTTTCTCGATCAATTTAATCTTAAGTAACTGAACACCTTAATGTGTCACGTTCTAACTAATGCACCACACAATCAACATAGAATTATTCTTGTCTATAAGTCTTGGTCTTTTCCATGTGATAATACTGATTTCGAATAATTCAATTCAATATCAAAAAATCTCACATGAAAATAATCTTGAGCGACTGAACACTTTAACGTGATGTGTTGCTATTTGATGAATCACGCATTTCATCAAAACTCATTCATATTTATTGCTCTTTGTATTGGATTGTCCAAATAGACATCCACAAGCCGTTTTGAAAGTTATTTGTTGGAAAACAACATTTGGTTATCTGAAAAAAAATAGGTGGAAAATTGTTGTTATTATTAAAGACGTGGCCCCATTTTCATTGGTTAAGGTAGGTTTTTCCGTTTCTTGATTAAAACAAGTCTTATTGGACACGCGTTTCTAGATTATTGGATGAGGTAGGTTTCCAGTATTATCTTACTCCGTATTTTTCTTGTGAAATAATTTATCAACTTACAAATACTAACTTATTTAATTCGTGTGAGCTTCTCCTCGCCATAAACTTCGAAACATGATTGTTTCTTTCAGTATTTATATGATTAAAAGTAAAAATTGATATGTCAAAAAAAAGGTCAATTAAGGGAGTGTGTATTTTTATTTTATTAGTATAATTACAAGTACAAAAATGAATTAAATTTTGCCTCTTATTGAAGATGTTAATACATGCATAAGCTCAAAATAACAAAAAATGACGAGTATAAAACGGGGAAAGAAATACAACTCATTTAATTTGACATTTAAAGAGAGTTGAAATCTTGCGTTAAGCAGCCGCAGTCACTACAAAAAATGGATACAACTCGAGTTTCACTCACGTCAGAGGCAATGGTGTATGGAATGACAATATGCTCAGCTCCACAGCAGATCCTGCCTCCTTCCAAGCTTTTGCCTTCACGCGATTTCTCAAGCTCGGCTCGGTGGCACGTTGCACATGATAAGACATCATCCGTTGCCCCGCCCAACTCATCTTCAAGCTTTTCCCGGTGAGGGGAAACCCAACACTCGATGCATTCAGCAACTCGCATCGTTCTTCATGATTGCGTGTGGGAATCGCCCGTTCCTTTTGGAACCTTCCCTCTTTCCAGCTCAAGAACTGGTTCTGTAAATTTCTTTGTACCTGTCAATGAGAGAGAGAGAGAGAGAGGTGACACAAATTGAGTAATATATGGAGTAATAATATTCATTCAATAATAGTTCGGAGCTTTCTTACCATGGAAAAAAGATTAGGGCTACCAAAGGTGAGAGAAGATGCTGCAAATGTTGATTTTCCAAATCTGCCACCCTTGTCGTCTTTATTCGTGGAGCTCTGCCCTTGGACTGATCCGAAGCTGGAACCCGTAACATCATCATCCTCGTCCTCTTCATCCTCGTCTTCATCTTTCTCCTCGACTACTGGAGGCGTTTGGTCGGCTTGGGCTGTTGGCTCAGAGACCGAAGCTCGTTTCTCCTCCTCAACGCGCTCCTCCTCTTCTTCTTCTTCTTCCTCTCCCGCTTTATTCTCCTCCTCTTGCTGCAACATCTTGAGCTCCTCATCCAATTCTTGAATGGCTTCTTTCAAATCCATTTCAGCTTCCATCAATTCCATTTCTTTTTTCATCATCTCCAGCTTATCCTCTCTGGCTTTCTTCTTCTCTTCTGCCCATTTCTCCAACCCACTCAGCAACGACGTGCCTTTACTTTCCAACGATTTCATCAGGCGTATCTGCCAGGTATCCTCCGGAGTACTGACTTCGCGGCCGTAAAATTCATCCATGCCGAGTGGAAGAAACACAGCATCGTCGGGGTTGGGCTCTTCACCCTCCTTCGTAGCAGCAGGCTGCCAAAATAGCCTGATCCCGTGTAACTCATCATCCACGTAGTCTATAATTCTACCAGTCGGAGTATGCAGAATCACGGGATCTTCAGTGTAAATCATTTGCGATGGATCTTCAGGATCGGGTTCAGGTTCTTTATTAATCAGCACAAATTCTGGCTCTTCGTCTGATGAACAGAACAAGGGTCAATCAGCAAGAGCCATTCAAGTGACATCATGAGTAGTACAGCGAGATATCGAAACGTACATTTTGACCACCAATACTCGAGTTCAGAAGGCATGGGTAGGCGAAGTGGAGCTTTATAGAACGAGTTCAACCACATCCCCCTCTCCTCGTCCACCTCATGGACATACGTTTTCCAGTAATCCGGAACCTGCAAAATCGACAGTTAAGTTCACAACTTGAAGCAGGTTTGCAACCTAATAAATTTCTCATCTTAATATGAGAGTAACCTCGTAGAACTGATTGATGAATCCCGGTGCCATCCATACATCCTCTTCTTCATATAAGTAGGGATGTTGGGGATCAGAATACGGACCTCTATCTTCTCTGATCACTGCAAGAATTAGCAACGAAAGTCTCAGAGTAAGGAAAGGAGATCAGCAACAATCTTATCTTGCACCTAAACAACTAACACATTGGTGAACAGTCAGCGAGACTTACTTCCATCAGGCTTGTTGATGAACATGCGCGCCTTAGCAGCTGCAACCTCTGCGATGCCTGAATGGAGCTGAAGTAACATACTTTAAGTTCACTGTTTAAATTTTCAGAGAGGAATCAGCAGAAATAAAAATTTTGTATTATTACCGCCGATACTTCTGCATCACAACCATTCTCATCATTCATAAGTTCCCCAAAATAGAATCGACCCTGGTCATGTAAGCAAGAATTTAAGAATTTTAGGTCAAATTTGTTCCAGCCCTTATAATGGAAAATCAAGAAAAGCAACAGCAATAGCGAATACTCACCCAGGTTGTTCGCTCATTAACTTCATATACACCACAACCGTGCATCCTACCGTGTTTCCATTCACCAGCATATCGGTATCTACCTTTCTCCCTGGCCCCCATTATTATTGAAAAATCAGATAGGCAGCAATTTGAGAATTTCAGGGAGCAAGCTCGACATTCTATCAACATACACACGCAATGACACAATAACTCTAAGAGCAGAACATGTACTAAAAGGGACGACAAACTAACATTTCACATTAGTCCACTAAGAAAGTCAAAATGAACCACGAAACATCTTAGATTAATGATGATCAAACTCATAGGGAATGGGAAACTGGAGGATGATGAGAAGGAGACGGACACCGAAAGGCTTGCTCCAACCATCATAATGTGAGTCAAAGTTTGACACATCAAGCTTCTATGTGCTATTTATAAGAAAGAATAGAAGACTTACGGTTTCTGTCCAAATTGCCGGACCCACTCCTCATTTTCATAAAAAGGAATTTCATACTCCCCATTAGTGAAACGCACACTATCTTCAATATCCTTCTCCAGCCACTCCCTATCTTCTGGTGACATAAAATCTCTTGATATGATTTCCCCTTCAGCCCTCATCTTAGCTTCAAGCCTGGAAGAAACCACGAGAATTAACTAAATAAAGCATTTAATGACTATGGTTCTGTTAGGTGTCATGAGTTCGAAGCAGTAGGAGAAGTACTTGGAACCCGGAATAGGCTCCATATGCGGAATCTCCACTTCAACCACTCCATGACCTTCCATTTGGTTTTGGAGCCATTCTCCTTCATACCTACAAGCAGTAATTAGTGTTTGAGATTCTGTAATTGTAAAGGCATAAATGGACATCGGACAAAACTCAATTTTTTTGCAAACCTGACTAAGCCTTGCTCAGCAGTGTAAACCCCTTTCCCATGGGCCATATCATCCCAGACAGTACCTTCATACCTATAAATAATAACTTAGTTATAAACACATAGTCCGCAATAAGTCGCTAAACCCACTAAATGCATGCTCTCAGCCTTGCAACAAAGAAAATTGGACAATTTCATCATAGCCATTGACCGGTAATCAGAGCAGCATCGCAGACTAATGAAAAGTAAAAACCAAGCTCAATCATTTACAAAATGAAGAATTGTAATTGAAAAAACATCATTACTACTATGACTAGATTGCTAATCATCGTAAAACTATTTCTAGATGAAACAAGATTATAAGCAAACCACTATATTAACAATACAGATAATTAACATAGAAGCACTCTATTCAACATCAAAACTCCTCCACATCAAAGATACCGGAGGATGAGAAACTATTTCCCTAGTTTGCAACTAAATATGCAATAAGGTTTGATATTCTACACAGAAGTTCTCATCAGCGATCCAGTCATGAAAAGTAATATCCATCCAAAAGCACCTAAAACAAAGGAACAAGTTTGCATTTGAACTTCAAGAACAATGACTACGAGTCTAAGATGGTCAAATCATTAACCCGCTTAAAGGCCGCTGAATAGGAAAATTCACAAAATCAAGCTAACAAAACAAGCAGTCAAACTATATATTATAATTCACTACAATGTGAGTGTGTGAATTGTGATTGCTCAGATAATTGAAACAATTCTCACATATTTCCTAATACCTAATCCAATCTATACACCAAGAGTCACATAACCAACTTACTTCACATTCATGATCAATGAAATCACAACAACAAATAGTACTAATAATTATCAAATTCACACTCCAAAACCCCCCAAGAAAGAGGGGAAATTAGAGCACTCACGTGCTCCCATCCTCGAAAATGAAGCTAACCCAAATCAAAAACTCCTCAATCCTATCAAGCTCCTCAACCACCGCCTTTGGGTTCGAAATATCATAATGATTATCCGGAATCACCGGATAAGGCTTCCTGTACGGTACATAAAACGGGGCAATCGGCGGGTCGCGCCCGGCCTTAATCTCCTCGCTTATCACCTCCTCCTCCTCCTCATCCACCTGGTGCGGGTCCCAGCCCGGCTTCTTCATCCCAATCGGAGCATCCGCCCACAGCTCCTTCAAATCCTCCTCCTTCCAGTTCTCCGGGTCGGGCGGGAAGTCGAATTGGTCCTCCGGATACTCCGCGTCCTCTTCCTCCTCCTCCTCTTCTCTCCGGAGGCGCTTCGAGTTCAGGACTCTGGCGAAGCGGCGTGTGTTCACCTCGGGGATGTTCTCGGCGTCGGAGCCGTCGTCGATTTTCTGAATCTTGCCGTCGGGGCGGAGGTAGCTCAGGGGCTCGTCGTCGGATTCGGAGTTGGAGTCGGAATCGGAGGAGGCGGAGGACTCGATTGGGGCGGGCGCGGAGTCGGCGTCGGCGTCGGAGTCGTATTGTGGATTTTCGAATTCGTTTGGAGCTTCTTCGGTCGCCATTGTTGGTGAGTGAGACAGAAATGGGGAGAAGATAAGGTAAGGAGGGTTGAAAGAGGGAAGAGAGGAAGAAGAATTATGGGGTTTTTGTCTGTGTTAACGATGAGTCTCAACTGCATTGGCTGGTTGTACCGAGCTGTGCTTCGGTGGGCTTGTACCTTAGTTTTTTGTCAATTCATTCTGTACCATTTAATTATTTATTTTCTTCCGAGGCAAATTGTGGGAAGCACTATAAGAGCATCTCCAATGGCGGACGTCCGGTCGGACATCCGGTCGGACGTCGCGACGGGCGATCGGGACGTCCGCCATTGTGGCATTTAGGGTCGGATACGGACGTCCCGTGAGGACGTCGGGTGTCCTCGGACGTCCCTGCGACGGGCGGGCGGACGTCCGCCACTGTGGCAAGGGTCGGACGTCCCACTCGGATGTCCGAAATTTCTTTTTTTTTTAAACTCTATATATACGGCTCGTTGAACTTCATTTCATTTGCACCACTTGTTAACAAGTTTCTCTCTTCTTTTACTACAAATTTCATTTCTACTTTTAATGGAGAACGATAGGAACTCCCCGGCCACGAGCGAGTCGCAGACTCCGGCGTTTCCCATCGACCTGGAGGGAAACGTCAGCGGAAATGCGACAACGGTTCCGGCAATGGGACAGATGGGTGGAATGGGTGGGATGATGTCCCCTTATATGTACAATTGGATGGGACAGATGGGTGGTATGGGTGGTATGATGCTCAGGGCAGCCGGGATGGGGGGCATGACCCCAAATATGACGATGCCGGGGATGGGGATGGGGGGCATGACCCTAAATATGATGGGGATGGGTGGGATGATGGCGGGGATGATGCCGGGGATGATGCATGTGGGAGGAGGTGACAGGGGCCCTGAACCACTAGCGGACGATGTCTATCGGCCGGTTGTGGATACGCAGTCTACTGATACCCCTTCCACTTATGTTCCGGATACTCAGTTCACCGGCATAGAAACTTTATCTTTTGAGGAGTTGGGGATATCTCCAGTCAGGCAGATTCCCGATGATGTGGGCGGGGGCAGGGGGAAGGGACGTGGCAAGGGCAAGGGGAAAGCCCCAGGGTCTTCCTCACGAACGGTGGCAGAGGAGGAGGATGAGGAGGAGACGGGAAAGAGGACGATCTGGAGTCAGTGGGAAAACGTCGCGCTTGCGAAGGCTTGGGTTGCAATAGTCGAGGATCCCTATGTCGGTGCCAACCAGCATATTGACAGACTGTGGCATCGGATCGCTGAAGCCTACCACACACACAAACCGGCTGGGGCGAAGCGTCGCGTTCCCGAACAGTGCCGGAAACAGTGGGAGCGGTTGAGGCCTAAGCTTAGTCGATTTGCTGGCCTCTACCAAAACAACCTCCGCTAGGCAAGCAACGGTATGTCCGAGGAGGATGTCCGGAACCGTGCCTTTGCTTAGTACCCTGACAGAGCCTTGAAACTCAAACAATTCGACCAGTGGGATGCCTTTCTCGTGGTGAAGGATTCCCCAAAGTTTTGTGGGGGAGTCGAATCGGGCTGGGCGAAGCGGACGAAGATCAACGCTTCCGGTGAATACAGCAGCAGTGCTGGTTCGCACGAGCTCCCGGAAGCCGACGAAGTGTCCCCGCTACCGCAATCAGACTCTTGCCGTCGTCGTCGCCCGGTTGGGCAAAAGGCTGCGCAGCGGAGGGCTAGGGGAACCAGCAGCGGTAGCGGGTCGTTCGAGGTCGAATCGGAGGCCCCCGCTCCCCAAGAAGATATCGACCGCCTCGCCCGCGCGCAGTTAACGACAAGCTTGGTCCGGACCATGCATAGGTGGCATAGCACGACCGATCCGCTGTACAAGAGGATGCTGAAGGATGTCATCGATGGATGTCGGCGCGATTTGGGGATGCCCCCCATTGGAGATGATGGCGCTGAGATTAGCGGAGGGGACGACGGGGGCGGCACGGGCGACGGTGACGGCACGGGCGACGGGGGCGGTACGGGCGACGGTGATGGCACGGGCGACGAGGATAGCGCGGAGTGAGCCGGGGATGTTGGATTATGTATTTTTCTTTTTTGAATGACTATGTATTTTGCTTTTTTTCTAACTATGTTTTTTTTTATGTTTTATGAATATGTATTCTTGCCCGTATTTTGCTTTCCCGTATTCCGTGTCAAAATTATATTTCTGTTTTTACGTAATTAAATTATTGTGATTTTTTTTATTGCGGGATGTCCTAGTGGGAAGGGCGGATTGTGCAGGGAATGTCCTAGTGACGTGGCAGTGGGATGGGAAGTCCTAGTGACGTGGCAGGAGGTGTTTTTGGGATGTCCTAGTGGGATGTCCGCCCACTGGAGATGCTCTAAGGCCATCTGGAACACTGTCTGTTATCCGTCTCTTAATCATATCATCCCCACTGTACTTTTCACTACAACTTTTAACTAAGAGACAGAACCTGCAACCCTTCATCTCTTATGCGTCTCTTAATCATCTCTTAACTTACTATTCATTCAATTTCATTTTTTATTTCCAACAAATTCAATTAATAAAAACACATTTCATTAAATAAAATAAAATTACAATATAAAATAAAAATACAAATTAAAATTCAAAAAAACAAAACAAAAACACATAATTAAAATCCAAAAAAAATAAAAAATACATAATTTAAAATACAATTTTATAGAAATTAAAAAAACTACTCCGTCAGTGAATCATCCCCCGAAGGCGGTGGCGGTGCACTCAAGCTACCTGGAGGCGGAATACCAATTTGTCTTGCCATATACTCAATTCCGGCAAGATGGGCTTGATATTGTGGAGGCGTCATGCGGGAAGTGTCCGCCATCGTGGCGGTCAAGTACATGGACAATAGGGTGTTCGAGCCCGAGACCGAGCCCGCCTGGCTTGATTCGCCTCGGCCCCTCCTCCATCTAGCCGCCTTCGCCGCCTAGGTCCCTTGCGGCCGACGACGCCCACGGGAGGACCCCTGGCATCGTCTGTCGTGCCCTCAACCTCCTGCAAGGCAACCTCTTGTGCGGCGCTGCCCGAACCGCCTCCACTAGACGAGTATTGGCCACCGGCCGTGTGCTTCGTGCGCTTCGAGGTCGAGCCCGAGCAGGACCGGACACCGCCGACCCACCTTTCCTCGTCTTTGACGGCCTCCCAAGCATCAACATGTCTGAATTCTTTGCCGGTGTCTTCGAAATAGACTCGCAAAGCCGATCTCAGAATGTCGGCTCCCATGGCTCCGCTTTGGTAATGAGCCACTTCGTTCTTGTAGATGTCGCAGAATTTTTTGACCTCTCTGTCGACTCGGTCAAAGTGAGCACGGAGCATCTTCAATGTGCGGCGTCGGGACCCCTTCGGCTTAATCTCGTTGTAGGCCTCGGTGACCTTTTCCCAGAAGCACTTCCGGGTTTGTTGATTCCCGATGATGGGATCGTACGAGACGCTGATCCAGGCGTTGTATACAGCCATCGTGTCCTTGTGGCTGTACGGACGTCGGCCTACATCCTCCTCCTCCTCGGACGCCTCCGTCTCGTCCTCCTTCCGAAGTGGGTTCATCAGGATAATCCTCCTGAATTTGGGATAATCCATGCGAACTCCTCGGGGCTGAGGGACGAGCGTATGCATCAACATCAAAATGGGGTGGTTGGTACCCCGCCGGAGTCGACGAGCCCTGGGGGCCCGACGTTGACGAACCGGAGCCGGAACCACCCAAGACATTGTACATACCCCCAGTCGCCAAACGCGTTAATGTCAAACCCGCCGGAGCCGCCACCGCCATAGTTGCCATCGCCAAACATTTTTGATGATAATTTGAGAGGTTAGATGAAAATTGGAGAGGAAATAGATATGATTTGGGAAGAATAGATGTGTATTTGTGTGTGAAATGAGGATGAAATATGAGTATTTATAGAGAAAAAAATAAAAATAAAAAATAAAGGAAAACGGTTGAAAAACGGTAACCGTTTTCGATTTTTTTTATTAAATTCAAAATTTTAAACAAATAATTTATTGCGTCAGCGTGACTGTAAGATTTGGCTGCTGAAGTTGTATTGATCATCTATTCAAAGCTGATGGAAACTAAATCAAGTGAAGGGAGCTGAATTTGGATCATATCTTGTGATCGATCAGGAGCCGTCGGATGAAAAATTAGTTAGAATCTTTTAATTCAACCGTTGATTCAACTAAGTGTTGGAATCTGTTTTAGGGATTTAATGCCCATTGTTGTTTCTGTTTTTAGTAGAGAAAAGCTACGAAAATCCCAATTACAATTCCTTGAATAAAATTCCCTTTTGTGCTACTCGTCTTCTTCGTCTCTAACTTCTTGTTTCAATTCGGTTCTCCGTTATCAACAAGTGGCGCCGTCTGTGGGAAGGGAGGAGAATCGTTGGAAGAAGTCGGAGATCTGTTCGAAAATGGCGTTGCTTTTGGAGTCAAACAAATTTGATGGGAAGAATGATTAAAGCAATTTTGATCGAGAAGGGATGCGCAGCGGTCTTGGAGAAGCCCGATCCCGAGAGCAAAGGGAAGACACCTGTTCTGGATGAGAAGGCACAGGTGAAGCTGGCTGAGATGCAGCTCAAGGCCTATGGTGCGGTGATCTTGAACCTTGGTGATAAGGTTTTGAGAGAAATTCAGGAACAGAAGACAGCTGCTGAGATTCTTGAAAGGTTAGATGAGATCTATTGTAGTAAGTCTTTAGCTAATCGATTATACATGAAAAGAAGGGTATATTCCTATGGTTTTTCTGGGGATAAATCAATTCTTGAGCAGCTAGAGGATTTTAATAAGGCTGTAGATGATTTGGTGGCCTGTGATGTTAAGGTCAGTGATGAGGATAAGGCTATTTTGGCCCTCAATGCGCTGCCTGACTCCTATGACCAGCTGAGAGATGCGATCTTGTATGGTCGTGATAAGGAGATTACATTCTCCGAGGTTCATTCGGCTCTCATGGCAAAGGAATTACAAAAGGGCGTAGTGAGAAATCACGATTCACACGCAGAGAGCCTTCAATATCAAGAAATTTAAGGGGAAAAGGAACTTCAAGAAAGAAGATGATGGATTCAAGAGTGGATTCACGGAGCAGAGGGAAACACGGTCTTGCCATTGGTGCAAGAAGCCAGGCCATTTGAAAAAGGATTGATACGCATGGAAGAAAAAACAAGCGGAGGAAGCGGCACATGGGACTAGCAGCTCTGATTATGTGCAAGAGAATGAAGTCCCTCAGGTGTTGAATGTGATGATGAAAGGTGAGTCTGTCTCTTGGATTCTTGACTCCGGATGTAGTTTTCATATATGCCTGAACATAGATTGGTTTGTCTTTTCATGAAACTGCGGGTGGTGGATCTATGGTCCTTGGAAACAATCAAGTATGCTCGGTTAAAGGAGTTGGGAGTGTGAGATTGCAGCTGGCAAATGGTTCTGTGAAAATTTTGAATGATGTGAGATTGATCCCAAAAGGTAAGATGAATCTCATATCACTTGGGTTGCTTGAACGCAAGGGATGCTCTTTTAGTTCATTTGGGGGAAAATGACAATCAAGAAGGATGGAGTGGTGGTCATGCAGGGAGAAAGAAAAGGAAATCTCTACTATCTACAAGCCACATTGATTCTTGTAGGGTATGAGGCTGGAGTTAAAGGTTGTTATGGGCTGCGGTGTATTGAGCCTAGGAAGAATAGAGATGTGATCTTTGTGGAGAATGTGATGCCACTCAACAAGGACAACGAAAATCTGGAAGTCAGTAAGGAAATCCAGAATGGAACTCCAAATGATATGATAATTCCATAAAACACTTCTCAAGGTGGAGCTGAGTCTGATCTGACTCTGATGATGATCAGATCAGAGATGATACAACTCAAGGTGGAGCTGGGGATGAACGGGAAGGAGACCATGCTGATGACGGTGATGGTCAAGATGGTCTGAGAAACTACCAATTGGCTCGGGATAGAGTCAGGAGAAAGGACATCAAACCACCAGCTAAGTTCCTTGATTCAGAAATGCTCTATTTTGCTCTTTGTGTGGTGGCTGAGCAAATTTATTATTCAGAGCCAAGTTCCTATGCAGCAACTATGTAGTGTGAAGAAAAGTGCCAATGGCTCAAAGCAAAGATAGATGAAATTGAGTCTCTTATCAAGAATGGTACTTGGATCTTGGTTGATAAGGTGGAGGGAGGGAAGATCATTAGCTGTAAATGGTTGTTCAATAAGAAAATTGAATCTGCAGATGGTGAGCAAGTCAAATTCAAGGCTCGTTTGGTTGCTAGAGGTTTCACTCAAGAATATGGAGTGGACTTCAACGAGGTATTATTATATGTTGATGACGAATGCTCCGATGAGAGCTGTGGGGAGATGTATTCTACTGATTGGAATGATGAGGAGAAATCTGCTTTTGTTCAGACTCTTTCATCTTGTGGCAAGGATTTTGTAATGGTATCTCAATGTATCAGAACAAGATCCAGTGAGCAGTGCAAGATATTCTTCAGCAAGACTCGAAAATGTCTTGGATTGGATAAGATTCGGCTTGGATTTGGCACTGGTGTCTCTGATGCAGGTCATGGGGGCAATAGTGACACCGAAGGTGCTTGTGTTGTGCAAACTTGCTCAGTTACCGGTAATAATGGTTCAGATTGCAGGATGGAAGAGGATCTCCCACCTATGGATGTTAAGTTGAGTAATGAATCTGATGTAGGAGTGATTCACAATTTGAATTCGGATTCAATGGATGATGAACTGGTTAGGAAGAGTTATTTGGGAAATGCATTGGTGGGTTACTGTGATAGTGATTTCGCAGGGAATGTAGACAACCGGAGGTCACAAACCGGCTACATTTTCACTATGTTTGGGGCTGCAATCAGCTGGAAATCTGGCTTGCAAGAAGTGGTGGCTACATTTTTCACAAACATGGCACTCACAGCTGCAGTGAAAGAAAGTTTTTGGTTGAGAGGAATTGCAGTTGATTTCGGTGTGGTGCAGGAGTCAATAGCAATCGGTTGTGATAGCAACAGCGCGATCAGCCTGGCCAAGCACCAGGTCTTTCACGAGAGAATGGTTTTGAGACAACTTGATCAGCCAAGGTGGAGAATTGTAAGATTTGGCTGCTGAAGTTGTATTGATCATCTATTCAAAGCTGATGGAAACTAAATCAAGTGAAGGGAGCTGAATTTGGATCATATCTTGTGATCGATCAGGAGCCGTCGGATGAAAAATTAGTTAGAATCTTTTAATTCAACCGTTGATTCAACTAAGTGTTGGAATCTGTTTTAGGGATTTAATGCCCATTGTTGTTTCTGTTTTTAGTAGAGAAAAGCTACGAAAATCCCAATTACAATTCCTTGAATAAAATTCCCTTTTGTGCTACTCGTCTTCTTCGTCTCTAACTTCTTGTTTCAATTCGGTTCTCCGTTATCAACAGTGACGAAGCCCACTCGCGAGCCGGCGAGTGGGCGTCAAGCATGGCGCCGGAGCGGGCAACGTCGCGCGAGCACGTGGCGAGACAGCCCGCGATCCGTCTTGGTGGGACGGGCGTCTCAGCGAGACCGGGACGAAACAGGACGCTGCAACGCGTCTCGCCGTCGTCTCGTCTCGGCGGGACGAGATACGAGCCACCCGCGGGACGCGTTGCGGGTGGCCTAAGTATGGTTTGTCTCCAAATTTTACAAGGGCAAATTGGTGAAAAAAAATATCAAGTTAGATTAATTTTTTTTGTCAATCTCGTGATTTCAAAAGTAGTTTATTAGTAGTATATATAATTTCGACAATGATTTCAATTGTGTCGTGCCGAAAATTCAGATGTCTTAAGTGTTTTATGTAAATATGGTTCGTCTTTGAGTAATTCTTCTACTAGAGCTAATAGATTTGCAATACAAGATAAAATGGTAATGATATTCATAATCAATGAAGACATAGAACGCCGAACTTTTTGTGCAGACAATTGGAAAAAGTGTTATATTTATGGTATAATTAACTATTTTCAAAAGTTTATGGTTTTTTTTAAAGCAATTTTCCGTTTAAAAGTTAGATGGATATTTATGAAGATTCAATTTTGTTCGAAACTTCATAATGCGTATTTTTGGTGAAATTGTATATACTCCGTAATTTGAGAAATCATACACAGATGAACCATGATATTATATGTAGAACATCGTATTTCATATGTACGAAATAATTGCGAATATATTCAAACTTATTTATTTTTCTCAACAGTTATTTTGTTGGGTAAACAAAACATCCTAATAAAAAAATAAATTCAGATTAAATATTCATAATAATTCGGGTAATGCTCGAAAATAATTTACCATGATAGCTTATTAATGTATAAGCATTATTAAGATGCTCAGATTATTTCAACGGCTATCTATGTTTTCCAAATAAACCTAGTAATTTATCCAAAAAAAATATAACGGGCCAAAATTATTATTGTATCATGGACTAAAGCCCATGTCACAATATATATAATGATATACAGTATTTTTTTGAGTTTTTAGATATATTAAAATCTACTCACAACCTAAACGAATCCGTGATTTCGCAAATACCATAATCTGTCTCTGCGTTGAGAGCGGCTGATCAACATTTTCTCTTCGTGTCCGCAAAATTCTCTCATTTAGTCTTTTTCTTTGAGGTAATTTTCTGCCTTGATCTTCATAATTCCTATTATGATTTATACTTATATATGAGTTTTAATCCGAAGTTCGTAGATAGAGAGAAAAAGTGATTATTCTGTCCATAATCAATAGTAATTAGTTGTGGGTGAAATAAATTATAATGTAAATTTGGTAAAGTAGCGACTCGTTGGGATTATTTTTTGTCGATGAAAGTTTATTCAGTAATTACTAGTATAACTTAATCAGGTAGCTGACTGGTTCGCTAAAGATGATCTTAGTTTACATGTTGATTTTCTTTTATTTCAATTTCCACCTAGAGAGGTAGTTAAACTGCTGTTGCCCGTTGTTATTGGTGTTTCTTTTTCAAGATTTGTTAGACATTCAATATTTATTTAAAGGGCGCCACGACCCTCTTTAGCACCAAAAAAACCTTATTTTTTTGAAGCATTAGTGGTATATCTGGAGATACAAATAGCATTAATTAGTGTTAATTTTTCATTCCACTTTTAAACTCTAATTTACCTACTAGTTTTTATAAGGGAAAAGGAGAATGAAAAACAAAAATAAAAAATTAACGAAGAGCTTATGATATCCTTTCGAATCGAATCGAATCGAATAGTTGAATATTTAGATTTGAAATCTAGTTAAAAGAGAGAGTGGTATAAATTTGTTTTAAAATCTAGTTGAAAGAGAAAACAATGTCTGCGAATTTTCCATGTTTCTATTTGACGTTAATTTATTTCCTAAATTCCTATAGATTAGTGTTTTGGGTACAGTTTCGGTTTATTTAATGTCTTTCATATTTCACTTCCAATGACAAAGTTTCAATGTGTTCTAAAGTTTCAATGTGTTGTAAATATTTTTAATATTCAAATATACAATAATATGTGTTTAAAGTTTTTTAGTTACTAGGAATATTTTTAGGATTTTTGGATTCCACTATTGTTCATTTATTTTTATCATGGTTTGTCTATATTATATTTCAATATTATTTTGTTTAATAATTGTAGATTAAAAGTATTTTGTTTATTTTCTAATTGAAATTCTAGAGTTACAAAGATGGCAAAATCAAAGGATGATTGGATCCCAACGACACCTCAAACCAAACCAGCTTCAAATCGTCGCAAGAAAACATCAGCTTCAAATCGTCGCAAGAAAGCACCAGGAAAAGCCGGTACTTTTTAATTATAATTCTTTATCCCATAACATGTAACATATGCCACATTTTTCATAATTTTTATTCTTTTTATTCTCTAGTTAATTGAGTTGTTTGTTCATCTCACATTAGTAATAATTGATAGTAATAATTGATAGATTTGAGACATTTCTAATGATGTGATGCAGCCAAAGCTAAAGGAAAACGAAGTGCAATGAAAAATGTATTTCCAAACTTGCCGAAGATTTTGAAGAAGAAGAAGACTAGACAGGCACCGAAGAGAATATCGTCTAACAAGTTAGCCGAGTTAATGAAAGTCGTTAACGACCTTTCCTTTTATAACTTTCCATGGAGGCGTGCAAGAAGGAAGAGATCGAATACAACAATTAGGAGGAGAGACTTTCC
Source organism: Salvia splendens (assembly GCF_004379255.2). Classification (NCBI taxonomy): domain Eukaryota; kingdom Viridiplantae; phylum Streptophyta; class Magnoliopsida; order Lamiales; family Lamiaceae; genus Salvia; species Salvia splendens. Next base: position 2,055,188 of record NC_056038.1, read on the forward strand.
ATCTAGTTCTTTTTCCTTTCCTACATTTGAAGATAAGAGTGTTGAGAAAGTTCTACAAGTTGAAGATAAGAGTATTGAGACAGTTCTAGAAGAATGTGAGATTAGTTTTGAAGAGAAACTTGTAGAAGGTGTAGTTTTGGGGGGTTTTGATGTAGAATTAGTTGTTGGAGCTCATGAGATTCTCGACGTAGAATGTGTAGTTGGATCTGAAATGCACGTCCCGGAACGTAGCAAGTGCTCGCAGCCGGAGGAAGACAGCATAGGCAGAGACAAGGCCTTTGGTAATGAAGAAATACTGTCTTGTTTATGCTACTTGTTGATTTATTATCTTTTTTTTTGTAATAATGTTTTTAGATGATGATTTTGCAGATATAGATAAATTAAACTGTGATGGAGCAGTCGAGCAAAACGTCGTAGCTTGGGTGCCACCGACACCTCAAATCCGAGCAGAAGGTGGACGCTCTGTGTCGAATGCTGCAAAATGTGGGCAAACAGAGAGTTTGATAGGTTTGTAAACAAATTTGTTAATGTTTTCATCCTATGAATTTATCTGAGTTTTCCAATTTTTTGTGTAGATATTCTCAAGAGGACGTGCACACGTGTAGATTCGGAGAAGAAGCAGAGGAAGAAAATGATTAGGCACAAGCCGAAAGTGGTCGGTCCGAGGAAACCGGTCAAGCCCACCACTCCCAAACCTCCGGCCCCAAAGCCCACCAGAAAAGTGAAGAGAAAGTTGGATTTCAACAAACAACATAGCACCATGAACAAGGAGGAGGAGGAGGAGGAGTTGAAGCATCAGGATTTGGCTGATGATTCGTTAAATATACGCGAGAACAAGTGTCGAAGAGTGTCGCCTGCAGAACTAAACAACATGATCGGATGGAGTTGTGAGTTGTCGCCGAGTGAATATGGCACGATCCCTTGCAACGGGACCAGCACAAGTGGTAACTCTGAAAACAATATATTGCTAATGCAAGGTTGGAAATCTTGAAACCAAGAGACATTTTCCTTTTATTTTCCACGTCACTAAATGATTATCTTCGCGTCTCAGATGAGGCGGTTAGAGACGCTCTAGTGGATTTTACGGTGGCAAGGATGCAAGCCCTGCGCATCGAGGATGACACTTGCAACCAACTCGTGGTGCATGATCCTAACCGTAGTGGTGCGCTTGTCGTTTCCAAGTATCCTACCAAGTATCGGAAGCCAGCAATAGATTTTGATAAGGAGACCACGGTCGCGTGGGACCTATTGACTAGAGACGACTGGAACGAAGATGCTGAAGCGGAAGCGCTCGGACAAGATGCGGATAATATGAAGCGGGAAAGGAAATTTTTTCTTGACAGATTGAATGTGTTTTTAGAACGTATGCATGTGGTTCAAGGTAACTAATTTATTATTTAGTACAAACTTATTTTTCATCTTTATTGTAAAATTTATTTAATGATCAGGAGATAGGAATTTTTCACCATGGAAAGGATCAATTGTTGACTCTATTGTTGGTGTTTTTCTAACTCAAAATGTTAGTGATCATCTCTCAAGGTAAAAGATGTGAATTAATACTTCACTTTCCTATACATACATTTTATTGTGTTTTTTCATGTTTTCATAACTTGTTTTCTTCTTTTAGTTCTGCTTTCATGGCTCTTGTAGCAAAATATCCACCCCTGTCCTTGGATGAACAAAACGAACAGATTCGCCTTTTCGACAATCAAATAATGGTTGTCGAACCCTCATCCAACACAACAGAGGATTCCAGCCCCGTCTCTAGTGTCGACCCTCAGGTTGATCCCGGAGCAAAAAAGACGATCAACTGGGATGACTTGAAAAAACAATACTCCCACGGGATCTCAAGACAGAGAGTAGAAGAAAATTCGGATTCTATCAACTGGGGAGCCGTGAGACAAGCAACAGAAGCCGAGGTTGCTAAAGTGATTCTTGACCGAGGCATGAACAATCAGCTCGCCGATAGAATCAAGGTACTAACCATCACATATTTCAACCTCACAACAACATGGTCTTTTTCTCATCCTTCGTTTAACAATTTATTCGCTGCAGAGGTTCCTCAATCGCTTAGTCACGGATCACGGTAGCATAGACCTAGAGTGGCTAAGAAATGTCCCACCACCTAAAGCAAAGTATGTTTCATTTTTTTTATGATACACACATATGCAAAAAGCAAAGTAATTCTTGTTATGAATTTTATCTTTCTAGGGAGTATTTGTTGAGCATGTCTGGTCTCGGCTTGAAGAGCACCGAGTGTGTGAGGCTCCTAGGACTTCACTTTCCTGCCTTCCCGGTAAGCATCTAAACTAATTGTCGTTAAGCATTTAACGACAATTCCTTCTCTATTGGAGTGAATTCTGAATATTGTGGAAAATGTATGCGCGTGGTAGGTCGACACAAATGCTGGCCGGTTTTTCGTTCGTGTTGGGTGGGTCCCCATCAAGCAACTCCCCGAGGGTGTCCAGTTTCATGAACTCAACGAGTGAGAATCGAACCAAACATTTCTGTTGCTTTTTTTCTTCTTCTTAAGGAGTAATTATTTTATGGATGAATTGTGTACAGTTATCCAAGTCTAGACAGCATACAAAAGTACATATGGCCGCGTCTTTGCGACAAAGATCATTCGTTATTGTAAGTCGATAAGCTTGCTTTGTTTGTGTTTGTGTTTGTGTTTGGGTTTTTGTTTTTGTTCGGACTTATGTCTACATTATGTGTAATTACACAGGTACCAAACACACTGTCACAGTGTTACTGTTGCAAAGGTAAATGTTTGTGTGTTACTTATGAAATCAATTAGATTGTGCAACTTTGTACTAAATTTTTTGTCGCATTTTAACAATCCATGCCTTATTTTTGGTTTCTTTTTGAGTGTTAAGCATTAATGTGATTTTAGTCTTAATTTTGCTTTATTTGATAATATAGACATTCTGTACAAAGACACGACCAAATTGTAACCAATGCCCCATGAGAAACTTATGCAAGCACTATGCAAGTGCACTTGCAAGGTTAGTGCATGTACAGTTGAAATAAAGTTTTGGTGCAAATTTATCTCGTTTCTTTATTTCATCAATATATTTTCGAATGCAGTGCTAAGCTCCTCCAAGGTTCTCAAGCTACTCAACAAATTCCAAAGTTGGCAAACACCAATTCTGAACCAATTATAGAATTCCCACCATCTCCCGTGTCGGAGAGAATGCCTCCGGCCATATGCGACATCGAAGAAATTGGGCATGTCTCCGAGGATGAGGATCCGGATCCGGTTATATGCGACATTGAGGACATGGGACATTACTCCAAGAATGTGGTCATTTGCGACATTGAAGACATGGGGCGTGCCTCTGAAATGACCACTGTCCCATTGCGTGGAGTCGAATACCCGGGGAAGATACGTAGGTTTATAGATGATGACTACGGGCTTTCAAAAGTTTTGGTTGCTATGAACGACAATATTGCTTCAATTCCTTTGCCTGAACCAAAGCTAAAACTTCGTCTAAGAACATTACATGAAGTGTAAGTTTAAACTATACCTTATAATCAATTATATTTAAATACGGAGTATATAATATTGTAGTATCTTTTTATGCTAAAAATTGTTATATTTTTTTAGGTACGAGCTTCCGGATTCACACCCTCTTTTGGCAACAGTGAACTTTTTCCCATCTCTATTTTTTCATATATTGTGTAATTATTTTTTATTGAATAATTTTGATTTTCTTTATTTTGCCTTTTTATTGAAGTTTTCAAATCGGGAATACGGAGACTGTTATCCATATCTTCTTGCAATATGGAGACAAGGTGACTTAATATCTACACTTACTTTAGTAGTAGCAAACTTTTAAGCAAATAAAAAATGTATTGTTGGTTTAAATTTCTATTTTTAATATTTTGCAATTTCTATTGTAGATGAACACAGCAAGGAAGCTACACCATGTGATTCCGGACCACCGTGTTTATCAAGAGAAGTTGTTCAATATCAAAATAAAGAAAGAATTACAGGAACAATTTTGGTAAGTAATTACTATATTTCTCATACTACTTTGTCTTTAATATTGAAGCACATCAAATAAATTGCCATAATACTTTGTACGTAGGTGCCATGCTTTACGGCTATGGGTGGAAGATTTCCTCTTAATGGGACATATTTTCAAATAAACGAGGTATGGTGTATGATGTACGATATTATAATATTTTTCTATTATATTGTATTTTCCAATAAAAATATGATTGAGAATCTTCACTATTTCAGGTTTTCGCGGATTATGAAACAAGTGTGGAACCAATAGTTGTTCCGACAGAATTGATTTGGAATTTGAACAAACGAGATTTGTACTGTGGGACATCTATAACTTCAATATGCAAAGGTAAGAAATTAAATTCTTTTTGTTGTGAAATGTGTCTGCATCGAACTATTTGAAGTACCGTGAATTGTGTCTCACTAATATATTTGATTTGCACCGTGAATTGTGTCTCACTTATATATTATATTTGATTTGTATCGTGGAACATTTTAACATTATGAAAACAAAATTGTATGTATTGAGATTGTCAAATGCCTATATGATATATATGCTATTGTAACGCAAATCAACTTTATTGGTTTTCATCTAATGCCACAAATTAAACTTCTTATATGTTTTGGAATATTTTAGGCATGTCAACCGCGGAAGTTGCTCATCTATTCAATAAAAGTAAGACTTGCTTTTGTTTACCTATATATTTATTTATTACATGATGTGGAAAATGTATTAGTATTATTTGTTCAAATTTGATTTAAAATTGTTTTTTTATTTACTTCTTTTTCAGGTTCTATTTGCATTAGAGGATTTAACAAAAAAAGTAAAGCTGCAAAATCGCTTGATGAGAAATTTCATCTATGTAAAACTCGGACGCCAAGCAAAAGCTGAAGGTCTCAAATTTGAGTATATACATTGTATAGAATTTTTTATTGATTTAGTGTTCTCCAATTGTAAATATCTTATGTTGTATTCCTTTACTCATTTCGATTTCTTTGGTAGTGACTAAAATATTTAGTGACAGCCAAGATTAAATTTGTAATTAATGCTAAAAACGTTAAAAGGTGATAAACACAAGTCTATATTATAGTGTTTGACATTGTGTTTGAAGATTCTTTTGATTAAATTTTCTGTAAAGTAGTTTTAGTCGTATACTCATATTACTAGATTATTGTTATCTTTTCAACCTGTGTTTTATACATCTATAATTAGAATGGATTTCATTTCCTTATACATAATTATTTCAAAATTATAATTAGGTAGTAATGGACTGTGTTTATAATTTACTTGATCGACTTCATTAATCAAATAAGGAAGTGGTTCTTTCTGGATAAATGATCATTTCATGAATACCTTATTTAGCTAGTCTAATAGAGAGTGGGAGTAGTATATTGCAAGTGGATTGAGAAAAAATGGCCAAAGAAAGCACCTCAAGTAAAAGACAAACCCGACCCGACAAGAACCCGACCCAATTATAAAAGTGATGTTTGTATTGAATATAAACAATTTCAGTAAAAAAAAGTACATATCTCCACAAATAAATGATCCATTGTGCTATTTTTGTATTACTATATTTCATTAACTTTTTCCATTCATTTTCCTTACAAAGGTTGAACAATTTCTTAAAACTCTTGTCAAGTCAAAATGAATTATTTAATCGTGGACGGATGGGTACTATTCTTGTAGTACTTAAATTTGTTGTTCAAAAAACGGGTTCGGGCTCAGGAGTGATGTAGACCTGGATCCAGTCTTACCGTGGGCATTGCACGCGAGAGCCCACACCACAGTGTGGCTCCATGTAAAATTGGTGATGTGAATATAATCTATACATTTATAGAAACTAAAATAATGGTGTGGCGTTTGCAAAATAAATTGCAGTAGTAAATAGTACTACCTCACATGTCTATAATAATTATATTTCAGAGACCAAAAAAGGAGGAATGTAATTAAATTCCTAAGCATGGTGTGTGATAATGATAATAAATGAGGTGACAAAATTGCTATGAAACATACTACTACAGTAACATTTTTGATAAATTGAATACCACTGTTGTCTGGATGCTGTGACTTCTGAAATCACCATTATTCAATAGACCAAAATTGTTAACAAAATACTCACTTGTAATTTATTACTACCTCTTGTCATATCATAAGCGAGTAAATTAGATCAACCACTAAAGTTTATTTGAGAGTAGTCTTTTGTTTTCCACTAAAGAATACCTAATTTCTGTTAAAAATATCTATAATTACATAAGTGAAAAGTGAGATCACAAAAAATAAGGTTTGTCTAACTTTTGATAAAACAATAATAGTATAGTTTACATGTGAGAATATCAAGTGAGCAAAATTTAAGTTTGGCAATAAATTTGGCTTTGAATGGAAAGCGTGTAATTTGAAATTTGTTAGTAGTATTTCATACAACATCGTTGAATTTTCACTATTTTATGTAAATCTTTGTACAAAATCATCTATCATACAAAATACTTAGTATATAAAAATCAATGTCTCCAATTTCAGAATATATAACCTCAATAAAACAAATTTTCGACCAAAAATAAAGTACGATTATTTTGTTAGTACTTTTTATCATAGACACATTTCTATTCATTTGTCACTTCTTGATCCAATGTTTACATTATCATAAGTTATTTCATAAAATAAACATTCAAATGTATATAATGGTATCAATGAGCATCACTTTTGTGTTCTTAAATAAATTAATTTTATTCCCAAAATGATTGGGAGAATCAAAACCCAATAATAAATTAAATATAAGAATGAGTGATTAAAACCTCTTTGGGTCCGAAGTGGGTCCCCTCTTTCCACGAACTTTTATTGACTCATATATTAAATTGACTAAGCATATAAATTCTTATACTAAAATAAAGTCAATTTTCCACAGAAAATTCATCACAACCTAATTATTCAAACATAAACATATTAAATTATCACACAATAGAAAAACAAGCGCAGTTAAAAAAAAGTGAAAACCAAGGAAATGTTCACCGTTTTTAACCCGCTTTTATTTAATTACTATTTTACCCTCGTCTGCGCTTGGTCGAACCGGTTCTCGAGAACCGGGGCAATGGCTCTAGCACCGAGTCGCGGTACCTGCACGGCAGAACCCGAGTACGCCCCCGCTTTGACCGGACCGCAGGTGACGTCACCGTTTCTCCAAATCCCCCACCGATTTCCGCCGCGGCGCCGTTTACCTCCTCGAGCTCCGATTTATCGAAATCGCCGAAAATCAGCTTCGCAGCTTCGATGAGCAGGCCCAGGCTACTCACATCGCCATCGCCGCCGCCGTCGCTGCTGGTCGAGCTGAGAGACTCCTTCGCCTCCGGAGAGCTCTCGCGAATTCTCGCATCGTTTTCGCCGTTCGTTTCTTCGGCGAGAAGCGGCGGAGGAACGGTGGTGATTGTGGTTAGAATCCGGTGGAGACACATTTGGGAGGTGGATCCGCGGCGGAGCGCGGTGGAGGTGGAGGAGGAGAGAGGATCGTGATTGGAGAGGCGCGGAGGGAGAGAATCCATGGGAGGGTTTTGATCGGAGTGGGAATTGTATGGCGTTGGAAAGAACGAGGATGGAAATAACTGTAGAGAAGCGGAAACTGCAGAGCCCGAATATTATGCGGCTTTTGTAGTTAGAGTTGAAATTTTTTAAAACCTATTATAATTATATTAATATTAGTAATTCTTTTACATACATATATTTATTTAAATATAGTATCAATAGATATAATACGGTTTACATATTAAATAAATAGACACACGCGTGTATTTTCAATTTTACATCTATGTATATGACATGTTTTTCCATTTAAAAATAGGACAATTGGTAAAATAAAACGGAGTACTGCAAAGATTTTGCAAAATTTGATAAATTGTACTTCCTCCGTCCCATAAAAATATGAACAACTAATATAGCACAAAAAATAAGATAAAATTGATAAAGTAAGAGAGATGAAGAGAGGAGTGGCTAAAGTAGTGTTAGTGGATAGTGAGATCCACATTATTACTTTTAGTTTTTATTTGTGGTATAAGTTGCAAATAAGTTGATGTATAATGGTAATAAATTAGGAGTATAATTCATTTACGGCGATGTGTATGATTTGTAGACAACCATGTTAGATATAATTTCACTCAAAATAATTATCATGCTAATTGAAAATTTTATAATTTTTTTGACTGATTTTCTAAATTATAATCAAAATATACTCAAATTTCATGATTTTTAGTTTTATTTTTTAAAAATTTGACATATAATACCAACACAGAGTATATGTAGACTTAATAAATTGAATTTGCTAGGGTAAGTATAAAGTGTTAAAGAATTGTGAAGAAAAGAAAAGAAAAATGTATTTGAGGTGACGTGTTATTAAGATGCCAAGTCATATAAAGGCGGCGAGTTGTGATTGGCTGATAAGGGATGGCTCGACACGGCAGTATATACAGTAGCAACCAAAAGCTTTGGTATTTTAATAATGTTACTTCTTATAATTTGATTGCTTATCCACAAAGTGGACCCAAATGCAGCATAAAAATGGGATGTATCGTTTTCATTCTCAATATTGGCAATTTATTTAACTTGAGTCGACTCCTAATTCATTTATTATCATGTTTGGTGGCACTAAATGAAACGTTTTATTACTCCATTAATTTTTCGATAAGGGATTTGTGGTTAGGAGATTTAATGTATTAGTGCAATTCCGGGGACCTCAACTTTATTATTTTGCTAATGGTATTATTTGACTCCACCTTGATATTTTTATTGTTGATTTTAAAGTTGGTAATTTTAATATGCATATAAGTACTATACTATAAAAAGTAAAGTACGGGGAAATAAGTGTATATGTGATTGTATAACATGAGACTAATGATTTACTATTATTGATTATATAACGTGAAATTTAATGCAAAGCAATTTACATGAATTATTTTAGTATAATAAATAATTCTTTGTATCCAAACAGTAATGCAAGACTCAATTTGTTTGTGGATTTGCTCATTGTCTCATTTACTAAAATAACAATTTTATTCTTGCCAAACTTATTTAATTATGGATAACACTCAACTCTTTTTTTTCTAATGACAAATATACAGAAATTTAAAGATCGCATATTCATACCTAAAATATTTGATCTCAGACATTAATTATTTTATCAATAAGTTAATTCACACACGTTATATTTCTCCTTGCTTACAAAACCTTCTAAGGGGACTGGCCCATTTTAAAATTGTTAGTACAAGAACATATGTTCGATTCGATGTTATTTCTTAGGTTTACGTGTAATCATCTTATGTTCATTTCAGCGTATAACAATGAATTGAAACTCCTGTTTCACATGGATATATTTTTAGTTGATGGAATTATACATTTTTTTTGTCTAATTAAAAGTATTACTCTCATAGTTTTTCATACTTCTTTCCAAAATGTTCTCGATGATAATCAATTTACATTGATATAATTTGTTGTCTTTAACTTTGGATCGTACTTTTTCTGTTAGAAAAGTAAAATCTGTTTTTGAAGCACAAGGGAAATGGTCTTCATGAGGTCGAATTTTCTGAAAAGAAATCCCAAAAAAACTAGTCCTATTATTAATATTTTGTTTTTTTGATTCAAGTTTATAACTTCTCAAGTGGAGTAATGAAAACCATTTTACTGTGTTTGTTTGGTTATGTGTGATTGTACTGTAAATTAATTCAGCAATTATACTCTAAAATCTTTGAATATCAATCATTAACCCAAAGACTACCTATGCTATTCATTTACCCATTCATACTCAATTCAACACCTAGGCTACGTTCATAAGTTTGTTAATAATTTACCAAATGAATTTTCAAGAGAAAAAATTGGTTAAAATTTATGAAGACTCTTAATTGCTAGTAGTTTTGTTTTAGTACAAATGCAATTAAAAATGCAGAGGATAATAAATACAAATGAATTCAGGCAAACATACAAAGCAGCAGCAGCCCGCCCATTGATTAGTCCACTTTCCCTCTTGTCAATTAATTTGGTATCGCTACAATTTTATTTTGTAAATACTTTAATAAATTAAAGTATTCCTCTAATATAATTGTAACTTACTAAAATTGATGGGAAATATAATTGACGTAAATATAATAACGACCATAGCCAATTAGTCATTCACATTTATGCGAAGATAACTATCTTTTATTATTTGTTTAAATAATGGAGTAATATTCACTAGAGCATCTCCAACTATTTACATTAAACTCAAACTTATTTTAATGTGAATGTCACATTAAAAATGATTTTACTCCAATCATGTATACAAACTCAAATTAAAAAAAACTCTATATTATGTTTTTTTCTTCACAAAATTTGAAAAAGTTTTGCATTTTGGTTTAGTATAAACCTAAAAACAGGTACTCCAATTTTTGCTCAAAAACAAAAAATGGGATTGGTTTTAGAGTATCAGAGCATCCACATCGGCGAGAATGCATCCGTCCGTCCGTGCCAGCGGCACGGAGACGCTGTCCGCAGCTGGCACGGCGCTGCTCGATGCATCGAGCACATCCGTGCCAGCGAGCAGGCGACGTGGCGCGTTCTGATTGGCCAACGGCATATCTGTTGGAAAATCATTTTTTTAAAAAAATTGAAAATAATACCGAAAAAAAAATCACAATCCCTAAAAAATGGCCTTTTTTGCCCGTTTTTCTGTATTTTTTGAATTTTTTTACTTTTTCCCCCAAAATCATCTATAAACGCACACATTCATCATCCATTTTTCACATCAAATCATATCTCATTCATCTCACATTCATATTTTTCATACAACTTATCTACACATTCATCTCTCACTCAAAACCTCAAATGGATTTCACACATCTCATTGCAGAAGCGGAGCGCGAAGAACAAGAATACTACGAACAACATCGTGCCGCTTATGAAGCATATGTCGCAACGAATACCCCCGCCCCTCCTCCTCAACAAACTAGATCAACTCGCCGCTACATCCATCGTGACCGGGAGGGAGCCCACGAAAGGCTCGTTGCCGACTATTTTTCCGACCAGCCGCGGTTTTCGGAAGATTACTTTAGGCGCCGTTTTCGCATGTCAAAGCGTTTGTTCATGCGTATTGTCAACACATTGTCCGCCCGTGTTGAATACTTCCAAACAGGTCCAGATGCAGCCGGTCGGCAAAGTCTCTCGGCGTTGCAGAACTGTACGTGTGCCATCCGACAACTCACTACTGGGCAAACGGCCGACCTATTCGACGAGTATTTGCATGTCGGTGAGTCCACTAAAATCCTTTGTCTTAAAAATTTTTGCGAGGGCGTTCGTTCAGCTTTCGGTGATGAATTCCTTCGGGCACCCACCACCGATGATTGCCAACGGTTGCTTCGTCTTCACAAAACAGTCCATGGCTTTCCAGGTATGCTTGGCAGCATTGACTGCATGCATTAGAGGTGGAAGAATTGCCCGACTGCTTGGAGGGGGCAACACTTAAGCGGCCATAAAGCCGGCGACCCAACACTTATCCTTGAAGCGGTCGCCGACTACCGCCTATGGATTTAGCATGCATATTTCGGTGTTGCCAGATCCAACAACGACTTGAACGTGCTCTATTCTTCACCCCTCTTCAATGATGTATTGAATGGTGTAACACCGGCAATCGACTTCACCGTCAACGGAAATGTATACCACATGGGTTACTATCTCGCCGATGGTATCTACCCAAGGTGATCGACTTTCGTGAAGATGCTCAGCAACCCACAAGACCCGAGACAGGTTCTTTTTGTGCAGCGTCAAGAGTCCGCGCGGAAAGACGTCGAAAGAGCCTTTGGGGTCCTTCAAGCCCGATTCAACATTGTGAAGGCCCCGTCTCGGCTGTGATACGTGAAAAATATCACTGACATCATGTACACGTGTATTATCTTACACAACATGATTATAGCCGGCGAATGACCGAGCGTGGCTAGCTTTTACGACGAGGATGAAGCCGAAAGCTCAAGCGCGAGGTCTCCCCCACGCCGAGGTGTGCATACGACGGTGGGTGAGAGGATCGAAACAAGGCACACAATGCGCGATACCCGAACCCACGTTGAGCAACAAGAAGACCTAATCAAATATATTTGGGCGAAATTCGGCCACGAGTAGTGGTTTTTTTTATTTTAGGAGTTGATTTATGTATTTTTTATTGATTAGAAGTTTAATTATGTAATTTTTATTTTTTATGATTTTAATTATGTAATTTTTATTTTTTAGGATTTTAATTATGTAATTTTTAATTTTTAATGTATTTTGTAATATTATTCCGAGTATTTTTAATGTATTTTAATTTTGTGGAAATATTTTTATTTAAATTGAATAATGGAATGGTGGGACCCTTGTGCTCGTCCTTGCGGAAGAGCACGGATATGGGTGTTGTGCTTTTACCTAAGAGCAGGCAGAAAAAGTGGGCTCGGGCCCACATCCGTGCTCGTTGGCAAGAGCACGGATGTGAATGCTCTCATTGGAGCTAAAAATGTCTACTCCATTTTAGGTTTTAAAGTACCATTGGAGATGGTCTTAGTTTGTAAAATATAAGTGTATCACCAGCCATTTTCATTAAACTCAAACCGATTTTAGTGTAAATATCATATCAAATATGATTTACTGCAACCATATACACTAAACTCAAACCTGTTTTAGTGTAAATATCACATTAAATATTATTTTACTCTAATCATTTACACTAAACTCAAACTCAAAATAATACTCTCTATATTATACTCTTTTTACTCACAAAATTTTAAAAAGTTTTTGATTTTGGTTTAGTGTAAACCTAAAATATATAGTATATATTTTTACTCAAAAATAAAAAATGGAATTGGTTTTGGAATACTATTGCATTTTAGATTTTAGTGTAAAAGATAGTCTAAAATGGAACAATGTCATTCCAGAAATGTTGTATCTATACAGTTGAAGATAATACGGTCATTTAAATAAATTTAGTTTATAAATTAACTTTATTTAGCCAAATTACATGCATAAACAAATAAGATCCGTATTATGTGCAGTTATTATTCAGGCAAATTGACTAAAAATCATTAAACTTGATCAATTATATTAGATTTGTTCAATAAAATATTTGGTAATAAGTAGTACTAGTATTTGATACGGTAACTGAAAAATCATACATGAAAATTACCAACAGCTTATTAAACAACTTTACCTATTTAAAATGAACACCAACAATAAATTGCACGTAAATTACTCGTTTTTGTCACCATAAGACAATTACAAATTAATCAAAGTTTTTATCACAATAATCCAGTTAGTTAGTTAGATTTACTTAACCCATTGATGACTTAGTCAAATATTTACATACATAGACCACATAATTGAATAAATATTACATATTCATATGGTCAACATATTATCCAAAAAAAGTTTCTTTCTTACTTTGAAAATTACTACTGTACTAGAATCTATTTTTTTACCACTAGTTGTGACTTTGGATCTGTTAACAAATGGAGTAAAATAAAGTGAAATATGACATTATTAGCAAACAAAATACAGTTAAATATGACATATTAAAATAGAGAGGTAGTACCATAAGTTCAAGCAAGAATAAACTTACTTAAAAATTCAAGTAATGGAAAATAAGATCCTAATTATTGTCACCGCGCAGTAAAAAAAAGGATAGGTTGAAAAACAGTAAATTCTGTTGTCGCGCAATCACCTGGACTTCCGCTTTATGCAAAAAACGGTGCCGGATTTGCCGTACCGAGGCAATTCCACCGCCGCCGATCCCAGCACCGAGTCACTGAATTTCCTCGGCATCGCCACCGCCCTCCCCCTCGTCGATCGCACCACCACCTCCGCCGAAGAGTCGCGATTCCAATCCGCCACCAAACGTCGCTGTCCGTCGAATCCGATCCTCTTCCTCGCCTCCGCCTCCGCCGCCTCGCCGCCGCGCTTCCTCTTCCTGATTTCTTCCTCCTTTTTCTCGCGCAGCGCATTCTCCGAGACTCCGAGCAGCGCAATCCAACGTATATTCCTCCTCTCCTCCTCTGCATCTCCGCCGATTTCGGCGGTTTTCACCTCCGCGTTGAAATTCGCCTCACCTTCGTCAGATACGTCCGCTTTTTTCACGGAATCCTCAACCGGCGGAGTCTCCGGTTCATTTCCGCCATCCTCCGCCTCGAACTCGCAATCAGCAGCCTCAGGCGGAGCGACGTTCAAGTCGATATTCAACAATCCCCTCCTCTCCATTTTTCTCGCGACTACCAAGCCTTCGCCTCCGAATCCTTCATCCTGGCAGCGGAATGGCTGAGAATTAGGCGTCGCCGACGCGGAGGAGATGACTGACATTTGCGCATTCGGCGGTCCCCTAAAACAGGCGGCGGCGTTGAAATTCCTATCTCCACTCGACGCCATTGACGGTTAATTGATTAATCCAATCAACAATCAATCCAAAACAAATCTGATATTTTCTGATTCTTCAGCTCATCGCTCGTTTGATCTTAATCAGATCGCTGGAAATCAAAGAGATTGTTGCAGTGATTTCGACAGGCGAGAGAGAGAGAGATGCAATGAGAGAGAAAGAAAAGCACACTGATTTGCATTTTATATTTATTTAATTTTCCAGTTTCCTTTTTTGTTTCCGAATAAATATTTCCTCCGAATTCGTTGCGGCTTGTTAAGTATTAATTTTCCAATTATACCGCATTAATGACGTGGCGTACTGCTAGTGACATGGCAAAGTCTCATTGGAAGAAGGAAGTTCCCGTGTGGTGACAAAAGTAGACGATGTGACCAGAATCTCATCATGAAAATCCTGGCTGTTGCTTCTTCTATGCTCACTTACGTACCATAAAACGCAGTCGTTTGGTCCCTTCATATCATATAACATGTGCATTTACCAATTCAACACATCAATTTCATGGGCTTCTTTATATGCATTAATATGAAAATGAAACTTATAATACACTGTATGTTTTTATAGACTATCAATATTCCATAAGGGTGTGTTTGATATACAGTGAATGGCTAAAGCTAGCGTATTAAAATTGTCTAACAGTGATGTTTGTCACGCGTCTATAGCACTATAGAAGCTGCTAAGCTTAACTTTCGTGACTCACATTCACCTTCGATTATTTTTATTGCTATAGAAAAAGGCAAGGAGAAAGATAGAGGAATGGGGTGGCGTACAAAAAGGGAAGGCGATGTTTGGCCGGAAACAAAGAGATGGAGAATGCCATGATGGGAAAAAGTAAACGACGCTTAGTCTAAAATGTGACGACAACAACACTATGGTTTAACTCTAGTTCATCCAGAAGTGGTAGAAAGCACGCGGCAACGACGAATCACGTGTGCAATTTAGAAACGAAATCAATGCTAGAAAAACTAGTCACGCGTCTATTCCGTGCAGAAACGACAATTCTGGTATGGATTTTCTTTAAATTTTGTCTTTAATTGATTAGTGGGACTGGCAGTTGTTCAATTATTTTATCGTGGTGTGGATTTTATTCGTCGTTCAGTTATGGTGTTGATTTTTGGCCGTGATGTATATAATTTCGTTCGTTGCTATGATTACGCTGAATCGACATTTTTTGATATTTTGGAGCTCAAACACCTCTCATTTTCAATTTGGATCTTATCTCGACTTTTTCTAGACAACTGCATCCTATTAATTATTCATATTCCTAGCATTAGTAAATCTTGAAAATTCTTTATCTTATGAATTGATATATTATTAAATAAATCTCGAAAATGAAATTAAGTTCGTTCTTTAAGATTAAGACCCGTGAGTATAGAGATAATATTCAATTTAAGACTCTCAAACAAATATGTGAATTTTATTAAATATTTGTAAATTTGGTCTATCAGTACACAAATGTAGCAAGTTGGTAATACATGAAACGTCAACTTATATTAAAAATGGATAATGAAATATTAAATAGAGTTGGATACAATATAGTTGGTGTAAATTATTATATACCTAAAATATAAGCATTCAAATATAATGGGCCATTCCCCCTTTGTATGGGTGAAAATTAATCATTTTGGGGCGTTTCTGAACCAATTGGCCCAATATAACTTGTTCAATGTACTACTATAACAATTATTTCTAAGCCTATCAATTCGACCCAATTCGATACTCAATGGATGCGAGTACACGCAATGTGGGTGGGGGTTTTGTGGAATTTTGGGTGCAGCTACACGTAATGTCGGGTGTAAGTTCCCCACGTTTACCTAATTTTGCAGCGATAGTTATTCTCGGCATTTTTTTCTTAAAAAAAAGCTCAATCTATTTCAAAAGGTAGAAATGTTACTGATTACATATATCAAACGTTTTAGCTAAATAAAAATGTATTTTTTAATACTTAGAGCATTCACATCCATGCTCTTACGTTGGGGTTTTGTGGAATTTTGGGTGGGTGCAGCTACACGTAATGTCGGGTGTAAGTTCCCCACGTTTACCTAATTTTGCAGCGATAGTTATTCTCGGCATTTTTTTCTTAAAAAAAAGCTCAATCTATTTCAAAAGGTAGAAATGTTACTGATTACATATATCAAACGTTTTAGCTAAATAAAAATGTATTTTTTAATACTTAGAGCGTTCACATCCATGCTCTTGCGTGGGGGTTTTGTGGAATTTTGGGTGGGTGCAGCTACACGTAATGTCGGCTGTAAGTACCCCCGCGTTTACCTAATTTTGCAGCGATAGTTATTCTCCGCATTTGTTTCTTAAAAAAAAGCTCAATCTATTTCAAAAGGTAGAAATGTTACTGATTACATATATCAAACGTTTTAGCTAAATAAAAATATATTTTTTAATACTTAGAGCATTCACATCCATGCTCTTGCGTGGGGGTTTTGTGGAATTTTGGGTGGGTGCAGCTACACGTAATGTCGGGTGTAAGTACCCCCGCGTTTACCTAATTTTGCAGCGATAGTTATTCTCCGCATTTGTTTCTTAAAAAAAAGCTCAATCTATTTCAAAAGGTAGAAATGTTACTGATTACATATATCAAACATTTTAGCTAAATAAAAATGTATTTTTTAATACTTAGAGCATTCACATCCATGCTCTTGCGTTGGGGTTTTGTGGAATTTTGGGTGGGTGCAGCTACACGTAATGTCGGGTGTAAGTACCCCCGCGTTTACCTAATTTTGCAGCGATAGTTATTCTCCGCATTTGTTTCTTAAAAAAAAGCTCAATCTATTTCAAAAGGTAGAAATGTTACTGATTACATATATCAAACGTTTTAGCTAAATAAAAATGTATTTTTTAATACTTAGAGCATTCACATCCATGCTCTTGCGTGAGGGTTTTGTGGAATTTTGGGTGGGTGCAGCTACATGTAATGTCGGGTGTAAGTACCCCCGCGTTTACCTAATTTTGCAGCGATAGTTATTCTCCGCATTTGTTTCTTAAAAAAAAGCTCAATCTATTTCAAAAGGTAGAAATGTTACTGATTACATATTTCAAACGTTTTAGCTAAATAAAAATGTAGTATTTTTTTAATACTTAGAGCATCCACATCCATGCTCTTTGGCAAGAGCATGGATGTGTGCCCGGATCCACTTTTATTAATTTTTTACTCACTGCTCTTCTCCAAGAGCACAACACTCACATCCATGCTCTTCCGCAAAGACTTGCTCAAGGGTCCCATTATTCTATTATTCAATTTAAATAAAAACATTTTCACAATATTAAAATGCATTAAAATACGCGGAATACTATTACAAATTACAAAAAAATTAAAAATTACTCCCTCCGTCCCGGACTACTTGCACTTATTTCCTTTCTGGGCGTCCCAAGTTATTTGCACTCTTTCCATTTTTAGTAAAAATTATCACCTACAGCCGCAATTGTTGACTTTGCTATACACTCATTCCTTAATCTCCGTGCCGAAAAGGAAATGTGCAAGTAGTCCGGGACGGAGGGAGTACATAATTAAAATCCTAAAAATTAACAATTACATAATTAAATTCATAAAATTTAAAAAACCCACTACTCGTGGCATAATTTCTCCCATATGTGTTTGATTAGGTCTTCTTGTAGCTCAATGTGGGTTATGGTATCGCGCATTGTGTGTCTTGTTTCGATCCTCTCGCCCACCGTCATATGCATACCTCGGCGTGGGGGAGACCTCGCGGTTGAGCTAGCTTCCGGCTTCATCCTCGTTGTAAAAGTTAGCCGCCCTCGGTCCCTCGTCAGCTATAATCATGTTGTGCAAGATAATACACGTGTACATGATCCCGGCGATATTCTTAACGTACCATAGCCGAGACGGGGTCTTCACAATGTTGAATCGGGCTTGAAGGACCCCAAAAGCTCTTTCGGCGTCTTTCCGAGCAGACTCTTGACGCTGCGCAAAAAGAACCCGTCTCGAGTCTTGCGGATTGCTAAACGTCTTCACGAAAGTCGACCACCTTGGGTAGATACCATCGGCGAGATAGTAACTCATGTGGTATGCATTTCCGTTGACGGTGAAGTTAATCGCCGGTGCTACACCGTTCAAAATATCATTGAAAAGTGGTGAAGAATAGAGCATGTTCAAGTCGTTGTTGGATCCGGCAACGCTGAAATATGCATGCCAAATCCATAGGCGGTAGTCGGCGACCGCTTCAAGAATAAGCATTGGGCCGCCGCCTTTGTGGCCGCTTAAATATTGCCCCCTCCAAGCAGTCGGGAAATTTTTCAATTTCCAATGCATGCTGTCAATGCTGCCAAGAATACTTGGTAAACCGTGGACTATTTCGTGAAGATGAAGCAACCGTTGACAATCTTCGGTTGTGGGTGCCCGAAGGAATTCCTCACCGAAAGCAGAACGAACGTCGTCGCAAAAAATTTTGAGGCATAGGGTTCCAGTTGACTCACTCTACATGCAAATACTCGTCGAAGAGGTTAGCGTTTGCCCAGTAGCAAGTTCTCAGATGGCACAAGTACACTTCTGCAACGCCGATAGACTTTGCCGACCGGTTGCGTCTCCACGTAATTGAAAGTATTCAACACGGGCAGACAATGTGTTGACAATACGCATAAACAACCGTTTTGACATGCGAAAAACGGCGCCGAAAGTAATCTTCCGGAAACCGCGGCTGGTCGGAAAAAATAGTCGGCAACGAGCCTTTCTTTGGCTCCCTCCCAGTCACGAGGGATATAGCGGCGAATTGATCTAGTTGGTCGAGGAGGAGGGGCGGGGTAGTGGCGGCGACATAAGCTTCATAGGCGGCATGATATTGTTCATAGTATTCTTGTCATTCGCGCTCCGGTTCCGCCATGATATCGGTGAAATGCATTTTTGAATTTTTTAGAGAGCGTTTGAGTGAGAGAGGAAGATGTAGATGAGTTGTATGAAAAAATATGAATGAGAGATAATTTGATGTGAAAAATGGATGATAAATGTGTGTATTTATAGATAATTTTGGGATTTAAAAAAATAAAAAAAATTAAAAAAAACAGTAATAAAACGGCTATATTTTTTGGAATCTGATTTTTTTTTAATTTTTGGTATTATTTTCAATTTAAAAAAAAAGAAAAAGAAAAAGAAAATCCAACTGATAATCCGTTGGCGAATAAAAACGCGCCACGTCGCCTGCTCAGCGTCACGGACGTCCTCGATGCATCAAACAGCGCCGTGCTAGCGGCGGACAGCGCGTTATTGCGCCAGCTGTACGGACGGCGTCCGTCCCCGTGAACACCGATACGGATGCTCTTAAAAGTTAGGAAATTATATGGAGTAGTAAGTGTTAGTAGTAAGTAGTGAGTACCACCGAGGCATTGAACAAAATTTATTTTGTATATTAACAATTTTAATATGTGCAATTCTTCCTAAACAAAACAGTATTCCATAGTTGAAAAGTGAAATGAAATGTGGAGCACACATAAATCTAGAAACTTTAGGAGTATTTGATAAAGAATTTGCATTATGTTTTGCCATATTCAGCTTTGGTTCAGAATGTTAGGCAATCTGTTGCCCGTTCAAATCAGTGCATGTTTTGTCATTTTAGAAAAAGAATTCTATCCGATTTTATCTCATCATTTGACTATAACGTTCCAATTTTAGGACGATTTCAAAAAAGTTTTCGATTTTTCAATTTTGGCTTAAAAATTTCCGTCAATTGCCCCAAATATCTCCCAGAGCTTCAAGAAGATATTTTTAAGCAAAAATTCTTACATTATTTTGCAATTACCCCGAAATTAGAATATTTTGTATAAAACTTTAGAACGATGGGATAAAATCGAATATTTCATTTTGGTTCGTAAGCTATTGTAGGTTGAGCCCTACAAACTTTCCAATCAAGATGGTAAAATGTTCAATACTTTATCAGAAGAATTAATGTATATAAGCTCTGGAAAATAGATGCATTTCAAGTAAGTTTTCTACACACTAATCAACACACATACTATATACTACTACTAGTAAGAAGTAAATAACTCACATGTCTGAAAATTTGCCAGCTGAGAGCCCAGTTTTCACTTCTGACCAATAAAAGACAAAAGAGATTAAAAACATTATCTCAAGATTAAGCTTTC
The DNA here is from genome assembly GCF_004379255.2 of Salvia splendens. NCBI lineage: Eukaryota > Viridiplantae > Streptophyta > Magnoliopsida > Lamiales > Lamiaceae > Salvia > Salvia splendens. Next base: position 2,075,705 of record NC_056038.1, read on the forward strand.
TCTAAAAAACAGCATAAATAACTGTTTTATTTTAATTAATTTGTTGAATATTTTCAATTCTTCTGATTCTGGGTGTAGATGTAATCAAGATGAGCATCTGCAAGAATCCTTCTGCTTAAGCACTCTTCATCTTCACTTCCACACTCCTCCATCCCCATCAGATTCTATCAAAAAAAATATTAAAATCAGATATATTATATTTAATTAAAAAAACAAATATTGGTTTTGGGAGAGGAAAAATTACATGGAAAGATTCAGTCTCTCCATTTCCTGTAACAGATTTATCGATCTTGATTTCTGCATAAATGATACAAATATTATCAACCAAAGTTAAACAAATATATAGAATTACATTGGTTTAATACCTTGGTTTGATGAGGGCTTTCTTGAAGAAGTGTGAGAGATGGTGATGAGGAAAACAAGAATGAGAAGTGCAAGTGAATGGATCTTCTTCTTCATTGTTGAGAGATAGAGAGAGAGAGAGAGGTTATTGTTGGGAGAGATGGATGGAGCATATGCTTTGTATAAATACATAGAGAAAGGAAGTGGAGAGTGTAATAATAGTACTATGTTCTTTTACTTGCTTGGAGATGTGAAAAACATGTCATATATATATATAGATATGTTGAAATCTTATTTCTTATCCGAATTAATTTGATAGTGATCTCGTCTTTTTGATATATGATTCGATAGTTTTTTTTTCTTTTGCACTAAAGTCTTTTAAAGGATAAATAATTCATTTTAACATGATCTTAGATAAGATTCAAATTATGAATATCTAAATTTCACAAATTCACGTGTAAAAGTTCTTTTTTATATGAAAGTATTTTTTTTATTTAATTATGTTGGTCTTGATAAAATTCGAATAAATTAGTTTGATGTATAAAGTAATAGTACTTCGAATAATTATTAAATAGTAAATGAAAGGGAAACTCAACATGATTCCACCGAATAAAATTAAGTATTGGCGAACGCATCAATATAATTTTGCAGTAGTAATATTTATTTTCTGTATGTGTTGTCGTGTTGATGTGGTATAACTTCGTTTTATATATGTGGCAATATTAGTTCGTAAGAATCAATTGAAAAATAGTTTGGACCGAGCAGAAAATAAATAAAAATCAAGAAATTAGTGTATTAAATTAAAAAAAACATTATAAAAATAACAAATCTTTGATCGAAAAAAATTGTTTAGGAAGCTTCCTCGCTGCGCCCAAAACCACCATACTTCACATCGTCATTAAGAATAATTACTCGATTAAATGAACAAAATAAGATAATGAGAATATTTTCTCGATTTAGTGAATGAACAAAATAAGAATATAAAATAAGTTATCAATCAATTCACCAGTTTTCTAAACAAAATAAAAAAATCTAATAATAGATAATAGAATGCTGTGCAATACAAATTGAATGGATAATAGTGTCACCGCTGAATTAGAATAAACCGTTTTTTCATAGTTGAGTCATTTTTTCTTTCGAGAATTTCCTTTATAGTTGCGTCATTTCCATATATGGTAACTTTTTTTTCTCTCTTACTTTATTCTCTCTATTTTATTCACTTCATACTTTATTCTCTCTACCTTTTCCTTTCTCTTACTTTTTTATCTATTCATTTAATATACCCAATATTTATTTCTAAAACTTCGTGTCAAAAAGTTTTGCCTCAACTATGAAAAATCGGAGGGAGTAATACTTTGGACTCTACCACGAAGATATAGTATGATGATGCCTACTAATGAATTCAGGAAACGGAATATTTGGAATCGAAATCAATAGATTGATTGTGGTGGTGGCATTGCCAAAAATAACATTCAAACATTGTGATATTATTTTGAATTCTCCTTGTAATTATAATATGCAAGTGACTTGAAAAAAAAGATTAAAAATTGTCGAAAAAATCATGAAATTCAATAATATTTTGCAATTATCGTGTGGACTTTGAATTATGTTGAATTGTTAGTACTATTTGATATGACTTTGAAATAGTATGAATTTATAATCCATTTAAGTCTTCATATTTAGCATATTTATAAATTTACAATACATTTAACGTTTACTCAATCACAACATCAAACACGTTAAATGTAAGCGACTCAACAACACTAGTATTAACCTTTAAGATTCTTACAATCAAGTTATAAAGTTGTGGAACATAATTAAATTTTGGTGAAATTTATGATTTTTTACAATTTGACAAAAATAAAGTAAAATTGATGGAATTACAGGTGGTGATATTATAGTCGTTTAAAAAAAGGGATTGGAATAAAAACTTTAGCTTTGTGGTCCAGAAAAAAGGTTATAACATGGTCCAAAAATCAATGTTGACAGCTTCAACAATTAGTCAACCTTTCCTCGACATTTTTGACAACTGTTTCCCATCACTCTCATTATTATTATATTCTTTTCACTTCTCTTTTTTTTTCTAATTAATTACAAATATTAACACACACTTATAGTAGTACTGTGTGGTAGTAACACCTAATTACCAATAAAAATCAATTCATTTATTAGTGATTATTTAAATATTTAATCCACTTATAATTTTTTATCACTATTTTACTAACTATTATTAAAGTCAAATCACCTTCTCCTCCTATATCAAATCACCTTTTATTAAACATTAAATAAGACTATTAATTTATTATTACTGTATTTATTGAAATTCATGAAAGTATATTTTTAAGTGGGCATTATTATGGCTTCATAGTTTTATTACAGAATAAATCTTTAATCATTGCTAGGCGATGGGACTTTGTGCATGTAAATCTTAATTTATGAATGCAAATCTTAATGAATGAATGCATGTCATAATTGTCCTAAAAATTTTCAATTTCTAGATTTTCCAAGTGTAGACATATATATATTTAAGAAAAGCAAAACATTGCCCTACACATGTGTCTGTTCCCCCATTTTCCAACACTAAGAATAATGCTTTACAATTATATTATGTATGATTCATTTGAAGATTATTTTGATTGTGTGACAAGAATTTTTATCGGCGAACCAAGTAACTGAATCTCTTTACTGATTTATAAGTACTTTTAAAGTATACTAAGGTTAAGAATTGGTTTTTAATAGAGTAGTATAGAGTATTTAGTTAATGATGAACGAATCTTTTCATCACAACATTCGATTTAATGATTTGAGCAATATAAATAAAATTCAATGCTAATACTTGATATTGAGATCAGACTAGTCTTTTCTAAAAATATGTTTTTGAATATAATAAAGTAAATATATTAAAGTTTCTTTCATATTAAAATCAACACGTATAAAATTCGACGATTTCTAATATATTTAGCACTTTTATGAATGACTTGCAAATGTTTGCCTGCCCATTTTAGGCAGCTTCTAACATTTAAGAATTTGTGATAAATTAATAAACATCTAATGCAAATTAAAGCAAGATTAGAATATATAGCTCGTGGCCTTGGAACTTGAGTTGTAACTATTAGTGGTACGATTAATTTGAGTTCTATTATTATTCAATTATTCCATAATGCTCAACTTTAATACGTAACCCCTCATTTAAACACATTATTAAAAAAATTAGATATGAGTTTTAACATAAATTAAGTTAACAAAAGACAAGGAAAAAAACAAGCACTATGCAATGACCTTTAGATTTTGTATTAAAAAAATTTGTGTATCAAATTTCCACTAGTGCGCATGAAATATTAAAAATACATTGAGAAGACTATGGTCATATTAGATTTTTCAAGACTAGATATCTATTGAAGTGCACCTGATACATGAAGGAGAATCGGCAAAAATTCCAATAACATTTCTTTCAAAAAAAATTGGTAAACGAGGAATGAGTCACTAGATATTTTATTTAATCTCTTTTCGTTTCACATTTTCGTTTCTGATGCATGACAACTCACATGTGGATAACTCAGCGCACCACGTCGTATACATGTATGTTACACATTCGTCATTTTGTGAAATTAAACATGAAAGATACCAACTTTTGTTTTGAATGGATCTCTTTGCGGATTGAATTAGGCCCAAATATGTAATCCATTTTTTAACATACCAATGACAATAAAAATTGGAATATAAGTTAGGATAAACAAGAAAAATACAGTATTTGGACTATCTCTACAAAATGGAATTTACTGGGCCCAGTAATTTCTAAGCTAAACCCAACACTGAATTTGGGCCTTTGGGCCTTTTATAAAACTAAGAAACGCATTTGGCCCAATAGTTTCAAATTTGACCTTATCGTCTCTTCCCAACACGTTGGTTATGCTTTGGACTTTATTATTAACAAAACAATTTATTTTTCCTTTATCAATACAATATTTGCATCACTTTTATATGTGACAATATAATATAAAGTCTGTGTCACCTATATAAAATTCGAGATACAAACATTATCTTAAAATATTTAAATAGTTTACTTTGACCCTTACCTCTTTGCTTATACAAAATGTGATATCATGTTATGAAATTGACGAGCTTATATATTAAGAAAAGGGTGCAAACCTTTCAAATTAATTTCTAAAATTTTTTATGCCCACCTTCAAGTTATGTTTCTAAATTGCTCAACTATTAATTTGATCTAATATTACAATATACCAACATTGCGATAAATGCTTGTGCTAATATAGAGAAACCGATAATGAGTAGTACTCCCTCCGTCCCTATGTAGTAGATGCATATCTTTTCGGCACGGAATTTAAAAAAAATATTTTAAATGAGTTAAGTAAAAGGAGAATAAAGTAGAAAAGAAAAAAGTAGAGAGATAAAGAGAGAGTAAAGTACTTTTTGTCAAAAAAATGAAATGACTCAGCTACAAACAACCCAAAAAGGAATACGACTCAGCTACAAAGGGACGAAGGGAGTATTTTTTCTTGAATCTATGATGAGGGAAAGCTCACCTATTTTTAATTTTTTCTAAGATTCTAACCAATCAATGTCGTTATAATTTGTTCCATTCATTATTTATATCATGTATATAAATCAAATCATTTATTTCACGTGTTCTCTATTTTATACTCCTATCATACATGAAGCCATATGCGTGTGTTTTCTAATCTAAGTTTTGAATCCATAATTATTCTAATTACTAATGTGACACATTATTCTCAATTTTGTAAACCATTATCGCATATATGTAGATACGTTCGGCTCAATGTGATTAGATAATTATAAATAATTTGATACTATGTTCTAGTCATGACAAACGATTCCAATCATAGTGTGTGCAACTATGCATTATTCTTGTAGAGATGGGTCCTTGATTAATCAATATAGTAGTATTAATTAGTCATTAATAGAAATGAAAGGATTGAAAACATAGAAATAGTATTAAATAGATTTGGCCAAATGTGAAATGATCATTGAATATGTATGAGAAGAGGGAAGCAGCATTCATTTCAACCACCATCAAACAAAGACTAATCCTTTCTTCAACTACTACAAATAAACCTCACCAAACTCCTTTTGCCTAAATAAATCATATAATTATTTCCTATTTTTATAAAGAAATTTGCAATTTTTCACATTGAAGAAATAAGCAATGAAATAACTAAGGTATAAAGATAATCTATTAATTAGCTTTGAATGTGTGCTTCCGTAAATTTTATATTTATTGCAACAATTCAGGTGTAAATACATAACTCATAAAAAATGTTTCACATTTGTTTCAAATTACTACAAAAAGTTTAAAGCATACATAAATCACACAAAAAGTTTCGCTTGTGTTTCAATTTAATACATTCCGTTATATGTGTTCAAACGGCGTTAACTCTTTGTCTATGTTAAGTATAAACCATAAAACAATAATAAAACTTTTTGTACCACCATAAAACAATGATAAAATATTTTGTACTTCATATAGACAAAGAGTTAACGTCGTTTAAACACATATAATGGAATGTACTAAATTGAAATATGATTGAAACTTTTTGTATGATTTATGTAAATTTCAAATTTTTTATACTAATATGAAACAAAGATGAAACATTTTTGTATGAATTATGTAATTACCCCAACAATTCATTATGGTTATGGAGATGCATATGGTTCTCTACTTTAAATCTGAATTAGGTATTATTAAGGTTAGTAAAATATTGTACTCACATATGATCGTATTCAACATAAATTTGGTCTTTTCTAGTAAAAATAATTATATTTATGAGTCAATTTTGAATTAAGAGTAAGAGATTATGTTTCGTATAATTATTCTATGTCGCATTTCATTTTATTAAATCTTGACATGCATGAAATGCAATATGGTGATATTATCGTGCGAATATGATATTCATGAAATAGAGAAAACACAATAAAAACAATAGTATATCACATTAAATACAAATCCATGAATAAAATGCAAAACAATATATATTGGTTGGAGGCTAAATTATCAATAATGCCAGATCTATTGTGGTGGGGCCCTTCACTATAATCACTAATTTAGCATCTAATCACTATCTTAATTGTTGTTTAATCATCATTGTATGGATCCATATAATTAATTAATATATTCAATTAGATTTTGTGTACTTTGAGGATCTGTATTGATTTTTTTGATAATTGAATACTATTTGTCATTTGATATCGTACCTATATTAGTGAATCTCGTGTATAATTTAATAATCTAATTTCAAAATAATCATTGATGTTGGACGCATAATCATTTAAATTGTGAAATCAAAATTATACACGACTGCACAATATTTGATTTTACACATTGACAAGTGTTAAACGACATAGCTATAAGAAACTGTTATAGATATCAATGTCACAATGGACTAAGAAAATGTAACAATTCAAGAATCTATGGTTTTTATAAAAGTTTTTTCAAACCTTATATCATGACAAACACATTAATTAAATTAATAAGCTGTCATTATTAATTAAAAATAAATAAAAGATTTTTAAGCAATCAAAATTTGTACAAGTACACTGTACACAATTTTATAATAGTTACTAGTATAAAATATAAATATGATAAATTTGTACTAGTGCACAATAAAACATGCAATTGCACGCTAGTTAAACCAAGAAAAATACTACTATACTACTACAAATCAACCTTCTAAAATAAGATTACTCTATACATGTATGCATATAGATTTATGCAATTTCATATGTATTCACACACTTAACATGGGTTGGAAACATGATAACAAAATGTTTTGAAAAATGGAAAACTCGCATGAAATTATAAAAAATATCATAACTTGCCAACTTTACATTTCTTCATGAATTTTTACAAGGTCGTTTGTTTGCCGTGTTGATTTTAAGTTTTTAACTAAATGTCATGTGTAATATTACCTCTTGAAATTAACTTATCAAATACTTATTTTTCACTAATATCTTATCTAATGAGTCAATTTCACCGTATACTATAGTATATTAAAATGGAAAGAAAAAAGAAAAAATAGATATTACAAGAACACCCTTCAACTACCCTTGAACTTCAAAAAAAAGAGGTTGGTAGGGAGAGTGGACTCCATTTAGACACATGAGTAATTGACATTACACAAATTGAGTTAATAACACTAATTAAAGGGGCCGAAATTACATATTTACCCACCCATATTTTCCTTTCCCTCTCAAATGCAATTTGAGCCTAAACGCCTTCTTTCTCAGGGTATGTTGGTAATTTTGGTAAAATTAACAGTATAAACAAGCAAATAAACAAGGAGAAGAAATGCACGGGAAAGTCCTATTCCACGGCGGCGGAGGACGACGGCGACCACGGCGTCATGTCCACGGGGTAGCTTCCGAGCACTCTGAGGAAGGAGGTGAACTCCTGCACCTCGGCGAGTGCGTTCTGCGCCCTCACATCAGCCATTGACGCCTCGAAATCGACGTAGAAGATGTACTCGAAGTGCTTCGCCACGCCGCCGTTCGCGTCGTCGGCGAGGCGGATCGGGCGGTGGCGGTGTGGCCGCGACTCGATCTTCGTGAGGCTGATGTCGCGGAAGGCGAAGGCGGAGAGCACCTTGAACAGCACGCTCGTCCCCTCCTCGTGCGCGAAGACGATGCTGGTTTTGAACGGCCGATCGATCCGCGGAATAATCGGCTCTCGCGCCAGCATCACAAATCTGGTGACGTTGCTGTGGTCGTCCTGGATTCCGTCGGCGAGGATCTGCATCCCGTAGAGCTCCGCCGCCCTCGCCGACGCGATCGCCGCCGTGTCGAGGAGTTTGTTCGCCGCGATGTACTCCGCCGCGCCGGCGGTGTCGTCGACGGCCTCGCGGATCACATTTAGCCCCAATTTGGTGAGCGAGTGCTCGCATTGGGCGAGCGCCTGCGGGTGGCTGATCACGCGCGTGAGGTACTCCTTCCTCACGCCGGGGAGCGTGAGGAGGCAGTGGTGCACGGGGAGCTGCACCTCGCCGACGATGTGGAGGCGGTGGCGGAGGAGGAGGTCGTAATTGCGGTGGATCGAGCCGCCGAGGGAGTTCTCCACCGGCAGGACGGCGCGATCAGCGATCCAGAGCTCCACGGTTTGGAAAGCCACCTCGAATTGGTCGCAGGGGATCGCTTCGCAGCCAGGGTACGCCTTCCCGGCGGCGGCTTCGCTGTACGCGCCGGGGACGCCTTGGTACGAGACGCGGAGCTTCTGGCCGTGCATCGGCGACGGCGACAGATCCGAGATGCTGAGCGCCTTCCGAATCGGCGTCGATTGCACCTCGACGGGGACGAGATCGATCGTGGCGTGGCCGTTGACAACGGCGGCGGCGTCGGCGGTATTTTGCTGCTGTGATTCAACTTTGCCGGCGAGTATTGAGCACGCGCTCTGCCACTCGTATCGGGGCCCGCTGGTGTGGCCCGACCCGAAGCTTTTGCCGGTGGTCTGATTCGTGCTGAAATTGACTTTGCACTGGATAGTCCGGTAACCCGGCCCGACGAAGGCGCGGGTCAGGGTCGTGCCCGTCTTCCGGATTAAGGAATTGAGGTCTACGCCGGCGGGGGAATTAAGGGACTGCATTTAGAAAATGAGAATACTTTTGGGGGGAATTGGAATTATAGCAAATTAGGACGGAAGAAAATGAGAAACGTTTCTTGTGTGTATTTTGAAGCTTGAGTTCTCTTCTAGTTCTAACCAAGCTGAGAAAAATGGAGATGGGGAAGGGGTTTATATATTGTTTTGGCTTTATCAAATTCCACATTTGCCCCCGCTCAATTTCTATTAACACCTTCGAATTTTTAATTAATTTTATGTTTTTACTATTTTTTCCATACTTGTTTGAAAGTATTGACTTTGGGTTTTTGGTTTTAATACTTCTAGCGTAGCTACAAAATTGCAATTTGTATTATTAATAATTTAATATACCACATTAGTATTTCAAATATTATCAGCAATTTTTATTTAACTACAAAAATTCAATCAGTATTTACTAGTATATTATATAGTTCCATTATTTACTTTTTTATATCAGCATATTGTATTACTGCTTAATTTGAAAGGAAGAATCTACATTTCAGTTACGTATTTATGTCATACCCATCCAATCTTATCTAACGAGTAACAACTTCTCAATTTCAAGGTCGAGGCAAAAAGAAAACACAAAAGCGGAAACTGGAAAAGAGAAAATGAAAAAAAAAGATAAGGCAATAATAAAAAAGGTAGAGTAAAATCAAATGAAAAATTAAATTTAAAAAGAAGAAGAAGAAGAAATGTGTGCGACTTCGCCACATATGTATATTTGGCTTGGTTAAACTGCATATGAGGTCCGACGATCTCCCTTGCAATGCACCTACGTCGTGTCTCCTCAGTTTTGGCGTCATTCAGCGGTTCCACTCAGGATAGTCAAATTTCACACCTTTCCCGCTCAATTTCTCTATTTTTCTTATATTCTTTCCTATTTTATTAGATTTTTTTATAAAGTGAAGAGATAATAAAGTAAAAAGAGAGAAAAGTCATAAGAACAAAGTAAGAGATGAAAAATTAGTTATTTTTTTGTAAAAAATGAAAATGACTCTATTGTGGTGAAATAATCAAAAATGAAAAAATGATTCAACTACCATGGAACCGAATGAAGTAATTTATTTCAACACATAGTTTTACTTTCTAAATTTCACTCTATCTCATCCAACAATCTCTCCTTTCTTATATCAAATAAAAAGAAAAATAAAAAAACAGAAAAATGCATTATGTGGCAAGACTGCATTGCAATTGAGGTGTGACGATCTAAAGATTGTATAGATGACTCGTAACTGACATGAATTTATCAACTCCACATTTTACTTTTTGAGGTTGTACATTCTTTATTTTTTGGCCGTACCTTAATAGATAGCAAAGAAAATTGAATGCTGTTTAATGAAATCTATTGGAGAAGAGAATCATTTTTTTGATTGGCTTAACGAGAGTAGTATTTATTACATGTAAAGTCAATGGTAACTTCATTTCATAATATAATTAGTAGCATCATCGAAACGTCATTTAAATTTTAATGTCGCTTGTCACTATAAAATGTTGTTGCCAACAAGTTTTAGTAGCTAGAGTTGTAGGATTATATTGTTTTTTTTAATTATTCTGGCTATTTTATTTGTATTTGCCGAGTGAAACCAAATTATTGGGAAATAGTATAATTTTGGGTCCCTACAAAAAAAATGAAAAAAATGTGTGGGCACACAATAAAAGTCTTTGTAATACATAAGCGTTAAATGAGTACTACTATAGTTGATTTTCGTAGTAGTAGTTGATTTTGTTGACATGTCAAAATAATATTGGAAAGTACAATCATTGATTTTATTATCTTTATGTTTCATGCTGTTTGTAATTATCATAGTATTTCTTTTGTGGATGATGATCGGGGCGGATTGCGAAAATTTCTTAATTTTATTTTAAAGTACATTTTTAGTAATTTAAATAATTTATATATATTTTTACATTATAATTTACACTAAATTTAAAAATAATTAATAAAAATAAAGTTTGAAAAAAATTCATTGAGGGTCTCTTGATTTTCTTGAATTCTTTTGTGTTGAACGGTCGAGCTTTTTTTTTGGTGTTATTATTTCCTAATCAAATTTTATAGATCGATATTTTTTTTATTATGTTTTCGCAACTTTTTTGGTGTTATTATTTCCTAATCAAATTCTTTTGTGTTGAAATTAGGAAAACACACGTTTTGTTTTTTAAGAGATTTTCTAATCACGTTACTTTCATAAACATTCTATTCTTAATTTCTTATATTGGAATCTCCTAACATAAATTGTAATCTTAACACGTTGTAAAATGGGATTCAATTTCTTGAATCATTGGACATGTACTTTTACGTCAAAGTAGGAAAACTTACAAGTTATTTCTCTCCTATGAGTACTCTTCTTTAATTTCTTAATTTATTTAACTAATTTGGTCTAGTTATGTTGCGTATTTGATATTTCCTCCGAAGCCCTTATTAAGTTATAACATTTTCATTCATATCTCCAATGAATTTCATCATTTTGTTACTTTCATCGGATCAATTTCTTTCTCATTTTTTAAAAATCCCTATTATCTCAAGCTCATTTGTTTATCGAGATGATGCTTATTTTCAAGTAAATTCATTCTTGAAGATTGTTCAGTGCTTACTTATTGTTGAAGTATTTAATTATTCAATGGCAAGATAACCCAAAGTCTTGAAAAATAAACAAGGTTCAACGTTGGGAACTTAGTGTGAAGATAATAAGAATTTAATACTATAATTACCTAACTATAAATGGTTGGTACAAGTAAGTTAACATGTCATCATAAGCATACACCAAATTATAAGCTTATCCTAATACTAATATTTTAAATTTGTGATATTGGTCATAAAAATCAAATTCTAGTTAACTTTAAAAGCGATACAACATTCACACTTTAGAGATTCTCAATTTTCCCAATTCGATCCAATTAAAATTTTCTTGCGAAAATGATAACGTGGCACGCCAAAAGTACATGTGGCTTCAACTATTTTCACATATTTCACCATTTGTAGACTTCCACCATTTTCTAATCTAAATTTTCAGGCTTTCACCGTTTCGAAATTATTCCAACATTTTTCTTCTTCCAACGTTTCTAGGTTCCATCATTTCCAATTCTTCCACCATTTTTGCTTATTCCACCACAAATTAACAAATAATGGGGCATGAATTATGAGAAGTAAACATAGACTATGGTGTAGATCCAAAAGAGAAAAAATTAAAAAGCTAAAAAAGAAATAGCCAACAAGACATAAATTATGGTATAAATTCAAAAGAAACGAAAATTAGAAAAAGTTGTAGAATTTAAAAGAAATGAAATAGAATAAGTTATTACTATTAAAATAGGACGCATTTTCTGTCGGGTTTAAAGAATGATCATCGTGGAAAGTTAGCATCGATCATAAAGTTTGTGGATTTTAACCATTTTAATGGTTTAGGAGAAATACCATAATCCATTCAAAATTTATAGTAATTTTTTTTATCATGGTTAATTAATAAAATAAAATGATTTGAAAATAAATCACTAGATTGGTCCTTCACAAAAAAGGGGGTTTTAGATTGGTCCAATGAATGATTCCACTTTTATAATAGAGGCAATTAAATTTAATGGCCTGAATTAATGTTAGCACAGATTAGAGAAGTGATACTTATTTGTCAATAAATATAAGGGTAGTGATTTAGAGACATAATGTCTCTATGACATAATGCCCCTATGTCACTTTGCCATAAATATATTTTATATTGTGACTAATCTACCCTAATATCATATTAAATGGATATATATCTAGTTAAGGAAAATTGTATCAAATTAAATACATTTATCTAAATGCATGCTCATTTATTAGAGATAAACGTGAATCATGCATTAAAGTTATAAATGGATTTCAAAAAAATCATATGTATATATATACTTATGTCATGCTAATTTAATACTTATTTAAAAAATATTAATTTAGATTATAAATTTATCATTATAGTAGTATTAATTAACACACTATATAACTAAAATGTTATATTTAATTATAAAATAATTTGATAACTTAATATAGTACTACTATTCTTTTATATCTTGTTCTTTTTTTAAAAATATTCTAAATATACAACAATGAAATAATTTATTTTAATATATGAAAAAAATAAAAATTAAAACATTTTTCTTCTTCAAATTTGAATTTTATAATAAAATAATATAGTTATTATGATGAAGAATTTTTGCGTTATCTTATTTTTTGTGTTATTTTCTATAGCTTTTGTTACATGGGAGGCTTTCTTAAGTTGCAAACTCTGATAACTTATCAATGCAGTGAATTAAAAATGTCAATACAGTGACATTAAAATGACAATAAATAATTTTGTTGACATTTCAATATACTGTGTTGATATTTTAATGTCACTGTGTTGATATTTTCAAGAAAAGTTATTGTATTTGAATAAAATTTATTATTTTAAAAGGATCAATAATAGGTTTCTATTTAACATGTGATGACTCAAATCCTTTGGTCTATTGGATAGATAGAGAGCTTGTTATTTACTATACTTCACCTTAGAATAAAGAGTATTGTTATTGGGAATAAAATTTACATTTACTATGAAAAATTAGTGTTTAATACTATATAAATTTACTAATTTAGTTTGTTGCAAATAAAAGTTATTTATTGCAGAAAAAAGTTATTTATTTTTGCTATTTGACAAGAGATTGTAATTGTTAAAAATATAATCATTTTAATTAATAAAATATTAAATCAATAAAAGCATTATTGTAACAAATACTACCTCCGTCCCACAAGAATATACATTATTTCCTTTTTAGTCCTTCCCACAACAATATGCACTTTCTAATTTTGGAAAGTCATTTCTCTCTAATGAGGTGGAACTCATTCTCCACTAACAATACTTTAATTACTTTTTCTCTCTACATCGCTCTTACTTTATCAATTTTACATTAAAACTCGTGTCGATCCCAAAGTGCATATTCTTTGGGGACGGATGGAGTAATAGTTATAGTTCTAGTTAAATGAAATTATTGTTCCAATAAATAAAATTTATTATTCTTATGAATAACATTTATTATCCTTGTAAAATAAAAGTTAATGTTTTGGGAATAAAAGTTATTGTTATTGCAAATAAAAGTTACTATTTTGAAAATAAAGTTACTATTCTCATAAATAAATAATTTTGTTCTAATGAATAAAAAGTTAGTAGTATTAATTTTGTGAAGAGACAAAGCAAAGGGAATTAATCAAATGCATATTTTAATTTGTATGTGATAAAATGATATAAATAAATTTTTTATTGTTATAGAAAATTAGAAATGAGCAAATTGGAAAAGAGATAAGTTGTTGATGTAAAACTATACTTGGAGAAAAAGAAAATGAGAATTCATTGATGGAGAATTATAATGTGAGAAAAAAGAGAGAATTTATTGATAGACTTATAATTAGAGAAGGGGAGAGAAAACTTAATAAAAAAATGAATTAAAAATCTTTGAAATTTAATTAATTGCTAGGCACAAATCTCATTAAGACACACACCTTCCTTAATTGAAGTCATACATACCTTTTATACCATTAAGGGTAAAATAGTATACATGTAAAGCATTAATTTAATAATAAACACAATATAATACAAAATTACTGCTTTAACCTCATTATGTCTTAGACATTATGTCTCCAAAACATTTTTCTAAATGTAATTAGGTGCTTATTGCTTTGTGTCGCCCAACTGTGCTTAATTTCTAACATTTTTGGAAAGTAATTAGTTACTACTCCCCTCTGTATCTAAAAAATAGATAATTTTGAACGCCATCAGTTTCAATGTAAAATTAGCAAGCAAGAGAGATATAAAAAAGAAAACTTTGTTAGTGGAAAATTGATCTCATCTCACTAGAGAGAAAAAAATTTCCTAAAATAAAAAATTCTATTTTCACGAAACAGACTAAAAAGAAAGAGTTTCTATTTTTAGGGAAAGTATTAATTAATAGCCACGTAACTTAGACCTAACTATGGGCTCTGTATTCAAAATTACTACTACAAAACATTTTTAAAGTTAGCATCATAATGTATTTATTTGTTTGTATCTATCCTAAATCCAATTAAAATTTATTTTATTATTTATATTTATAAAAAACTAGTAAATAATGCTACTTATAATCACGTCTAAAATCACTTTCCTTGCCACAGTGGGTTAGAAGTAATTAAATCTTCAGCATAGAAAATGAAAGAAGTTAGTAGAATTTTGGTATTAAAAATCAGAGAAAAAAAATCATATTTGTTGACAAAACCTCCACTAAATCACTTTAAATTCCAGAAAACATTGACCATTAGTAGAAGTTTCTTTAACCTAAACACGCCTTTCATCATACCAACTTTTTTGTCACTAAATTTTTTACGAGTCTCCCCCACTAAAAATAAGCATGCAACACGAATTTTAATAAAAAAATATTTAAGTAATTATAATTAAGAATATTACTTTAAATCTTAATATAATGTCAGTAATTAGTAAATAAATAGTAGTATAGAAGTATTTTAAATAGATAATGAATAAATATAATTCTACTAATTATTAGAAAATGTAATGAAAGTGAAGCGACTGGGAGAAGAATGTCTCATCTAAAAGATAATTACAGTAGTAGAACTAACTTATTTTTATCAACGTACTAAAATGAGAAAATAAGGATGTTTTAGATGGATGAAACATTTTTTTTCGAGAATCAATAGTCAATCACCTTATACTATAAACTAGAAACCATTTTTAGTTCTTAGATTATGCAAATCTACAGTGAATTCATCTCATCTTGTTAAATTAATTCAAGATCCTGAGTTTGACTTTTTTTTTAATTCGTATAATTTCCCGAACAAAGTTATACACGCAACAAGGTAATGAAACAGGACTAGATCTTCATAAACTAAGGTTTATAAAGTATATTTTTATTTTATTTTATTTTATATTCTAAAATGAGGAGTAGTACTATTTTATTTTAGCCGCCATGTTAGAGTTTATACATTCAAATTCAATAGTATGTACATAAATACATAATTACAAACATGCAAACACACACTGACACCTTCTCTCTAATATACACATTGTGTATTTCCCTTTAATAGACAGAAAAGGAAAATTAATTTTCTTTTAGCTAATAGTTTCATAAATTTAAAAGATTAAAAGTATGCATTCATGATTCACCTCATCGAGATTGTATATTTTTGTAAAATTCATATACTACATGAACCATCTTTGTGAAATTCCTATTAATCCAAATTGGACTCTTAAACACACAAATAAATACAAATGAAGCAACCAAATTCTCAAAATATTAGGCGAATGTCCAATCTTTAGTTCAAAATACACATGCATGTTTTACAATTATAACATTACAACATAGGATTAACCCCCCCCCCCCCCCCCCACCGTAAATTCCCCAAAAAAAACAGCAAAAAAAAAAAGATGAAAGAATCTGCAATATACACAACCTGAATCCATCTCTGCAAGAGCTGATGCTCCCACACAATCCAACCGTCCTCAAAGAATCATTCTATAACTGCAAAATACCAACTACCGATCAACGGCACCCGACAAAGATCGAATCTTTCCCGGCCAGCCGGAAAATCGAGCAATCCGTCACGACGACGTCTCTCAGAGGCCAACCCACTTCACCCATCTGAACATTCTGCTAACCCTAAACGGCAGCTCATAGTCTTTACACACGGCAGGTTCCCTTCTCGCGGCCTCGGGTTCAGACCACACATACACCCCTCGCTCCTGTCGGCTCCCAGGCACCGTGTTGTCTAGAATGAGGGCGAAGAGGAAAGCGATCACCATGTGCAGCGACAGCAGCGTGTTCAGAACATAGTTCAGCTGCCACACGACGCGAACTCAGTGTAAACACGATGATTACGAGTAATTTTAAGCAAGGGATGGGGGAAGATGACAAAAAAAAAAGTGTACCCCGGAAGATTTTGTTTGTATGGGACCGTGAGAAGCCACAATGTACGGCTGGAGGTAGCTTGGGACTGAGACGTTGGAGTTTGGAGAGATGCCGTACTGCTGAAAGTACGCCGGGATCGATAGGGAGAAGAACAAGGACAAGCCAACGATGATTATGTTTCTCGAACTCCCTGCTTCGCTGTATCTCAAGTTCGACAATCCCAGTGCAGTGAGCATCGCCCACATAAAGCACAAGAGAGCTGCAACGATGACTTGAGGTATTGATGCAATGAAACCCCCAACTTTACCTGTTGCACGCAACCACGAATGAGAGAACGTTCGTTCATAGACTGGAAAGACGAAGACGAGCATAAGATTATTTAGGTTTTATGCATTAGAAAGCATACCGATGAGGGATAGGGCAATCAATATGCACGCGCCCAATTGGACTGCTTTGCGACTGCCCATTTTGGTTACAGCAATGGTGTGAACATTCTCTGTCAAAGTCGTTGAGCCGGTTCCTGTGCCCCACAGGCCAGCCAAGATGCTAGAGAGACCTTCGAGACCGATTCCCCGACTCAATACGCCTGCTGTCGGAGGTCTAGAAGCCACCAACAATGATGATGCATGATATGAACCAACCTGGGAATTGGGAAAACAATCAAATCTGAAAAAACTAGATCTTATATAAACTTTCTAAAATATGAGAGTCTAAATAAGGAGATAAGTCCTAGAAAGATCTATAAACAATGTCTGTAAGCAAGAATCTAGCATACGGATACGGATAAAAGTTTGACTACATATAAAAACATAATTGTACTAACTTTATGAAGATCAATCACAGACATGCCACTTCTTTATCTCGTCTCGAATGCAAAAAAGAAACAAAATCCTCACATGAATCGAAGCAGATATAAACAGATGCTGTAATCGCCTTCCCAAAAAACAGACGGAGCAAATCAAACTAACCATATATTGCAGTGGATGAAAATAACAAAATTTGTTGGGATGGGGCTATAATCGCAAATGGGCGTACATGGTAACAACATAAAATCAAGAGAAAACAGAGCAGACTTACAGAATCAACTGATGAAATTATAGACACCACACACATGACGAGGGCCATGTTCCAGTGAAAGACGGGTGTTCCCCACTGTAATGGGTAAGGAAACCGAAACCAAGGTGCAGATTTCAATGCTTGGGTGGTATCGACTCGACAACTTTTCATCCTTGAAACATGCCTCCTGCAGTGGTCCGATATTATATTTGAAGCTGGTATGTTTGCATCACAACCTTTGTAGTTATATACTCCAGACTCTGTCAGAAGGAAGGCTGTAGCCCATGTAATAAACAGACCGAGTGGAACCTGGGTTCACATATGCAGAAACTGGATTAAAACATTTTTTTGCTAAAAAATGTGGTGAAAATAGAATAGATAAGCAAAGGAATATACGATTTACCGCATAAATTAGGAATACGCGATGGCCCAAGATCGATACTTTACGGAGGTACTGCAAAAGAAGTAGCACATCACAAGAATTGCCATAGCATATGGAACAAAGGGGAAAGAACTTCAATGTAAGTAATTCAAACTCTAGTCAACACTTACAAGGGAAAACACAACAACTAATAATATCTGCACAGCACCAATCTCAATACACGTGCCAACCCTTGGGAAGCCGTAGCTGTAGAATGAGAGCCCAACAGCCGCAACTGTAGGGGCAACAACAACTGGGTTTATTAACCTGAAACGAAGAAAAAATGAACACGTCTGAGTTATTCGCATATGAAATCAAGATCACATCATGTAGCACACTCGAAAAAAGCATATACCTTACAAATATTGACATCAAACCACTATACCCCAAGAAGGCTTGAAATGCGGAACCAATAATTACAGCACCCTGTAGCTCCTTCATTATGTGCTTGAAATTCTGCCGTTTTGAACATTCACTCATTAGGAAAGTACAGCACAACAGATCAGATTGTCAAAATTGTACTAGTTTCAGACAATGATTTGACATAACATTTCAGCACCTACAAATGTTAAGTCAGTTTTATTGCAAAATATAGTACAGATAGCTCAACTATTTCATTTGACAAAGTCTCATTACTTCTGTCTTTTTTAGGGGAAATTCAGCTTAAAGGTACTTGATCTACAATCATAACCTAGAAGACTTTGTTATGTTAATGCCTAGGCAGTACCTTCTCTCAAAAACATCAAGCACTTCTCAACTCTTAAGACAGAAAAAATATAAGTTCTGCTAATTCGAAATTGACAATCTCCAAGTACAAATATCGAGCAGAAACATCTCCCTTTGTATTATTAGGAACATAAGGAGTTTATACTTATGAAAATCTACTTGATCCTTCTCATGTACCCTATAATATTTTTAGCTTCTAAGAGGAGTACATTAGTTGCAAATCTAGCAAACAAAGCTATAAGATACCTGAAAATGTGAATTTAACAATATTATCATGTTTGTGTAGTGTGAGCGATATTTAGACAGAGAACTTCAGAAAATTCCTTTTTATCTACCAAAAGAATAAACTAGAAAGAAAAGGAGCTTGAGAAATAAGCAACCAAGCCCAAAATACATACATTTCCATTAAGCCCCAAAAATTCAGGAGAGTTGATAATCGCAAGTGCAGGAGCGAGATAAACGAATGAAGGGCCCTGTATCAATGGCAATCTCGAGCCAAACGATATATGTAAAAGCGTTGTCACTCCTGATATGAATAGCACTGTGGAGACTATATTAGCCGTATCTTCCTACACAAAAGACCACAATTAGTTCAGCCCTCTGAAAAACATAAATTCAAGTAAAACAAACTATGAAATGAACTATAAGTGCTCACATGGCTTCCACCCATCGCCGGAACCAAGACAAGCGGGATAAGTATCAACGAACCCAACATAGAAAGAAAATGCTGAAATCCATAGAGCCCAATGGGAACTGAAGTAACAAGAAACCAGCAGAGAGATTATTATTTTTCAAACAGTAATCACATAAATACTGCCAATAGGCAACATATTATACACACTAATTTTCATCTCTACTTGAACTCCAATGATTAGAGGTCGAATTAAGCTCAAAGTCATCAAGATTGAATCCTTTTGGCATGATCAATCAATTCATCATCCTAATTGGTCACCAGAGCATCGAATATTCCATTCTAGCATGAAAAATATAAGAGTTCAAAAACCCTAGATTGAGAGCTCACTCACCAAGACCAGGAGAATCTCTCAAGTCATACTTCATATGCGACTGCCTCGATATAAATCCATCATCATCCAACACCGACTGCGGCAGCACATCCGCCTCCTCATTTCTTACCGCCCTCCGGCTTCCCTCCCCCGCCGCCGTCTGCCCATTCGCCCCCAAATTTTTTCCCCCATCCGAATCCCTCCGCTTCCTCACCGGCGGCGCAAGCTCCTTCTCCCTCTCCTTCCGCTCCTTATCCTTCTCCTCCTTCGCCCTATCCTTGGCAGCAGCAGCCTCCCCGTTCGGAGCAGGCCGCGGTCGCCCCGCCTCTAGGTCGAGGCTCGAATTCGGCGGCTTCGGCCTCGCCTGCGGCGGCTCCGGCGGAGGAAGGGCGGAAATTTGGCCGGAATCGCTGGAATTGGTCTCGCCGGAGAATTTAGGGCGGAATCCGGTGCGTTTCGCCCATGAAGAGGGCGGCATTGCGGCGGAATCCGGCCCCGGCGGTGGCGGTGGCCGCTTGTTGGGGTCCGAGCTCGCCATTGATTGATTGAGAGAGAGAGAGAGAGAGAGAGAGAGAGAGAGCTAGCAAGCTACAAATGCATAGCGGCTTAATTGAGAAACAGAGCACAAAAAATTGGGGGGAGAAAGAGGGGAAATGGGGAGTAGATCTGCGGAGATGGTTAGGGTTTTAGAGTGAGGGAGGGAAAGAAAGATCTGTAGCTTTGAAGTGCAGAGAGAGATGGAGTGTGTGTGGTGAGTGTGTGAGAGAGAAAGAGTGAGAAGTAAAGGAATGGGACAACCGCGTTTACTGTGTATATC
The DNA here is from genome assembly GCF_004379255.2 of Salvia splendens. Lineage (NCBI taxonomy): Eukaryota > Viridiplantae > Streptophyta > Magnoliopsida > Lamiales > Lamiaceae > Salvia > Salvia splendens. Next base: position 2,096,569 of record NC_056038.1, read on the forward strand.
CTTTCTCTCTCATCTTCTCCTTCAAATCTATCCGAATAAAGAATATTTATCATTTTATTATTATGGACAATATTTTTTTTTATAATTTTCCATTTTTATACCGTATTGATGAAGTAGATAACGATTAATAATATTTCTAAATAAAATATGATGATGATGATATACTGCCACGATCTTGAAAAATAAAAACTTTTTATTAATAATATTTATAAATAAAATATGATTATGATGATATTATCTTGAAAAATAAAAACTTTTTAAATAGTATGAGTTTTAATGCATAATTGATAATACTAATTTCAGAGAAAAGAAAAATGTATAAAGGAAGAGAGAGGGAAAAAAATTGTGGAAGTAATATTAGTAGGTGGTGGGATTCACGTCTTAAAATATAAAATTTTAAAAGTTTCTATTTGTAATGGATGGCTAAAAATAGAAATAGTTTATATTTTTAAGAGACATATGTAGTAGAATTTTGTGTTAAGTTTTAGAGATAAATTACTACAAAATTTTAAAATTTGATCAAATTTGCTTATCTTGCTAAAAATCAGTTAGAAAAACTAAAAATTTTAGGTTAGTTAATAATTATTATATGGTGAAAATATTCGACAGTCTTCTTGTAGTATGATGTTTATATTTTTCAAACAAATGATATCATTTTCTTTATTAATAATTGACATTTTATAACTCACTGTGACGTCCACGTGTAATATTTTTCGTTGTTGCATTAGATACGATTTTGCCAAAAAAATTGGCATCGGATAATCAAGAATAAACAAAACTTCATAGTTTTAATGACTAATTTTTAAAATGAGTGATGCTAAATGGCCATAACGTGGTCGGCCATAAAAAGTTAATTTAGTCCATTTACATGTATAAAAAAATTAGAATTACTGATATAAACTTATATGTGTGTGAATGGACTTATGAATTGATACTTATCTTTGAATTACATTACGTAAAACACATTAATATCACGAATTAATGTATAAGTTGAGCAACAATCAATAAATGACAGTAGTAATAAGTTGAGCAAAAACTACGAAAGAGCAACACTAACATGTTGAGCAACATATAATGAAAATGATATAAAAGTAAAATCAAGTAGTATTAAACAAAAAATTTTAAAAAAAATCAATTTTTTTTGTTATTTAATTAATTTATGGCTGGCCATAATGTAGCCGCATACCATTATTCTTTTAAAATTATGAGACAACCAAAATTTGATAAAATTTCATAATAATTAATATTATTTTATAAATATAACTTAATATGATAAATCATAATTTGGCTGCATAATTTTAAGCATTTTTATACATTTTCTAAACGGGATTTTATTGGATTCGACATATATTATGCAGTTTACATTTTACTAATATTAATTTACTGTATTTTTCTATTATGATTAATAGTGCATGGTGAATTCAAATTTTAATTACAAATCTAAATAAAATTTGCGTTTTATATGTATAGATTTATATCCCACTGTTTAGACTTTTGACTAAGAAACTCTACGTTATGAGTCTTCTAATCATTGTGGTTATTTATAATTTAATCAAGTTAAATATTCCGATAAAATAATAATACTACTACTACTAGATACGGCCAGTACATGGATAATGATTCATCTGCATATAATATATTAAATAAATGAAGGGAAAATATAATATTTATCTTATCATGTGTATTGGGGTATATTCCTGCACAAACCTGTCTCAAAAATCAGAGACTCATACTTTGAATTAATTTTTGTACTCCAAATTTTTTATTTTAGAATTTTTAATTTGTAGTACATGTTATTTTTAGGAACATTCATTAAGGGACAACAAATTCAATTAGGATGTATAAATGCTAACAAATAACTATACTAAAATTAATTGTTTGCAATTGGCCAGTGATAGTACCCCACACGACACAAAATAAGATAATAAGTCAACAAATATGGTTTCGTGGTTATGGGCCAATTATTATAATTGAACTTTCTACCTAACTAAATGGTATCCAATTCCATCAATGTTAAATCAACTTATAATTATTTACTATAGCTCAAAAATGATACTCCTGTATAGGGCTGTCAAAATGGATATCGGAAATTGGATACCCGATATCCGAACCCGAAATATAGGGTAATTGGATATCCAATACCTGATTTTTCGGGTTTCAGGATCGGGTTCGGGTATATGATTTTTGGATTATTGGGTATCGGGTAACCCGATATCCTATTTAAAAAATCAAATGTACTCTCGAAGTCCTTCACTCTTAAGTCACATTTACGGTTAAGATATGAATTGTGATGTTTATTATGGATGAATGATATGAATTTTTTATTTCTAATAATTTGTAGTTGTTTTTTTTATCATAAACTCGAACTACTTCAAGTTTGTATCAAATTTGAACTACAAGTTTGTATTTCTAAAATTTTGTAGTTAATTTTCTTAAAAAAATCTACAATCGGAACTGGATACCCGAAATCATTTTCGGATCGGGTATTAAATTTTTGGAAATTCGGGATCGGGTATCCGATTTGACAGACCATTTTAGACGAAATTAAATAACAATCTTAATCCAATTTACGTCGAGCATTTCCATAATAAATACTCCATTTGTTTTCCAAAAAAACAGACCTAAAAGAATGCAACATGAATTACAATAAAAATGTTAATAACTCTATGAATAGAGAAATAATCTTACCTTCGTGACAAGGATCAGGTTTTTTACGGTGGGTAGCACAATAATAAATCATAGATTTGTCACCGTTAAGAAGAACGCGATTTTTTTTGGTATCGGCATTGTTGAAAGCAGATGCAACGTTGACGATGACCAGTTACGAGAGAGACAACGATACGATGAGATAGAAAGAATGAGAGGATGAGCGATAAAAGTTAGAGATGCATATAGTACTTTTGGGGGTGTTCGGTTTGCAAGATTGTATCCGGAATTAATTTTGTAGTGTGTTTGGTTCATGAGATTCAACCCTACAACTCAATCCTAGATGGATAATCATGAGATAATTAGTCATAGCTAACCCCATATGACTAAAATAATCGCACAACTCAATCCTAAATTGTATCTTGGTATTATTTTATCTTGCAAACCGAACACCACCTTGGTAGAAGAATTGTCGGTGTCGAAAGAACCTACATTGCCAAGGAAATTGTAGTGAGGTTGTCATCAATAAGTTGCATGAGAGAAAGAGATATATGCATACGGATAAATAAAGTGACGCAAGATAGTATTAGTAATTGTCAAATGGAAATGAGGGTTAGAAACATATAAATTCGAACATAATCTGCAAAGAGGGAAAAACATTTCGAATCTTTCAATACCCATGGCTCCCATAATGCCAAGATCCTTAGGAGTAGTTCTTTTTTAATGTAAGTAGGAAGCATGATAAATAAATGAACTAATTTTTATGCTCGTAAAAACACTGCAAAAATAAGATAGACAAAACACAACTTAGTTGGTAAGACGTTTTTATACGATCAATAATAGAATCATTATAAGAAAATAAGAGATCATAACTAATCATCCTATTAAGGTAATAAACTATTGAAAATGTGTAAACAAAATGGAGAAGAATATACTTGAGAAAATAAGAAATCATTACTTATCATCCTTTTAAGATAAAAAAAACTATAAAAATGTGTAAATAAAATGGAGAAGAATGTACTTGAATAAAGGAGGGCATTTGCAGTTGTATGCCCTAAAAGGGTGATTTGAATGCAGTAGTGGAACTGAGCAAAAGGCTTCTCTTTTCATTTTCACTCCTTTTCTTGGTTTTTTTTTTAACTATTAAATTTTTATTTTTTTATTTTTATTCTTTTTTATGGTATTAATAGAAGTATGAGAAGTGGTGGAGCTAGGCTGCTAGCTGTATTTTACATGAAAAAAGTGGCCCATTGCAAAAGCAACTACCCTTTTTGGCTTTGAAAAATCGACAATCACATAAAAGCCTCAATTTTTATGCTGCATGAATGATTATTGGTCAATTACATAAAATAAAAGCATCAATTACATTTGACCTACAAATTCAATTGTGATGCTTCAGTGTTTGTCACAAAATAAAATCAATTAATTAAAAGTTAAATCAACTTAAATATCAATCGGATTTAGTCTTAGATTTCATCACCGCAAATCAAGTATAAAGGTCTCCAATCAAATAACTATTCTTCCATTTTGTTGGCAATTTCTATTTTGGACAAATGCTATTCCACCTCACTTCACACGTCAAGTAATAGTACAAAATTCAGATTTAAACACAACATGTATTTTCTTATAAATACATCAACACAATAGTTTTTGGCCATATAACTTAGATTTACATTGCATACCAAACTAAACGTTACATAGTAGTCTAGATGTAATTAATTAATCATGCCTATATAGGGAAGTCTTATCTAATCAAAGTTGTTGTTTTCATTCATATCTTATATTTTTAAACAATTGTAAATATTTTGATTATAGTACAATTTATCAAGGGGTGAGCAAAAAAACCGGAAACCGAATATCCGAACCGAACCAAACCGAAATTTTGAAATTCGGTTCGGTTATTTCGGTTTTTCGGTTCGGTTCGGTTTTGAAAATACAAAAATTTCAGTTTTTCGGTTCGGTTCGGTTCGGGCGAAGAAAAAAACCAAATAACCGAATAACCGAATTATATATATTCTATTAATTTAATATATTATATTATATATAATATATAGTATATTCTTTTAATAAATTATACTATATTATATATATTATATGTATTATTAATTTTATATTAGTATATATAAAATAAAATAAATTACACACACACACATATATATATATATATATATATATATATATATATTAATATTATATTTATTTTTTCGGGTTTTCGGTTTTTTCAGTTTTGTTCGGGTTTTTCGGTTTTTTAAGTTCGGTTTTCGGTTTTTCGGTTTTTCGGGTTCGGTTCGGTTTGGATTTTGAACTAAATTAGGTGTTTCGGTTTTGGTTTGGTTTTGACAAAAAACCGAACCGAAACCCAAATGCACACCCCATTTATCCTTTATTTGGTACCCTTTTTAATTTAAACAAAATAAGAGCTTCCAAATTATTCAAGACTTAGTGTTTTTCCTTTTTACTGCTTATCTTATCCAATTTTCCTCTCTCTCGTGTTTTGCTGTCGCATAACATAACATGATGCCTAATGCAAGCTCAGTTACAACTTTTGCACAACAAGAAACATGCATTGAATTTTATTTGATAAGACACCAACTTGTTTCTTACTACTTCACACTCACCACTAATGGCGTCCCATCCCATCATTCATACTAGTATTTATACAAAATGAAAATCTAAAACTATGACGATCACATATATGTCACGTAGGATTAAGCCTCATGAATATTGTTTAAATAGTACTATAATATTGTGAATGTCACCTAGGATTAGCCTTCAATTATGAATATGCTTAATCCCATACAATATCAAACTAATTTAATATTTTGCAATTAAGTTAATCTCAAATAACCGAACCCCTTTCTAACATTAGTCACATTTAATTTGCGATAGTATATATGAATCTAATATGTAAAAGGCCCAATTTGAATTTGGGCTTCGAAGTTTCTTATTGGGCCTCATGAATTTAGATTATCATTTATCAGTTAGAAAAAAATAATAATAACCGTCACTATCTTTTAGAGCATCCACAACCGTGCTCTTGCCAGCGGCACGGTTGTGGGCCCGGGCGGTACTATTCATGCCTGCTCTCTGGCAAGAGCACAACACCCACAACTGTGCTCTTCCGCAAGGACGAGCACAATTAATATAAAATTCAATTACACAAAAACATTTCCATAATATTAAAATTCATTTAAAACCCACAATAAATATTACAAATGACAAATAAAATTAAACATTGCATAATTAAAATCATAAAAATTAAAAATTACATAATTAAAATCCTAAAAATTAAAAATTACATAATTAAAATCCTAAAAATTAAAAATGACACTACTCGTTGCCGAATTTCGCCCACATGTGGTTGATTAGGTCTTCTTGTAGTTGATTGTGGATTCGAGTATCGCGCATTGTGTGTCTTGTCTCGATCCTCTGGCCAACCGTCGTATGCTCGCCTCGGCGTAGGGGAGACCTCGCTGTTGAGCTTCCGGCTTCGTCCTCGTCGTAGAAGCTAGCCGCCCTCGGCCCTTCGCTGAATGAGAGATGATTTGATGTGATAAATGGATGATGAATGTGTGTATTTATAGATGATTTTGGGGGAAAAAAAATAAAAAAAAATCAAAAAAATTCAGAAAAAACGGGAAAAAAACGGCCATATTTTTGGGAATTGGAAAATATTTTTTTTTATTTTTTAGCATTATTTATAATTAAATACCGATTTAAAAAAAAAATAAAAAAAAGTTTAAACACAACGGCTATGCCGTTGACGAATGGGAGCGCGCCACGTGTGCGTCCGCTGGCACGGACGTGCTCGATACATCGAGCAGCGCCGTGCGAGCACGTCCGTGCCAGCGGCGCGGCTGCAGCGGCGGCGGTCCTGCGCCTTGCCAACGGCGCGGACGGCGGTGGCGTCTTTCGCCACCGCTGCGGATGCTCTTACGCCCAAAAAAGAAAGAGCAAAAAAAATATCAGCCAAAAAAATAAAAACAAAAAAAAAAAGAAAAAGAACTTCCAATCAGAAAGAAGCATGTCCTCCGCCACTGCGCTAACGTCTCACCTCTTTCTCCTCCACAAAACCAACGATTTCTCCCACCGCCGCCGCCGCAGCAGCTGCCGGCGGCCGATTGTCAAGCAATCGAGACTTCATCTCGTGAAATCCTCATCAAGCCTGAAGGAGGAGATCAAGGTGCCTCCTCCTCCAGCAGCGAATGAGTGGGGCGAAGTACCAGCAAGCTGGGAGAGCATTCCTCTTCCGCCGGTGACGGCGGCGAAGAGAGTGGTGCTGGTACGGCATGGGCAGAGCACGTGGAATGCGGAGGGACGCATCCAGGGCAGCTCCGATTTCTCGGTGCTCACACAGAAGGGCGAATCTCAGGCCGAAACATCTCGCCTCATGCTTCTCGATGATTCCTTCGATGTTTGTTTCTCCAGGTATTCTCTCTCTCTCTCTCTGTGTGTGTTTGTTTTCACCGATTGAGTAGTTATTAGGCAGCATTGTGGTGGTATTGAGCATGGATTTCGTCTTAATTTTGATCTAGGAATTGTGATTGGATTAGTGTTGGAGTTGATTTAATGTGAATTTAATTGTAGGTATTTAATATTGGAGTTCCTAATCTGGATTTGGTACTTTGTCGTTTGAAGAGGCGAGAAATGAAGAAAATTAATCGAATAATTTATGGTTTTTGGCTGCTGCTGTTTTCCTTAGATGATCTTTGGTTTGGTAAAAGCTTTGGCTCTTTCTAGTGAATTTGTGTGGATTATATTAGACAATGAACAAATTCCGAAGGCTGTTGTGAATTTTTCATTTTTGTATCTGTTTTGGTCCATTTGTGGAATAGAAGTGTCATCTTTGTGGTTTGAGACGTTGCAGTCCGCTGATTAGATCGAAGAGAACTGCAGAGATCATATGGAGTTCTCGCGAGGAGGAGATCATAACGGACTCCAACTTGAGGGAAATTGATCTCTTCTCATTTCAAGTTAGTAATTTGGCTGATGTTTTTCGTTTGGCACGTCTGTATAGTTTGAAATTCGCATTCAGCTTTCGCTGCTCTCTGTAGGGACTTTTGAAGAACGAAGGAAAAGCTAAGTATGGTGCAGCCTTCCGCCAATGGCAAATAGATGCACCAAATTTCAACATTGATGGTCATTATCCGGTGAGGGAACTATGGGCCAGAGCAAGAAGCTGTTGGACGAAGATCCTTACTCATGAAAGCAGATCGATACTTGTAGTTGCTCACAATGCTGTCAACCAGGCACTTGTTGCCACAGCTATTGGTACTATGTTTATTGTTTTTGTTACTCTTGTCAAATGTGAACGCCTATCGTCTTTTCTAGTGTAATAGTACAATCTATATATGTTTGGTTGTCGTTCACATTTAGGACTTGGCACGGAGTACTTTAGGATTCTACTTCAGAGCAATTGTGGTGTGAGTGTGTTGGACTTCACTCCGGATCCTGAAGGGGGTTCCCCGCAGATATGTGTTAATCGTCTCAACCAGGTATTCAAACGCATCAATTAACTCGTTTCTTATTGTCATTGCGTGATTTGTTACATTATCGGTTGAGAAAGTTATAGATGATTAAAGATCACTATAGCTTCTATGTGCTATGGATGTAGTTCTTCATTGTACAGCTTAAATCAATCAATCACTTGTTATCTGTTTTCTGTTAATCTTCAGCTGTACACGAACACGAAAGAATAATGTTGTTGTAGTTTGTTTTAAAGGTCACACACTTTAAATGTAATAATGCAGACACCAAGTTCACCTTTAGGGTCTGGAAGCTCGGCTGGAAGGAAATCCAGTAAGCGGATTATACTTGTAACTCACGGCCTCCCTCAGAACGATGTGGAGGTAATGAATTCAGTCGTTTTCTGCAACTAAGCTTTCTTTGCAGCAGCCATCTATGATCAGATTAACAAGTCCACTTCTGACTCGCCCGTTTCTTGCTCTCGTTCGTATTGATTTTAGAAGTGACGCGCTTGTCTTTTATCAGGGCAGGGATCCTTCCTCTGCAGATGCACGGATGAACATTCTTGCGATGATACAGGTATTGCATCTCTTACATCATGCTCCTTTTGCTTGCTATTTAGGGTCGATTTTCGTGCAATCGGATATTGTTTAGTTCCTTAAAACTACGAAAAACAGGCACAGAAGACTGCAGAGCTACTTCTTGATGTTAAAGTGAGAACCATTGTCAGCAGCAGTTCAAGAACAGCCCTTGAGACAGCAGATGCCATTTCCAAAGTAAGATGCTTTCTTTTCATGTAAAAGTGTGTGTGTGTGTTCCATAATCTGATATGTAGACTGTAGGTCCAAGAAGCTGCTGACTGCTTGGGAGCCGACTGTGTTCCCCGCTATGTGGAATCGAAGCAAATCCCCGACCTTGACGTCGGCAGCATTCTCAAGCAGACGAAACAAGTAAGATAGAAACCATCAAGCGTGTACTCTAGGCCATGTTTGTGAATCATGTTTGTTTTCCCCCATGTCCGTGCAGGACATGGCGCAACCCGGTTGGCTGAGGGGGTCCGAGGATCACGTGGTGCAGGCGCTGTGGGACCAATCGAGGGCCGCGTGGGGGAGTTTGGTAGGTGAACTTTCAAATGGAACATCCGAGGGTGAAGATGTTGTGGTTGCAGTTGGCCATCCAGCACTCAACATTGCAATCATGGGGCATTGCTTGAACCTCACAAAGGAATGGCTGGGATCATTCCATCTCGACGCGGGTAGCATCACCGTCGTCGACTTCCCAGACGGCCCCACTGGGAATGGCGTGATCCGGTGCATCAACTACACAGCCCATCTCGGCCGGTGGTCGATCCCGATCACGAGATCAACCATCGATGACGAGAACTTTTGAGCGTCCCACCACATTTGTAAAAATTGATCATGAGTGAGACATTTAAAATAACATTGAGCATCATAAACATAAAATGAAGCAAATATTTCATACTAATATATCACCAAAATGAAATTAACAACAAAATACAGTCTCTTTCTTCCCTCTTTCTAACCAAATCACAGAACTAAACCATTTCAGCAAGACGAGTTGCGTATCATGGCCAAAATCTTGTGGCGCATCTCTGAAGCAGTAACGGGGATCCTTGGTTCCGAACGGTATGTTTGCTGCGATCGCCCTGTCGATGAAAGTGCAATGCAATTTTTCCCATTCGTCTTGCTCGGGGATCATTTCCACTTCTACTTCGCAATCAACATTTTCCCATTCGTGTTCCTCGAAGATAATGTTCCTTAGGCGCCCGGCTTTTACTTCACCGTCGACGTATTCATGGAATACAGAGATCAGAACCTCAACTAGCGGTGTGTTCCATCTACTAGGGCACTATCTGCCATAGCAAGAAGAAGTAAGGGTTACACAACACAGTAAACTAAAATCAATAATTTCATCGGTTTGTTTTAGGCATTTCATCGGTTTGTTTTAATATGCACAGATCATCATACTTCATAATTGTTTGAGAAGAAATCCTAGATAACCCAAAATGATTTCATCTTTGAACAAAAATGGAGATTGTGTTCAGAACCAAACAAAATAGCACAATTCACAACACATCAAAACCAATAATTTCATCGGTTTGGCTTAGGCATTTCACCGAATGCATAATATGCACGGATCATACTTCATATGTAATTAACCAAAAAACAGAGATTATGTTCAACACAAAACCTAAAATCAAATAGGCAATCACATATTTTGCAGTTTGATGCGATAAAAATAGGCATTCGTTAAAGCAGTTAATCGAACACGTAATAAGCGCTGTAAAGTGCAGATAATTAAAGCTTACCCGAAGAAAGGAGGTGCTGCTTCACGTTACCTTCATTGTGGAGATCTTCTCCCCCCTTCCTCTTTCTCAAGTTTACTACGCAACTAGATGCGCAAGAACTTGTAGTAGCCATTGGTAGCTCAATATGATGTTTCCAAACGCAGATGGATATCATATATATGCAGGTGATATCAGTGAAGTGACGGGGCCAAAAACAAGAAGATTTTCTTGCTGAATAGACTGATCTATACATCAAATATAACACAGACATTAATATACCTGACATAATATAGTACTCCCTCCGTTCCCGTTTCTTTATTAATAGACGCATTTCTTTTCGGTACGGAATTTAAGAATACTGTGTTAAATAGATTGTGTAAAAAGTAAGAGAGATGAAAAGATAATAAAGTAAAATGAAGAATTACTTTTTGCTAAAAATAGAAATGATTCAATTAACTTCAAACTTCTCAAAATAGAAAAATGACTCTATTAACATGGAATAGAGGAAGTATATAATAAACCTTTATTTTTCAGGACGAGATTTTATATAGTATTGTTTTGTGAGGTAGAGAAGAGATAATAAAGTAATAGAGAAAAAAAATAGAGATAATGTTATTCTATTTTAGGAAATATTCCATTTTTAATGAAATAACTAAAAAAAATATTTTATTTTTAATGAAACAAGGGGAGTACTATGCTACGTATTTAAAACATATACGTCTAGCAAGTTCCCAATATATTCTCGCAATTATGCCCCTTTAGAGCCAAATGCGCTCCACGTTCAAGTTCCAAATTTATTCTCAAATTCTACCAATGTAGCTTGGGCACTTGAATCCATCTACAACAAATTACTCTAGAAGATAGATAGTAAAAAAAAGTGAAAATATAGAATGAAAGGTGGATATTTATATAAAAGGTAAAATTTTGAAATAAAATACAAATTATAGTAAGTCATCACAACAGCTACGTCGCACACCGAGCGGTTGGGATATCAACCTTGGCTCAGGGCTGGTAGAAGGACGTCTCTTCGTTTTAAAATATAAAGGGATATATGCGAAAAAAGTTAGTGAAATGTGAGTATAATTTTATACTACTTCAATCCTTAAAATCATTTTTTATTACTACCTCCGTCCCTGAAAGTTTGTCCCATTTTTCCATTTCCGTCCGTCCCACAAAATTTGTCCCATTTCACTTTACTATTTTTTGTAGTGGACCTCATATTCCACTGACTCATTCATACTCACATTTTATTATAAAACTAATATATAAAAGTATGACACACGTTCCACTCACTTTTACAACTCACATTTTATTACATTTCTTAAAACCCGTGTCGGGTCAACGTGAGACAATATTTAGGGGACGGATGTAGTATATTTTAGAATGTATAAGTACCAAATGAAACAAAAATTCGTAGAATGATCTAATGTAATAAAGCTATTAGTATAATAATCTTTAGATGTGTTTTGTTTAAAAACTAAAAGCATAAAAATATTTGGAGAATGCTTATTATCGAAATTACGAATAATTAAACGTAAAATGTCAAATTGACATAAACGGAAACAAAAAAAAAATTGACATAAACAGAATTATAAAAGCATAGAAAATTGCATGAATTTTAATGGCCCAATTCATATTTGGACCACGAAAAGCCCAGCAACGTTGCAGGCTGTTGTAGCCATTTTATTTTAGTGTGGAATTCTTTCTTATTTAGGAATCATAAGTTGAGACTTAGATAAGTGGGCTTAAACGGAAATGTCAAATTGTTAATAATAACCAAAACAAAATACTTTGTACTACTATATAGCAAAACAACGTCGTAACATACTCTAAAATAACTTCATTTGTTATATCCCCTTCTATATCGGTCTTTCTTTAATACATAAAAATTTATTTAATTTAGTATAATACGACTTGTTTCGTTGTTCAAAATATGATGTCGTTTTGGTTTGACGTGCGATATTGCCACATAAATAAATCATCAAACTACTTCCTCGCATAAATCTTAACTGGTTGCAAAATTAGAACAAAATAATATTTCGATAATTTATTGGTAAATTTTAAAATCGGCATGCAAAACCAAAATTGGGAAAAGTAAAAATTACCATATATTCTTAAAGTTGGGGATATTACGTTTTCGATAAAATCATACTCCTTGTTGCTTTATTATAAATAGTGATTAATCTGAAATTGTGGATTGACATAACTAAATATTTACAAATTGCGCTAACTTAATCACATCAAAACAATATCACTATTTAGAATAATTTAGACTAAGCCGAAGCACCAAATAAATATAATTGGGGATTTATTACGCAATATATAATCCATCAGTTATTTATAATAAAACAAATACCCCATAATAATTTCGAGATTTATATTTATTTTTATCATTAATTATTTTGAAATGTAAGTAGGTAGCATTTTCCTCATTATTTATTTATTTAGTAGTATTGTTTTTATTTATGGCATCTACAAGGAATGATATAAATTCATATATTAAGGTGGAGTGGGCACGAGAAAATGACTTGAGCCGGCAGCAAAAAAAATATTTTCCCAAGTTGCTTTCTTTAATTAAACTATAATACTACTAGTTATTAACTATAATTACCAGAAATTAAATTATTAGTAATAACAATGGGAAAAGGACAAACAAAATTAATGTCGACAACTTCCAAGAAGCAACAAGGCTGTCATAAACATACACTCAATAAAAAAAATTCCAATTTGACTTAGATATAATTAGTGTTCATTATCTCAGTTTAGACTTTTTTATTAAGAATTAATTAGGGGTATAGTTCGTAATTTGCACATGTTATAGCAGATATGGCTGACAATTTTCGACACGACACGATAATCTGACACGAATGCGCACGAACTTATTGGGTTGGGGTCAAGTCTTATTGGATCCGTGTCCTTATCGGGTTGACCCATTAAGAACCCGATAATTTCGGGTTGGGTTGGGTTCGGGTCGGATGCGGGTCGGATGCGGGTAACCCATTAAAAATAATATTATTATTTTTATTATTATTTAAAAATATATATATTACTTTAATTTTTTAATTTCTTACAAATTAGGTTTAAATAGTATAAAACAAATTTTAATCGCGTAAATTAGGTTAAAAATTAAGGTTTAATCGTGTAATATCAGGTTCGGGTTGTTATCGTGTCGTGTCAACCCATATTATATCGTGTCGATAACGGGTTCGTGTCGGGTGCGGGTCGTGTTCGGATTTGAAGGTAGCAGGTCGGGTTCGTGTTCGTGTTCGGATGTACAGTTTCCTTAATAGGTCGGGTTCAGGTTATGCCTTATTGGGTTGGGTCATTATCAGGTTGACCCGATAACGACCCAATCCGCACGATTTGCCAGCCCTAATAGCAGATGAGATGTCTTTTCACTGTAATTCAACTAATTAATTCATAAACAAGGACCATAAAAAATATTACTAGTTGATTTTTTCTTTATATAGAGAAAATGACATTTTAATAGCAAATGCTAGACTGGATATTTACAAGAGTGATTCTTTTTGTTAATAAAATTTGCCACTTCAACTCTTTCATGGACCTATTTTTTAAATTGGATATACTTTTAATAGGAAATGCTTGATTTTGTTACAAAACAAAATCTTTTTAAAAACATGGCTAAATCACGACATAGCCTAAATCTGGCGATCGAATATTAATTTATTATTTTCAAGATTTTACATATCTATCTTGCTGATGTTTATAGAAAGAGATGAATATTTGATCAATTTTTCTAAAGCATTATTAAGCAAGTAAGAAAAAATCAACACTGATTTATTCATTTTTATATATAAGTATATGAATGATTAATTAAAAAATAACCGCATTTTATGTTTCTTGTCCTACCACCAACTTGCAGTTTGCTTGCCTAAACATTGCTTTTATAACAAGAATTAACTCATCAAAACACTAATTATTAATTAAGCAAAAATAGGCTATTAATATTTTAATTAATGACTGGTGTCATGTCTTTATTGATATCATTGACTAGATTTTCCAATCCGAAATACCTTTAATTTGGTGAAATAGTCAAAGAGGGTACCAATCTTATTAAATTTAGTATCATAAATATAAATTAAGCAATTATAAAATTATTACTATACTAGTTATAGTTATAGTTATAATTACGATTACTTTGTGGAAAAGTTAATTCGAATCTACTGCGAACAAATACGGGAAATGATGAAAACCGTGATTTTATTTTGATATGATTGCTTAATAATAATCAAATAAATAACATAGCAAATATACGAGTTTATTCAAAATCCCATTATCTTTTCGATTGTTGCATTTCGATGAATTTGTTTTAAATCGTAATTGATTCACGCATTTATATGACAAATATATAGATCAAATTATTTGATGCCGCATTCATACAAATAATAAATATTACTCCATTACTTTAAATGATAATTATAATATAACCCGGATATGAGCTTAATAAATTATACTTAGTTCAACTAGAAACCAAATTAAATAGCAACATATTGGAGTCAATATAATTATTGATCATTTAAATATTTTTAAAGACATATAGCATCATTCGATTGATTTTTGTTCTTATTCGCTAGTTGGTTCCTTTATGTGTATATAAATGAATGTACATCAAATGATTATAGTAATTTATAATGTGGCCGTTATTATTGCTTAAACGTTTATAATTCAAGTACATTTAACACATGCATATTTATATTTTTCATTACTTCAGGCTTCTTGGATCCTATACTATATCTTTCTTTAACACGTTTTTTAAATAAGATATGAAAATTTTTAGGAAAATAAAAAAAAATCTATCACTTTATAGTCGGCATATCCTACCATCAATCCACAAGTTATAAAAATTTATCTCAAATGTAATCTTTTGAGTCAGGGGCAGAGTTAGGACGTTGTAAGAAATGGGCAAATTTATATATAAAGAAATTTTAAGAACTTGAGGATGGATATTTACTGAAAGATTAAAAGAAATAAAATTTATAATGAAAAAAAATACATATGGTAAAAAAATATGAGGTGGGGCAAATGCCCGACCTAAAAGCTTAGGTAGATCTGCCCCTGCTTTGAGTCATCCACGACCCCGCGGTCTAGTACCTCTGATATCCCGAGTTTTGTTTCTTAGATCGGCTATGGGCTCCCTTCCACATCCTGCATTTTTAACTAACATTCAACAAAGTAAAGGTAGGTAGTTTTTAGGCTTCTATTGACCTTTCAACAAGTCCATAATCATTTGCGAATTTAGTTGACCAAATAAAAATGAAATAGTATAAAGGAGTAAATTGCACAATTAATGGGGTCTCATAGCTTAGTTAAGCATGATTAATGATATCATTATATGAGTTGGCTTAGTTACATGTAGTCTATAGAGATGTGATTGCACCATGTGGTGAAGGTGAATTTTGTTCTTTTTAACTACCTATAGTCATCATTGGAATTTGGCATCAAAAGTAGGATGAGTTTAAAAAAATTATTTTATTTTTTCCTACGAAGGAGTAACTTTTCCATTTGTACTGAATATAAAAGTACAAGAGAATATCGAAAGTGGACATCACTATTGAATAATTATAGTTAATTTTGAATCCTGCATATTTCTAATTTTTCACATGTTTCTCTAATAAAATGAAACCTCAATGCTCTCAAATTTAGTCTCTATCATATTCATTTAAGAATTGCAATCTACTTGATGAATATTAATTGATGAAAATGGATAGGAGATGGAGGTCCATGCTGTCACTAATTTTATTAAATAAATTACTGTACATTCATCTCCAACCAAACTCCACCAATTCTCTTAACATTCAATTCTTTTATTTAATAAATTACTACTATACATTCATCTCCAACCAAACTCCAACAATAACAATTCTTTTCACATTTAATTCTTTGATTATGTTTGTGACTTTTTGTAGTAGATTGATTTCATTTCCCCAAAAAATCAATCTCTTTTTCTCTTCTCTTTAACATGGAAAGTTGATGAGAGCATAATTATAGCTGCACAAAATATTAGGTGATTACACCTTTTCTTTCTTTTTTCTCTTTTTTCTCCTTCTACTTTTATTAGTTAATTGTTAGTCAAAATATTGAATTTGAGAATTTCCATAGAATTAACATGGAGAATTATTCGTGCTTCAATACACATTAATTATTTAATTATTTCAAGTACAAGTGAAAATAATAGTATATAGTTAATTCATAGAATTTATATATTTAATGTATATCAATAATAATTGTCGTTTTATATGACATGTTGTAATTTACTAAGATCATATACTACGTAGTCTTTAGTTTCTTACGTTATCATCAAAATAACTAGTTTATGCTTTAATAATATAATAATATAACATGATGGCTAAAAACTAGTTAATTGAGATGTAATTATAATATTAGTACAAAAACAATCGAAAATAATATACTATACTCTATTTAATTAATAATGAAGGATTTGTATAGACGGCAAAAGGCCATCAAACAAGAATAATAATTCTAGAAGCTAGTTGGATGTTCCTTTCCACTATCAATTTTACATCATTTTCAAAAAAACATTATATAGTGCACATAGCTATTAATTAGTTATAATTTTTTTTAAAAAAGTGCTCTACTATATAGCTTAATAAACTGGCAGTAAAATTGGTTTGAGCATTTTTTTATCAAAAAAGTAAAGTGAATTATTAAAATTGATTTTACATTAAAATGATAGATTATTATTATTTTTTAAATAAAACTAGTTGAATAAGATTATCACACGAAATTAATTTTTTATATTCGATAGACTATCATATCTTATGTACTCCATTCTTCATTCTTTTAGTATATACTAGAGAAAATAACTGTAAATGAGTAAAATTTTAGATATATATATAAGAAAAAAAATTGTTTTGCTACCATTTTAAATGACCTTTTGTTAAAGAAAAAGAAAGTGATGAAAGGAAATTGAAGAAAAGTTAAAAAGAGGAAAATAAAGTGGGAGTAACTAGTTGCACATTATTCCTCCTGCTTTTGATAATAGAGTGTTTTGTAGGAGGAAAAGTGGTGGGCCACCACTTCGGTTTAAAATTTTGCTAACACTCTTTATCATTATCAATTTATAACGAGTGACGCGCAAAAACAGTCCCTGAACTATGTGTTTATCTCGCCCTTAGTCCTTGGACTTTTAAAATATCCCCATATATTTATGGACTAAGCGTTTATCTCGAAAATGGTCATTTTCATTGTTTTGGGTTGAAAATACATTTTTGAGCATTTGGGCAATTTGGTCTTTTTACACTTTTAACATTTTAAATCTGATATTATTTCAGTGATGTACTAAATCTGATATTATTTCAAAATTATCATTCTTCCTCCATTTTACTACCCTTCACTTTTTTCTTTATTTCAATATTAGATTTAATTTTATAAAATTAAATTTTAAATTTCAATTTTTAAATATCAATAAATTTTTATTAATTATTAAAATTACTATTAAATAATAAATTAATAGTTTTAATCAATATTTGATAGTGTCTAATATTTAATCAATAAGGTACGCAGCCGCCTTAGTTTTAATCAATATTTAATAGTTTTAATCATAAATAGATCATATAACACGATTTATTCTGAAATAAATATGCATCTAATGTAAGACTGATATAATTTTCGTTTATTAATTTGAAAACAATCAAAATTAACTAGAAAATTTCAACAAAAATTCTCCTATATCAAATTTTTAGTCAATTTCATAATATTTAATCACAAGCAATTATAACAACCGAACGAAGGCTAAATAGAATAGCTCTTATTTTTCCATCATGATTAATCTGTACTTCTTCAATTCAGCTGAATATTATATTAAATAACAAAAAATTAACAGTTTTAATCAATATTTATAGTGTCCATGAATTAATAGTTTTAATTTTAAAAACTTATTGATATTTAAAAATCAAAATTTAAAATTTAATTTTATAAAATTAAATCTAATATTGAGATAAAGAAACAAAGTGAAGGATGGCAAAAGGGAAGAAGAATGATAATTTTGAAATAATATCAGATTTAATACATCACTGAAATAATATCAGATTTAAAATGTTAAAAGTGTAAAAAGACCAAATTGCCCAAATGCTCAAAAGGGTATTTTCGACCCAAAACAGTGAAAAATTATTAATTTTGGCAATTTTAGAATTAATTTTGTAGTAGCTCTTTAAAATGGTCAATTATATCACAATTTTGGTATTTATTTGTTTCACAAATTTAAAGTTGAAAGAAATTATGTATGACTTGGAAGACCAAATACATGGTTTTTTATTTTATTTGTATATCACTCACAAAATTGTGAATTTTAGTAAAAAAAATGTTACTCTTCTGTCCCTATGTAGTAGATGCATTTCTTTTTTTTTTCACTCGTTTTGAATTTCAAATCTCACTCAATATTTTTCAAATCCAAATTAATGAGATGTTTGAAAAAAAATTGTCAAAATTAGGATATACTATTGACTATATTTGAAAGTTGCAATTCTGATATAAATTGATTAATTTCATGACTTTTCCATTAATTACAAATTAAGTAAAATTATGGCTCACACAAATTATTATAAAATACTCCTATTGGTGATTATATGTTTAATCGATAAAATTCAATTTTATTACATCAAACTGAACACCTTCGGAATGTGAATATATAGTGCATCTTTAAAATGTAAGCGATGCGTTTCGGATTTGTTGTAGGCTTTAGTGGGAGGTTATTCCTCAATACTTAAAACGATTATTCTGTTTTCTTTCATTTACGCACTTTAGATAATTAATAGTATGTGTAACGTTTCATGATAATCGAGCGTTAAATACATAATTAATATTGCCAAATAATACTAAATGGAAAGATGAACATAGACTATAAGAAATTAAGGTTTCATGTGACCTTATGAAACATTATAAATGTATTTTTTGGCTATAATAATAATAATAATAATAAAATGTATGCTAATTAGTAAGTACAGAAAAATATAGTGATTAAAAAGAAAAAAAAATCACTCAAATTTTCAGTTGACCTTAAACAAGAAATATCTCAATTTTGAGAAGCTGGCAGTTGATTAATGACAGATTTTGTGTAAGTACCTACAACCGTTAAATTAGCAGAAAACGAAGTTTTTGGGTTTGAGTAATGAAAACCAATTTAATAAGTCTAGTCAACCATTGTTAGGATCCAGGAAAAATTAAACTAAATTTAATTAAACAATAATTTAATCAACATTATGTTCTTGCCCACCCATTCATTCTTTAATCCTACCCACCCCCAACCTTCACATTTTTATTACCAACAAATAGTCATCAAAATCATACTCCTTCCATTAGATAATACAGAGTAAAGAATAAATGTCATTTTTTTCCGATACGAGTTTTAAAAAATATTCTCCATGTTTATTGGAAAAAACGGCCCAGGCAAAATTTTTTATATTATTATTGATGTTTCATCCACATAACGTCATTTTCTGTGTGAGTGACATTCACGTATAATTTTTCGGCTTCATAAAATTTTACCGAACAAATCTTAACTTTATTACTTTTCTATCTAATATTTAAATTGTTCGCAACTATCACACGAAAAGAATATATGGTCACCTATTGTGTAACACATCGTTCACGTTTTTCAATCAAACGAACGTTGTTTTCTTATACTAGCGCATCGCATCCATATATAAATATTAAATACAATTTCAAAAAAAAATTTGACCGTCTAATAATTGCGAATTTACAAATAAATTCATATTTATGGGGTTTCCCTATTTCATTCAATATAATTAGTACACATTTAGTTTTTGTTTCCATGTTAAATATTCGGATATCTCAGACTAAATTATCTGTCACGAAATAAATAAAAGAATCCTTCTATGTTTTCAACTCATTTCCCATTCCTTTTCTTGTTTAGAGAGAGAAAGAGAGTTCAATTCAATACTTACATATACATACAAACTCCATTGCCATCGCCATTCTCCTTCCTCTGTTTCTTTCTCCAAACGCAGAAATGAGAGATTTAGCATCGTGCTTCAGCGATTACTCGGTGCAGATTTCGGAGACATCGTGCTCGAGCTATTCTCCGAATTCCTGCATTTCCCCAAATTTAACCCCTTCCGTTCAAAATGCGGTTACTTCTCTCTACAAAGCCACGCTCTCAAATCAGAAGCAGATTCCGGTGACGCTGACGTGGAGCCGCAGCAGCGTCTCTCAATCGCTGGCGATCGCCCTCGGCGACGCCCAATCCACGGCGGTGAAGCTCACCACCAATTCACGGATTTTCCGGAAGCTGAAGGGCGCGAAAACCCTAGAATTCCACGGCAGCACGATCGAGATCTTCTACGATCTCTCCGCCGCGAGGTACGAGTCCGGCGCGGAGCCGATCGACGGTTACTACGTCTTCATCGCCATCGACTCCGAGCTCAGCCCGATCCTCGGCGGCGCCGGATCGGCGCCGGAGGCCTATCTCAGGAAATTGAAATCGGGGGCAAAAATCGCGAAATTCGCCCTCGTGTCGCGGCAGGAGCACTTCTCCGGGAACGCGATGTACTCGACCAAGGCAAAATTCCGCGACGGCGGCGCGGCGCACGACGTCGTGATCCAGTGCGGCGGCGGAGAAGGCGAGGGGATGAAGCAGCACCCGGTGCTGTCGGTGTGCGTGGACAGGAAGACGGTGATAAGGGTGAAGAGGCTGCAGTGGAATTTCAGGGGGAATCAGACGATTTTCCTGGACGGATTGCTGGTGGATTTGATGTGGGATGTGTACGACTGGTTTTCGGGCTCGGGCTCGGGCTCGGGCCCGGGATGCGCGGTGTTTATGTTCAGGACGAGGAGCGGGATGGATAGCAGGCTGTGGCTGGAGGAGAAGATGGTGAGGAAAGATGAAGATAAGCATGAGTTTTCATTCATGATCTACGCTTGTAAGAATCTTTGATTTTTCATCAATAATTTGCTAGTTTTAACAATATTCTTCTTGTTTAATTATTATTACTCGTGAAAAGAGCTTAATTCAATCTCATTTTTTTTCAATTTTATTTTTGTGATTTTAGTTAGTGTAGTTTTGCAATTTCTGTAGATTGGACATGTTATGTTATGGCCGACCATGAAATCTTCCTATTATGAAGTACTTATTTTTTTGACAAATTGCCAAAAATGATTAACTTCGGTCGTTGCATTTATTCGTATTTTTTTTATAATGAGATGTTGATGTTTTTTTTAGTGCAATGACCTTTACTCTTTATGAACGAACAACACTGTGCAATATATTGTTAATATTTGACACAGGATAATTTTATGGATATCATAATATATACAGACAATTGCTAAAGGAATTTTAAATTCAATAATTTCAAGCTAATTTTCAATTTTATGGAGTCATTTTTGTCAGAAAAATTATGAATTTTGCTCGATTTCTGGTCAATTGGTCAACTTTAAAATATGGATTAACTAATTGTATATTATTTTGATACTTTTCTTAATCATCTATTAATTTGGATTTGAATTTGAATTTGGCGAAAATTGTGTATAATTTGTAAATCAATATACTTTTGACTAGTCTTATTTTCATACTAAAGTTTATAACTTCTTGGGTGGTATACAAATATGCATAAAAATAATGAGTTTTGCTCCCCATGTTATATACTCTTTCTTTCTGACCATTATTAAATGTCACATAATTGAGCGGTTCGGATTTAAGACTCTATGAAGAAAAGTAGACAATAAAAGTTAATGGAGTGTGGGTCCTACTTTTATATATTAATTTTATAATAAAATTTGAGTAAAATTAGTTAGTGGAATATGAAGTTTACTAAAAATTAAAATGTGACATTTATTGACGGACGGACGGGACAAAAGGAGTATAATTTTCTCCAAATCCAAATTCATGAGAAAAAAAAATATCAAAATTATAGTAATATAAGTATATTTTTAAAAGTTAAAGGATTTACTAGAAATTAATCTAAGTTTATGAATTTTTATCAGTAATTTACTCTTTTTTGTATGTTCATAATCATAGTATTGTGTATGGTTTAGTGTAACTCTGCAGTGATAAAAATTCATAATTGTTGCGTTAATTTATAGCATATCATTTGTTTTTTTAGAAACTCCACATCATGAAAAGGTTAAATAAAGTGGAATCCAAAATCATCATTTCGAATTTTGAAAGTGTTTGCAATGAAGATTTGATTTGCCGTTTATGCTTTTTGGTCCTTTTTCACCTATTTCAAGAAAGCATATATAACAACCTGAAAAAGGCAAAAATATTTTACGAATGGAGAGAGAATCTCGAGGCTTCTAGTAGGAATTTAATTAGCCCATAATTTAATTGTAATAAATATTTTATGTGAAAATATAAAATAGGATCTACTCAAATTTTAATCTTTCATCAATCCCAGTACTTAATTAGGAGTAATAAAGTATTATTGTAAAAGCATAAGAGACTTCCAAAAATCTCATCGTAATTCTGTGTATTATTCTCCACATATATTTTTATATTATCTCTCTTTACATGGACCACATTTTCATGGGGTCCATTATTTTTATTACAAATCTTTAATAGAAAACCTATTTGTTTCGAAATGGCAACTGATTGTGTCAGTGCATAAAATTATTGAATTTTGGTTGTCTTCATTTAATTTCACTCCTTTTATAATTCAATTTTAATGTCATTTTGTAATTCAATTTCATGTTTATTGTCATTAATTCATTACTCAATTTGATGTCATTAATTCTTTTTTTTTTTAGGTTTATAGTTTTTGTAACCAGTTATATTTTTTTCCTTGTATATATCGTACACTACTAATGTTTGAACAAGAAAAAATAGTAGTAATTCATACTTGGTGAACTATTTATAATATTTCCAAAATTGGGATCTTGTTTTAGTAAGAGTGTTGGTGTGGTTGGAGCAATTTATGGTTAGGCCTTCTACCCATGTTGTTATGTTATTTTTATGAAAAAATTACAGACAATAGGCCAATAACTTTTTAAAAATGATTAATTGAGTCAAATACACATCAATTTCAATTTTGGCATGCAATGTTTTAATATTTCATGCCTATAGATGGTGCATTTTCTTGTTACACACATATAGTACTACTATATATTTATCACATGCTATAAAAAAATACAATATTGAAATAAAGTAGCATAAAAATGTCACATGATGGAGCTATTTATGGTTACCATGCCATCACCCATATTAAGTTTAGATATATGTCCTTACCTAAATTTTAGGACCACATATAGTTATTCATTGTATTATTTGAGACCCTTTTTACCTATTTATATTTTATCCAACTAAAAATGTGGAGTATTCTAGTCAATTATTCAAATAATACTCCATATACAAACCATATACATAATAATTAATCCCATAATGAATTTTATATTTAATAAAAATGATTTTGGACAAGTGAAGCTCACATGTTCAACGACGACTAACTCACCATGCCAATATGCCATGCTAATTTTAGAAGTAAATAGCGACCAACTTTCTCTAGCAAATTACAACTTTCCTAAAGCCTATGCATGGTCCCATTTTACATGTCTTTCTCATGTGCTACATTTATTTTTATTACTACTATCTTCAAAAAGTAGGAGTGAATATTTTAATTTTAATTTGAATTATGGTTAATTCCATTCGATCCAAAAATACAAAATTTGAGAAACTATAAATATAAATAGATGTGAAATATCCAAAAAATAATTATTTGAATTCGAACTGAAAATCTAAAATATCTGAAAATTTTAATTACTACTACTATGTTATGGACTTTTGTCATAATTATTGTTATTTTCCAAATATATGTGGCCCAATCAATTTAATGAAATGGGCCGTGTCAGTTTTTTCACAACCCGATTACAGCCTTTGAAATGAAGAACATTTTTTTCCTATCCCATATCTATAAATTATGGCCCACTTAATATGAAACATTTCTATTTAATAGGCCCACTTAATAGACTTGGGTCTAATTGATCTAAATATGGAACCAAGAAACCTCGAAAAAAAATTGTAAGTTCACGATAAGGTTAAGGTTGGAGCTTACATGATATGTGAAGGGAGAACAACCATTCACGAGTAATATGTCATCATAAAATCAATTGGCGATATGACAATCGACTCACTATATATAATTAAAAAAATGATCTTTTTATACATTACATTTTCGATTTATGACAACTCACGTGTAAATGTTTTATATCAACATGCCACTTCACACGTGAGTCTTTCGCATTTGTTTCTATTTAAACAGAATCACCCATGACTTGCCACCCCTAACGACAAATTTGGCTCAGGACTGACCAAAATCTACTAGAATTTCTGTCATTAGATATTGAAGTTGATTTCTTTTTTATACCACATCCACATTCTTGCCGTGTAAGAACTCAAATATGAATATCTCAACAATGATAATTGATACTCCCCCGTTCCATAAAAATAATCTTTATTTTTTTCATTTGATCTGTCCCATAAAAATAGCCTATTTCTATTTTGTGGCAAGTCTTTTCTATCTTATAAGATGAGCCTCATTCTTCTATCACTTAACTTTCTACATTTATAATATTTTATCAATTTTGAATTAAAACTCATGACGTCTCCAAAATCCTTATTTTATGGGACGGAGGGAGTATAATTATCAATTATAACAAAGAAAGAAACACATTATCTCACCAATAAAATCCCAAAAAGTTAAATGAAGGACCTACATGTAGAAAGACATGTTTGTAATTTGCCATGGTTGTTAAGAAAGATAGATTTTATGTTAATCAAACATGTGAATTGTCTGATTTAGAAAGTCAATATAAAATTATGTGAATCTTCACGTGATAGGGATGGCTATTAATATACTAGTATTGAATTTAAACCACAATCCACATGTGATTTTACAAATCATTAAAATAGTTAATAATCGTACTATACATTGAAAAAAAATACAAACCCATAACTATTTGAAACACGCAGCAAGAGTGCAATCGAATCGAAATAATTTTAGAGTTTACATTGTCTCGTTTACTTTTATTCGTGGCATAACTGTTTTATTGCTTTATATTTTGATTGTTGGACTATTTTGTCCATATAATCAGTTAACAACCATAAATTTATACTCAATCCGTCTAATTGAACATGACCCACCTTCCATTTTTGTTCGTCTCATCTAAGATGACTCATTATTAAATTTGAAAATATATTTATTTCTACTTTATTCTATCTCTTACTTTTACTCTATCCACTTAACACACAAAGTAAAAGTGCATAAAATCTCGGAGCAGATCATCTTCCTTGAGACGGACGGAATATATAAAAATATCAATAATGCAATTTACACAAACTTTGTGTTGATCAAAATATCAAATTGAGACTTCCAGTGATGGACAAATTAAAATATCAAACTGAGATTTCTAACAAACAAAAGTATTACTAATATTAATCTGTAATTTTACTGTAGTGTGTAACTATTTCGAATAGAATAGAAACAGCAATTCAAAACAACAAAATTAACGAATAAATAAAAGCAAACATGCTATCCAAAATTACTACAAAAAATTGCATCAAACATACACAACAAGATAACAAAAGAAAAAAAAGAAACAACAAAAAAATGAAATCAAGATAAAAGCAAACAATGTATCTCAAATCACTACAAATGAAATGAAGCATACTGCATATATGAACATGAAAACAAAGGCATAGAATAGATTAGTAACAACAAAAGACTGGACAAAATCAATATATACATATAAACAAATACTCTCATAGGAAATAACTACAAAAGGAAAATATAAAAATAAACAAGAAAACAAAAAGAAAAGACCAAAGCACACATGTCCTTAAATTAAAATGATAGTACTACCTCAAATAACATGACTGGGGTGGTGGTCCCTTAAGCATGAGATCATTGGTTCGATCTCTTTATGTGAATGTGCGAACCATTTGACCAGTCCCCTACTGCTCAATGCGCTGACCGTTGGGATAAGGTTTAGTCTTCTAGCCCTCGGCAGAAGGGATATCCTGGGAAATTATAGAAAATGATAATACTTCAATTCACAAAAAAATAATTATAGTCGTGGACGGTACGATTTTTAATGCATGTTACTAGAATTAATTCAATTGAGATTCACCGAATTAGAGTGAAAAGAATTACTACAAATGAATAGAGACTAATTTTAATGGACGACTCAAAATAGAAAAACTGAATTATATTTCGTGGACGGATGGAATAGTATAGAAAATAAAAATAGATTAATAAAATAGTTTAGTTTAGTGAAAGTGGTGACTGAAGTGTGGAATAGATGTGGATCATGCGGCCGCAAAAGGGTACCCACCATAAGCCAAAAAGTCAAGAAGCAGACGATTATCTCTCCACATTTGTCTATATGTCTCTGCTTTCAATATCCTATATCCATTTTTATTCTACACGTGCTCCTTTTCTAATTCCACTCGTGCTTAAATACCCACACCTCCACGTGTTTTATTTTTTTATTGATTTTTAATCGAACCTCTGTTTATAATTAGTATTAATTGTTACGCTATATCTTTTAGACCACAAATTTTTTCTATTGAGAAAACGAAAATCATTATTAACCGACATTATATAATGTTTGTATCGATACCATGATTTTTGTAGCCATCAAAATTGCCCCATGACTTGTTCCGGATACACATGTTTATGTATTCCCTACTATTCTAATAATGATTTTCATGTCACAATAGTATATTCTATCAAGTTAATCGTTATAAGAAGATCTCTTAGATAGTTACATAGTTGAATAACTTTTTCTTTCAAGAGAATAAAAAGCAATTCAATATATACTGTGCACATAACTCGTGAGATCGGACACACTGAAGAAGGTCGTCGTTAATAATAGATGACAGATGACGAACAGAAAGAACCACAATCCTTAAGGTTGTAACAAAGCTATTGCACTGCAAGATCGACAACGACTCCAAAAGCGTGGAGTTTTCGGCCCTCATATGCCGCTGATGGAGTCAATCGACCCCATAATTCCATCAGAATCCGCCACAATCATGAAAACCCTTATTTCTTGATCTTTATATCTCAAAACATAACATCACAATTATCAAGTGATTTGCTTGAAATTTGAACCCTTAGCAAATACTACCTCCGTCCCCTTAATATTGTCCCACTTTGACCCGGCACGGGTTTTAAGAAAAATGTAATGGAAAGTGAGTTTGAAAAAGTTAGTGGATTGTGGGTCCTACTTTTATATATTAGTTTTATAATAAAATATAGGTAGAAATGAGTTAGTGAAATAAGAAGTCCACTAGCAAAAATTGTAAAAAGTGAAATGAGACAAAAATGGGACAAAATGAAAATGAAAAAATGGGGCAAATTTGCATGTAGTAGTAAGAAACACAAATATACACATCAAGTAAATAAAAAACATTTTTAATCAAAAAATTCAAAACATGACGACCATTACTGTGCAATATATTATGTCATAGGTCACATCATATTTAGTTTTTTTTTCAAAAGTTCATCAACTTTTTTTTCTATTTCACACACACACATTATATATATGCCCCCTCTCTCACTCTATCCTCATGCATAATCAAAATTCAAACTCACATTTGTCCCAATATTTCTCATTCAATCCGAATGCAAAAATGGATCTCGCACGCCGCCATCACTCTCCTCCGCCGGAAAAACCAACTCCGGCAGGGAAGAAACGGGCGGGGCGGAAGGTGGTGCAGGAGACGCGCCACCCCATCTACCGGGGAGTACGGCGGAAGAACGGCGGGAAATGGGTGTGCGAGGTTCGTGAGCCAAACAAGAAATCAAAAATATGGCTAGGGACCTTCCCTAGCCCCGAGACGGCCGCGGTCGCCCACGACGTGGCCTCCCTGGCCCTGCGTGGGGACCACGCGCCGCTCAACTTCCCGGAGGCCGCCGCTCGGCTCCCCCGCCCCCGGTCGGCCTCCCACCACGACATCCAGCGGGCGGCCTCTGAGGCCGCCCGGGATTTCTGCCCTATATGGACGTCTCAGTCCGCCAGGGTGAGTTCCCGAGATAATAAAATAATAATAAATTCACCAGACACTAATTCGTCTAGCGAAAAGGACGATTCTGTTGACCTTGGTCAGACAGAATCGTCTGAGGATTGTTGGTCGGGCGGATTTGTAGACGAGGAGGCGGTGTTTAACATGCCGGCGTTGCTAGATAGTATGGCGGAGGGGATGCTTCTAACTCCTTTGGGTATGAAGAAAGGGTTCAATTGGAGTGAATATGATGATGAGGTGGATGATCAAGCCATGGAGTTGAATTTGTGGGTGAACTAGTTGAGTTTAGGGTATAATGATTATAATGGTTTCTCGTTGTCCTAGTGATCCAATCCTAATCACTGGTTGAGGTGAAATTTCTTACTAGTTAAGTTGTATTTCATCGTCTTTTGCGATTTATGAGATTTGCCTCTCATTTTTTTCGCAATTGTATAATTTTAAAAAAGTATCAATAAAGTTTGTTTTGATTGATTGCTTGAATGACGTCGTTTTGTTACGCAAAATATTGGAAATGTTGTGATTTTAAAAGGGTAAACTATACTCCCAATTCTAACGTTGAAAATATGTGAGAATTATAACTTCGAGTAAATTAACACATTAAAAATGGAAATCTTACAAAGTAGTAGTAGTAGTACTTTTTTATGCAAGAAGTAAAGAGTGGTGAATATATTTCTTGATTAATTAATGGCATACATAGATGGACGGTATCATGATAGTATATTATTGGTTGATAATAATTACTCTACAACACTAGAAACAATGAATATATGTGACGATATGCCATCAACAAATATATTAATCGATCAATTTTCTTTCTTAAATTTAATTCCAGTATTAAATTATCGGTAAGTTCTGTTAAGCCACCTCGATTTCTTTTTGAGAAAACCCTAATAACTTTTTTTGGATTTCACTTAACATTAATTAAACAAACTTATACACTTTTCGATTAATTTAACATGCATGAGTAGGTCGTATAATATAATTGACAACTCTTTCTTAGCAATAATATCCACAACATATTTTTTTGATGCAATATTGACTAAATATTTTTATAATCGAGAATACCATATTTAAACTAATTAATACTGTAGTAGGAGTATTAAAATACAAGACAAAAATTTTGTAGATTTTGAACCAAAAAAGATAATACTAGAATTTAAAAATAGTGGAGTTGGCACAACATATTTTACTACCGTCCCATGCAACTGACTTTCACTATTATTTATTTTAATTCCATAGTATATTAAATAATCGGTAAGTTATCTTTCGTAGTTTTGATTTAATCCATTTTCTATATATATAAATATAAACTGAGTAATTACATCTTCTCCATTTTTGAGATATCGAGTAATTATACTGAAAATTATTAGTCAATGAGAGAATAGATGCGTTTATTATTTTTTAATTAAAAGTAGTAACTGAGCACTTCAATCTAGAATATACAGTTACATAGACCATATTTGATTACAAAGTCGGAAATTCGCACGTGGTTGTAAATGAATACATAATTTAACGTTCACCGCATTTAAAAAATAATAATAAAAAAAAATGAATACATAATTTATAAAGTTATGGCTAACATATGAAAAAATATACACGTGGACCTGAAAATCATTCTTGACTTTTTAAGTATTGGCATTTTATCTTTATATTTAAATTTTTAAATATAGAATATTCCTTTCCACATCTTTTCATCAGTAGTTTCCACAACAAACGTGAAGCTGCACCCTACGTGAAAAACACCTACCTACCTCACTCTCACAAACTTAACTACTAGTATTAATTTATTAAAACAACAATAATTTTATTAAGATACTACAGTTTAAATTATGATTTACTATCTTTTAAAAAATTATTAAGATTTACTTAATAAGTTATTATAATTGATATGATAACCGTACTAGATAATAATAACACTATTGCATTTGTTTTTAATAAAATTATACTCGTATTAAACATCTAAATTTGTAAGAAACTTAAAATAAGAAAGAAAAAAATAATTAAGACAAACTAGGAAACAAAAATCTTGAAAAATTGCAGGATTAAAAAAATTACACAAAAAAATAAAAAAATCAAGAATAAAATTACTTTCACATAATAGATTCACACCAAACAAAGAGGCCCTACATGTTTACTCCACATTGTGAACCACAACTATTGATAAATTTAATGTGTATTGAGGAGTTTTAGCCATGAAAAAAGAATATCTTAATGGTCCTATTTTATAGAATTTTCAGAAGAAATTACATGATATGGCCGGTGAGGGTGACATGCCTTATCAATGAGGCATTCATTATCAAAGAAAAGACACAAAACAACAAACACATGCATTTTTTAGGTCTTAATTATTTTCACATAAATTGGGTATCAATCAATAGAGTGAAGTGTTGACTACTTTACTTCATTTTTTGACATAACAATGGGATTTTATTTTCCACTTCAATTTACTTGGAAAAAGGGGTACCATTTCCTTATAGTTTGGGGTTAAATATCATACACTCATTACTCAATCCATTTCGATTTAATCAATTTGTATTCCTTTTCGAGAGAATCCTAAACTAAACTAATTAATTACTCTTTTGATAAAACAAAAACAACTCTTTTAATCTCATCATTTTATTAATGTCCTATTATACTTTATTTTCTCTTTTACTTTATTTAATACGAGCACAAGCACATAATATCACTGAACACTGTTTTCTTAATTCTATTGTTGAAAAAACGAAGTAATAAATATATTTCAACCTTGTAATATATCATTTCATCACTTGATGCAGTTGATGTTCATACTATAGTATACACGCGACATGCATTGATGCAACGAGTACAAACTTAAAGCACGGTGGGGCAACGCAGCAAAGCAAATGGATAGCTTAGAAGCCATGATGAGGCTAAAGTACTTCTCTCAACTCAACATTCCGAATCTATTCGACTGCATCACTTAAACTAATAGTAGCAAAGATTAATCGACACTGGTATTCTTGGTTACACCTGATAAGATGCCCGACTTTCTCAGCCGTGAAGCTCGTTTCCGGTGGCTGCGCCCTTGTCTGTGTTGCTCCCACTCATGGGCACCTCTAAGCTCCCTATTGCCGCATGCTTCACAAATGTATTGAGTCCAAAGGTCTCTATCAGCCAGTTTGGTCTCTTGGACATCTCTTTCGGTAGCTTCTGCGATGGCAGGTGTAGTAAGGAAAGATTTGACGATGTTAACTGATGGTTCCACCACATTCACAGACCATGAATTGTCGGAAGCACCTGTAGAAACGGGACGTCTCAGTTTATACTTGCTAATGCATGAAGTGAACTCGATCCCCATGGTTCTAGTGTAGGTTACAGAGATTGATGTACAAAGACTGGAAATGATGTGTACCTTGCAAGCAACTTGTGACATCAACAAAGTGTATGTTCCAGCCGAACAGCATTTGAAGTCGACTGATCCGTCTCTTCTGTTGAGGAAACAGTGAACAGTTGGTCAAGTTCAAACTTAGCAAGAACGATACAGCAAAACCCATGTATCAACAGCAAATGCCAGAAGACAGTGAGTGGCATAAACTCTTTGAGAAAGGTTTTGAAAAGTATTATAGGTTCTAAGGATATATGTTAGATGACGAGAAAATAGAATTCTATTCAAGTTCGAAACCAAGTACAAATATACACCAAAACTCATAAAAAACATGGAAGATGCACATAAGATAATTCACTTACTTGCCGACGAACAAGTCTTCTGGTATTCAATTTCACTTTCTCAACAGCTTCTCTTAATTTGAGTGTCAGTTGGTCTTCATTGGAGGAATTCATGATATGGTGGATATTTTCTTTGAGCAGCTCTGGGCATGCAGGCAACTCCTGGGATTGTGAGTTCCAACAATTTAGGAAATCCTCAAATTCCCGGACTCCTATTGCCTGCCTTAGCCCTCGTGTATAATCTGCATTCGACTTGTAAATATCACAAACTTCTTCAAAAAGACCAGTGGAAACCATGATATCTACTCTTTGGTTGACATATAGATCCAATGCCGGGAGAGATGCATCAACACAAATAAAGCAGCAATCGTATCTTAAACTATCAGCTTGACCCCAGTTCTGCCCTGCCACATTCCAAATTAAGAAACTAAATGAAAACTATACGATCCAGTCAATGCTATCACGATTGAACACGAATCTGGATAGGAAATAGAGTAGTTTCATGACAGGACATATCTTCAAAGTATTAACTCTACCATAGTTTAAGAAATGAAGCGTGGAGTAGAAAGTACCTGCATGGTATTCCCCTGGAAAAGCTTACTTGGAAGAACACCAAGATGTGAATATAAAGTAAGATATTGTTTGATCTGCAACAACCACATACATATGTGATTGTTAATCTCACTAGTTTTACAGAAGAAACCAAGGACAGCTAATCATACGAACTCACGTGAATAACCAAGGCTACAGCTTAACAACATTACAGTTTAGCATCTTGAGTACTGTCTCCAATGCAACTTCCCAATGAGAAACGATTAACTTGAATAAATATAGTGTGATGGTACAATCAATCACCTTCCGGTATCAGAACCAATTTTACAATATTCAGGACACCCTATATATGTGTCATTGTCGCATATAGACCAACATGAAGGCAACACAAAGGGTAAAAACGCGGAGTAAAGCTAGAAAAATTGATGAATGCGATCTCATCATCTTAAGAAGTTTCTCACCTTCCTCTGGTCATTTGGATGAATTCTGTTAGCTGCAACTGGATCAAGGTCCTTAAGACGACTGTAAGTATAAAGACAATCTTCGTCTGGTGATTCAAGTTCAATATCTGGTCTCTCATTATCTCCAATAAAGAAAAAGAAATGCTATCCTTTAACACTATTGATTAGGTAATAAATTGAAAGCAACCAAAATTCTTCTTACCATGATTATCCATTAAACAGTTTGCTTCGAGAGGTTCTGCATTGTCGTCCAACAGGAACCGGCTTACAAGAGCCTGACAAAACAACACAGACTTATCTATAAGGTGGAAACATGATGGCCTAAGCAGATGAGTAGAAAAGGCAGATTCTCATATTCACAAAAATACAATGAATAGATGATAGTAACAAGGCAGTTTGATGATGATTGCACACGAAGATAGATCGAGACAGAAGCTGACCTGGATATAGTAATTTGTTCCTCCGACGAGAACAGGCAAGCAATTACGAGACCAGATCTCATCAATAAGCTAAAAAGCAAATTAGACACCATGTAATTAGTACTTGAAACTGCAGAAGATTGTCATGAAATTACAACTACATATTAATCAGTCATGTCATTATACAATAGTTTTCCATGAAACTGAGACCAAAATCAAACGGAAATGACTAAAACAAGAAGAAAGAGGAAACGAGCTGTAGTGATGATGATGATGATGATGATGATCATCTCACCGGAATAGCAGAATCACGAAAATCTTTAGCAGTGAATTCTACATTTGGAGAAATTGTCCCCAGCAGGTGATGTGGAACTCCTGTTAACAGTAGATACAGAAACACACACACACACACACACAACCATAATTAGCAAATGAATAACTAAAGCTCCATAATTTAGCACTGAAACAACCTTTTTGCTCATCAAAAGGAACTTTATTAGTAAGAACATCCAACCCTTGATAAACCTAGGGCAAAATCGTACTTATCAGTAACCTGAAACCGCCATACACTTCAGTTAACAAATTTAAGCAAACAAAAAAAAGCAGTACCTGCATGGAATCGGCACTGATTATTTCAATCGGAAAGTGAGATGCAAGGTCTATCGCCAATTTGGATTTGCCTGATCCTGAGGCGCCGATAATCACCACGATTTTGGGCTTTGAATTGGATCCACTGTTAGGATTATAACCGGATGATTTCTCTCCGGGCGAGATTGTAGTCTCCATAATCGCGCTTCCGCCGCTGCCTCGCCGCCGTTAGGGCTATTCGCCGGCGAGAATTTGCATAGGTTTAGGGATGAAGTATCGATAAAAGGGCCGAGATTATTTCTTTTGGGCTTGATATGAATATTATATTTTGGCCCAACTACATGCTCATTGTTACTTATAAATAACTACTCCATATGAATTATTATATCTGAAATCAAGATCAAGTAAATAATTAATCATAATTCATATGATAGGCAGATAGCATATGGCGCTATTATTATAATTACATGAAATTTTGTTAAATTACAATCTCATTTCATGACTTTTAACATTAGTCACAAAAACAATGAAGTTTTTAATTGTTTGCAATAATCATAGGGCAATTATTTTAGGTAAAATAGTTCGTCAACAAGGTAAAAAAAATGTTTGTTTATGCATAAAAGAATGTTATTTTAGGCAATCAAAATTTTCTACCGGGAGTAATTGATTAAAAAAAAAAAACTTAATACTAGTTTTTTAGTTAAACTTTTTAAAATTAAAGAGGATTGAGAATTTAATCAAATTTGATGATTATTAAATTAGTGAGTTGTTATTTGAGAATTATCTTAAAATGAGAACTTATTAGGTATTGTGTTGTGAATTGATATACTATCTATTAACAATTGATTTAGTTTGTGTCTCCAACTAATATATCATGTGCTTATATAAATTCTTACATTCTCA
This sequence comes from Salvia splendens, assembly GCF_004379255.2. Classification (NCBI taxonomy): domain Eukaryota; kingdom Viridiplantae; phylum Streptophyta; class Magnoliopsida; order Lamiales; family Lamiaceae; genus Salvia; species Salvia splendens. The sequence goes on from NC_056038.1 coordinate 2,131,615, forward strand.
TTTTAAGATAGTTATGAATTGAATCAATCCCTAAGTTAATTTGAACCTTTACATATTATTTGTATTTAAATAGACAGTGGCAAATCTGACATTAATGGCCTAAAAGCAGTTAATTATTTTATTGAAATCCATTATATCTAATCATAGTATCATCTGTATTAATTATCATATGCTGCTGCTTTTCTGAAAGATATTTTGAGGAACTGTCGAACTATTAAGTGAGCTTTTCAATCTTAATCACAAAAATGGAAAAAGAAATCTTCACAATCAAACAAGATGGAAACCTTGAAAAAGAAGATAATTAGATGAAGAACACAAGAAAACTAAAGAAAAAAACAAAGGGATAATTCGATTCTATATGTTCTTGCAGAGCTCTTCTAGTTTACTCGATCTCAGCTTCTCGCTTTCACTCACCAACTGCAAAAATCAAACAACATCAACAACAAATCTGCAAAAATTGAAATCAGTAACGCAAGAGCTTCATCTACCTCTGCTAATTTCGCAAGGAGTTGCGCCTTTTCCTTTTTCTTCTCATCGAAAGCCTCAGCCGATTCTCTATACTCTTTCTCCTACAAAATCAGAAGAAAGAGATAAATCGATCTGGAAATCGGAGGCGAGAATAAGAAAAATCGTCAAATCATCAAATCAAACCTTCTTCTGACAGTTGATCCCCAAAATCTTCACATCTCGGTTCACGATTTCGACCTTTTTGCAGATCGCCGCAACTTCCTTCCGCATCGGATCCGTCACGGAATCGAGCTCCTAATCAGTCACGGATCCCCAATCAATCGATAGTTCCTCTCGATCTACAACTGACGAATTGAAGAAAAAACTTACTGATTGGATTAGGTGGAGGCGCTTGGCTTCTTCCTCGACGCGTGTGAATTGCGCTTGGAGTCTCTCTCTGATCTGGCTCCGCCGCCGCTCGATCTCCTCCTCCTTGGCGCTGAAGGCGGCGAGGGCGGAGTCTTGGTCGGGGAGCGTAGGGACGTCGTCGGTCTCTGGTGTTTCGATCATCTCTGACATCTTCTTCTTCTGCAAACACGGCATTGTTTGTGACTGTTTCTGCTGCTCCTCTGTTGTCATTGTGCTTTGTGAAGTCCAATTTCGATTCTCCCCTTATTTAGATTTTTCTTCATTAGTGTAACTAATTTAGTAGTAGTAGTATTATATTGTAATCAAAAGTTAGGGAAAATATCAATGAGCTGGACAATATAAATTTGTATTTTTGCTTTTGACATTGTTCTTCTTCACAATGCTTTTGTGAAATATCCCAATTCGTAATAATGGTGATATTCGGTGATAATTTTGTACGCAACACGAAAATCTGATACGAACCCACGATTGAATTATTTATTGGAATCCGATAATTTTGGATTAGATTGAGATCGGGTTGGATTGGGTGGCCATTAGGACCTCGATTCCAAAGCCCAACAAGCTTTTTTCATTTAAATTTGTTTGTTTTATATTAGATGCATAGTAGTACTTCTTATTGTATTATAATTAAAATTAATCGAAAAAATAATTTATGCAAAATATGTAATTTTATTTTTTTAAAAGCAATTAGTGTCTTTGTTTTAGAGATAAAAAGGCTTTATTTTCTTGTAGGTAGGGAAATAAAAGCCCAGCCCGAGCTCGTTATGAAAAGCCCATAGGAAAAGGAATATTATTCTCAATATTTTAAAATAAGAACAGAGAGAAGTCACTTTAACATACAAAGCATATGAATAATTAACAATGTAATCAAATCATGAAGTACAAAAATCTAATGCAAATATGTGAGATAGAGACAGGTTCAAATAAAAACTCATTTTTATTGCATTTTCAGTAATTCAGTCGCGAAGGCTTACTATGAATGAGAATCATTTTCAGTCCTTTGACCGCGAGTTAGATCAACGTGTCAATATTTCTAAAATTTCATTATGATAAAGGAATATGTTTATCACAAGAATCACTAATAAATACCTGTTTATTTATAAACATGCACATGTTAACAATAATGTGTCTAAAATATGAGAAGGGAATAAATATAAATAACTAATAAGGCAGTGATAAAATGCAAACTCATATATTGTACAAACTTCAAACTATGATCTTGACCGTTACAAAATATCAACAGATGACAAAATAGTAGCAACAGAAAATGTCAACACAGTGTCAACACAATATCAACGCATCATCAACCGTTGACACTGTGTTGACATTTTCTGTTGCTACAATTTTGTCATCTGTAGACATTTTGTAACGGTCCAGATTATAATTTGGAGTTTGTACAATAGTTAGAGTTTGCATTTGATTACATTCCTACCTAATAAATTTCATTGTGATAAAGGAATATGTTTATCACAAGAATCACTAATAAATACTCCCTGTTTATTTATAAACATACACATGTTAACAATAATGTGTCTAAAGAATGAGAAGGGAATACACATAGTACACTGCATGGATGCACCAAAAATACCACCAAAAATTCATAAAATTTCATCACAAAACTTTAACCAACTAACAAAATAAAATGCAATGTCACACAACTACAACAACCACTATATAAGCTAGAGAAAATATCAAAAGGGAAACAATATTATTCCTATCCTATAATATTTATGATACTTATACTCCATCATTTGTTTCTTCTTCAACTGTATAACATGCTCTCCTGCATTTTTTCTGTGCTTTCCTGCCAGTATTTGCTGACAGAAATCGGGGGCAAATATACCACCAAAACAAAGCAAGCAAGCAATCTTGTGTACATTTGTTTTTTTGTAAGGATACAAATACAGGAATGTGAGAGGCTGAGAGATGCTCATCATCATAAGTCAAGAACTTGGAACAATGGTGCCAACGTATCCGAGCCCCGCGATTGTGAAGGTGATGACTTGAAGAAACAGGTATATGAAGTAGCAGTTCTTCCCATACATGAAGTCATAGCAGCCACAGATGAAGAGAAACACAGCAAATCCGAGCTCGTGCAGGTTGATCCTGAAATAAACCAACTGTTTTATCAACATTTCTGTTCTTGCATAGGTGTTTAATCATGCTTCAAATGTAACAAACATTCTTACCTATCTCCTAGCAACTTAGATAAGGATATTTTAGATGCTATTTTGCCTGCTTTGCTGTTCTTGAGTGTGTCTCCGAGTTTCTCAGTCACCACCCATTCATTCACCCTTGCAGCCTCCAATAGACCGATAAATGTGGCCTTTGAGCGATGGAACGACATCACATTCTCGAACAGTACCCAATAGAACAACAGATGAAATGACCTGAGTGAAAAAAAGGTTTTAGTGATTTTGCTCATCAGTATTTATTAGAATGGTTAACTTATGTTAGAATGTGTACCTTGGAGTCCCGACTGAGTTGAGGGCCGTGATTATGCAGGGAAGGTAGATGGCTCCCCATTTAGGAACGTGGACTTCTGGGACGAGGATTGACAATGGAAGAACAACGCAGTAGAAGAAGAAAGTGAACAAGTGAGCTATGATCTTTCGAACGAAAAAGAAGCTGTAGATCACATAGAACTTCTTGTACAAAGTGACTTTCTGCATTCTCAAACAAACAGTTTCTTGATATCAGTTAAGGGTTAGGAAAAGATGAAAAAAGAGACATTCTTGAACTAAACAAACCTTATTTGTTGCAATGTCCACCACCATTTTCCTGAACAAATTGGCAGGGCCACAAGACCACCTGTGCTGCTGGAACCTGAATGCTTTGAAAGTACTTGGGAGTTCACTCTTCACCTATTGTTATGCAATAAAAATTAGTTGAGTGCGTTCGAAGATAAAGAAAACGATGAAAATGAAGGAAACTATGGCTATAGAAAATGTACTTGGAGGTCTCCTAAGTAGAGAAATTTCCAGCCCTTGAGACCAGCCCTAACAGCAAGGTCCATGTCTTCCACTGTGGTCCTGTCCTTCCATCCCCCGGCCTCGTTTATGGCCGCGATCCTCCATATCCCTCCGGTTCCTGTGACATTTCCGCATTATTAGCCATCGCCGTTTATTTCTATAAACGGCTGTGGTGGTCTACATAGTCACTACACTCATTTGCCACCCAAATCATCACTAGAAAGTGGGAAGTTTTTTAGCAAATGATGTCTCTTAGTAGCAAAGGAAGTGACCACATTTATGATGGCATCATTTGTTATCATTCATCACAATAAATATTCTCGCTAGGCTGCATAATCTTACACAGTTATATGCATAGTTCGTTTTTTAAACATCTAGACTACATGAGCAAGAACATTAAAATAAAAGGGGCTTCTCATAAAAAAAATCCCAACTTAGAATAAAGGAACGATAGTATGATGCTTGAGTCACAATTAAAGCATTACCATTGAAGCCAAAGAATGCATGAGTGGCTGATCCAACTTCTTGCTCAACTTTAAAATGGTAATCCAATGACATTTCTTGCATCCTCGTCAGCAAGCATTCGTTTGAATTCACTGCAAATTTTTTTTTTACTAATTTAGTACTAGAGCAAATTAGAAAAAAAAGTCAAAAGCCATTTCATTATTAAATAATCACACAAAAAATGAAAATAAAAACAGGAAACAATAGGGTACTTTAATTCTGACACCACGTGACACGACAGCTAATCGATGCCACGTCAGACGTTGACAATCTGGCTATGTCACTGATGGTTGATTCTAGTTTTTGCTTGTTTAATTTGTCGGTGTTGACAACTGGGGTAAAAAAACAATAGGCTAATTAAATCTAGCCAGTGCGGCTCCACCATTGGTGTCTGCGGCTCTGCACAGAGCATCACACCACGTGGGTGAGCGAATTCCCAACTATAGCCCTATTCACTTGTCGGTTTAGGGTGGAAAGGACCAAACTGCCCCGAAAATTATGCGACTATCCATCTAGGATTAAGTTGTGAGATTATTTTAGTTGAAGAGGGAGGCTATGACTAATTATCATGAGACTATCCATCTAGTATTAAATTTCAATTTTATGAACCAAACATGATATATATTTAATCATGAGATTTAATCTTGCCAACCGAACACCCCCTAGGTACCCAGAAAGGATACTTTTATCTTACTGCTCCACACATCGAGAAAAGCGAATTTTGTTGAATAGTTCCTACGCCTAAATTCACGTATTATTTATTCTATTGAACAACTTAACCCCGCCAATAATAATTCATGTAATTATTCAAGATTTAAATCGACTATATTTTTTCAATTGAACAACAGTTATATGGCTCAGTGTCAACACCATCCATAGCTACATAGGAAAACGAGTTATTCTACTCAATAGCTCATGTTACTCTGTTTGACTAAAATTTAGAGTGTAACATTTAAATGCGTCGTGCTAACCATAACTAGAATATAAAAATAACTTACAATTAAGTAATTCTCACACTCCGCCATAAAAGCAGTGACTTGTATATTCTCTTTTATCTATTTAATGGAGTATAAAAAGAATTGAAGAAGTAAATGTGTTGATTTTATATCTTATATGTCTGAATTATTTATTAAAAATCAATCCGCAAGGAGAAACTAACGCCGTGAATTGTGGTGGTTAATAAAGAGGAAAGCAGGCATAAAACGGCCCCACGGCGTGGGGAATCCCCCGTCAAATGGGCCCCACCAAAATAAGATAATTTGTGCACCCTATACTATATAAATAAATTGATGTTACTATTGAATTCACTAACACCACCGACACTTCACGTACACAACAACTTACCTCAAATAATATTTAAATTAAATCAAAATTTTGTGACATTTTCATACTATAAATTGTGAGCATAAGTGGACACCTAAATTTGTTTTAACAGAGATTATATATTCTAGTTTGGAATTCAATATTTTTTTAATGTTTTTTTATAATGATAGTAGCTTTATAATAGTGATGATATGAATAAAAACTACTCCTTGGTAAAGGATGGTAAAGGCTTAAGTCGTTTGTTGTTTTTAAATATACCAACCAATGATTATGAAACGCATGTCCAACAAAAACAATTAAGCATATAATCAAGATAGCGCGGCTTACCGAATCGCCAACGGGCCTGAACGAGAGCAATGTTGGGGTTGTGGATGAGGAACGGCACAGAACGTCGGAGAAAATCAGGCTCGGGCCGGAAATCTGCGTCGAAGATGACGACATACTCGCACGGTTTAACGTAATCGCGCTTGAGCCCTTCTTTAAGTGCTCCGGCCTTGTAGCCGCCCCTCGTCTCTCTAATTTGGTATGTGATATTTATGCCTTTGTTTGCCCATCTTATGCACTCCCTCTCAACCATATCCTAAAAGAAATAAATTGCAGTTTTCATTTAAATTTTTTGGCTAATTATTATCTTTGGTAATACTCCCTCCGTCCCGGACTACTTGCACTTATTTCCTTTCTGGGCGTCCCAAGTTATTTGCAATATTTCCATTTTTAGTAAAAATTTTCACCTACAGCCGTAATATTTGACTTTGCTATACACTCATTCCTTAATCTCCGTGCCGAAAATGAAACGTGCGAGTAGTGCGGGACGGATGGAGTACAAGGATAAAGCAATTAATGAGGCAACATTCACTAATTATGGTTTGCTGTCAGGGTTAGTTACAAAATGGTTGCACATCAATAAATGTGAAATCATGGCAAAAAACTATATAACTAAATAAAAACTTATTGTGTTTCTCTTTCAGTAGAAAATGAAAAGTACAAAAATGAAAAAGCTTCAATGGCGACGAGAGCGTAATGATTGAATTTTATGAAGAAATCAAGTGACAATTTGAGTAGAAGAAGAAGAAAACAATTCAATTCCAAAACTGTTAACTACAAAAAAACGAATTCCTAAATCAGAACTTTTGAGTTACTCGTTTCATCCAACCAATTGAAATCCCTACTTAAGACTTCATCATCTCTCTCTCATCACACATACCTTGACGATGGGATCAGTGGAATCATCTAGAACCTGGATCACAAGCCGATCAGCAGGCCACGAGAGATTGCAAGCTGCGCCAATGGAGATCTTATAAACCTGCCGACAAAAAACACAAAACAGAGCAACAATTCGTGAGTTTCTCACACATACCCGTGTGTGTGTGTGTGTGTGAAACGGAGAAGAGAAACATTACCTCTTTTTCATTGAACATGGGGATCTGAACAAGGACGATAGGGTAACCGGCGTTGCCGCTCTCCAAATCGTCCTTCATCGGCTCATATCTGTAGCGCTTCTCCGGCTTCTTCCAGAAGAGGTGGACCAGGACGATGACGACGCCCATGTACAGCCGCTCGATGAACACCATTATCGACATCGCCAGGCAAATGTAGACGCAGACAGTGAGCAGCGGTACGATCAATGGCGCCTTGATTAGCTCCCAAAGCAGACCGATTTGCCCCGCGATGTCCGGCGTGTAGCCTTGGAACGACTCCGGTATGAAATTTTTCCCCGAGATTTCCGCCATTGTTGCTCACTTTTTCCCCCTTTTTCAGCTGAGAAATGAAAAAAAAAACAGGGAAAATTGCTCTGCTCAGCTTCTCTCCCTCACTCTGGATTACTGAAACTCAATAGATCTACTGCGACTCCATGAAATTGGAGAGTTTCAGATCCAATTTTTTGCCGGCAATGCTTCTGCGTGTCCTCACAACAGAAGAGAGACGTCAAAGCATTGCGGCATTGTGAGGAGAGAGAAGGAGGAGAGAGAGCAATGGTGGTGAGGGAGAGAGTGAGGAGTGAGGGGATTTATAGTCGTTATTTGGTTTGATTAACGACTTCTGCTTTCTAAGAGCATCCGCAGCGGTTGAAGGACTGCGTCCGTCCGTACCAACGGCACGGCACCCGCTGTCTGCCACTGCGCTCTCGCCCTTGCGTGGCGCTGCTCGATGCATCGAGTACGTCCGTGCCAGTGAGCATTTGACGTGGCGCGTTCTGATTGGCCAACGGCATTTTCGTTGGAAATTCATTTTTTAAAAAATAAAAAATAATACAAAAAATTTTAAAAAAATATTTTCATATTCCCAAAAATATGACCGTTTTTTACCGTTTTTCTGGAATTTTTTTTATTTTTTCATTCCCAAAATCATCTATAAATACACACATTTATCATCCATTTTTCACATCAAATCATCTCACATTCATCTCTCATTCATATTTTTTCATACAACTTATCTACGCCTTCCTCTCTCACTCAAACCCTCTCAAATGGATTTCACCAATCTCATTGCGGAAGCGGAGCGCGAAGAATAAGAATACTATGAACAATATCGTGTCGCCTATGAAGCCTATGTCACCGCGAATATCCTCGCCCCTCCTCCTCGACCAACTAGATCAACTCGCCGCTACATCCATCGTGACCGGAAGGGAGCCAACGAAAGGCTCGTTGCCGACTATTTTTCCGACCAGCCACGGTTTCCGGAAGATTACTTTCGACGTCGTTTTCGCATGTCAAAACGCTTGTTTATGCGTATTGTCAACACATTATCCGCCCGTGTTGAATACTTTCAAACAAGTACAGACGCAACCGGTCGGCAAAGTATCTTGGCGTTGCAGAAGTGCACGTGTGTCATCCGACAACTTGCTACTGGGCAAACGACTGACCTCTTCGACGAGTATTTGCATGTCGGTGAGTCAACTGGAATCCTTTGCCTTAAAAATTTTTGCGACGGCGTTCGTTCAGCGGTGAGGAATTCATTCAGGCATCCACCACCGATGATTGTCAACGGTTGTTGATTCGTCTTCACGAAACAGTCCATGGTTTTCCCGGTATGCTTTGCAGCATTGACTGCATGCATTGGAGGTGGAAGAGCCCGACTACTTGGAGGGGGCAACACTTAAGCGGCCACAAAGGCGGTGGCCCAACACTTATCCTTGAAGCGGTCGCCGGCTACCGCCTGTAGATTTGGCATGCATATTTTGGTATTGCCGGATCCAACAACGACTTGAACGTACTCTATTCTTCACCACTATTCAATGATGTTTTGAATGGTGTAGCACCGGCGATCGACTTCACCGTCAACGGAAATGCATACCACATGGGTTACTATCTCACCGATGGTATCTACCCAAGGTGGTCGACTTTCGTGAAGACGCTCAGCAACCCGCAAGACCCGAGATGGGGTCCTTCAAGTCCGATTCAACATTGTGAAGGCCCCGTATCGGTTGTGGTACGTGAAAAATATCACCGACATCATGTACACGTATATTATCTTGCACAACATGATTATAGCTGACGAAGAACCGATGGCGGCTAGCTTTTACGACGAGGATGAAGCCGGAAGCTCAACCACGAGGTCTCCCCACTCCGAGGTGTGCATACGATGGTGGGCGAGAGGATCGAAACAAGGAACACAATGCGCGATACCCGAGCCCACATTGAGCTACAAGAAGACCAAATCAAACACATTTGGGCGAAATTCGGCCACGGTTTTTTTAATTTTATGAATTTAATTATGTAATTTTTAATTTTTAGGATTTTAATTATGTACTTTTAAATTTTTAGGATTTTAATTATGTAATTTTTATTTTTTTTTGTAATTTGTAATAGTATTCCGGATATTTTTAATGCATTTTAATTTTGTGAAAATTTTTTATTTAAATTGAATAATAGAATGGTGAGACCCTTGAGCTTATCCTTGCGGAATAGCACGGATGTGAGTGTTGTGCTCTTGCCTAAGAGCAGGGAGTAAAAGTGGTTCTGGACCCACATCCGTGCTCGTTGGCAAGAGCACGGATGAGGATGCTCTAATATCTCTACTTTCTATTTTTCCTAATTATTTAAACAAAATCATGGAGATGGTGGGACACTCTTTCTTTTATTTAATAATTTAAGGAAATTACTGAAAAGATAAGTGACGGATAAGTGTGAAGGCTATGTGAGGGCTATTTGATGTCCAGTTGATGTGGCAAGCTGATGTGGCAGGAGAATTGTAGTGCTGATGATGTGGCAGTGTGAAGGCTATTTGATAGCTATTTGACGTCCGTGCTTATTGGAGATGCTCTTTGTGGTAAATAATACTACTGGGTATTATGTGTTTTGCTATAAGTGACGTGGACTTTATAGTTTAGGGATGTTATGCCATGCCAAAATATGGAGTGATCCAAGAAGGTGGCATTTCTATGATTGTAGATTGATGAATTGGAATAACATGCAAGTATGATTGGGTGCTTTTTGGCATGTTTCTTAGTTGCTATATGAATTACTGCATTTTTAACTAATGGTGGATCCACATATAGTCGGTGGAGTCAACTGATCTCATCGTCGTCCCATAAGGTTTAAAAAATTCTATTAAATCCAGGTAGACTTGGTGCGGTCAACTAACTTATGTGCCGACCTATGAAAACTAGATAACTCCATTAAATCTAGACAGGGTCGATGGAGTCAGTCGATCCGTAAAGGCTGAAAAATTTCATTAAATACAATTTTTTTAGTTGTTATTGACCCCACAGTTCCAAAAAGTCTGCATTTTGCCTCAAATTTATGGCGCCAACGACAATCTCGTTAACTGTGTTTGATTCTACTAAATTTGTTTTCTAGATTTGCTATTGTTTTTAAGTATATGATTATATTGAGCAATGTTGTATGTTAGAGGAACAAATAAAAGGTAAGTATAGATGTTATTGTTTAAAGTAAATATGAATGGTTTGGGTGATGTGTATATGGTGAAGTATAGGTGAAGAAAAGTGGCATATTTTGCAAGATTCATTTGAGAAAAGTGTAGCTAGTTCATGCGGAGATAGAGATGATTTGTTAGTGTGATTATTTTAAAATATTATAATATACTAGTATATAATATACTTTTGTCTTATAAGTCGGAGCACTATCATACGTTACACAAATAAAGTTGCATTGTGATTATATAAAATAAATCGATTTATTTTATATGGGGGACACAATATGATAAAAATCAACACACATGTTAGTTATAGAGTAGGAGCAGTTGTAATTTTCTTACTGTTAGCTTGGATATTTTGAGGTTGTGCTTGATTTATTTTTTGGAATATTTTATTATTTTAGTTAATAAGAGTTTTTGTAACATATTTATTTTAGTTATAGTACAAAAAAATTACTTATATTTCTTGAATTTCCATCTTTTTGATGGAAAATGCATTTAAAGACGAACAAATCGAATAATGAACGTTTTTGTAAAACATGAAAGGTGAATTAAATTTTAATAATTTCATATTCCTTTTCGAAAATGGTGGGAAATTATTTGGCACATTGATTTACGCAATTAAAGATTTGAATCATAGCATAATAACATCTCACCTCCCTAGTTTATTTTAGAATTGCAAACAGCACCCAATATGAGGGGCTGAATTGTAAATTTGATAAAACTGCTCTTTAATGGATTTAAATATATGTATTTGAGGTTTATCTCAAATATGTCAACTTTCTATTTATGAAAATAAGTAAATCAGTTTTATGTTAATTACTACTCCCTCATTCAATGAAAAGATTATACGCTTATTTTAGGTTTATCTCAAACATGTCAACTTTCTATTTATGAAAACAAGTAAATCAACATTAATATAGTTAACCATTTTTTTATCTATCTTCATTATTACTCTAATTATCTTATTTTATCTCTATAATTATAAATTCAGATACTATTTTTTTTCTTTCTACTTAACACACTACATTATTACCTTCAAAAATCTCATGTTATCTATCAAATTTAACATTTTTTCGAAAAAAGAGAATATATAAGATATTTTAAATAAAAATAATGGTACAATAATAAAACAAGGGCACTTAATATACATTTATTTTCCATTGACTACACCTTTTGGCTTAATTTAACCCTTAACCACCCACCACCCTCCATTGAAGAATCTTATGGAAGGTGGATTCAGGAATGTTAACTGCAATCGTCGCTAAGAATATATGGCTCATGATGAACGGAAGTTAATCTCAACCTTAAAGAATTGGTGCAGTGTTGGGTCAAGGCAATTCTAACGTTGAATCAATGGAGTTTTTCGGCCCTTATAAAGTAACGGTAGGATCATTCGACCCCTCCCAATTTCACCCGAATCTGCCTTCCCGTTCAAAAGTGCAATGACGACTTTCCATATCTATTCCTATAAAATGGTAGTTTATGGGAATATATCTAAATGATGGATAATCACTTTCTTTTCAAATCAAGGCAAAGCATATAATAGTACTAGTAACTAATAATGGGTTGATCACATAATTGTACGTGTTTGCTTTGTAAAATCATTCCTGCTCTAATATGTAACATAATGAACATTTGTCTAATAGTCCTTTGCTAATTTTCAAGTCCCTAAAAATAACCTCTTAACAATTCTTGAAAGAACAAAGAAAGTTAACTAATTTGGTTGTTGTGGTCAAAGACACAAGTTGCGTATAAAAGTAAGCAATTTCATTAAATACCAACATGATAGTATGTGGCACGAATATACGAGCTATCATGAAAATAATTCATTTCAATTTTTAAATCATTATTTTCATGTGAATAGTTCATGTTGCACTATTATACCACATATATCTAGTTAATTTTTAATTGGTGTTGATAAATTTTAACCTTTTAAACTCTAAAAAGATGATAAATTTTAATTTTTTGTTGTATCTGTTATATTAAGCGAATAACTAAAAAGTAAAAAATGAGAATAAATCAATTTGACTATAACAATTGCTATCTGCAAAAGCATTTATGTCTTTTTTAAGAAATTTAATAAAGTTTTTTTAAATTTTGACCAATTTAGTCAAAAATGGACTGAAAGCAGCGCATGGAATTGCGAGATTTGTTGCCCAAAACCCAAAACCTCAACAAATGTCTCTTTTGTCGGTCGTATTCGTCTCCTTAATTCACTCCACCTATTTGTATTAGAGCATCCGCAATGGGCGGACGATGGCACGCCCGATGGCGCGCATCGTCCGCGCCATCCATCGTCCGCACCCATTGCGGGTGCGTGCCATAAGGCGCGGACGATAGTCGCGCCCTATACTTCGGTCGCGGAGGATAGCGCGGACGATGGCCATCGTCCGCCCCATTGTGGCTATCGCGGACGATGGTCATCGTCCGCCCATTGTGGAGGTCGCGGACGATCGACGTGGACGATGACACGCGGTTTTGATTTTCTATTTAAATCTCGTTTCTCATTCAGTTGTGCATACGAACATATCGACTATCTCTTTACATGTTCTCTCTCTACATCCAACCAAAATGAATCTCGGCGACGACACCAATAGTTCTAGTTCGTCTGAATCCGGTGGTTTGCTTGACGAAGCATTAGATGCAGCCGTTGAAGAGGCCATGGCGGCATGCTATGCGCAAATGCAGCGCGAGAAGGAGGTGGCGGCGGCCGCGGCGGCTGAGCAAGTCCATTGGCCTATTCGACATAGGTCGTATGTCCGACGCGACCACCAGGAAGCTCACAGACGTCTGGTTGAAGACTATTTTGCCGATCAACCGCGATGGGGCCCGACTGTTTTCCGCCGCCGGTTTAGAATGCCGAGGTACCTTTTTCTCAGCATTGTTCGTACATTGTCTTCACGTGATGAATACTTCACGTTTCGGGAGGACGGCATCGGGAAACCCGGCCTTACACCATTGCAAAAGTGCAAATTCGTCAGTTGGCATACGGCACCACGGCGGACCTTTTTTACGAGTACCTCCACTGTGGGGAGACTACAGGCCGCGAGTGTCTGAAGAGCTTTTGTCGGGGGATAGTAGAGGCCTATGGCGACACATAATTTAATATTTTTAATCCACTCCTAATTTGATTCGATTTGAATCGTTGCATCTTATTTTTGCTAAATTATAAATAAATATGGAGTTAATAATTAATTAATTTGTGTAAGGGGGGCTTAGCACAAGAAAGATAACTTGTCGATTTAAAAAATGAAGATGTGAATCAAAATTATGCTCTTTGACATAAATAAAAAAGGTAGTTACAACTAAATTGTTTTAGAAGACCCTCAATTAATTTTAAGCTTAAGTACATATGGTGGAACGACTTATTGATGTATCTTAGAAGATTGAAATTTAATTCAAATTTGTCTCTTACATATTAGGTGACCGTTTATTTTCTAGTAATAGTCTCTAAAGGTTTTATTAATCTCAGTGCCCTTCCTAATTATAGAGCATGTTGTTATTTCCCATCTCAATATTGTTGTCTTTTTTTCATAGAGTGTTACATATCAAATATGAGAACTGGTCCTAAGAGACTAGTCTATTAAACGACAGAGCCTATTTCATTTATAGACTCCATGCTAATCGACTTGTATAACCGATGTAGAACACCGGTGACTTGTATAACCGATGTAGAACACTGGCGTCAGTAACAATTGACTTTCCTTAAGGGCCTTGGTCACTACTAGCTTCTTTTAAGGATTGATAGTCTTATTATATAAGAAGAAATGAAATATACTCATATATATGAAAACAATTAATTAGCAAGATCCACAGTAGAATAAAAGGTAAATAGAAATAGACATCTCAACTAATCACTATATAACTATAATATTCAATCACGTTCGTTTTCATCCTAACATCAATTTAATTATAATAAGATAATATACATGTAACAAGTTTTACATTTTTCAGCAAGAAGGTATGATTATGAAGTATATAGTAAAGTATAAACTCTAAATGTGGTATTACTTGGAAAACATGCTAATAAAATGATAAATGGGGGAGACCCAACCATTTTTATGTTTTTTTATTTGTATAAAATCGTCAAATACGTATTGTATTCGGGATATGTATGGATTTGTTTTAATTACTAAATAATTCAATTTAAATGCAACATTCCAAATTAGGCTATAGAGATTTTTTTCAAATTTAAATAATAATGAGATTTGGAAAATTATGAGATGTTATGGGACCGTCGGTGCCTTTCTAACGTTAATATACAATGTGCCAAATCAAAACTAGTTGGTTCAATAATCTATTGATTTCTTATTTGATTTCATGGCCCATTGATATTTTGAGGAATGCCTAATGTAATTTGGCAATATTTAATTAATGTGTAATACCTTCTTTAAATACAGGTGGACGTTACAAATTTTTAAATAGAAAATAAATATTGAAAAAGTGAATTGTGTGTATTGCTAGTGAAGATTCAAACTTATCTCGTTAGAAATTTGACGAAGTTAAGAATAAAAACAAAACCAAGATTAGAATTAAAATTATTTATAGATAAAAAGTAAAATATTTTTGTCCTTATATAATGATAAAGTATTAATTATAACATGACTATCAAACAGAGCCAAGTATTCTTGTCAAATACAACCATTGTTCATCATCGCCTACGGGAAATGATGCCCTCAACGTACCCATTTTCACGTGTTACAAAATGTTGACTACATATATAATGTCAACTACATATACAATTCAGGTCAACTATACACATATAATGTCAACTATAAGTTGTTGACATTTGATGTGCATGCTATTGACGATAATACCCCCGAGTTGACATAATCTACTTGCAGTTGACATTTCGAAAATGTTGTGGATGAGTGACTGAAAATGCATCTCAATTCTCAATTAAATTAAAAAATCTCAACGACCCCCTATTTATATATATTAATATTATTCCATAAAATATCACCCACTACTGACATTATACTCTCCTAATGTTTATTTAGAATTGACATATCAACTTCTATGGTACGAGATAAATTTAAATAACAAAATCACAGTGTCACACTAATATTTGGTAGCTTCTTTTACATAAACCAATTGCAAACCGTAAATACTTTTTTTAAAGTAAATACTACTAGTAATAGATCCAAAAAGAATTTGTCTCGAAAGCAATAATAGTTGAAAACATGCTCATAATAAAATACTCTAGTAGTAATAAAAAAAAGTCACGCATATATTTATGATTTTAAGGCAAATCACTCATGCATATTGACTACTTTGAATTACTTAAAATAAATTTAAGGAAATAGTATTAATTATTCATGATTAAGCCATAATTACTTTGAAGTACATAAGCTTGGGTTAAGCATTGATTTAGGGCACGCCACAATATGCAGCCGACAAGTCGACAACTTTATTTTCAGGTCCCTACTTCCTAGTAAGAATTTCACATTAGGTCCCTTGCTTTTCCCCAAATTAACAAACCAGGACAATACATTTTTTTTAATTCATTATAGTGAAACTTATTTATTGATAACTCGATTTCATCAATTAAAGAAAAAAGAGCTAGTATAAATACGTGGATTTCCTTAAACGAGCAAAAATTATAGGTGTATAAATAAAATTATGTATTCATATTGTTGACTAGCCATGGAATATTATTTTTTGAATGTTAAAATTATTATTAAATTCAATTTTCAATCTTTTTACATTATTATTATTTTATGCTTTTTCTAGAGAGTAATGATACTTTGACGAAAATGAAGTCATAGATAAAAATCACTAGTCACTGATACCAAAGGTCTAGAATTCAAGTCCACTATAGCACGATCTTTAAATTTATATTCATTTATCTAAAAAAGAATTATTAGTATATTTTAAAAGTGAATTAATTAAGTGTCTTACTACTAAACTACTAGAAATTTGACCAATGCTAGTATTGACACAGGCATTCTTAAATCATGTGAATTTATAGTTGATTCATGCGTAATTTGTGCATATTATTATTTAAAATTAACCCAACAAAATAATCATGTAGTTATAGCACCAGTGGTGTCTATGCTACTACTCAAAACATACAAAAAAATGAAAAAACCATACATTAAGCACATTTGATTTTATCCTTCTAATTCTATGTAAGCAACGTATAAAAAATTATTGCTATTCGTGTAAAGTGTAATACAATTCAAATACAACACCAAACTAGAGAGTTATTACTATGTCACCTAGTATTTTCTATAAAATTCGTCAACATTTGTCTCATCAGTGGCAGAATTAGGTGGCAGGAGACTTCAGATTATCTTACGTTATCTTAGGATCGACCAGAAACGCTATTGTTGCATTGCCGATCTGCAGTTTTTTAAGACGAAGAAGCCATCCAACAATGTCGATGCTCACAAATGACGAGCAACATATCGATACTCATAGATGGACAAGAAGTAAATAAGAAGGATTGCATTGGCATGATATATGGAATATTCTATATATGCCATGGATCAAGGGACAGGTCACACTTAGTGAAGCCATTGTCTCATTGTTATTACTATATTTTAGGACAGAAATTAATGAGACAACATAAAATAAAACTTGGAGCAGTCGATGAAGAAAGACACCCCTCGTTAAACGGGTTAATTAATTCAAATATTATATTACATATAAGAAAAATAATCAATGTAGTACCACTATTTATAGAGTCGGAACTGTTAAATGGTTTGGAATTAAAGCGCATCAAAAATTTCAACATTTAGGAGTTTTTTAATTAAAGTATTTTAATAGTGGTTATAAATATTTTTAATTTTAGAGGAGACTTTCATTTACGCTTATTACCGAAAAATGCGGGAGATCTACCTATGAGATAAAGGTATATATTTGCGCCACGTTGACATTAGAAAGTTTTCAATTTTTGTTTTTATTTTAATGTAGTGGTTATTAATGTAGAAAAAAAGGAATTTAAATTTGTCATGTTTTATTATATTACAAGATCGGATCACCTAAATTTCGTATTTCAGTCAGTCACCTAACAAATTTGAATTCATTCTTCCTGAGCTTTCTACTAATTATATTTTGATTTTATACTTATACAAGTCACTTTTAAATTTGACTAGATAGCATCTCATGTATAGTAGTCCAATTTCTATGCATTAATAAGAAACGCTCATTGATTATTTTGAGTTTAATATTGTAACCTTTTCAAATGTTTAACATTGAGGTGAGATCATTTTTCTTTTGTGTACGAAGATTGACATATAACACTATGATATGTGTTGCATAATAGAAACAAAGGGATGTATTCATTTCATTTTTTATCTTTTGTTCTTTGTTCTTTTTAATCTCAGCCCCACGATTTTGTCATCCGACGGTTAGATTGGTGCCAAGTGTCATTTAATAATGCAGATTTTCAGTTGAATAATGCACACCGACTAATAATGCACCATTATAGTATAATAATACATATTTTCAGTTGAATAATGCACACCGACTAATAATGCACAATTGTAGTGTAATAATGCAGATCATCTGGACCGTTGATGAATGAGATCTAACGGCCCATGTTAAGAAGAATAAAGGATCTAAGGGATTAATAGGAGAATAACGCTCTCATAGAAACAAATGTATATATATATATAGGTGTAAAAGTGGTGTACTATTAGTTATGTATACAAAATATATGCAAGTATATTACTTGATGGGCATAATTGGCTAGTTAGAACTTAGATTTGTGATTGGATCAAATGTGTGTTTTATAGTGTGGAGAGTGGCATCTAGCATGCATGTTAATATGCAGGTTCAGCACATGGCTTATCATAATTAACTGACAAAAAAAATTCCAAACTTATCATATTATTTGATTATTGCCAGCCCCTATTTTTAATCATTTTATTTCATTTATGCAATATATATACATGTGTGTGTATATATTATAATTGATCTTGAATTATTTGTGAATGGTATCCATTCGAGAACCATGAATTTATTATTCGTGTTTATTTTTACCCTTCTTTAAAGAGAATGAATATTAGAGGGGTTAGGTAAGGAGCTTATTCCGCATGCAAAATGTGAGATCATAACCTGATTAAGTTATAATTAACTTCTTTATGCATATTCTTGTGCGATTGTAGAAAGAGGTTGACCTACAATTACTTCCTAGGACGTCGTTGGTGGTGACGTGGATTAGGGGATGGTGCCCGATTTTCGTCGGAATAATGATACGACAGGTTGGGCGAAGTCAGAGTATGAGCGGGAACAACAAATTCACAAACGAAAACGATGATGAAAACATACAAAAACGAACAAGCGCGTACAAATTAATGAACGAATAAATATAATGCATTCATACAATAATTCTCACACGATCCTCAAAATTATAAAAATCTCTAATTTTGATTTATTTTAGTTATAACACAATATCAAATGCATATACATATATATATATATATATATATATATATATATATATATATATATATATGTGACTACGATGTTTTATAAACAAATTAAAATAGGAGATATAAAGGTCCGATAACTATATGACACTGTCACCAAAACAATTATATACTAGTACAAAATAAACCATAAAAATATTTTTGGCATGTGGCACCAAATTTATACGACTAGCCCACAGAGAGTAGCATCTCAAGTTGGGGTCAATTATTTAATTTCTTGTTCCACAAAATAATACTATAATATGCTTTTTGCAGATACGTTGCTTGTAATAAGAGCTATAGAATTTTACTTTTAACACTGTCGGCAATCATATAATATAAATATTGGTGTATTTATTTAGGGCCCATTTACAGAGAATTTTGTCAGATTCATAGTGTAACTACTTTTAATTTCACATAGTAACAATGCATCAAATATTATTCAATACATGGATATTGGATGGTACAATAACCTTCCAATACCAATCATTGTACAATATAATTGTACTTCATAAAATTAAATAACCTAAAAAAATACTCCTTATTTCAGTTGTATATTTCTTAATATGTTTTGTTTCTCAAATTGGAGGAAACTCAACATCAAAAATACAAATAAACCATAAACGGTGAATTCCTAGAAAAATCATGAATTTTGATTTGTCCCGTGACTCTGAAAATCAGCTATAAAATGAATTTTAATAGTTTTTCTCAAAGGTTCCCAAGAGGTCTAATGTGGGCAAATTTGTATAGTACTATCTAATGTGATATCCAAAAAGTTCAACGAGGACAAAATCACGGTGAATTTTACCATTTTCTTCATCACACTTTACAAATGTCATCGACTTAAAATATGTGTGCACCAAATCAACAACATATTACAAACACAAAATCATACTCACTCCGTCCCACTATAGTAAAGACATTTTTACTACTCCACTAATTTTCAAAGCTGCAAAATAGACCAAAATTTGAACAAAATTTATAACTTTTCTAGCTATTTGGCCTAATATCAACAATGTTTGGTGAATTTTGCCATGAATTGGATATTGACACAAGTTTTTGTATTATTGGAACATAGCAAACTCGAATAAATCCTCTGCTTTGAAATGCTATATAAGATCAAGAATTCAAAATAACACCAAATGAATACAACAGAAAATCAAGATACACTACAACAGGAATCTTCAATATCCAATAACCAAAACTACAAAATAATGGTCAACAAATATGGTGTTGTAGCTAGTTTTATTCTCAAGAATCATTGTTGGTATAATAAGAATCACAAATTTCTGGCAAAACTGAAGCACAATAATTCAACTAAAATCTTGCTAGTAATGTGTCAGCAGTTCTAAGTTAGTCCTATTCTTGGCTAAAGATCCAAGCATGAGTCAGGAAAGACCCCGGCTGCTGCTAAGAGAGCTCGGGGCAGCTCGGGACTATCGTGCCAAAGTAGCCGAACCCAGCAATAGTGAAGAAGATGGCTTGAGGGAAGAGATACAGGTAGTATCTATCGTGCCCATAGAAGATCCCGTGGCATCCACAAGCGAAAAGAAACGAAGCAATTCCCAGCTCCTGCAGTAGTATTCTGGAAAAAAAAAATATGATCATCATAGTCAGACTAAATGATCGAACACATTTTCAGATCATCGCTACCTCTCACTCCCCGAGACGAGCATAAAACACTTTCTAAATGACCGGTCTAGTTTCATGTGTCGTGTGAGGCGATATAATCAAAACATACCTCTCCCGGAGATGCTTAAGCTGTCGAGGACCCTTTGGTGCACTAAATTCAGCTCTGGATTTGCCCTCGAAGGCGTCTCCTAGTTTCTCAGTGACAATCCATTCGTTTGCCCTCTTGGCCTCGAACAGACCGATCATCAAAGCCTTGGTGCGATGAAACGACATTATGTTCTCGAAAAGGACCCAAGGAATGGCCATATAGAATGATCTGTAATCTCCAAACCCCACATTAATCAGAAAATGCAAATGATTCTCAAACTTAGGCCTAAAAAACAACTTGCTAGGCATTAAATTACACTACACCTTGGAGTCGAAATGCTCGTGTTTACGGTGGCAATTATCAAAGTAGCCACAATGGCACCCCATTTAGGATAATCAACTTCAGGCATCAGACTTACCAAGGGCAGCACCACACAGTAAAAAACGAAGGCGAACATAGTTCCCACGACCTTCCGGATGAAGAAGAAGTTATATATCATGTAGAACTTTCGTGAGAGCGATATATCCTGAAAGAAACACAACACGCCATATTGAATTACTGTGCAATGCCTGAATGATGTATTGGTACTGAACGAACCTTGTTCTTTACAATTCCGATCACCATCTTTCTGAACAAATTGGCTGGACCACAGGACCACCGATGCTGCTGAGAGCGATAGGCCTTGAAAGTACTAGGAAGCTCACTCCTAACCTGTTGACAAAAGAGGGATCGATTGTGAAGAAACACAACGAGAAATGCAGGGTCGAGAAACTTGTTAGTGAAAATCAAAGTCTAGAGTGCACCTCAATGTCGCCTAGGAAAACAAACTTCCAGCCCATGAGTCCAGCTCGGAGAGCAAGATCCATATCTTCTACAGTGGTTCGATCATTCCAACCTCCAGCGTCGTCTATTGCCCCGAGTCTCCATACTCCACCACTTCCTGAGACAAGTGTAATGTTAGTTATTGCAACTAACTAGCACAAAAATGCCAATGCATATGGTCTATCTATTCCTTTTGTTTAACAAACTACCAAGATTTACAAAATAGAATCTATTCATGCCTATTGAGTCCTCGCATGTTTTATATTACCGTTAAAGCTGAAGAAGGAATGAATGGATGATCCTCCTTCTTGCTCAATTACAAACTGGAAGTCCAATGATATTTCCTGCATTCTTGTCAAGAAGCATTCATTTGCATTCACTGCAAAATCAACAAAAAAGTTATCACAATTTTTTTCAATTCTAAGCAACTCCTCACGGTCACAGACAAGTACAGCAGAGCAATTCATATTTTTTCAATCACTAGAAAGATGCTACAAGGATCATATGTTATCCACATCAGTATTTTCACTCTTAAACTTCTATACGAGTCAATGTCCAGTATGTTCCAAAGGTAAGTATCCTCATGGGAGGATACAAGGATCCATTTATAATCCTCCGTTAGTTGGATTAATGGGTCGTCTGATTGAAAATGATAGCAAAATGCATAAGTCGTTAGAAGAAGCTCTAAGATGCATATACATATAGTATACCACTGTATTACTCTACTACTCGTATGTTGTGCCTTGTACAGATGCTACGCTACAAGAATAGGATTCTACACAATAAACGTAGGCCTATATTTCCTAGTAGCTTCAGTATCTACTTCATGTTCACTCACCACCAGAACTTTGGGATAACAAACTACTCTTTATTAAGCTTCCTAGTCTGACTTTGCCTTTATCCCGAGTTTTTCTCATTTTTAAGCTCACTAGTCCGGCTTTACGCATAGACGAAGGCATACATCTCAGTTCTCTCTATCCCTCTCTCTTTATCTTCTGACAGTTTTTGCAATGTTAGTTTTACTTCTAATTCTTGGCTAAATTCCCACAAAAAGCATCTTCAATTTTGTTGGCTTGATGACTTGAATCTAAAACTAACCAGGTACTAATGTATGACAGTCACTTTGACATCAATGCTATAAAATTTCTTCAATCATTTTATGCAAAATGGAGACAATCAACCCGCAGAGAGGACCCTCACTGCTTACCAAACCTCCAGCGAGCCTGCACAAGTGCGACCTCTGGGTTTTGAATCAGGACAGGCATGGCTCGTCGAAGGAAGTCTGCCTCCGGCTGGAAATCAGCATCAAAGATGGCAACATACTCACACTCTTTGACATAGTCCCGCTTCAGCCCTTCCTTGAGAGCCCCGGCCTTGTACCCCTTCCGACCTTCTCGAAGCTGGTACCTAATGTTTATGCCTTCACTCGCCCACCTCATACACTCTTTCTCAATCTTATCCTGCAACCTTCGTGTTATTAATCACGAGATTAAGACAAACACATAGCAGTAGCCATCTCACAAAACCACATTTTTTATTCAAGATAACATTTTTATTATGAATCGTAGATAAACGACAAGCCTAACATGCTGGAAATTTGGCACAATGCACAACCAATCACATCTCTAGAAAACCTAAGCTGCAAATTTGAGAAATTGAAAGATTTTTGAAACATGAACAATGATTCATCCATGCTCCAATGCAAAATCAGGAGAATTAATTACCAAAAATCAAAGAAACGATACCTTATCCTGCAACCATCTTGTTATCAATCACAAGATTAAGACAAACACATAGTGGTGGCCATCTCACAAAACCACATTTTTAATTCATAGTTTATACTTTTGATTCCAAGATAACATTTTTATTATGAATAATGGATAAAATGAAAGATTTATCCATTACGACAATCCCTAACAGGCAGGATTCTTGGCACAATGCACAATCAATCACATCTCTGGGAAAATTGAAAAATTCTTGAAACATGAACAAGGCTTGATTCATACTCCAATGCAAAATCAAGAGCATTAATCAGAACAAAATCAAAGACACAATACCTTAATAACAAGATCAGTAGAATCATCCAAAACTTGAACCACCAGCCTATCAACTGGCCAAGACAGCCTACACGCTGCACCAATGGAGATCTTGTACACCTGCCACCAATCACCAATGTGTGTGTGTGTGAGAGAGAGACTAAAAAACTCAAATAAAGCAATAAGTTTTCGCCCAAATTAGAGCTAAACCGACCTCTATCTCATTGTATATCGGTATCTGGACAAGAACCATGGGGAAATCGAGGCTCCCACCTTCCAAATCATCCCTCAACGGCTCCCATTTGTACCTCTCCGCGTGCCTTCTCCGCATCAGCTTGGCGAGAGCAGCGAGGAACATCATGTGAACCCACTCCACAAAGAGCAAGAACGACCACAGCAAGCAGAGGTAGAGAGAGAATCTCAAAACCGGCACTATCGCGTACGATTTCACCGCATTCCAAACCGGCGCGATGACGTCAGCAGGCGAGCCGAGAAGCCATTTTACCGCAGCCATTTCCGCCGCCGAAGCTGGGCCCATTTTTCCGGCTCGTGGGAGTTGTCAAGTTGCTTCCTTTATTGTGTTTCTTCGCTTTATTCCACTTCTAGTTTTGGTTTTTCCCCAATCTTGAAGCAATCGATAAAAAGGGAGATGGAGATGGGGATTTCAGAGGTTTAGATCGAATTTAACTCTGTCATTTCGCTCTCTGATTATCTCTGAACTCGGAGATTTGGCGTTGTGGTGCATTATTATGGCGATTGAGAGGAGAGGGAGAGTGAAGATTAAGAAAAGAGGTTTAGTGCCAAAAACGAAGCTCACGTGGAAAGTGCAGTTCACTCCCCACTCTCCATTCTCCACCCTCCCACCCCACCTAAAAATTTCACAAAACTTTTTTTTTACTCTTCATTCTCTCTGCTCCCCTACGTAAAAATCTCTCTGCTCCCCTACGTAAAAATCTATCTTGCATGAATGACGCCTAAACGTAAGCGCGCTAGATCCTAAGGCGCATCGTCGTCACGAAATTCATCTCGCCGTAAAAAGGAGCCCACACCCCACCATCGCCACCACACTGTCAACCACCACCGAGACATGCACCGGTGGTCGTACATGTGGATGAAGAAACCTGGGATATCCGAGATCTTCGGCTGGATTTTTTCGTCCCAGAAGATAACTATAGTAAGTTATGTTTTTTATCCTCAGTTTGTGATTTAGGGTTTAGGAAATGGACAAGATGGTCATAACAAGAGAACATGCATCAATGATCCCCGTGTAGATGCTCGAACCGAAGTTGGACAGAGTTCACAGCCCAGTGAGCCACCCACAACGGACGGCGGTGATAGGACTGAGTCATCTAACGTGTTTCAAAATGAAGAGGTATTATTCAGTACGATTGTATGAATTCCCCACTCGTTGGCCTGTATTTTAATGGTTTGTTTGTTACATACCAATCTACCTCGGCGGGAACAACCTAGCACACGTCGGTCTACGCGGTCAAACCAAGAGATAGTATTCAAGATCAACTTTTCACTTTTCATTTCCTAAACATTGCCAGTCAATTCGACCGATTTGTTGTTTGTTGTACACCAATCTCACCGGTCTAAGGGCTAGCACGCGTCGGTCTACACGGTCAAACCAGAAGGTAGTATTCAAGATCAATTTTTCACTTTTCATTTCCTAAACATTGTCAGACAATTTGACCGGTTTGTTGTTTGTTGTAGACCAATCCCACTGGTCCAAGGGCTAGCACACGTCGGACCAGGACTCAGCGGCAACATTGTGGCCGTCGCGGGGATCAGGATTGAATAATCGCGGTGATCAAGTTTGGGAACCTTAAAAGTGTAAATAGTGGTGTTGGTTTTTGTTAGTGTCTTGAAGCCTTTTTTTGGTCAAATATTATTCAGATATTAAATACTATGCTTGTTAGGGATCATCATGGGAAGACCCTTGTATTCATATATTAAATACTATGCTTGTTAGGGATCAAACATTATGACTATGTTTTTGTTTATATTTTATGATGTAGTTATAGTTAACTGCATGTTTTGTCTGTATTTTATGACTATACTTTTGTGTATGCTTTATTTGTTGATATCTACCTATACGTATAGTAATTGAGTACTGCATATTTTAACTTTGTACGTAGGGTGTTATTTCACAAAAAGTTTTGTACGTCGGGTGTTATTCAATAAAAAATTTTGTACGTAGGGTGGTATTTCACCAAAAGATGCGTACGTCATTCGTGATTATAAAACTTCAGAGTGTTAGTTTAATGTACCTATTCGGGAACTTCATTCGTCATTGTAAAACTTCATTCGTGTACAATAATTAAATTGTCACTTCAAAGGTTTAGTACCTAAAAATCCCCTCTTACTGATCGAAGAAGAAAAGTGTTACCATTACGTTAGGAAAATAATTACAACGCATAACAACAATATTACAATCTTCATATTTCGGGACATTTTTTTGGTTTTAACAATTTCTAAATTAAGACGTGAACACTCCTCAATTTTCATGCTCAATTTTAACTTCAGATCTTCACATTCGTCACTTTTTCATGCGCAATTTATCTTCAACAACACCTTCTACAATATTCTTGCATCGGAGTTGTTCTTCAAACTTGTCTCGTTCGAGCTTGATTATTTGAAAGTAAGTGTCTTGGTGATAGACCCGCATCAAACCAACGGAAGAATTTGCAATCATCTTCCTTCCATATTGGACAACGATAGTAACGTCGACCAGTATTAGCAGCCGTCCTAGATGTCACAAGCTCAGCCTCAAGATCATGATTACAATTCACAATTCGTGGACGAGGCCAATCCCAATTGAAACTTGACCCGAACGATTGAGAACTTGAAGAAGACATTGCAACAACGACCTGAATTGGAAATTAAACCCCAAAACATATTAAAAACTTATACGTCATTATCTATGAAATGAAATCCCCGAACAATTGCACGACACATCCTAACACACATAAACCCTTAATTGAATACAACCAGATTCAGCTGCAAAATCCACCAAAATTCAACTACAAAATCGACCCAAATCGGTCAGAGTGCAAGTTACCTAAATTGCGAGCTCAAGCTCAGCTATAGAGAATGAATTGAAAAATGAGTATACGGCGGTAGGGATCACATGCATTAGACGAAAGAAAATGGGAGGATGAATTGAAGTGAGAGAAGAGAAATTAATTTCATACCCTTAAAATGTAGAGGGAAGTACACAGATTAATTCGAAGATCAACTTTGATTTGAAATGAAATCCCAAAAAAATTGCGCGACCCAGCCTAACACACATAAACCCTACATTGAATACAACCAAATTTAACTGCAAATTCCACCCAAAAAATCAACCCAAATCGGTAGGGATCACACGACGAAAGACAATGGAAGGATGAATTACAGTGCGAGAAGAGAAATTACCTAAATTGCGATCTGACAGCAAAGTATATGACGGTAGAGATCAAACGACGAAAGACAATGGAAAGTTAAATTATAGTGAGATAAGAGAAATTAATTTCAGACACTTAATTTCAGATACTTAAATTAATTTCAGTACACAGCCTTGGGAAACATCAACTTTGATTTGACAAAAGTGCTGAGTTAATGTCTGCAAAAGTGCAGCTATGTGCAGAGTAGGCCTGCAAGAAATGGTAATATGACTGAAATGTCCTGCAAGGCATAAGAGTCTTTTTTATGTTTTTCTCTCTTTGTTCTAATGGGGATACACTGATGGACATGTGCTTGTAGTAAGACACCCAATCCGACCTAAAATTCCCATTAATATTACTCTTCGAAGCCTATAATCGAAAAGGGCAAGCACAATTGTGAAGCATTTATTAAAAGATTTGTAATCCCCACTATTTAAAAGTGATAAGGCCGCTCTATAATGAACTATTGATGTGGACTTATGGCTACCTAAATAAACGAACTAGCACATTGATACACAAAGCTCTTTAAATTCACATAAATGAAGAAATTATTTTAAAATTTACTGTTTCTATATTTTGTTAAGAGTAATTATAAACAAAAGTAGAGTAGTATGTTTTCATTAAAAAAATCGCACCACAACATAAAGTTCAAATGAAAAGAATTAAAGAATATAGAAATTCAAAGGAAGGTTTGGTGGAAAGAAAACATGCTTGTTTTGTCAATTTGACCAACCCGCTAAATTTAAATTAAATTTTATTCTTCAATACCAATTCTCATTAATGTCATCCCAAATTTCCATATTGGGAGAGTTCTTTTCTTATTTTTATTTTATTTTTCTTAAATAAATATGAAGCTTCACCTACACATTGTATGGACGTGTGCACATTATCTGGATTCAAAAAATGGTTGGAATCGAAAATACTGATTTGTTTGTCTCAAGATCACGATTGAATTAAAAAAATAGTTTGAATAAAATGGTTCAACTTGATTAGTGGGCGTAGTTACAAAAATGAAATACTAGTGTATTTTTATATAAATGAATTGGCCGGCATGGTCCAATATAAATACAATCTAAATCAAATAATAGAAGGAACCTTTTAAAAATATCTACGTGATAGAGAATCAAGCAATATGGTCCCATAAAAAATAAATACTTTTACAATATGGTCATATAAAAAATAAATACTTTTTGTGAAAGTGATGAATTTCCAATGACATTGATCGTGTTATTCAATAAATAGTTATTTAAATATTATATTTATGAATCATGATGTAGTAATTAGTTCGATCCCGCAATGATTCATTGGACCCGTCACTAAATAAATAGTTACATGGAATTTATAGTGACCGTACACTCACTCACTTAGATATCCTTAAATATAACACTAGATAGAAAATTCAGGCTATTATTTAGTGTAAAATCTTTTTTTTTATGAGGAGAATGTACGCCATGCCATCACTTAGACTTCAACTGAGATGCTTAAGCATCGATTATAACAATTTCATAATAGCAACCCAAGTTACATCCACGTCATAGATAGATCACTTAGGGTCGGAGCCATAAGGCAATGACAATTACAGCACATGAAGGCTCACTTTCGCTACGATTCAATTGATTTTCTTAACCAAGCCAGTCTTCAACAGACACATAGCCAGAGAGTCCTAACATCTCGTGAAGTTTGGATCATGTAAAATAAGATAAAATATTTATACATTTCAAACAATAAAAACACTCGAAACCTCAAAAACCTCAAACAACTTAATATTTTATAGATTCTACATTACAACTCCCTCCGTCCCAAGGTAGTTGGGTATTTCTTCTGGACATGAGATTTAAGAAATTAATATGCTGGTAGGTTAAAGTGGAGAGAGTAAAGTAAGTTAGGGAATAAAGTACGAAATGGAATAAAGTTTATTTCATAAGAGGAAATGACTCAACCAATTTAGAATAATGAGAGTATATAGTATGCTAAATACAATTTCAATTATAACTAACAAATGGGTGCCTAAAATTTGCATAAATAAATAAATAAATAACAATATAACATGGTTTGAAAATTTACAACAAACAATTATTGGCGGGTAACACTAAATCAGCTTGCAAATCAACTCCCGCCAATTATGCCTTCGCCCCTTTTTTTGGTTCAATAAATGAAAAAAATGTGACTGTATTATGCAAAAATTCCCACACACCCACTCGAAACTCACCGGGTCAACTCAGATAATTCAAACTACCTCAAATTAATCACTCATTTAATCTTATTTTCCGTCTCATTCCCAACAATATTTAAAATGTTTATTACGTTCAAGAAAAATGGATGATTAATCGTGTTTCTATTAAAAGTAAGGATGATCGTTACTAAGGTGTAAAATAATTAGGGAAATACATTTTAGTTTAATATAGATCTATAATAATTATACTATTTTTTTTAGTATATGTTCCAATGGTTGTATCATATTACTCTTTTAGAAATAATTATCATGAAATTAGTATGACAAAATCACATCGTTTTATATATACCGTCAAATTTTAATAACAATTAAAATATAATAACGTCAATTTATAAAAAATAATGCCGTTTCATTGCTTTAAATTTTGTCCATTATGAGACAATTAAGAATTAAGAAAAAATAAAAAAGTTATAATATTAGAAATTCAAAATTTTAAAGTTATGAGATTGATCAAAAAATTAACATAAAAATATTTTTGAATAAAAATGATTCCATTTTTGTTGGGATTTTTCATAAAAAAGCTTGGGGTGGAAAATTGAGTTCGTAAAATGTCCAACACTCATACTTTTAGTTTTCTGCAGAGTAATTTATACGAATTTTATATTTTTCATATGCAACTTAGTGTTTAAAATAAGTAGTTCTATGATAATTACTCCATTGAAAATCCTAAAAATTAGGATTATCATTTAAAGAAACCTTAGCCCCCTTGAGTACAAATTAAAAAAAGTAGAGCTTTATAAAATAAAATAAAATTCACGAAATAAAAAAATATGGAAATATTCCGCGGTAATTGAAATTTTAAGACTCGGACGAGTCTTGCGAGTCGACTCAGGCAGTAATTAATCTGACTATCCCGAGACGAAAGAATCTACGAGAAGGCGAAGGCTTTTTTGGTTAGGCTGTTTTTATCATTTCCAAAAAATCATCACATCTCACAGCAACGCTACTCCCCTTTTCCCTCTGAATTCCTCTTCAATGGCGGTGTAATTCCACTACCTTTCTAGCCTAAAAGCTGCACAAGTCTCGCTGTTTTTTCGCCCTCGATGCGCAAATACGCGAACCCTAAGTTGATTTGAATCGGCGTCCAAATCGGAATTCAATCGATTATCGGTAACTTCTGTTCGCTTTTTCCGCTATTATTTTGTTCATATTGTCGTTTGCTGTTTGGAAATTGTGGTTGTTGCTCTGTTGTTCAGTTTTTTTGGTAACTGGATGTGGAGTTTTAATGTTGGATCTAAAGCCGTCTAGAAATTCGCATCTGGTTATTTTTTTCGTGTTTATTTAATTTTGATTGAGATGCGAATGTGCTGAGAGCTGTGGTGATTAAATGTGATAGGTTTTGATTAGAGAAGCTTGGGGAGGAGAAGCTGGAATGGTGAATTAGATTTAGGGGTTGTGTCGGAGGAATTGGATCGCAGTTGGTGGTATAATGGAGTCTGCGGTGGCTGAACCCCCAAAGCGGCGGGGGAGAAAACGGAAGAATCGTGATTTGGAAAGCACGGAGGGGCGTGATGGGAAGAGGATAATGTCGACGAGGTCATTAAGGCTCTTGGGAAGATATGTGCGGAAAAATTTTCAGGGAAGTGGGTTGTTTTTGGGGAAGATAATGTCTTACGACTCAGGTTTGTATCGGGTAAACTATGAGGACGGCGATTTTGAGGATTTGGATAGTGGTGAAGTGAAGGCGATTTTGGTGGAAGAATGTGATTTGAATGGTGAGTGGTCGGAGAAGAAAGAGAAATTGGACGAGTTACTGCCAATTAAAGATGTAAATGGTAAGGTTTCGAAAGTTGAGGATGCGCTAGAGCCTGAAAATGTGAATCAAGCTGAGTTGTCACTGCCAAGTGACCAGAGGAATGATGAAACTGCTGCAGACATTGTAGCAGAGAACCATGATGATGGCAATAGCAATGCAGATGCTGATTCTTCAAATGATTCATGTGAGGATACTCAAGATCAAGACAATAGTATAGACATGGAAGAGGCACTTGTTCCACCTCCAGAGTTGCCTCAGTCTTCTGGGCACATTGGTGTCCCGGAGGAGTATGTTTCTCACCTTCTCTCCGTACATAGTTTCTTACGCTCATTTAGTGTTCCGCTGTTTCTATACCCCTTTGGACTAGATGATTTTGTAGGAGCACTAAATTGCTCTGTCGCAAATACGTTGTTGGACTCCATTCATGTTGCTATGTTGCATGTTTTGAAGCGCCACATTGAGAGGCTCTCATCAGAAGGTTCAGAGCTGGCATTAAAATGCATGAGGTACCTTATGATTTGAATTTATATCATGAGTCTTGATCTGTTTGTTCTTGTGAGTCTGATCATACTCCTTTTTTTTGGGTGGGCTGGAGCGGAGCGGGGTTGTATAAATATTATGCACAATAATATTGCTTTCCTTCTCATCTTCTTTCCCAGTCTGCTAGTGCTATCTTGCTTTGTCACTCATACAAGGGACTAGAATCTAGAAATTGTGCTTCAAGTCAGCTTTGCATTAGCTATTAAATTAAATTTCCTATCATTGGAAAATGTTGTGTTGGTTACTTTGGAACTACTATCCTGACAGTTACTTTTTCAAACATTTTGGTAAAATGGTCTTGTTTGTCTGTCTGCTTTTTCTTTAACTTCTAGCAAATTATTGTTTAAAATTTACTTGCTGCATATCAAACTTCCTGTTTTCTGTCTGTATAGGTGTTTGGACTGGAACTTACTGGACAACTTAACTTGGCCAGTGTACTTGGTCCATTACCTAATGGTGATGAATCATAAAAATGACCCTGACTGGAATGATTTTTATGTCCATTCGCTGGAGAGAGATTATTACACTTTATCAGCTGGGAGGAAATTAATTGTTTTGCAGATTTTGTGTGATTTTATTTTGGATGCTGAAGAACTGAGAGCAGAAATGGATATGCGTGAAGAATCAGAAGTAGGAATAGACATGGATACGAGTACAGTGGTCAAACCTACAGGTGCATCTAGAAGACATCCTAGAGCCTCTGGGTTCAAGGATAGAGAACAAGATGCATATGAGATGAAGTCTTCTCTTGATAGGCAATCTATTCAAGAAGGCAGATCAGAAAGTTCTGCTGATGATGATGCTAATGGTGATGAATGTCGCATCTGTGGCATGGATGGTTTGCTGCTTTGCTGTGATGGATGTCCATTGTCCTACCACTCAAGATGCGTGGGACTTAACAAGATGCATATGCCTGAAGGTTCATGGTATTGCCCTGAGTGTAAAATGAATGCAACTGAACCGAAAATTTTGCAAGGAACAACCTTACGAGGAGGATATAATTTTGGCGTCGATCCATACGGACAAGTATTTGTTGCTACATGTGACCATCTTCTTGTGTATGTTTCTAATTTTGACTTGAACCTCTACTTTAGTTTTTTTATTTGCTAAAATTTTGCTTGTTCCATGTGGAATTTGGTCTGTTCTATTGTCCTTGCCATTATCTGAGGTTTCTCAGCTGCCTCATCTAATGTGAAAGTTTATTATCTTTACTAATGTGCTTTGATTTTTCTGGAATTATATGTGCAGATTGAAGGCCTCAGTTGACTCTGAAATTTGTCTGAGATACTACAATAGAAGTGACATTCCTAGGGCTCTCCACGCCCTTTGCTCAAAAGCAGAGCATGTTGCCATATATTCAGAAATATGTATGGGGATCGTGCAGTATTGGCAACTGCCTGAGGAAATTATACCTCTCAATAAGATGACTGAAGTCGGTGTGCAATTAACAAATGAAATTGGAGGTGGTGTATGTACCGCTCATGTGGATAATCTGTTGGACAATTCAGTTGCAAAGACGACTGAGGTTGAGAACACTGGAAGTTGTATCACTACTACCAGTGCAGCAGATATGACTGTCTCAAGTCTTATGAACTGTGTTCATGAACCTGTCCAATGTGTGAACTCTTCGGATAAGGTGGCCAAACCTGTTCAGTTGGGTAACGTTGATTATGCTAGAGAGCAATCTAGTGTTATTGTGAACACCAGCATATGTGATGGACCCACTTCTTACAGTGGTTTAATTGGTCAGCCTACTGATACCAATGGTTTGAGCCAACAAAGCACTTCAAATGTGACAGAAGTTGTTGCCCACTCAACAAGAAACCAGAGCAATTATTACAGTGGTCCAAGCAGCTGTGTTTCTCAAGAAGCCAACATTTCCAATTCGTTCCTGGAACTTAACAATCGGGTGGACAAGCTGTTCTATCGAAATTCATGTGATGGTTGCTCATACATGGGGTCTTCCTTCAAACCATCTGGTTATATAAATAATTATTTGCATGGAGATTTCGCTGCTTCTGCAGCTGCTAATTTGGCCATTCTTTCGTCTGAAGAGAATCATGTCCCTGATCGATCTTCATATAACCGCCGGAAAGTTATGTCTGAAAATGTTTTACTTCATGTAAAAGCATTCGCTTCAGCATATATGCAATTTTTTTGGCCAAATTCCGAGAAGAAGCTTGTTGAGATCCCAAGGGAGAGATGTACCTGGTGCTTTTATTGTAAAGCTAATGTTGTAAGCAAGAGAGGATGCTTATTAAATGCAGCTGCTTCAAATGCCAACAGAGGGGCTATAAAGGTACTTGCTGGTGTTCGCTCTATGAAGAAGGATGGGAGGCTTCCTGGCGTTGCAACATATATTATGTTTATGGAGGAGAGCTTAGGTGGTCTACTTATTGGTCCCTTCCGTAGTGACACTTTCAGGAAAAGATGGCGTAAAGAAGTTGAACAAGCCACTGATTGCATTGCAATAAAAGTACTTTTGCTTGAAGTAAGCATCTTCATTTTTGTACCCATCATCAGGTTACCGGTCCTACTTAATAGTTGTTTAGCTATAGGAGACATAGTGGCATGGACTCAAGGGCCGGTGTTCCATCATGGCTTCTTCTTGTTCGCAAGCTTTCCTTGATTCCTGCTTTAAACTGTTTGTTAGTTCTCCCATAGCTGACCACTGTATTCCTGAAGTTGAAAATTTTTACTTGTATAGAATTGTAGTTTAAATGCTCAACCCTTGTTTCTGTTTACAGCTTGAGGAGAATGTGCACCCCATTGCCCTCTCTGGAGATTGGATAAAGCTTGTTGATAATGGGTCAACTCAATCTTCTACCACTCAGATTGCAGCAAATGCTGCTGGATCGACCCAGAAGCGTAGACCAGGAAGGCGTGGCCGGAAACCTTCTGCTGTAGTGGAAGTTGCAACTGATGATTGCCAGGATACATCAACTGACTTCACCTGGTGGAGAGGAGGTACACTGTCAAAGCTTATGTTCCAAAGATGTGTTCTGCCTTCGTCAATGGTTAGAAAAGCAGCCCGTCAAGGTAATGTGTTGGACCCTTTTTTTCAGCAGAGAAGTTCCATGCTGGATGTATTGTGTTGTTTCTGTATATGATTTTGTGGAAATCCATAGCTTTATCTGATGACAAGTTAAACGAATAGCAGGTGGTTCAAAAAAGATACCTGGAATAAATTATGTTGAAGGACACGAAACTCCAAAAATTAGCAGGCAGCTTATATGGAGGTCAGCAGTTGAAATGAGTAGGAACATGGCACAATTGGCTCTCCAGGTGCATCTGAACACACACAACCCCCACTCTCTATGAGCTGTATATTCAGGCAATAATTTCTTTTCTGTTACAATTCTGTTCATTCCTGATACAACTATTGACCTTGGATCAGGTTCGGTGCCTTGACTTTCATGTAAGGTGGAATGATCTAATACGTCCAGACCAGAACCCTCCTGATGGAAAAGGTCCTGACGCAGAGGCTTCTGCTTTTAGAAATGCTTTTATTTGTGATAAGAGATCTTTGGGAAATGAAGTCAGATACTGCATTGATTTTGGTAATCAAAAGCACCTGCCTTCTCGTGTCTTGAAAAGTGTAGTAGAGGTAGAGAAAATTCCTGTTGATGGAAAGGAAAGATACTGGTTTGCTGAGACACGGATCCCCTTATATCTGATTAAAGAATATGAAGAAAAAACAGAGAAAAACAACCCTCTAGACATGCCCAAGCTGCATAGGAGACAGTGGAAGGCTTCTCGGGAAAATATATTCACCTATCTTGCACGGAAACAGGAAATCATTACCAGAAGTAATTGTTCTTCATGTCATCAAGATGTCTTGTATAGGTATTTTACCAACATATTTGTGTGCTATTCTGTTCGAGCTCATTACTTTTTTCTCCCTTTATATCAATTATAATCATTTTGCGTGTTTTGGTTTGATGTTCAGGGATGCTGTCAAGTGCAGTTCATGCCAAGGTATTGAAATGATAAGTAGTATTGTATTTGCATCACTATCTTTTTAAATTCACATCATTCTTCCCTAAAATACCACAGAATGGTTTTTCCCAATAGTATAAAATGTCATACTCAATGACCAATAAACTGATCCCTTGTAGTTTGAACTTTGAAGATGATTAAGTTGATGCTAATCCATTGTAACTGTATCTTGCATTTCCTGCTGCCAGTACCCTTTCGCCTTTTATTTTCCCTTTAAACATTCTTTATTATATAAACCTACTTGTTTTTTTCGTGTCTAAGAGTGATCTCCTTCTGTTATGTCATACATGTGGAAAAGAGGATGAACTTATCTCCATCTGTTCTTTGCACTAAGGCTAGCAAAAATCAATGTGTTCACTTCATTTGACTCTGTATTATTTTCCCTTACGCATCACATACTGAGACCTTGTCTGCATGGTGTCTAGATTTCTTTTATCTTTTCACTGTGGCTCAGTGTTTGGTGATTTTCTTTTCCTGAGACAAATTTTGCAACAGTTGGTAAATGTTTGAATTTATGTTGTCACTTTATCTCATTCTTTGAGTTTGTAGTGGCAAAGAACTAGTATTTTTTTCCTTCTCTTGGTTATGATTGTATTGGTGAGAACATAACATGTTTGTCGGCCAGGTTTCTATCATCAACATTGTACAGTCAGTTCAACAGTTCAAAAGAATGAGGAAGGTGAGTTTTTGGTCACCTGCAAGTCCTGCTCTGATGCTCAGGCTCTTGCTCAAGTTCAAAATAGCTATGGGTCTCCTACGAGCCCTTTGCTCCTTCAAGGTCAAGACATGCTAAATGGGGTTACTGCTAGCAGAAGTGAAAAATTAGTCGGTTATAAACGTCCATCAGAATCTGTTGGGGTGAAGGATTATTCTTCTGAGATAAAATCAATTAATGCTTCTGCAAATAAGAAGAAAAGTAACAACAAAAATTGGGGTCTTATTTGGAGGAAGGGCAGTGGTGAAGACACTGGCATGGATTTCAGATTGAGAAACATTATTATGAGGGGCAATCCAGATATGGATATGACAAATCCTGTTTGCCGTCTTTGTAATCTACCATATAATGCTGACCTTATGTACATTTGTTGCGAAGCGTGCAAATGTAAGCTTTCTCTGTAAATTTCATATTTGATCTCCATTTCTTACGTAGTTGTGCTTCTGTCTTTTTTAAACAATTAATAAATTTGGAACTGTACAGTACTAATTTATGTGTCCATTTGCTGCCAATTTACAGATTGGGTGCATGCTGATGCTGTGGAATTGGATGAGTCGAATGTCTATCGCTTGGCAGGGTTCAAATGTAGCCGGTGCCGTAGGATAAAAAATCCTGTGTGTCCTTATAAGCCACTAGATGATAAAGTAGAGAGCAAGGCTCCAAAGCTGGAGAGATATGAGATGGACTCTAATTCTCCGTTTCTTGGACATCACATGGAAGAGCGCCCTGCTTACTCTGCAATGCCAATGAAGGAAGAAGTTGGTCGTGTAGTAGCAGATGTTCCTCCTGTCCTTTCTCCTTCTTCCGAAAGCACTGGCATGATGAACGGTGATTATGGATGGAATAACTCAAACGTACCTCGTTCTGGTTCCAACAAGCTGCCAGTAAGGAGACATGTGAAACAGGTGAATGATGCGTACTCTCCTTATCCTTTCGAAGCAAATGTCTTGAATTCTTCTGGAAAATTGCCAGTCAGGCGTCATACAAAGAGCGAAAACAACTCAGTTAACTATTCAGCAGTCAATCCCCATCAAATTGAAACTCCCAGCCCTTTCGAACCCAAGGCCGAGAGCTCAGGGGTGAATTCGTTATCCTCTGAGGTCAATTGGGATGTTTCTAATGGGAGCTTTGATGATGGTATAACATTGGACTACGATGGTCTTGGTTTCGATGATATGGACTTTGAACCTCAGACGTATTTCTCCTTCCATGAATTGCTTGCATCTGATGATGGTAGCCGTGCAAGTGGCAATGCACCTTCAGGAGATGTCATGCAAAATCTGGAGAGTGCCTCCACGCTTCCAGAAAACGAAATGCTTGATATATCTTATGATGACTACGAGGATCCCATCATATCAATAGGAACAGAGATGGATATTGTGCCTTGCAACATTTGCTCGCACACAGAGCCATGCCCAGACCTCTCTTGCCAATTATGTGGTATGTGGATACACAACCACTGCTCACCCTGGGTCGAACGTGAACCCTCATCATGGGAGGAGAATTGGAGGTGTGGCAACTGTCGTGAATGGAGGTAGTCGAAAATCGAGCTTTTTGTTCCACATTGTTGGGTGAAGTGCTATTTTGAGGAAGAAGGTATATAATTGTGCACTCTGGTTACAAAGTTGAAAGGTATCCACTCATTCTATCCGGTTGAGACTAGAAATCGAGGCAGTGCTAGAGCAGTGGAACGAACTCCCTCGTTGCTCTGAGACGGGCTGGTTGATGTACGTTATGTCAGGGGAAAGAGGCGAGCATTCTTATCCGACTTTGATTGATAAGCTGGTTTTTTTGTGTGCTTATCTTATTGATTTGGTAACAGAAAACATTTGGCATTCATTCAATCCAGCATTTTGTAACTAACCATGCCCAATCACTTGACATGCTATACTATTCTCTTATGATTGTGCTTACTATTTAGTGTATTTCTCATTTTGTCGGAGCATTTATCATAATAAAAAAAAGAAAGTAAAAGAGAAAATAAAAAGAAAACATGATGTATGTTGTTCACCCATTTTCATCTGTGTGAAGCCCCTTTTTTTCTTCTTCACAAAAAATAAGTATCTTTTTCTAATTTATTACAAATATTGCTCATAAATTGTGGACTGTTATTTACATAAACTAACACGCTAAAATGAAATGCTTTATTTATATGTATAGTGGTGAAGTAAAATCGAAAGCGAGACCAGTCGTAAATGTAGCAAAAAAATAAATCATTAATTTAGTTTTTAGTTTTAATTAAATTATGAATTTTTTTCCTATAAAAAAATAATAACCAATTAGTGAGAAATTAAAACAAATAATTTTTATAATAAATTGTTTATATATATTGAGTAAACATCGCCCGATTTGGGGGGCGACTGCCAAATGGCCTAATTTTTACTTAGGGTCACTCATAAATGTCATCATCCTCCACCAATCTATAGAGTACCTTTTGAATAGACGACAAACGATATTTTTAAGTAAATTACAATTTTATTCATTAAAGTATAAAAGTTTTTATATCTCTTTAGTTCGTCCACTTTACACTGCAAATCATTTCATTTAGTGAATCCCTCAAAATTATTTTTTTAATAAGACGAAAAACAATGTATTTTTAACTTATGCGGTGAATTACAATTTTATTCATTAAAGTATAAAATTTTATCTCTTTAGTTCGTTCACTTCACGCTGCAAATCATTTCATTTAATGAATCCCTCAAAATTTATTTTTTGAATAAGACGACAAACAATGTTTTTTTAACTTATACGACTCATTAAAATATAAAAATCCTTATATCTCTTTTCACTTCAAACTGCAAATCATTTCATTTAATGAATCCTTCAAAATTAATTTTTTGATGTGGCAAATTACAATTTTACTCATTAAAGTATAAAAATCTTTGTATCTCTTTAGTTCGTTCACTACATAGTGCAAATCATTTCATTTAATGAATCCCTCAAAATTTATTTTTGAATATGACGACAAGCGATGTTTTTTTAAACTTATACAACGAATTATAATTTTACTCATTAAAATATAAAAATCTTATATCTCTTTAGCTCGTTAACTTCAAACTGCAAACCAATTCATTTAATGAATACTTCAAAATTATGTTTTCGATCCGCCGCTATGTACATTTATTTTCTTTCTATACAAAATAGTTTCAGTTTATCATTTGGTCTATAAATCAATTAGATATTCTCTCCATATAAAAACGATCTAATCATAACCATTTAATTTAGAATATTTGAGATTCAATCTTCTAATCATGCTGAGAGTTTCATCTTTTGCAAGCAGACCCCTACAGAATCGAAAATACGAAATTGGCCCTCAAAATAAATAGGAGTTCGTAAAATTAGGGCTCTGATTGCCTGCAACCACGCCCACACGCCTTCTTCACTCGTCACTCCCTCTCCTTTTTTTGAGTTTTCTTCCATTTCCAAACAAACCAATTCACTCAATTCTAATTTTTCTGTATAAAGACAATCATAGATTCTGGTAAGTCTCTTCAGTATCTTTCATTGCCTCCCTCAATTCTTGCAAATTAATCCATTTGAGTTTCAGTTTTCATTTTTTGAATTTGAATTACTTGAAGATTTATCGGTAAATGGATCAGATTGGCATCCAAGAATCGTCCTTTATGTATATGTGGAGTAATTGTTGTTTGTGATTTGGATAGTTGCTGTGCAGATTTCAGGTGATTGAATTGGTGTGGTGCATAGAATAATGGAAAATGGGGTTATAGAATTTGATGTTGGTTTAGGCGGGGGAGATGATGGGATTGATATTGAGCCCTCGAATGATGACGTTGACATGCCTGATGGATCATCAAATGATGCTAATTCTCTCGGCAGTGGTAGTGGGGAGACCTCTTTTAGTGTTGGGGTTTACATTCCGGAGGGGGATCATGATCTTGAGCCGTGTGAGGGGATGGAATTCGAGTCGGAGGAGGCTGCGAAAGCGTTTTATAACTCGTATGCTAGGAGGGTTGGGTTTAGCACTCGTGTGAGCTCCTCGCGCCGCTCTAGGAAGGATGGTGCGATCATACAGCGGTCGTTTGTGTGTGCCAAGGAGGGGTTTAGGAATTTGAATGAGAAGAGGACTATGGATAGGGAGATCAAGAGGCCGAGGACTGTGACTCGTGTGGGGTGTAAGGCGTCCCTGTCTGTTAAGATACAGGAGTCGGGGAAGTGGTTGGTGTCGGGGTTTGTGAAGGAGCATAATCATGATCTGGTGCCGCCTGATCAGGTGCATTGCCTCCGTTCCCATCGCCAAATCTCTGGCCCTGCAAAGACTTTGATCGACACGTTGCAGGCTGCTGGGATGGGACCGCGTAGGATAATGTCTGTGCTCATTAAGGAGTATGGCGGGATTAGTAGAGTCGGGTTCACAGAGGTGGATTGTAGGAATTATATGAGAAACAGTAGGCAGAGGAATATGGAGGGTGATATTCAGCTGCTTTTGGATTATTTGAAACAGAAGCAGTCTGAGAATCTTAACTTTTTCTATGCAGTGCAGGGGGATGAGGATCAGTACACCGGTAACGTGTTTTGGGCTGATCCAAAGTCGCGATCTGACTACAGCCATTTCGGAGATACTGTTACGTTTGACACCACGTACAGGTCAAATAGGTATAGATTACCTTTTGCGCCCTTCACGGGGCTGAATCACCATGGACAGCCTGTCCTGTTTGGTTGTGCCTTCCTAATGAATGAATCAGAGGCTTCCTTTGTGTGGTTATTCAAAACTTGGCTGGAGGCTATTTCTGGCCGCTCTCCGGTATCAATCACCACAGAGCATGATGGTGTGATTCGCTCCGCCATCACACAGGTCTTCCCCAACACTCGCCACCGGTTCTGCAAATGGCATATGTTCAAGCAATGCCAGGAGAAGTTGTCTCATGTGTTGCTACAGCATCCTCAGTTCGAAGCTGCTTTCTACAAGTCTGTGAACTTGTCTGAAAGCACCGATGAATTTGAATCGTGCTGGCATTCCCTTGCGGATAAGTATGACCTCAGAGATCATAAGTGGCTTCAAGCCATCTATGAGGATCGGAAACAGTGGGTCCCTGTGTATCTACGCGATACTTTCTTTGCTGAAATGTCGGTCACTCAGAGAAGTGACAGTATGAATTCTTACTTTGATGGGTATGTGAATGCATCAACCAATTTGAATCAGTTCTTTAAGTTGTATGAAAAGGCGTTAGAGAGCCGCCATGAGAAAGAAGTTAAGGCGGATTTTGATACTATGAATGCATCGCCTGTTCTGAAAACTCCTTCCCCAATGGAGAAACAGGTGTCTGAATTTTACACGAGAAAAATATTCGCAAGATTCCAAGAGGAGTTGGTTAGTACTCTCACTTTTATGGCATTGAAAGTGGATGATGACGAAGAAGTAATAAGTTATCAAGTATCAAAATATGGGGAAGAACACAGAGCGTATCACGTGAAGTTCAATGTTCTTGAAATGAGAGCTACTTGTAGCTGCCAGATGTTTGAGTTCTCGGGACTTCTTTGCAGACATGTATTGGCTGTTTTCAGAGTGACTAACGTACTGACGCTTCCATCTCATTACATCTTAAAGAGATGGACAAGAAACGCGAAGAGTAGTGTTACACTGGAAGAACGAGTCAGTGACCCATACCAGAGTTATTTGGAATCCCACACTGTTAGATATAACACACTTCGGCATGAGGCCTTCAAATTTGTGGAGGAAGGAGCAGAGTCCATAGATTCCTATAATGTCGCTATGGCTGCTTTGGCAGAGGCTTCAAACAAAGTTGCTCTTGGGTTAAAGAGTGAGGGGAAGTCATCTTTGACCAATGATCGAATGAGGGATGTCTCAGCACGGATTGGATTTCAGGCGAATCAATGCACTGCAGAAGTGCCAGGGAGCTCGGGCCAACAACTGTCTGAGGTTTGTCACTCCCTCTAGTTAAACTTTAATACTTAGCTGAGTTTGGATGATTTTGTAAATATTTTTCTTTAGTGTTATAACAGCTTTTGAATGACTGAATCGTATAATTCTATTAGACTGTTGTTAATCCTGAATTCCGATACTAAACGTGTTCATATGGTGGATTAGTTAGACTCATTATACAATTACTCTTACATCAACCACACAAATACAGCAATGTGTCTTTATAAATCCGCATTATCTCTGTAGGATGACATGGATCGGAAGATTAACGAGCTCTTTGTGGATCTGGAGCGTGCCAACCGCAAGTGTGAAGTATACCGCACAAATCTCCTCTCGCTTATGAAGGATGTAGAGGACCATAAGCAGCGTTTATCCGTTGAAGTCCAAAACATAAAGCTGAGCTTGAAAGATAGCCTATAAGAATACTCTCCTAGTTTGCATTGATCCTGCAACGAAGTAGTTAGAAGCCATTTTCTGTCTTTAGAATTCGTTGATGCTGCTTATATATAGGATTTCATAAGTTGCTGTCTGATGTCAAATGATTTATCAGCAGCTAATCAACCATTATTTAGTTAGTGCAGCAAATGATTAAACATTGATTTAGTGTATATATTTGTGTCCAAGTGCACAGTTGAAATGCTGATAAGTCTGGTGGTTTTTCTCAGCAATCTGAATGTTTTGATTTATTTTGAAGATTACTACTTTTTTGTGTTTGTGATACTATGGGAGAGTGTTATATTGCTAACTCAATACTTAATTGCTTATTACAATTAAATAATAGTCATTAGATATTCAAATCAAGGGCTTAAATCAAGGATATTAAGGTCAATTTACAACAAATTAGTTATAACAAACTTTTGAAAAATATCATATAACTTTAAAACGCATATAACTTTCTCGATTTAAATTATATTTTTGCACAACATATATCAAATTAAAGATAATTTCATAAGAATTCTAACGAGATCTCACTTGCATATGTTCTGATGTCAAAATTTGAAAAAAAATTAAAAAATTTTCAATTTTTTCGTACAACAAAATGTAACCTAGTATATAAAATATGTCAATATAATACATGTAGAATGTCAATATAAGCAATGTGTTAACATTCTCAAAGCGCACTGTGTTGATATTTTCGAAACACTATATTGACATTTTCATCCAAACCCCTAATTTGGTACTTTTTTTTTATCTTTTTCGATTTAATTATTAAAAATGAAATTACACGTGACAAATTTTAGACCACAAGATTTCTAAAATCCTATAATCTTAAATTAATTGTAACTAGCAATTAAATGATGAGTTAGCAATTGATCGCCCCTATGATACTATATCCTATCTCTCTTATAAAATATCATTTTATTAAATTCCATGTTCAAAAGAAATATCTCGTTTATGGCATAACAGATTGGAGTACTTTATTAGATATGTGATATACTATGTCTAATTTTTAACCCTCGAAACCATAAAAAGAGCATGATCTTTGTGCTTCAAAACGACATCATATGACTAAAGAAGACATCATCGAAAAATTACAGCTTTGAACATAAGAAAAATACATTACGCAGCATCATCGATTACAAATTCCACTATTGATGTTAAAACAAATACACATCCACAAACAAAATATTTGATTGTTACAACCTCGAGCAGTTATCTGCGATGTGTGATTCAAATTTTACAGGAATCAATGTTGTAAAACCTGACTAGAAAAGAAGTGGATAATAAAAAAGACAACACTCAAATAAAAAAGAAAATGAAAGAAACAAGAATAGACCCTTCTCACCCCCTCGCTAAAGCACAAATCTAGTTGTGCAAAAGAATATCA
This sequence comes from Salvia splendens, assembly GCF_004379255.2. Lineage (NCBI taxonomy): Eukaryota > Viridiplantae > Streptophyta > Magnoliopsida > Lamiales > Lamiaceae > Salvia > Salvia splendens. The sequence goes on from NC_056038.1 coordinate 2,175,564, forward strand.
AAACTTGAAAGCCTCCAAAGTGTTCCAACGCTCAGCCGATTACATACAGATTCACCCTTGATTCCGCCAGCCCCTGCATTATATCGTTCAACGCCTCCCAACCGGGGAGGAGGGGGTGACACGGCAGCTGTGTTGTATGAACATTGGTTACACGGTCGTGAATAACTGTGTGCGAATGATACCCCGCTCAAAGCAAACCAGCAAGAATAGCTCCAGGATCTGAGGCGGGAGTCGGTGGAGTTACCGGCTGGGCTTGAGGTGGCATCGGTGCAGGTGATCGAGAAGGAACAGGGATGCTGATTAATTGCTCCTTAATAAACTCCTTCAGTCTGTAAATATGATGGCATGAAGCTCAACATTAATCACCAGATAGTTTTTTCAAGTGGTGCTGGGGTGAAAGAATGAACATATATAGATATACATACTCAAATGTGAGTGCTGGATCTCCCGATGCAACGGTCATTCGCAGCTGTGTTCTGTCTGCTGGATCTGTTTCTATTCTTGTCTGATGATAATATCCCCAAAATTGCAGGAATTAATATCATGGCAGTCACAAAGCAAATTATCATACATATAGGGTTAACTCTTAGATATCTGCTGAAAGACTTTGGAACAAAACATTTCTATTTCATTAAGAACTAAAAGCATACCAAGCATAGCATGGCTCGAGTGCTTTCGGAGTAGAATGTAGTGCTGACTACTAAATTGTTAGCATTGGGATCCTGGATGGGAAATATAAGATGAAGTAATGTTCAAGATACGAGGCAAAAAATAATAACCATATAAAAAAGGAACTTAAAGGAACGAAGAACTTACGAGGCCAGGGCACACTGTCAGGTGCAAACTGCTAAATAAGTTTGCCATTTCTGCAAGCAGCATGGGTCTTACACCTCTAACCTGGTGAACAAAATTGAAAGAAGATAAGGACCTAGTTATTTTATTGGGGTAATAGGGAAAGAATTAACTTAATTCAAAAGGAACATACAACTTCTTGCAGCTTCAGTGGAGGTCCTGAGAGTGATCTCCATTGTGGGAAAAATTCCTCGGGAGAAACCAAAATTGGCTGAAGAAACTTGTTCAAGACAGCAGGAAGGCGAAGTTTTACATTGACCTGTTCATGCAATGTATTACTTCTAATGAAAAATAACAGTTCCAACTCATTGATTATATGTATGGTCCTTGAACAGTACCACATTGGCTCCAAACTTGTATGAGAAGTCCAGCACAGCTGAATCTCTGCTTGGTTGGAGGTTGACTACTTCAAGTGGACATTGAACCTGAGGGGGGGGAACGTATTTACTTTCAACATTGAAACCGATATAGGAACTGAGCAAAATCCAGCAAAAGAAGTTTTAGAGATTCAACCTGTGCCCTCGGGGGAATAGTATCCGGTACTAGTGAGAGCTCTGTCTTTAGATGTGATGGGGGCAATATCATCGCTTGCACTGACACTAAAGGAGCAGTGTTCTTATTTCCCAAGAAGAGAATAACTCTACCTTGATGACCTCGCCAGTCAGCTTTTATGCCAATCTGCAACACAACAAAGGTTGAAGTAACTCTCTAACTAGGAAACAATCGTTTGAAGCTCATACTCATATATTTGATACTGAAAAATATGCCCTGTGAAACTGAATAAGGAAATGATAAAGTGCACCTGGATATTGACATCCTCATATAGAACACCACTATCCTTCACGCATAAGGCACGGAATTTTTCCCCAATATCACCAATTGGCTGCAAGTATCAAAGGGAAAGTAAGAAGAAGAGAAATATAAGCTGCAGACAGAAGTAGGTAACAGTGAAGTTCTTTTGCACCAGCCCAAAAGATAAACCACAACACAGCACTTACAAATTATCAAACAAAATTCTAACATGTTAATTTTCCCAAAATGCATACTATACTTATGAAACAAGTATATATTAAGTAAGCAGAAGAAAATGATACCTGAACTGTACTAGTCTGCTCTTCAACAGGTGCAAGGGCTAAAGCATCTAGATTCGAACCACCTTCCAAACTGGAAGGTACACTTGGATCAGATTGAGGAGCAGTACCTGGTGGGCCTTCAATAGCTAATGGCCCTAAAAGATCTCCAAGGAGGTCAGGAGACGGTGTACTAGGAGGTTGGGGATCCACTAATGCCAAAGTCCCATTTGCATGTGCTAATCCTTGTCCAGAGGTGCTTTCGTCCTGCACACATATTTGCTTATTGGATACATATTCAAAACTTGTCATTTAAAAAGTGAGTCCAGTCAGAATCTACGGAATGATATCTCACCGTGTTATTCATGGTAGGCACCTTCACAAGACCAAGCTGGGGTGCAGGTTGGGTCCCATTTTCAGGGCGTTGATCAGTAAGTACCAAAGCATTAGAGGTCTGCTGCTGTGCCCGCAATTTAATTGCACTTTGCTCGGCTGTATCAGCCTCAGAATCTTCAGCTTTTCTTATCAATGATGACTATAACCAAAAAATTGGCATGGTCAGCATTGTTAGTAAATCAGGACAAAGTTACATTAACAAATGATGGTGTGACATAATAGATAGTAGACCAATACTAAGTCGGCATCCACATTCTAACCTGTCTCTCAGGGAACTTTGGCATTTCAGCAAGTATATCCATTAGAGCTGCACCTTTCATGCTCAAAGCAAGATATTCAACTGCACGTTGCTGTATTTCAGCATCAATACAACTCTCATACCTGGAACATACAATCTTCAACCTCAGTGGAAAACCGGAACATACTAACTAAAAAAAAATAGTTGTTTCATGTAATTACTTTCTGAAGATTGCCCATATTTGCTTCTGTAGCTCCGCGTCAGGTGGTTGAGTGTGCATTAAAATCTTTGCATACGTGGAAAGAAGGATAGGAATTGTTGGTGTCCTGGTCATATATGATTTAGTTAAATAAGTAGAGAAGTTAGGACATATAAAGAGATATACAATGATAGGCCCTTACGAAACAGTGGGCAGTTTCTCATGTATAATGTTGAAAATTTCCCTTGGACTCCATCCTGGTCGTCTGGCTAGAAGATGACTATATTCTCCAAGGATATATGCACTGACCTGTGATATCATAAAATTGTTTTAACTCTAGTATTATGAAGAGATTGGCTGTAGAGGTTCTAGACAGAAACAATAAATCCAAACATCCAAAGAGATACTGAACTTTTATTAACCAATAACATTTTGATTTCACCACTCAGGTTTTTTGACTGATTGGCATCAGCCTATCCAGCACTTAGTTAGTCTATTGTAATGAAATTATTGTAAACAACTTAAGAAATAGTAGATGATATGAGCACTGAGCAGATATACGACTAGTTTATTTTATGGTACATATTATATTAGAAGTATACAAAACTTGTACAAGAATCGTGTAACATTTATCATGCAAGTCAATATAGCTCTTGATTCTGGCATGCCTTCTTTTACAAAATACTAGCAAAATTTGAACAATCAGTGAGTCTAACACACCTTCACCATCGTCTCATGAATGGCAGGCTTGTCAAGGTACTCTCGGGCTTTCATAGCTGCATATGGCTGGTAAGATAGAAGCATGAATATACAAAACAAGTTGTGTGAAAGTTCATTTATCAATTATTAGGCTACATCAACTAGCAGTTACAGAAATAACATGAGAACTGAGAAGCCTGTCAATGTGTCAGTTACCTGTAAATCCTCATTATTTGTAACGAACTGCACGACACGGAACCAAATGTCATCGCTTACGAAATCCCCTGCCTTATCTATCAACTGAAGAATAACATCCACATACCTGAAACGAGGAGAAATATGTCATTGAAAAAGTAGATCAAGTAACTGCCTTGTGTATGACTATACTCCTAAATAAAACTCATAGCAAAGTCCGACACACACCGAGCTATTTCATATGCATAGTTTGCAAAGAAATTGATCACATAATGACATAGATATCTAGCTTTGACTTGTTTCTAAAGAAACTTTAGGTAAGGTTTTACAAATTCACAACAAAATTTTCATAACTGCACATATAACTGAATTAAGAAAAATTAAAATTCAACTCTGGTGTAAGCGATTAAAAAAGGAATGAACTTGAGCACTTACTCTTACTTCTAGCTTAACTTGATCTAGTCTCAATTAGTAAGGAGGAAAGGAAAATAATCACTCATAAAATACGTCACATGACTATGGCGGGATTATTTATCTGTCCTCTAACTGAAACCCAATTTATTCTCAAGTGTAAACGAATAGCCTTTTATGAATCAATTTCATACCATGACAAGTCCGGGGCAAACTTTTCTGCAAGAATTGCAGCTTTAAGTGACAATTCTTCCCGCATTGCAAAGTCTGCTGTGCTAAGATACTGAAACCAGATGATGGCCAAGCATGTATTACTTTCCTTGTTGGTTATATCAACCAATAAAGGTTTTTGAATGCATTCACTACAAGCTTGTAAGTCATGTGCACCTGTAATAATTCTTCAACTATGTCCTTTGCATTTGAAACATCACACATGCCATACAGCAAATCAAGGGCACGTCTCCTGATGCTGTTAGAATAAAGCATGGTTAGATATGTGTGTCAACTGTCAAAGCTAGTAAAATACTTGCAAGAAGAAAAGGAGAGAGATCCCTTAATAACTTCTTAATTACATAATATTTGTAAAATCCAAATAAAGACATGATCATGGTCACGACATGTGCATCTTTTATAGGTGGAAGCAACTCCATGAGTTTATTTATATCACGATAACTAATGCTGAGTGGTTATTTAAGTCTTCAACACTCAACAAGCATGAAAATAGTAATAGGTAACCTGATATCGGGATCCTTCAGTGAAGTAATGATCTGAGCTTGATGTCTTTTAATAATATCTTGCACATCTGTGACCATCAACATCCGAGTCATGTTCTCCTGCATTAAACAACAAAATCTTTGCAATCAAGACCACAATTATGCAGAGTCTTGATAAGACAATTTGTTAGGATTCCAACAATATAACCTTAACGAAAAAAATATTCAATCTTCTGTTAAAGAAACAAAAAACAGGGAGCAAGTAGCAATATAGTGAGCGAAGATCTAACCAAGCCAAGGTATCTTATATTAGGTTCACGAACAGCAATAAATTTCCCAAGCAGTGCAACACATTGAGATATCATTTCTTTCTCAGCATCAAGATGCATGACCTGAATATAAAGAAGTTTAGGTCCACAAGTTATTGACAACTCTAATAACACATCTTAAAAGGAATAAACTGATAAGACATCATTTTGTGTGTTCAGAGAGCCTCTCCAGTAATTCAATATTAAATGTAAAACAGCCCTTTGAGGTTTAGGCACCCTTGGAGACACGAAGCACAGATTCATGAATTTAATGGAGCCAAGGCATAAAAATTCCATGTCAGAATAAGACTCTACGGGGAAGATAAATCAAAAGGTAAATGAGTATAAGCTACTGTTGCTCAACAGCTACTGTAAACATGATACAGAAAAGTAGGTAAAAAAACATATCTGAGAACTGATTCAAAACAAAAAAAAAATTTACAGCGATTACTTACAAGAGAAAGAGCTTCAAAAAGAACAGCATGTGATGCATTATTCTTGTTTACATTTTTCACAACATCAGTTCCCATTAGAATCCTTTGCAGAACCTGAAAATGGCCAATAAGGAAATGTCATAACATGCCACAACCATATTTAATTTCCACACAAACACCAATATGTATCTACGGAAACCAATACAGCAACATACTGGGCGGAGATGCTGACAACTACAAATATACTAGTGATTACGATACGAAACCAAAGCACACCAGAATAGCCAATAGAGTAAAAAATAATATCAGACCTCAAACAATGACCTTCTTGTATTTGGATCTTCAACAGTTGGAAAATATTGGAGAGCCCTCATAGTCTTAACCTGCAGTGCAGGCACGGACAGAAGAAAATGTTTAGATTTTAGAAGAATGAAGAAGCTCTTATCTCTCCTACTTGAATCTAGAAATTCAGCAAATACCTAAATCCGATAAATAAAATGCAACCAAGAAAATATTTTGATATCCTAAATTATTCAGTGTCACCCTCTTCTAAGGAAATAGTGTCAAGAAAAGCACAAACCTGAAGCCAAGGCGAAGGAATACCATAATAAGTGTATTCTTGTGGAATATCCTGATTTCTAGCAAGTCTTTCCAGGGTCTTAACACATTTTGGTAGACAACTCCAGTACGCCTCATGGTTGTTGGACACTAAAGCAACTAAGAGACTCATAGAAGAAGTCAGTACTCCTAAATCACGTTCATCTAATAGCTGTGCCATCCTATCTGACCTGTCAATTACGAGGAAGAGAACTGGTATCAGATTCTTCCAATCAATCAACAACACTAACAGAGAGATTGAGAGTAGATGCTTTACCAGCCATCCACATTAACCACGTCAGGATTTTTTCTAAAGAGGCGCAGCAGACATAGTGCAGCCTTCTTCCTAACAAGCGGTCTGCAGCTGCTAGATAACTAAAGAAAATAGGAACTTTCAGATATATTTATTAGGTCACCCTGCATAATACCTTCAGAAGTGTGCACTTACAAGTAATTTTTGAACATCAGGAGCCAGAGATTCAGCAAATTCTCTGCCACCAATGTTTCCAACCTTAAGAGTTGTGATCAAATGGAATAAGCAGAAGTTAGTAAGGGGGAAACATTAAGAACTTGAGGCAGAACACAAAAATTATTATGTAAACCAATATGGTTGCATGATTTGCATCAACTATTTATAAAGAGTTATACGGACAGAAAATCGGACACCATACCAATGTCAAAGCAAGACACTGAAAAGTCTCGTTGCGGCCAATAATGTCATTGCGGACAGTATTAATTGCTAATCTCAGGAAATCGTGATTCTCGTTTAGAAGACATGATGTCACGATGTAACCAACCTACAGCAACTCAGAATGTGTGAAAACATTTGACAAGTGATGGACAATATTCTATTCCGTTTTCTGATTTTTCTGCAATTCATACCTGTTTTTCAGGATACTTTGGTGCAGATATTAAAGAAACAGCTTCCATGTGACCAAAATCAACATCATATCCTAGCATATAAATGTAAAGCATTTTCCAGACATATTTCTTCTTCTCATAATGTGACAATCCCTGTTCAGTCACAAATAAAAAATAAAAATAAGCAAAGCTATTATGATCTCACCGAGAACTAACAAATATTAAAGGTTTGAGACACTTCAGAGCCCCAGCTTACTAAGGTAGCATGACAACTGGATGGACATTGGCATACAAAGATCATGAACTCACATAATTATTTTTCTCATTTGGGAAAACAAAAGAGATTTGTATATCAATTCATATGTTTACACTTTGTTTCTGGAGTATTCACGGGCCAAGACCATAACTAACAAGTTAATTTCTGCCACTTAATTGAGTTACATCTAACATTTTGTTTCTCATTTCCCTCTTCATATGGCTTGGTTCAGAAGAGGCACTTTAGAGGGAAAAGACAATGATAAAAAAGTTTTGCCTATTTTTTAGTTCATCATATCGATTTCCTGACCAACCCAAAAAATCCTTGAATATATGCGCCATGACTTTTAGGACCAAATCATACGGAGCACATCCAATATAAGGCACTTTCTTAAATCCTATTACTGCTTCCAATCATATTTCTCTATTCTCCATGCTTAAAACAGCTGAAAATTCCTAGCAAATTAACACACTTTGTCTTATATGAGGTACATAAAAAGAGAGAACCCTATCAATGGATGGTTCTTGAAAAGAACAGAGATGGGAGGAGACAAGAGCCACAAGAGACATTGTCATTTATCAGATTCATCTAATTCCATAGATGACATAATGCTATCCTTGGTTGAAATACTGAGCAATGCATCAGAAGCCTACAATGAGGACAAATGCTCTTTTACTTAAAGATTACATGCCTATCCTCAAAAGCACAGTACAATCAGAAGGGTGTTGAACAAATTCATGAATACCTCTTATTTTCAAATGTAGGCTATCTAATAAATCTAGATCTACTTCCCATTTGTCCTTTTGGGACTCTTAGATCATTCTCAGTTTTTAACTGAAGCTGAGAGGGGCATAGCAATTTGCATCACAGTAACAGATCTTATGGATTACAAAAATGCTGATGATTTAATAGAACTTTAGTCATTGTGGTTCATATTAAAATTGCATCAATGAATATATTTCAACTTGGCTGAATTTCTAACTCTGCATGAACAGCATGAAGACAATGAGAACCATTTTGAGGCAGTTCCATGAAGTTCACTATCACACCACATCAGATAGTACAGTCCTATACGCATGAACTAGGATTCCAAAACTATTTCCATGGCACGTGTGCTTCAATGCAGCAATACAAGCCAGGCTATCGATACCAAACTGCCTCTCGAAAGTAAGACAAATAGAAAACATTTTCAAATGTTTTATAGCTAATTCCCGGAACATATAATTCTAATCATAAAAAATATACAGACTGCATTCATTCAACAAGCCAAGTATTCAAGTAGCTGAAACTCATCTTCTCCAGCAAGCTATCAGTAATGACTAGGTATACACAGCTCGTAATCCCCCAATCCATCCCTCAGCAAATAACCAGAACCCAAAATCCAACCCCAATCCATCCTATAAACCCCTTAAAACACCTCCTCACTCAATAGCACGACTACAATACCCCCAATCAGTCCAACCTACATTCACGAAATAGAAATCCCAATCCCGCAAACCCTGAATTCCAGCTCGTCTCTACACCAGTATGCCACAATTTCACACCACATCAGCTCATTCATGAGATTCCGAAAGACTTCAAACTCAAAAAGGCAATCACGCACGCCAAAAATAGCTCACAAACACCTATCATATCATGTACAAACTTGCCTTCTCGTGCTTAAAGCGAGTTCGAATGTTCCCGAGCTCCTTATCAACACGAAGGCGCTCCAGCTCCTTATTCTGACAGTTCCGGATGTCGCTGATGAAAACCGATAACCCTCTCATGCCGGAAAGCGCCATCTCTCAGATCCAGCAATTCTCCAGATCCGACGTCTATCGATTCGCAGATCTCAATCAAATTGCGAGCAGGAAATGATCGGAATTCGCAGCTTTCCGGTGATATTCCTCCGGCGCCGATGTGTGGATGCGTAGAGCGAGAAATAGAGACCGTGTTGTGAGGTGCGATCTAGAGAGAGAAAACTGGGAAAAGCCGTCGCACACTGAAACAAGACTTTTATTTTGGTGTTTTTTCTCTAAATTTCGTTATTCTATTTTTATTTTCATTTTGGGTTTTTATTACAATGATTTTTGTGTCGGGTCAAATCTTCGTAACGGTAGAATTCTCTGTATTTTAGAATTAAAATAAAAAGACATTTATATACAAATTATAGCACTAAGGATAATTTTTTCTATAAAATTATTGCAGATGAATGGATTTTAAATGTAAAATATAAAAGCTTCAGTTATAAGTATTCCTTAGTTCCGGTACATCTTTTCTATACTCTATTCGTCCTAATTAAATTGAATTACATTATCTTTTTGGAATATCACAATTAAATTGAATCATTTCTATAAAAAACAAAACATAATTCGGATGTAACATGGTTAAGAATTTGAAAATTGACATGCAATTCCATTGTTTAAGTACCAATTACTCCATATTTTATACATTGAGTGTGTACATTTTTAAAGAACACTGTTTCTTTTATGAATAAAATGCTAGCTGTGACTATGCCATGATGACCATTTTGAATATTCCAATCTACGAAGTTGAAAAAATGCATTGATAAAGAAATCTTTTTCCTACAACAGAAACCAAATTTGACCAATTTAATATTTTCAGGTATGAAGTAGGTTTTTTTCGTCTCTTGAGTTATGTATGAAACGAGGGTGGGAGACAACAAGGGAGAAAATGTCCAAAAAAAGGTGTATTTGAAATAAGGCTTTTTACAAACATATGGACAGAAAGATTTTATTGGGCTTATTGGGCCAAGAATAAGCCCAATACGACTGCATATGGTATTCATGGAGTATTTAGGAGTTTGATTAAAAGATATATTTTTAAAAGAATAGGCAATAGTACATGTAAATATAAAATTCATTATGCTCCTAGCATGTACCCTCTCCGTCTATGATTAAGTATCTCAATTTTTTTTTCATCCATCCATGATGTTAAGTGTCTCATTCATTGTTTACAACTTTTATTCCTACATTCCACTAACTCATCACATTTTATTTTAAAACTACAAATACTTAATTTGTTCCATAATAGGAGTCTTATTTTATTTGAGCATGGATTTAAAAAATGTAAAAAAATGAGTTAGTGAAACGTGAATCTCATTCATGTATATTAGTTTTAGTAATAAAATATGAACTGAATAAATTAGTGGAATATGATGTCTATTTACCATTTATAGTAAAAATAAAATAAGACTTGGAATGATTAAAAATGACAAAATAAAAAAATAGTATATAAAAGTAGAAATATTTCTACTATATTTCTATTTTCTATTTTCCTTAAATTTATACCAAGTCTAACTTTAGACCCCATGGAAATGGAGTAGTATAAATACTGGTACTGGTTTTTGACTGATTTATTAAAATCCTAGTTCCCGTAGTTCGTATCGCACAGGATTACCCTCATACTCTCAGTAGTCCAACCTAAAGCAAACACAGTCAGGTGGAATTCCGCCGCAGCAGTTTCCGGCTAGGGATTCCTCGACTGAAACGATGTCGCTTTGTATTCCGGCTGGTGGATTCACCGCTCCGAATCTCCACTGCTCATCTCACCAGCGCACGGGCAGAAACGTCGCTCTAAAATTCACCGTTTTCGCCAACTTTTCTCCCTCCAATAAGCCGTCGTTAAGGATCGCCGCCGAGAATCCGTTCCGGATACAGTGCGCCGGTCCGGACACCGCGAAGGGGAAGACTAGTCAGCTGGAGGATTTCGAGGAACCGAAACTCGACCACGGTGGCGATGGTGGCGGCGGTGGCGGTGGAGAGGGAGATGACGGCGTAGGTGGTGGAGAGGGAGATGACGGCGGCGGTGAAGATGAGTTCGGTCCGATCGTGAACTACGACGAGGTTTTGATGGAGGCAGAGAGCCGCGGCGTGGTGCTGCCGGCTGATTTGATCGAGGCGGCGAAAGCGGAGGGACTACGGAGGGTTTTTCTCACCAGGTACTTGGATCTTCAGGTGAGAATGCTTGTTAATAGTTCGGAATTTGAATCAGAAAGCAATGAAATTGCTGCACTTATTTGATTTCACATTGGTTACTGGCATTTTTCGATTGATTTTTGCAGAGTGCCGGCTGGCCGCTAGGGTTTCTGATGAGAAATTTCTCGATGCTGCGGAACCGAATGCTGGCTGATCCATCATTTTTGTTTAAAGTTGGAACAGAGGTGAGATTGAGTTTATGCATTTGCAATTGCACAGTACATCAGGGTATGCCTTATGAGTTATGACGCATGTCGATTGCAGTGAGCGAACAATAAGAATACGGCTAGTTATGTGGCATTATCGGTTGTGTTTCAGGTAGTAATTGATTCTTGCTGTGCAACTGTTGCTGAATATAGAAAAAGAGGGAAGGAGTTTTGGGCAGAGTTTGAATTGTATATGGCAGATTTGTTAGTGGGTATCGTCGTTGACGTTGCTTTGGTTGGTATGCTGGCCCCATATGCGCGTATAGGCAAGAAACAAATACGCGGTGGAAGTGGCTTTCTTGGGAGTATGCAGCTGGCTACTGCTGCTCTCCCCAGCAGGTCACTTGTGCATTTTATTTCAGATTGATTGTATCTGGATTCAGTGATATTGCACAATCACAAACGTCGGTAGAAAACTAGAAGCAGTCTATTTGCCTCAAGATGCCGCTTCTTGTTTTTTGGATATCCCTTAATGAACTCAACCTTTTAAGTTTTTCTGATATTATAGCAGTGTAACTTCAAACTTATTTAGATTATGAATTTATTGGTTGCACAGTGTTTTTGAAGCTGAGAGACCAGGAGTTAAATTTTCATTGCAGCAACGAGCTGCTTCATTATTTTACAAGGTACCACATCATGATCCATTGTTTAGGCAAAAAGCTGATTTTCTCCTAAGGTCTCTCGTTATTGTTAAAAAGCTAAGCTATTCTGATGTTATTTGATTTCTGATGGGTGATAGATATTCTCTTCTGAATGTAGGGCGTATTATATGGCGCAGTTGGTTTTGGATGTGGTATTATCGGCCAAGGCATAGCAAATACGATCATGACTGCTAAAAGGTAGTACTATATATCTATATAATTCTTCGGTTGGATTTGGGAATAGCAATATCTCCTTGCATTAAATGAATCCCAAACATGCATCATGTGGAGGAATGTAGTTTTCTTACTCCTAAGTCAAATAACTCCTACAATCTGTTTTAGTTTGATAAATAAGTTTCATAAAGACTAAAACTTTGCTGAGCCATTAATCATCGAAAACTTTGCTGCTGTAAGGAATCAATCATTTTTTACCCATGGGTTTTTCGACTTATCTTTAGATAAAGTTTGTATCAATTTCAAAAATTTTCCTTGGCGGTCATTTCGCTTTTCATCTGAGACGATTTTCTGCATAACAGGAGCATCAAGAAGTCAGAGGAGGATATACCCGTGCCCCCCTTAATAAAAAGTGCTGCTCTCTGGGGTATGTTATCATCAATAAGATATTCGACCTGTTGTTAGCTGCTCGGAAGGCTATAGATTCAGCTATATGATTCAGATAACATCAAATAACCTGATAGTTTTCTTTAGAGATTACTTGTTTCATAGCTATGACTAAGAAAACATCTATGAAAAGCTTCTACTTGCCAATTTGTCGCAGAAACACAAATGTACTAAAACAAGTTTATCAGATGTTGTGAGGAAACTGTTAAAGAGTAGCAGCAGTCTCACATAGTCTGTATATGTTTGCAGGTGTTTTTCTGGGAATTTCCTCAAACGTCCGTTATCAAATTATAAATGGATTGGAAAATCTCGTTGAAGCTCGAATCCCACAGGTTGCCAAGCCTTTCACGGTGGGCATACGGTTCGCCAATAACTATTACGGTGGAGTGCAGTTCATAGAGTGGGCCAAACTGAGCGGGGTTCAATAATTAAAGCTCTTGGCATCTTCACCCATGTACCAAGATGCAGTTGATTTTGCTTCTGCACACATTTAGATTAGATAAGTACACTTCCATGCAGCTCAGCTGATGTTTCAAATAATATCGACTTCAATTTTATTGGCTTGAAATTTAGAACAAGTTGTTAAATCTACTGTACTGTGTATTAAGTGTAAGCATCGCTCTCGATTCGATTTATCCGCGGTAATCATATTTGTTTAATCCACGATAATCATATAGTAGTACTATGTTTTTTTTTACCTCAAAAGGTATTATTCACGCCATTAATCAGACAAATTACTTAAAATCTAGTATCCAATTTATTCACCTTTTCTATAATAAAATAAAGAACCAAGTTTATTTTTTTGTTATCAACAACAATTTTTAAGATGATAGAATCAAATAAAACAAACAAATAACACAAAACATAGTATTAAACGGGATTAGTGATTCAGTGCTTACAAATAACACAAAATATATATTTTTTGAGGAACATCTAGACATGACTATAGTCTATATATGAGTTGTGAGGAAATATTAATTTCACATGTGGATTGGATTTCTTTCATTTTTAACGGTTAAATACCATATTGCAACAATACATCTCATTTTGAATTTGTGGTACAATTGCTTTTATGGCATGTTATTGTTAATTTGTTATGAGTACTTGTCAGCTGTTGTTCGATGATTTAGCTAAGGTACACTTTAACTACTCCATGTTTTTGCAAATTGCAAGTCATTTAGTACTTATTAAAATGGACCAAAACTTTGGAATAATTTTCAAACTTTAGTATATCTCACAATCTCTTGGCGAAATTGAGCTGTGATCGTGACACACGGTATTTAATTTGGTATGGGTCAAATGTCAATTCACTTCATTTATTTAGACAGTTATGGCTGGGGTCAGTTGCAGCTCAATTTGTGAAAACAAGATGTGATAAATTTTGGCAAGCAAATGAAGCAATCACACATGTTAAAGTGATATTGAAAATGTTAATTGGAGATTGAGATGGCAAACTGAAAGTCATAATTCAAGGCCCTCTACATAAAAAGAAAATAAAGTAGGATCATCTTGAATTTTGTACAAAATTACACGTGGATTTTCTTGATGTTATGTACTCCATTAGTCAGTTTTTCCTTTTTCTTATAGAACATTAAAAAAATAGCTTAAAATAATGCATTTTTTACTTGTGCAAATTGACTTCTTAGTTGACTAGTAAATACACAAACTCCGATTCATCTAAATTTTTTCCAAAACTATATATTCTCCCTTTCGAATCTAACATGGTAAAACTATACTCCATCCATTCCTAAAAATAGAAACTTTTAAAAAGATATGAATTTTAATGTAAAATTGATATCGTAAGAGTGAAATATAAATAAAAATGTTTTAATGGAAAATGTATCTCACTTCATTAACGAAAAAAAATAACCTAAAAAGTAAAGTTTATGACGAATGGTTTAATAATATACTACTAGTATATGACAATTCATTCTAAATTGTTTGCAGTGTGTACATTATATTTTCATTATTGCAGCAAAAAAAGACGATTCCATAGCCTTGACGGCCTCCACACTCCGACCCGACATCATGTGAGGAGGTCCAATCAGGGTACGCAGTAGCCCGTTAAGGGGGGTCTTAACCCACTGGCTGCCAGAAGCCCATCTCCCAAGGCCCCACACTTGTGCATGAGATATGGAAGCAACTACACGACAGCAGTGGGATTTGAACCCAGACTTATTGCAGCCAGATCTGCCTTTCCGTTGCCGGCTGCTGCCCCTGCGGACGATTATATTTTCATTATGTGTGGGTAGCATGTGCATTAATATGTTTAAAACGTGCGTGTTTTGATTGAAGTGTGAGCATTACATGTGTTATGTGTGGGTAGCATGTGTATTAGTATGTTTAAAACGTGTCTGTTTCGATTGAAGTGTGAGCATTATGTATGTGTATGTCCCGTGTGCGTGAGTATGCAATATTGTGTGTGTGCTCGCGTGCGCATAATGTGGGCTAGGAAGTACTCCCAATTATTTGAAATTTTAATTATTTTTTATAGTAGAATTCAAATTGTTGAATTTAGATGATTTGGATTTGGAATTCAATTCCAAACTCAACAAAAATATCAAACTATCCTAATATTATTAGTAATTGTAAAAAAAACTTAAGGTTGTAAGAAATGTTATGCTATGCATCTTATTTGAATACTATTTGTGAGCACCGCCTTTGGTAATTAATGTTGATAATATTTGTTTTGTTTTGTATTTTTAATCTTAAAAAATATTACTAATGTCATTACTTAAATAGATTACTTAAATGTAAAAAATATATAATATTTATAACTGCAATTAAATAGATAATTTTTTAATTTATTTTTATGAAATTTGTAAATTATTGACACTAATAATAAAATTTATATAATCAAAGTAAATAAAACATTAAAACATGCAACAAATCACCTAATATTATTGCTATAGAATTAATCTTTGTGGGGCTAAAATGGTCAAATCCTCCAAATGTATTCGACACTTGGTACAACATATTCGGCATTTCAAACTACGAACACACAGTTCACACACTTTAACAGAGTCGAAGAGTTCACAGCGAAGGCGAAAACTGCATTTCGCGTGATTCAAGCTCATCAGGTTTCGCCGCAGCTGATTCCAGTCGATTATAATTTTGATTCTCTTTAACAATTCGTGCATGCTGTTCCTGTAATTTCTCGTAGAACTGCGAATTGTTAAATTTTCTATTTACTTTTTGTTTAATTCCTCGATTGGATCGCAATTAAATTTCTCTCTTGTTCATGATTATACATTCTCAGGGAAAATTTCGCCGCATAAACCCTAAATTCAGCTTCTTTTTTCCGTTGGTAATTGTAATTTATCGCCTCCTAGAATGAAATGCTGCTTCTTTTTCTTAATTAGGTATTTTAGATAAAACTGTTGTTAGTGACGCTGAATATAGTGTGAGCTTAACTCGATAAAACTCAAGGCTGTTTGCGTCCTAAATGAGCTCTTTGTGTTTGGGCATTTCAATTGTTGTTCATATGGATTATACATTTGTTGTCAAAACCTTTAATGTAAACTACACTTGCGTCTCAATGGAAATGAAAATGTGGAAGGAAAGAAATAGAAGGAAATATAGCATATCTATGAGGATACTAAACCAATGCCTGCACTTTGCTTCTTCCATAGAACTTAGCTCAAACAAGCTTATTGAATAATCCAAATGACACTATCAAGAAGCTTGGTCTTGCTGCAAGCGTGACGATTTGGGGATTTTCAACTCGAGTAAAATGCAGTTAGGATCCTCATTCAACTCTAAATTGTTAGCTTTTAGGAGGATGCAGCTGAAGTACTAGTACATTATTGCTCAAAGTTCTTCCTCATTGCAGCACGGCTGAAGATAGTCTGTCCATGCTTTGCTTTACTCAGAACTAAAATTTCTAAACCTAGGAACAAAAGTTCTTGGTGCTCCCTTTTTTTCTTAATATATGTATTCCTTTCGTTTAATGGACTAATCAGTTGCAGTTTAATCTTGCCAGCACACCACTCTTTCCTTCTTTGTCTTCTTAAACCACAGTTTTCTTCAGATAGAAACATCACAGTTTTGATTATGCTTGCTTAGTCTTTCACTACTATGCTTTTATTTCCAGAAATGGTAGATAATTAAAAACTCATTCTTTATTCATGGTAGGTGGCACCAAAGGAAGATGTATCTCAAGTCAAATTTGTCATGGAATGTTTTGATTCCTGCTGAGAGCCTCGATGCAGGAGGTCTAATGCTTCAAAAAGCTATAATCACTCGCCTCATGGCTGATTTTGCAGCCAAGAAGGCTACTAAGGACCTTGGCTATTTCCTTGCATTGAGCACAGTGGGGAAGATTGGAGAGGGGAAGGTCCGGAAGCAGTCAGGTGATGTTATCTTTCCTGTAGATTTCAGCTGCATAACCTTCAAGGTACTGCCGGGTGAAATCTTGGAAGGCGTTGTCCACAAAATCCTAAAGCCGGGTGTGTTCCTGAGGTGTGGACCGGTCGAGACCATCTTTCTCTCCCACCAGAAAATGGATGACTACCAATTTGTGCCTGGGGAAAACCCCTACTTCATGAATGGTAAGTCCTCAAAGATCGAGAAGGGCGTGGTGCTGCGGTTCCTGGTGATCGGAGAGAAGTTTATCGAGATTGAGAAAGATTTTCGAGTTGTAGGCAGCCTCGAGGGAGACTACCTTGGGCCTGTTTCTTAGTAAGTCAAGTGCGGGAAACTTGGTATTTTCTGACCTAAGACATGTTAGTATATGTGAAGTTTGTGCAGTTTAGCATTTGATGATATGCTTAAGATTTTTTTTGGACCTTAACTAATGACTAACTAGTCTTAGATTTGCAGTTTGGAATGGAACTCTGTTGATGGGGGATATGTAGTATGGTCTCCTGTTTTATTTCTTGATTGTTCATGTCATGTCATGTCATGTCATGTCAAATTGCAAATCAATCTTTTTATTCTATATTTTGTACTTAAAGTGATGAATTTTGATACCATGAGTATTTTAGCCAAAACTATACTCCTAAGTCCTACCCATTGTTGATAGGGTTAATTGCCTATAAAATTATTACTACGAAATTTGGGTCAATTTTTAGTATACTACACGTTCTTTTTAAAATTTGAATGATAAATCACACAGTTTCAAAAGTTCTTAATCATCTTACCATAACTTTTTCGGGGGCAAAATTGATGCTAAAATAGTACTCACGTGTAAAGAAATTTGGTGATATCAATGAACAATGATAGTGTCTTAATGTAATAACGATTAAATGATTTTGTTTTGAACCTAAGAAACTAACATAAAAAGAATAAACAAATTTGGTCAAATAAAATAATTGATAACTTTTGAAACTTAGTAACTTGTTATTTAAATTTTGAAAAATAAAAGATGAACTCTACTTCTTTGTATAGATTTCATAATTTTTTTAGAATTAAGCCAATTAACAATCTAGTGGTGAATTAAGAAATGGTGGCAAGTAATCGTCACTATTTCGGCGAAGGTGCATACACGCTTTCTTCTACGCGCGTAGGATCTTTGGATTCTTTGTTTCTCTACATCCACTAGATATGCGGTTCCTCCTTTGTTTCTTCACGCCTTGAACCGAACGTGTCGGTGGCACAAGCACGAACTTCACTATCATATTTTTCTCAACTTTTTATATTTTTAAATGCAATTCTGATTTTTATATAAATATCCACTTTAAATAAGAAGAGCTTTTTATGTATTAATTCCAATTATTTACCGGCATATTTATACTGTTTTACATTTCGATGCATGTGAATAATGTGCACTAGGTGCGTGGACGAAAAATGGGCTTGTTTTGCCTTATTTTAAAATATTTCTAAAGAGTTTATAAATTGTAGAATAAGAGATTGTAAGTCATGAAGATTGTGAAAAGATAAATTAAGGAATTATTTTTATAATGATTGTATAAGTTGTTGAAGTTTTTTTTTATGCTGATGTTTAGAAGCTTATTGATGAATCCGCGAATTTCTGATGTTTGTAAATGCTGGTAGAAGATAAAGACTACGACACAAAGAATTTACGTGGTTCGATTTACTGAAGTAAATCTACGTCCACGGGAAGAAGGGAGGGCAAGATTGTATTGCTTGATCTGGGATTGCAGCTTACAACAAAGACTTGCTATATGATCTTTTATCTCTAGAGTTAGTAAATCCTGGTCTATCAGATCTAAGTTCTATTTATATATTGAACTGAGATCGTGGCTTGCATCACCACCCTAAGTCGTGGAGGTCATGGAGGTCATGAGATCCTGCATGGCCACTAACTAGGCAGTGGCTTACATCATCAGTAATTATGTCGTGGATGTCGTGGAGGTCATGAGAGCCTGCATGGGTCCACCACTAGATAGATCGTGTAGTGGAGGTCGTGGCTCCCAGTTCGGTATTGCCGAGCAGCTTTTGCCGATGCTGAGACCGAACTGCTGAACTATTGCCGAGCAGCTTTGTAGAGCTTGATTGGTCGGCTTTTACCGAGCTATAGGCTGGGGCCGAACTCTTTGGTAACGCCGAACTGATACTCTTTCTTGGGCTTTAGGCTGATGGGCTTGTTTAGTACATACTCCATCACTACCCCCCCCGAAAAGCGAAGTGAACCACTTCGGCGAAGCGAGTCACTTCAGCATTCTGGATAAAGGTACGGGGTAAGTTGATGTTTGTCCTCGGTCTTATGAAGTAAACTCTTCTTTGACCGGACTTGGTTTGTGTCCTAATTTGGCGAGTTTTATCGCGTGGATCGGACTTTCCCTTGTCCTAATTCAGGCAAGTTTTATCGCGTGAATCGGACTTTTGTTGCAGTTCGTTTCAGACGAAGTGCTTGATTCTTAAGCTGAATTGTGGTCTTGTATCCTCTTTAGAAGCTTGGACTTCACAATCGTTGGCTTATTGCAGTTCATTTCAGACGAACTGCTTGTTTAAGCTGAATTGTGGTCTTGTATCCTCTTTAGAAGCTTTGACTCACAATCGTTAGCTTATATATGTTCTAAAAAGGGGATCAGCCTTCGAAGAACAAGATACCTCAGCAACATTTGTAAGAGACGACACGCACATAGACAGACAAAACGCACATAGACAAAACGCACATAGACAAAAAGACCAAGCAAACCAAAGAAAGCACATTGACCGAACAGGACTCAAGACTGACTGACTGACCGGACTGTCTCTTACAAATGGAACTTCTTGAGGTTGGAAATGTGCCATGTTCGGGGTACCTGTTCTCCTGACATGTGAGCCAATTTGTAAGACCCTTTGCCGAGGACTTCTGATACCCGATACGGACCTTCCCATGTGGGTTCGAGTTTGCCCAGCTTTTCTGCTCGGCTTACTTCGTTGTTTCTCAAGACGAGATCTCCCACTTGAAATTGCAGCTTTTTCACCCTTTGGTTATAATACCGGGCTACTTGCTCCTTGTACTTGGCTGCTTTTATGCATGCCAATTCTCTTCTTTCTTCGGCAAGATCTAGCTCGGCTCTCAGTCCGTCGTCATTCATTTCTGCTGAGAAATTTAGAGTTCGGGGACTGGGTATGCCGATCTCCACCGGAATCACGGCTTCAGTGCCGTACACAAGACTGTACGGAGTTTCACCGTTGGAGGTTGTGGGTGTAGTTCGGTAGGACCATAGGACTTGAGGGAGATTTTCTACCCATTGTCCTTTGGCTTGTTCTAACCGAGCTTTTAACCCTTTCACCAGGATACGATTTGTTACCTCCGTTTGTCCGTTTGCTTGTGGATGAGAGACCGAAGTGAACCGCTGTTGAATATTCAGCTCTTGGCACCAATTCTTGAACGTCTTGTCGGTGAATTGAGTCCCGTTATCCGAGATGAGGATGTGGGGTATGCCAAATCGGCACACTATGTTCTTCCAGACGAAATCCAATGCCTTCGAGCTCGTTATCGTAGCTAATGGTTCAGCTTCCACCCACTTCGTAAAGTAGTCCACGGCAACGATTAGGAATTTTATTTGCCGAGGAGCTTGTGGTAGTGGTCCTACTATGTCTATACCCCATTGCATAAAAGGCCAAGGGCTTTGCATAGTGGATAAATCGGTCTGCGGCATCCTTGGGATATTTGCATGGACTTGGCACTTCGGGCATGTCTTGACGAGCTGCACTGCTTCTTGTACCAAGGTTGGCCAATAATATCCCCATCTTAGAACTTTTTTAGCTAAAGCTCTAGCTCCGATGTGGCTGCCGCACGATCCTTCATGAACTTCTCTGAGGATGTAGTCCGTCTCTTCTGGCCCTATACATCGTAATAACGGCTGAAGGTAGGACTTTCTGTATAAGACTCCTCCATGAAGTTCGTACCGAAGTGCTCGGCATGTGATTTTCCGAGCTTCTCTCTTATCCTCGGGCAGTTGTCCTTGATCCAGATACTGTAAGATCGGCGTCATCCAGTTCGGCGAGCTGGTTGCTGAATGTACCTCAGCTTCATCAATGCTTCGATGCATCAATTCCTCCACCTTTGAGCTCGGACATGCGGCTAACTTACTTAAAGTATCTGCTCGGCTGTTTTCTGCTCTGGGAATGCGGATTATCCGAAAATAAGAGAAACTTCGGCTAATGCTTTGCGCTTTGTCTAAATATTTCCTCATCCTCTCATCACGGGCTTCACTTGTACCCAACATGTGATTCACTATGACTTGTGAATCACAATGGATTTTGAGAGACTTGATACATAGACTTTGCGCTAGCTGGAGTCCGGCAAGGAGGGCTTCGTATTCGGCTTCGTTATTAGTGGTTGGGAATGAGAACCGAAGTGAATAGGTTACCTCGTGTCCATCGGGAGCGATAAGCAGAATACCAGCTCCACTTCCCGTTTTATTCGAAGCTCCATCTACGAATCCGCTCCAGCAGTCCGGCGGCTCTTCTTCGGATTCCAAGGGCTGTGCTAGTTCGGCATTGGCAGAATTTTTCTGTTCGGCAATGACAGGGATTGCTTGATCGAACTTGGCCTCTGCAAGAAAATCTGCCAAGGCTTGTCCCTTGATGGCTTTCCGAGGTAGGTACTCGATTGAGTGTTCTCCCAGCTCTATGGCCCATTTGGCGATTCTGCCTGATGCTTCTGGCTTGGTCAAAACTTGCCGAAGAGGCAGATCGGTTAAGACGCATACCTTGTGAGCATAGAAGTATGGCCGCAGTCTCCTTGCTGCATTTACTAACGCCAGAGCAATTTTTTCCAGAGGTTGATACCTTGTTTCTGGACCTCTTAATGCTCGGCTTGTAAAGTAGATGGGAAACTGCTTTAGGCCTTCTTCTCGTACAAGCACCGCGCTAATGGTTTGATCGGATGCCGCTAAGTATAAGAAAATCACTTCGGCATCTGTTGGAGCAGAGAGAATTGGAAGCTCGGCTAAATAACTTTTGAGCTCGTCAAAAGCCTTTTTCTGCTCGGCTCCCCACTCAAACTTTGGTGCCTTTTTTAACACTTTGAAGAACGGCAGTTGCTTTTCGGCTGCTTGGGAAAGGAATCTATTCAATGCGGCTAGACATCCAGTTAGTCTTTGCACATCGTGTATGGACTTCGGCATCGCCATGTTCTGAATAACCTGAACTTTTGAGGGATTTGCCTTGAGTCCGTCCTTTGAAACCCAACAACCCAGAAATTTTCCCGAATCTACCAAAAAGGTACATTTTTGGGGGTTGAGTTTGAGGTTGGCTTTTCGGAGCACGTCGAGAGTGGATTTGAGGTTGTCTTCGTACTCCGAAGTGCTTTTGCTTTTGACAACTATGTCGTCGACATACACTTCAACCTGTTTTCCGATTAGGTGCCGAAAAAGCTTGTCTACCATCCTTTGATAAGTGGCTCCGGCATTCTTTAAACCGAATGGCATCTTTTTATAAGCGAAAATGCCGAAATCGGTAATGAAAGCTGTTTTCGGAGCGTCACTCTCATCCATCAACACTTGGTGATATCCTTTGTATAAATCAAGAAAACAGAAAATTTCGAAGCCGATCAAAGCTTCTACTTTTTTATCTATATTCGGAAGGGGATAGCAATCTTTAGGACAGTGCTTGTTTAGATCGGTAAAATCTATGCACATCCGCCATCCTCCTCCTTTTTTCTTGATCATCACAGGATTGGCCACCCAAGAAGGATATTTCACCTCGAATAGTACATCCGCTTTTAGTAATTGGCGGACTTCGTCATGGATGACTTGGCTTCTTTCTGCCGCAAAGAGTCTTTGCTTCTGTTTTACTGGCCGGATTGAAGGATCAATATTTAACCGATGAGTGATTACCTCGGGGGGCACTCCGGTCATGTCCAACGAAGACCATGCAAAGACATCTTTGTACTCCTTGAGGAGCTGAATGGTCTTTTCCCGGAGTAGAGGCGTTCCTGTGAAGCCGATCTTGACCGTTCTGGATGGATCATCTTCGTATAACTGAACGGTCATTGAGTTCGGCTCTGAAGTGACTTCGGTCATCTCGCTTGCCTCTGACTCCGGTTGCTGTGATTGCTATGCTTGATGGTGCCGAACTGATTGCTCGGCACTTTTAAGCGCAATCTGCAGACATTCTTTTGCTCTCTTTTGATCACCTCGGATGACCGCTATCCCACCTTTAGTGGGGATCTTGATGGTGAGGTGATAAGTAGAGCAAACGGCCCGAACTGTGTTGAGCCAGTCTCTCCCCAGGATGATGTTGTACGGGGACCGAGCTTTCACCACAAAGAACTCGATCATCGTATTGGAGCTTGTAGGCGCTTTTCCCACCGTGATCGGAAGGCTGATAATACCTTCAGGGCGGGTGTCCTCCTGGGCGAAACTTTTCAGAGGAAGTGGAGCCGGGCTGAGCCGAGCTGGATCCACTTCCATTTTATCGAAACATTCTTTAAAAAGAACGCTGACTGACGCTCCTGTATCCACAAATACTCTGTGGATCAGTTTGTTTGCCACTCCGGCTTGAATGACAATAGCGTCTTGGTGAGGAGAGATGGCTGGGACGGGATCGGCATCTGAAAATGTAATCACTTCGTCTTTCTTCAGCCTTTTATGTGTCGGCTCCTCTTGATTGGAACCTCTGCGTTCTGCTTTTAGGGACGACTTAGTCTTCCCGGCAGGGAGAGCATCAATAGTCTGGATTACTCCATCATATTGCGGCTCGTCGTCGTCTTCGGGATCTTCATGCCTTTTCGGATCCTGAGGATTGCAGTTCGCACCTCTCTGCTTTTTGTTCTTTTTCGGCTGCTTGCTTTGGTATTTTTTTAACGTTCCTGTTTTCACAAGAACATCAATACCTGCAGCCAAATTTCGGCACTCCTCGGTATCGTGACCGTGGGCTTGATGGAAGGAGCAATATTGATCCTGAGGTCGCCGCGCGGCTGATTTCGTCATCCGCTTTGGTTTTTCGAACATATCGGAATGTAGTTCGAAAATTTCCGTTCTTGACTTGTTTAATGGTACGAACTGAGCGGGCGGCTTCTCAGGATTGAGACGTGGCCCCAATCTGCCTTGTACCGGTGCCCTTTGAATTCTTTCAAAAGGAGTTCGGCGAGGAAGCACCTGGCCGCTTTGATCGGGCTTCTTTTTCTCTTCTCGGGATGAGCTGTCTAAAGACCGTTTTCGACAGTCTGCCTCATCCGCACGGGAAAACTGGTCCGCAATGTCCCACATTTCTTGAGCTGTTTGCGGACCGCACTCCACGAGCTTTCTGTAGAGAGCTCCGGGCAGGATTCCATTTTGGAATGCCGAAATGACAAGTAGATCATTGAGATTATCTACTTGTAGGCATTCCTTATGGAATCTCGTCAGGAAGTCGCTGATCTTTTCGTCGCGACCTTGACGTATAGAAAGCAGCTGAGCCGAAGTAATTCGGGCTTCCGCTTTCTGAAAGAACCTCCTATGGAAAGCATCCATTAGATCTCGGTAGGATCTAATGCTGCCTTGAGGAAGGCTGTCGAACCACCTTCTGGCGTTCCCGATGAGCAGCTCGGGGAACAGCTTGCACATATGGACCTCATTGAGACCCTGGTTCGCCATATTATATTGATAGCATCCCAAGAAGTCATGAGGATCCACTAGCCCGTCATAAGTCATTGACGGTGTCCGGTAGTTCCGCGGCAAAGGAGTTCGGGTGATATCGTCCGAGAACGGAGTCTTTAATGCTCCGTACATGGCGAACCCGACATCTCTTCGGTACGGAGGAGATGGAGTTCTCCTGTGGTTCCGGTACCGAGGAGGAACAGGAACATGTCGGGGTTGAGGATTCTTTCTCCTGGAAGACACGTCACTACTGCGGTAGTGACTTTCATGTCTGGATGAGGAGGGAGAATCCGCCGTTGTCTTCTCCGGCTGTTGGCTCTTCTGCAGGAAGGTTAAGAACTCCTCCTGCTTCTCGGCCAAGAACAGCTTGACAGCTTCATTTAAATCGGGCTGCTGGGAAGACTCGGTGCGATCTCTCCTGGAGTGGCTTGTTCCTTCTTCGTGAGAACTGGAGACAGATTTCTCACGAGGCTGCTTTCCAGGCCTATGGGCTGCTGGATTAGCTTCCTCATGGTTATCACGGACGGAGGCACGGGTGTTATGTGATCTGGTATGCATTTTTTTTTTTTTTTTTTTTAGTGGTGGAAAAAGGATCAAAAATTCGCTTTATCACAGATTTGGTTCTCTGGTTTCCCACAGACGGCGCCAGTGATGAATCCGCGAATTTCTGATGTTTGTAAATGCTGGTAGAAGATAAAGACTACGACACAAAGAATTTACGTGGTTCGATTTACTGAAGTAAATCTACGTCCACGGGAAGAAGGGAGGGCAAGATTGTATTGCTTGATCTGGGATTGCAGCTTACAACACAGACTTGCTATATGATCTTTTATCTCTAGAGTTAGTAAATCCTGGTCTATCAGATCTAAGTTCTATTTATATATTGAACTGAGATCGTGGCTTGCATCACCACCCTAAGTCGTGGAGGTCATGGAGGTCATGAGATCCTGCATGGCCACTAACTAGGCAGTGGCTTACATCATCAGTAATTATGTCGTGGATGTCGTGGAGGTCATGAGAGCCTGCATGGGTCCACCACTAGATAGATCGTGTAGTGGAGGTCGTGGCTCCCAGTTCGGTATTGCCGAGCAGCTTTTGCCGATGCTGAGACCGAACTGCTGAACTATTGCCGAGCAGCTTTGTAGAGCTTGATTGGTCGGCTTTTACCGAGCTATAGGCTGGGGCCGAACTCTTTGGTAACGCCGAACTGATACTCTTTCTTGGGCTTTAGGCTGATGGGCTTGTTTAGTACATACTCCATCACTTATTTTGTCAAACACTTTGAAGGAGGTGAGGTTATAAGCTCAACAAAACTGTATCTTACAAATACTTAGTACTATACTATTTAGTAGTGACTCCAATATATACTATATAGTATAGTAGTAGTATATTTATAGATTATTGGTTTCAGGGAACAAAAACAATTATTTAATGAAAGATGTAGCATTGGATTTTATTTTCTTTGTCGCCTTCTTCACTCTATTGTCAAGCACAAATCAATTATTTATGTTTGCCAAACTATTGTTAGTTGTCAATAGCTGGAGACACGTAATTATTTGCATGGTTCCTATTTAAATGACTAATAACATGTTACTTCTAATTCACATTACGACTAACTGATTTGAACACTTAAAAAGCTCATCATAAATAAAGAAATAAAAGGACGTATCTTAATCAATTATACGCACTATAGTAATAATTAACTTAAATATGACATTAAAGTAATATTAAGGTGATTAATCGGCCCTGTCACGGATTAATTATCCACATTTATTAGCTAAATATATGATTTTTTTAAAATTGCCTAAAAACACATCCAACTAAATTTAGTTGAATTATGATTGCTACCTCAACTTTGAAAATATAATACTCCATTCATCTCATGTTACTCGCACTTTTCATTTTAGGTCGTAAATTTAGGATTGATTTTTTAGTGTAATTAAATTAAAATTTTAAGTGTAATGAGACATCACTTAATAAAGGAGCTCTTAACTTAAACTAACATATTAATTAAATGTATTAATTCTAACTTAAACTATAAATAGTGTAAGGAGTTTGTGACGAGTCGAAAAATAACAGTGCAAGTAACATGGGACGGAGGGAGTAGTGCTATATTAGATATAATTTCGCTAAAAAATCATCACGAAATAATTGATAACAAATTAAAATTTTTAAATTTTATAATTAATTTTAATAATTATAAGATTTTAGGACAATTTACCAAATTATAAAGTACTAGTGCAACATGGGGATCAGAAATGGCAATGAATAATTATGGAGTAATTAGTTAAATGTTTGGATTGACGTTAGTATATTTGATTTCAAACTGGGCGAAAAAGATAAGATCCACGTGATTTAAGAGAAACCGACAGCTCATTTGCTTCAATGCGTAAGCCACCGGCATATTATTATTTTATAAACTACTGGTATTATAAAAAAATAAAATTTAATTTGTTACTCCTTTATTTAATTATTTGAAGTTATAGAGTATTTAAACCATCTCTTACTTTTTTATATTCTATATAACAAATATTCAAATCAAATAATTACACTATAGAATAAAACAATTAATTTTTTGATTGATAGAAGAAAATCAAATTATGATCAATTAATACCGATTAATGACTTTCCAACCATTTATTATGTAATCTAAAATAAGAGTATCATATAGTAATTTATAAAAGTTAAATTATTGATTTAATACAATAGGATGTAATTTTAGTGTCTAATTAAGTCATCGTATCATCTGAATACTAAGGTCATCCACAGTGGCGCGGACGATAGCGTGCCCGATGCATCCGGTGCGCTATCGTCCACCACTGTGGCTCCGCGGACGACGGACGATGCGTCGTCCGCGCCCTACGCTTAGTCCGTGGATGAAGCGCGGACGATAGGGCATCGTCCGCGCCCTACGCCTAGTCCGTGGACGAAGCGCGAACGATAGGGCATCGTCCGCGCCCTACGCCTAGTCCGCTGACGAAGCGCGAACGATAGGGCATCGTCCGCGCCATCGGACGATGCAACGCTTTTTTGTTTTTTTTTTAATTCGAAATTTGTCTACTTAAACCTCGATTGTCATTATATTTTTCATACGAACATTTCTCGCATCTCTCATTTCTCTCATCACTCACGTTTCTCCATCTCTCACAAACCAAAATGAACCACGACGACGATCGGAGTTCCTCGGAGGACGGTAGTCCGACCTTGACTCGAGCCTTAAATGTAGCCGTGCACGACGCAATGGCGGAATGCTTAGCCATAATGCAAAGCAAGGAGGTGGAGGCGACAGCGGCGGCGGAGCAGATCCCCAGGCCCATTCGACGTCGGACGTTTGTCCGACGCGACCACGCCGCAGCTCACGAACGTCTACGTACATACTATTTTGCCGAGCAACCACGGTGGGGCCCGACTGTTTTCCGCCTCCGTTACAGTCACATGATGAATACTTCCAGTATCGGGAAGATGACATCGACAGACCCGGACTTACTCCATTGCAAAAGTGCACAGTTGCACTCCGTCAGTTGGCCTACGGCACCAGCGCTGACATGTTCGACGAGTACCTCCACGTCGGGGATACAACAGGCCGCGAGTGCCTGAAGAGATTTTGTAGGGGAGTTGTGGAGGCCTACAGTGACACATATTTGCGAAAGCCGACAGCTGTAGATTGCCAGGGCCTAATGAGAATGCACGAGACGGCGCACGGCTTTCCTGGGATGCTAGGGAGCATCGACTGTATGCACTGGGCGTGGAAGAATTGTCCGACGGCGTGGAGAGGCTAATTCACTAGTGGATACAAGGGCAGCCACCCGATGATGATCCTCGAAGCCGTCGCTGACCATCAGCTCTGGATCTGACTTGCTTACTTCGGTGTAGCCGGGTCGAACAACGACATCAACGTCCTCAACTCATCCACCCTCTTCACCGAGCAATGCAACGGCAACGGCCCGACCATCGAGTTCACCGCCAACAGGCACCAATACCACATGGGGTACTACTTGGCCGATGGCATATACCCAAGGTGGGCTGTTTTTCTGAAGACGATCAGCTGCCCAATTGGTGAGAAAAAGAGTTTTATTTGCGCAAAAGCAGGAGGTGGCGCGGAAGGATGTGGAATGGGCATTTTGTGTGCTCCAAGCACGGTGGACAATAGTGAAAGGGCTGTGCCGTCTCTGGTTTAAGGAAGTCCTCGCCGATGTCATGTATGCGTGCATAATCTTGCACAACATGATAGTCGAACATGAAGGTGGGAGCATCACCGATTGGACCAATGACGAAAG
This sequence comes from Salvia splendens, assembly GCF_004379255.2. NCBI lineage: Eukaryota > Viridiplantae > Streptophyta > Magnoliopsida > Lamiales > Lamiaceae > Salvia > Salvia splendens. Next base: position 2,204,496 of record NC_056038.1, read on the forward strand.
TGCATCTAGCTCCTCCAGCACGGCGACCGAGCCCCCCGCTCGAGGATTACCGACGGGCTTCAATGAGGTTCTATCTAGACAGGCCTCAATGCGCAACCAACACGACCATGCGCAGCTCATGAACGACATGGTTGAAGAAGTGTGGGCCCGTAACCGCCGTTGCTGAGTTTGCGTATTTTTTTGTAATCCGTATTGTAATGTATTAATTTTATAAATGAAATGAATGTTATTCCCAATTTTTGTAGTTATTTAAGTATTCAAATAGAAGAAAATGTTTAGGGCGCCTCACTGCAGGTGGAAGGGCATGAGGATAAAATGCTGATGTGGCGGTGCATAGGATGGGCTTTAGGACGCCCGGCGCCCCATTATGGATGCTCTAATATACATTAATTATTGCTGAGCACAAATATTTTGGTAAATATTCCGATTGAAATTTTTAAATACCGCGTGCAAAGTTACAAATATCTTAATTTACCAATTTCCAACCTTGCACGTGGTAGCAAGCAAGAGTGAGTAGAATGAACGGAAATGAGTAGGCGAGTAATGATTAGACGTCTGGAAGCGAGTGGGGCCCTAGCGACTGGATACCTCTCCTCCCTCCTTTTTTTTTCCAGCTTTAAATACATCCGCATTTTCTCCTCCAAATTTATCTCAATTCCCCAAATTTACGAATTCAGGGATTCCAATCCGAAAATGGCGACCGCAAGAGTAGATCTGGACGGCAATGCGATAAAGCCGATAACGATATGCATGATCGGCGCCGGCGGCTTCATCGGCTCGCATCTCTGCGAGTACTTGATGGAGGAGACGGCTCACAGGGTTCTCGCCGTCGACGTCTACAATGACAAGATCAAGCACCTCCTCGAGCCGACCTCGCAGTGGGGAGACCGCATCCAGTTCCACCGCCTCAACATTAAGAACGACTCGCGCCTCGAAGGCCTCATCCGCATGGCACATCTCGTAATTTCCCTCGCTTCTCTTGCATTTTGTTCCAATTGCTAGGTTTTGGTTCCGGATCTGAATTTTCTGGCTTCTTTGCTGCTTGCGTTGATTGAGTCTTTGCGTGGCGGATATTGATAGATCGTAATTGAGCAATGCGTCTTCACTGTTTATTTTGTCCTGATTTGAAGTTCAGTAGATACTGCCTTGATTTATGAATCTCTTGGATCTGCACTGGATATGTAATTTGAGCTGAGGCTATCTAGTTTTTGCGGAGGTTTCTTACGATTTTATGCTGAATTACTGCTTAGTGGAATTTCTAGTTCCGTCTTACTGTAGTGAATTAACTACTATTTGTTAGACTTCAGACTGTTTGATACGAACGTTTCCTGTTTCAGACCATCAATCTTGCTGCTATATGCACTCCAGCTGATTATAACACGCGTCCACTTGATACAATTTACAGCAATTTCATCGATGCTCTGCCTGTGGTTAGTTTCTCTGTGTTTCTAGCTTTTAAATGTTCAGCTTGTAAGATGTTACGATTTGGTATGATTTACTTGTTGATCAGTTTATAAGTTTTTCTGGCTCTTTTGCATATAGGTCAAATACTGTTCAGAAAACAACAAGCGTCTCATACATTTCTCTACTTGTGAAATTTATGGGAAAACCATTGGTGCTTTCTTGCCAAAAGATAGCCCACTACGGCAGGTAACCATTCCGTTACTACTAGGTTCATCATAACAAGTCTTTATGGTTGATCTGAAGGGGTTTTATTTGCGGTAGAAGTACTTTTTTCCATGTTTTTAGCTTGGTTGTGTCGCTCAATTGCTCATGTATTAGAGTAGGATATTTTGTTCCGGTTGGTAGACCTAGATTTTTGTTTGGCCATTGCTGTAATCGTTTAGTCTTTATCAGATTCCATAAGATTGGTTTCCTACTGAGGAATGCTTATTTGCATTTGCTTTGATCTTGAACTTTACCTTCTGAAGATCATATATATTCTGTCAATAGTACTTTTACTTTATCTCCTTGGAGGAAATGTGTATTTTTTTACAAGAGCAAGTATGGTTTCTAAATGTAGTCTAAAATCCGCCATCTTGCATCAGGATCCGAATTATTTTCTCCTCAAGGAGGATGAATCCCCTTGCATTTTTGGCCCCATTGAGAAGCAGAGGTGGTCATATGCATGTGCCAAGCAGTTGATTGAGAGATTGATTTATGGTGAGTTAATGATGCATTCATTCATGCTTAGTCTGTAAGTTCTTGTGTGTGGAAATTTCCTTACATGTTACCCTAACTCTAAGTGCTTTACAGCTGAGGGTGCTGAGAACGGTCTTGAATTTACAATTGTGAGGCCCTTCAACTGGATTGGTCCCAGGATGGATTTCATTCCTGGTATTGATGGCCCCAGCGAAGGTGTTCCGAGAGTTCTCGCTTGCTTTAGCAATGTATGTATCTTTCATTTGTTGTTTGAGACGGTGGCCCTTAGAATTACTATTCTTGTCTTGTTTTATGTTCTGATCTTGTTTAATTTTGCAGAATCTCTTGAGGCGTGAACCACTGAAGCTTGTTGACGGGGGACAGTCACAGAGAACCTTCGTTTACATTAAGGATGCTATTGAGGCTGTTATTTTGATGATTGTATGTTCACTTTTATTTTATACTAATATATTTTGCTTCTGTTTCTGTATGCTATTTACTCCACATTACACTTTGGCTAAATGGTTCTCTTTTTTTATTCAGGAGAACCCAGCTAGGGCTAATGGCCATATTTTCAATGTGGGCAACCCAAACAACGAAGTTACAGTAAGGCAGCTTGCTGAAATGATGACTCAGGTAATATATGTTTATTAGAAGCGACTACACCTTTCATTCTTGGATTTCTGTTTGTGCTGGTCTCTAATTCAATACTGTTCAGGTTTACGCGAAGGTGAGCGGTGAATCCTCACTAGACACACCAACAGTAGATGTGAGTTCAAAAGAATTTTATGGCGAAGGATACGATGACAGTGATAAGAGAATTCCAGACATGACTATCATCAACAAACAACTTGGTAATGAAATAGTTTCTCCCCCTCCCCCTTGTATATTTATGCTGCTGCTAGTTATCACTCCCTTCTCTAACACACTATATTGACTGCAAAATGATCAGGATGGAATCCAAAAACGTCGCTCTTCGACCTGCTGGAGTCGACCCTTACCTACCAACACAGGACGTATGCTGAGGCAGTGAAGAAGGCAACCTCAAAACCCGTGGCAAGTTGAGCACTAAATATAGTGCATTGGTTTCTGTTCTATTCTATGTGCTGTGCACTCTGCATATTCATTTCTCTCTTATAAACAATATTCTTTCTTCGCCTCACAAGCCTATAGGCTACACGGTTGTAATGATCGTCGATATCTTGTATTTGTCTAATATCTTTTGACAAGTTTCCTTCACTAGATATAAACCTTACCTCCATTAAATTTTTGGTGAGGAAAAGTTTTAGAGGGGGGTTTGCTAGTTACTTACCTGTTGCTCTAGTTTGCCTTGAAGAGAACCAGCTCATGTATTGTTTTGTTCTTGAACGATTTTAGTCTATCATTTCTCATTAATTCTCTTCTTCTTCTTGCCCTAAATGTTGTGGTTGATCATGTTAATTTGTTGTTACTGCCTAAGATCATTTCATAATAATACTGCTCATTAATTATCATGATATAACCACAGCTCTTAATTTGTGGATTAGAGTTGGTTATGTTTTTTTGGTAGTTGGTTGCAGGAAGCAACTATATATGATTATCATAATTTCTTTCAAAATCTTGATCCATCATTCATGTATAGTCGATAAACAATTGATACGGTGTGTTAGTACAAGACTAGCTTATTAGGAGTAGAAGCAAACTCGTGCTTATGACTACGGGCCCATCTCGGGTGGTAGATAATGCTGCATTTTCCGACGCTTCTTTATGGCTGTGAGGTAGAGATGCGAACGAATGAGCAGCAGTAGAGAGTGCAGCGTTTTCCGGTGGATCGAATGAGCAGCAGTAGAGAGTGCAGCGTTTTCCGGTGGTTTAGCGTCTTTACGGGCTGTGGTGAGGGAAGGATGAAAATGTAAATTGACACCTTAGTATCGAATACCTGTTTTTTGTTATCTTGGTTTCATTTTTATTACTACTTACTAAACTACAAAATGGTGTTAGTTTGAAAGATAATCTCGATCTAAACGACCAAATCGTACCAAAGAACGTGTTGCCACTCAAGAGTGATCGTATTAAATGAAAGTAAATAACAACTGACTCTTTTACGACAGGTGAAATCCATGTCTCATTTTCTGATTCACTGTGACTATTAGTAGTAATTTAGTAGTTTGCTGGATTAGTACAATTAATATACATACAAAGAATACGACCATAGACATCACCCAGTTTCCTTGGGCATTGTGCTTCGATTTAGTCTTTCAAGATTGCCAACACTTTCGAGATTTGCTGTTTACACTTTCATCCAATTATATATTGACAATTGATATTATTATTTTAAATGGTTTGATGTTGTATGCTTCTGCAAAGTACAAAAATGATACTCCTATCCTAGTCTCCTACCATAAGAAATGTGTGTAGCTTATGCTACATTTGCGGCAAAACTCATTATAAGAATATGTTCCCTTCTATTTTTTCACATCAATTTTGCATAGATATCATTCTACTTTAACGCAATATATGATAACCGATTGAAGAAACTCAATAAAGTGGTATGGTAATGGTAGAATACTTAGGAAAGAAATCCACATACGGCATAGTTAGAAGAAGTAAAATTTAGCTTATTTCAGCTATTATTCGAAAGAAAAAAAAGTAAAAAGAATTTTTTTTCCTTCTGAAATTGATACTCCAACCCCACAAGTTAAGATATACTACTATTTATTGTGGGGTTGTTTTTTCCTCATAAGTTTGGCTCATGACAAGCTTTTACAATCTAAATCTCACGATTATTTATCTCATCTCAAATTATATTACTTTCAGTTCTAAATAAGTACTAAATCTTATTTTTTTTCTATTCCACATTATCTCAGTACTATCTTGTTTAATGCATCAGGTGTCTTCTTATGGACCGTTCAGTTGCTATAACTATTTGTGTGATTAAAGGTTGTATAGTATTTTTCTTAAAGCTTAGCTCTTGACATGCTTTCACAACACCAAGATTATATTGTAATTCATAATTTAACCATCTCATCCTCACATTTCTACTATCAATTTAATCCCCTATAAATCTTATTATTGTATCATCTACCAAATCGAACGTCACCATTATTACTAAATTGTAAGCCTGAAAATATACAGATGGCTGTGGAAACACCTCTGTGTTTCTCTCCGATAATTGGGGGTCTTCTTCTTGGATACTCTCTCTCTCACACACACAAAAAAACACACAGAGTAGTGATGAAAAAGTGAGGAGAGCGGTGAGAGAGTGGCACTCCATGCATTGCACACAGGTGTCACAAGACTCGCAACCAACAATCACCACTTTTAATTTTCACTTGCATCACCACTATAAATTCTTACTTGCATATAACTATATTGTTACTTTATAGTACTAGTAATTAATATACCGCTGAATACCAAGTGTCAGTGTGAAATAAACATATCTCTAGTTTCTTATTATCATATTACGTTAGTTTAATTTTGTTTTGAATAATTTAGAAAACAAATAGTGTATGCATAATTTAAGATTTGCCATATCATTATAAGATTACCATAATGAAAGAATTGGCTTATGTATTTGCAAAAATACTTTATTCTCATGGTATATATCATATTAGTAAAATTAGAAACAGGAAGATGAAATGAAATTTGCAATCGAAAAGAGTCAACTTGTCAGCCCATATCTCTTCGGTTGCATCATCAAAATTTGACACCAAACACAACCAGTCAAAAAAACTCTCCTAGCATCCATTCTCTCTTCGGCAAATACTCAAATTCTTGATTTAAACCCCAAAAAAAAACCCATCTTTATTCCTCTGTGTTTTCCATAATCAACCACAAGAGCCTTCCTCGATTAAGATTTCACAGACACCTACATATCTCCCCCTCCTCCACGTGGATTTCACAACCACTTCCAACCTTAAATTTCTCACCTTTTTTGATTCCCTTTCACCGTTCATATATTTTTTTGTTCTGGGCTTCTTCTTCATCCCAAGTTGAATATGAACAGCACCACTTCTTGAAAAAAAAATCTAATCTTTCGATGCAATGGCTGCAATTCTGCGGTTCCGGAAGCTCTGTTTTCTGGAGCCATCATCACCATCATCATGTAATGAGCATAAAAAGCAAACCGCAAAGAGGGATGAGAAAAAATTGAGGGAGAATTGTGATGCAGGAGAAGATGGATTGAGAAGGAAGGGTGTGAAGGAGTGGAGGTGCATAGACTCTTGCTGTTGGGTGATTGGATTGATGTGCACGGCGTGGTGGCTGCTGCTCTTCCTGCACCACTGCATGCCGGCGAGTTTGCCCGGTGCTGAGCCGCCGGGGGTGAGGCTGAGGCGGCAAGGCGTCGTGGCCTTGCACCCGGTGGTTCTGGTGCCCGGCATTGTCACCGGGGGGCTCGAGCTGTGGGAGGGGAGGCCGTGCTCCGATGGCCTCTTCCGCCAGCGGCTTTGGGCCGGTAGCTTTGCTGAGATTTTCAAGAGGTTTGAGTGCTGTACTAGTCTCCATTGGTTCAATGCTTTGTTGTATAGTATGTTTTATTTTGGGGTTGATTGAGGTTGTGATTTACTTCAAAATTGAGCATTATTGATTGAGTTGTGTGTGTTTTAGTTGGTTGAGGTTGTGACTTGTGATTTACTTCAAAATTGAGCAATCTTGGTTGAATTGTGTGTGTTTTGGTCAGTTGAGGTTGTGATTGACTTCAAGTTGAGCATTCTTGATTGAATTGTATTTGTTTTAGTTGGTTGAGGTTGTGATTGATTTCAAGTTGTGCATTCTTGATTGAATTGTATACTAGGAGTATGTGTTTTAGTTGGTTGAGGTTGTGATTGTCTTCAAGTTGAACATTCTTGATTGCATTGTGTGTGTTGTAGTTGGTTGAGGTTGAGGTTGAGATTGACTTCAAAATTGAGAACTCTTGCCTGAGTTGTACAGTAGTATGCATTTTAGTTAGTTGAGGTTGTGATTATAAAAAAGTTCAGAATTCTTGATTGAGTTGTATGTATTTTAGTTGTTTGATTTGTGACTGACTTCAAAAGTGAGCATTCTTGATTGAATTGTATGTATTGCAGATGGTTGAGGTTGTGATTGAATTGTATGTATTGTAGTTGGCTGAGGTTGTGATTGAATTCAAAATTAAGATTCTTGATTGAATTGTATGTGTTGACATCAAATTGAGCTTTTTTGTTGGAATTCAGGCCAATGTGTTGGTTGGAGCACCTGTCCCTGGACAACGAAACAGGGCTAGACCCAGCCGGAATCCGGGTGAGAGCCTCTTCCGGGCTGGTCGCAGCCGATTATTTCGCTCCAGGTTACTTTGTTTGGGCCAATTTGATTGAGAATTTGGCTAGAATTGGGTATGAGGAGAAGAATATGCACATGGCTGCCTACGATTGGAGGTTATCCTTTCAAAATACTGAGGTACATTTTTGCATCAATTCTGATAAAATTGGCTAATGTCTATAATTATATCAACTACTTTTAATATCTTGGTGATTGGTGAAGCAGGTGAGGGACCAAACTCTGAGTAGATTAAAAAGCAAAATCGAGCTTATGTATGTCTCGAACGGGTATAAAAAAGTGGTGGTGGTGCCACATTCTATGGGTGCCAACTATTTTCTCCACTTCATGAAGTGGGTCGAGTCGGCCGGAGGGGGTGGCCGAGGCTGGTGTGCCAAGCACATCAAGTCGATAATGAATATAGGCCCGGTGTTTCTAGGCGTTCCCAAAGCTGTTAGTAGCATACTGTCCGCAGAGAGCAAAGATGTTGCTTTTCTCAGGTACGCAAGCCTCTCGTTCGATCTTTGTTCTGAAATCGAACCATATTTTGATATGATCAAACTTTGTGCAGAGCTATGGCACCTGGTCTCTTGGATTCCGAGATTTTTCGGCTTCAAGCTCTGGAACATGTCATGCGCGTGTCACGGACATGGGACTCGCTCGTCTCTTTGTTACCTAAAGGTGGAGAGGCCGTTTGGGGCAACTTGGATTGGTCTCCGGAGGAAGATCATGTATGTGAGTGGGGGACGAGAAAGTATCAGCAGCAGTCGAAGACAAAGGGCAATGAAACTGATGGACGACACAGTTTTCAAGTACAAGAACCGACAAAGTTTGGAAGGATCGTCTCCTTTGGCAAGACAGGATCTTCACCCGATGCTATATCTTCAAAGCCTAATGCATCCTGTGGAAAAGTGAAGACAGAATACGACGAGGTGAGCCAGGAAACGATACAGAGGATTTCCGAAGAAAGAGTGTACACTGCAGACACTTTACTGGATCTTCTTCGATCCGTTGCACCAAAGATGATGAAGAGGGCTGAAGCTCACTTCTCACATGGCATAGCAGAAAATCTCAGCGATCCGAAATATAGCCACTACAAGTACTGGTCGAATCCGCTCGAGACAGAGTAAGAGCACAACTCCATAATTTAGCCTGTGACTATCAACTTCAACACACTGTCAATGCATAACTTCTTCTTCGATTGCAGGTTACCTGAAGCTCCGGACATGGAGATTTACAGTTTATATGGGGTCGGGATTCCTACAGAGCGATCATACGTGTACAAGCTCTCACCCCCGGGAAAGTGCAGAAGTATACCTCTCCAAATCGACAGTTCTGCAGATGGCAGCCACAATGGCTGTCTAAAGGGTGGGGTATACTTTGTCGATGGAGACGAAAGCGTACCAGTTTTGAGCGCCGGTTTCATGTGCGCCCAGGGATGGAAAGGGAAGACGCGGTTCAATCCCTCTGGAAGCGCTACCTACATACGTGAGTACAAACACATAGCACCTGCAAACTTGCTACATGGAAGGGGTCTGGAGAGTGGAGCACATGTCGACATTATGGGAAACGTTGCTTTGATCGAGGATGTGCTGCGCGTGGCTGCCGGTGCATCTGGAGTGGAGCTGGGAGGAGACAGGATCTATTCAGACATCATGAAGCTATCAGAGAAAATAAAGATTCACCTGTAATGGTGTATCGTGTTCGAGAGTGGATCGGATCGGAACGCAGCAGAACGATAGAAAGGTACAATCTTGAAAGCCAAACAAGTGAGTGTTTGAAGCATCAAAAGAGAGTTGGGAGTAAAGGGTGGGTTAGATTACTAATTTTATTAGTTTTAAGTCATCAGCTGTAACCAATTGAATAAAGCTCTTTCCCAGTTAACATCAAGAAATGAAAATCACCCTTCCATTTTTGTTGATTTCACAGTAGAAGAAAGATGTTGAATTGCTTACAACTTTGAAATCCAATAAAACAGTATGTATAAATAATCTAGCAAAAGTGTACAGATGCATAGTCTCATGACTCCATGTTTTGCCTTATGCGCGAGACGAGCCTCTGCAGAGCTGGCTCGGTGAGGGAGGCGTCCTGCTCTTGGATCCTGGCCACAAAATCCATGGCCTCTTTGTACCGTTTAGCCTTACAGTAGCCATCTACAATGGTGTTATACGTTAGCTCATTCGGGTTACAGTTATGCTGGGTCATATAACTCATCACTTCGTCGACTTCTTGGAACAGCCCTCGCGACGAGAAGCCAGCTATGAAGGTGTTGTAGGTAACGATGCACGGCCTTATCCCCCTACTCGTCATCTCAGAGAAAACCCTCATCGCTTCCTCCATCAGCCCCTGCCTGCAGAAGCCCTTGATGACCGTGTTGTAAGACACGAGATCCGGCTTTCGTTCACCCTGCAGCAGCCCGTTGAGTACATCCTGCGCCTTCCAGCAGTCGCCAGACCTAGCGTACATATCCATCAAGCTGTTGTAGGTGACAAGATCCGGCTGCAGCCCACTCTCCCGGATAAAATCCAGCATCTCATGAGCACGCTCGTGCATCTTGTTCCTCGAGAAGATGGACACCATGGAGTTCATCACCACCATATCGGGTCTGTAGCCCTTCTTCAACAACTCTTGAAACGCTCTCTCCGTTCCCGAGAGTGATTTGCACTTGAAATTTGCTAGAATCAGAGTTCTCAAAAGCATCCAGCTCGGATATATACGACCTTCGTAGATATCCTTAGCGATCCTCTCGATTCCCCTCACATTTCCTCCTTTCGAGTAGCTGTGAAGCATCAGCGAATGTGTCGTCTCGTTAGGCCTAAAACCCTTACTCTTCATGTCTGCAACGATAGACTCCGCCCCCCTCCAGTCCCCTTTCCGAGCCAAGGCATTTAGAAGCGCATTATACGTCGTGATACATGGCGAAAACCCTGCCCTCATCATCTCGTCGTGCATCTTCTCAGCGTTGATCTCAGACCCGCACCTACCATAAGCACTTATCAAGGTATTGAAAGTGTCCCTATCCGGCTCAAAACCGCACTTCTTCATCTCATGGAATGCGCGGCTCACATGCTTGTGCATCCCTTTCGTACCACACATGGCAAGCAACGTGTTCCACGTTATACGATTTGGCGTGCACCCACTGGACTTCATATCACATATCACCTCCATCATCTCCTCCGCGCGCGCCTTCTTCCCCAGCATCCCGATAATGGAATTATAAGTACACACATTGGGGACACAGCCCGACTCCTTCATTTGCTTGAAGAAACGCAGCGCTTTATCCTCTTTCCCCGCCTTGCCATAGGCATCAATGACAGTCGTATAAGTGACAGCATTCGGCATCACACCCTTACGCCTCATAGTTTCGATCAACGAAGCTCCCCCCTCAAGAAATCCCGCCCTCACATAAGCAGCCACAAGCTCGTTATAAGTCACCGAATCAGGAGGGCAATTGTTCTCCTCCATTTCCCTCAACACACTCAACGCCTCATTGTAGATCCCCACCTTCCCGTAAACTTGAAGCAACGAGTTATACGTTACAGTTCCCGGCACATAGCCGTTTAACTTGAGCTCATCGAAGAAACTCTTCGCCTCCTCCAACAACCCTTCTCTGCCATAAGCAGATATGACAGTGCTGCAAGTGAACTCATCAAATTCAAGCCCCAAACTCTTCATCTCATCCAAAAGCCCCAAAATCTTATCCCAAGATCGTCCCTTTTTGCCGTAAACATCCAACATCACATTGTAAGTAACCAAAGTCGGACTCAAATCTCTCAGCTTCATGAAATCAAACAACGCTATTGCCTTCTCGTACTTCCCACTGCGAGAATACGAATGTAAGATGGTGGTCCACGCTCGAACATCGAGCGCGAAATCCCTCACAGGAATAACATCAAACAGCTTCGATGCAACCGAGTGCTGAGACTCTTTACCAAGAATTTTGACCATCAATTCGATAATCTGATTATCCAATCGATCACTATTGCACGCGTCCAAATTGAGAACAGCCCATTCAAACAGCAAGACAGCCCTCGCGCCGTTGCCGGTGACATCCAAACCCTTCAGCAGACTAATCAAATCAACTTCTTGAAGCAATTCCGACTTGGCGGAATCGAAGAAGGAGCGCAGCTCGGAGACGGGGAGCTTCAGAATTGATTCGAGAAGCGACTTACAGTTCTGCGGGAGGAAATCGGCGTCGATTATAGCCCTTTGGATGATCACCGGAATCGCAATAGAAGTGTCGTCGGCGGCGGCATCTTTGCGGAAATGGGGCGGGAGGGAATCTTGGGTGCGGGAAGGGGAAGAAGCGAGGGAGGATTTGACAGGGTGGGAGACGTGGAGGAGGTGCTGGAGGAGGGAATCGAGCGGGAAAGAGTGGGAAGATTGCTGCTGCTGCTGGAGAGGAGGGAGGGGGAGGGTGGAGGTGTTGAATTTGAGGCGGTGGGTGGGGGCGGGTTTGGTGGGGTGAATAGGGAATGTGGGGCGATTGGGGAAGACGGTTCCTTCCATGGAAATGGAGGTTTCGAGTTATGGCAAAGGCTGGAGTTTGGGAATTACATGGCGGAGAAGGTTATGAATGGATTGAATTGAAAGAGATAAGACTAATTGAGGCAGAAACCAACTGCTTTATCTATTAATGTTGAATTTCTGCAATATAGACTAATGTTAAATTGAGGAAGATATATAATAATAATAATAATAATAATAATAATAATAATAATAATAATAATAATAATAATAATAATAATAATAATAATAAAAACATATTAGTACAACAAATTAATTTGACTTGAAATGTTTAGGTGGGCATTCAACTTTGGACTTTAACTCAATAATACTACATGCAAAAAGAAATAACAAACTATATTTTTAACAATATATGCCCTAATTTCACCACCACATTTTTGTTCTCTCATGCGGGATTGATACCCATTGTTCTTCATCTCTCATCGTCTCTTCTCTAATTTCTTTTAGTAGTCAAAATTTGTTGGCTAAACAATCAATCAACCACACTCGTTTCGAGCCATCACACGTCGGTTCTTCACCAATTTACATATTCTTCTTGACGGTGTGGTGGCGCATAGTCAGAATAATGCTAACAATATTTGCTCTAACTCTCTTGACCTTCTCGTCTCTCGCTTTTCGGCGAGCAATTTCATTACATGGATAACTTTTTTTGTGTGTTGAGGGTTCGTTTTTTTCATAACCTTCACAAAGTAGTGTGATATTTATAGAAGATTGTGGGTGATGTATTTTACCAATTTATTGCACTCCATAAATGTCAATGTAAATTGACTTCAATTTTAAGAATATGAACCACCTTATGAGTTTCATTTTGCCCGGTTGTTACTTTTGTTCCATCATCATGTAACGTTTTTTGTCAAAAAATGTTTAATGGCATTTTGATTAACTTTAAATACATAATTTAATATTTCAATTAGTGGAGAATCATTTCATTTATATGAGGTTTGCTTCGGCCTTTGTAATACTATTGTTAGTAATATTTTTTTAACGGCATTAACGTCTCTCAGCTACTATGGGATTTGCTTGACTTTGTAATATTGTTGTTACAAAACTTACAATATTTTCTTAATGGCATTAATATTTCTTAGCTACCTAAATTGCCCTCAAAATATCTCTCATTTACCTAAATTGCCCTCAAAACTCTATATATTGATAGATTAAACCATCATAAATGCTAAAACCACCAAATGAAGATAGTACATTTCAAGTTGCATTCAGTTTATATGTTTACTTGTGAATTTAAATGAGTATTCAATTTTTGGTTAGGTTTTTTACTAATATTGAATCGAACTGAGAAATTAAAATTTTTTACCGAATCGAATTATCTGAATAATTGAAATCCGAATTATAAAATCGAACCAAACCAAAAAAAAATTTTGCACAAATACTTTTTTTTGAAAAAATCGAAATCCAAACTACAAAAACTGAACCCATAAAATAAATTGCACAATATATTGAAAATTTAAAAATTAATTTTCTTTAATTACATAAAATAAATATCACATCAATCAATTAACATATCCAAACCAACACAAATAGAATTTGTTTTTAAGTAGTAGTATAATAGTATTAAAAAAAAAGTCAATTTATATACATCGAATCCAAACTTAGCCGATAACTTAAATTTGCCAAAATTTTAAATCAAACGTAACCGAAATTTGAAAAAAAAAACAGAACCAAATTTAAAATTTCGGCGTGGTTCTCATCTCCATTTCTGTAATTAATTTAATCTTGAACGTATCTCATTTTGATATATTTGAACCATATCTCAATATTATCTTGTTCATGTTTAACAATTGAATAAATCTCTTCAATAGCCCCTTCAATTTTTATCACAGATGCAGAAAAGAATCACATTTGGAGCCAAGTTTGAAATCCAAGATCAACTCTAGAATAGAGTTTTCACAGCACTACATTTTGAGTTCTTTCTTGATGAGAGAGCCACATCTAGGTCAAGTTCGTCCAGATCCTCATTCTAGAATCCAGATTGCCAACTATAGGCTGGTAGTAAACCTGAAACAAGATAACCATACTCAAAACGTTGTCGAAAACTAAATCTGCAAACCGTCTAAAGAGAAAGCGGTCTTTATAAGTGACTGTAACGATTTAGAGACGATCAGATTCAGGAGATAAACACTGCTATAAGTTTTGAATGTATGCAGCATAAATCGAAACAAGACGCCGACCTATCTAAACATGGAGGTCAGATGCCCCACAGGTGAGTGATAGGAAACAGAGCAGTTTATCTCACACCTGGAAGCTTTGCGACAGAGATCCAACACTTTATCAACATCTTCTTCATTAATGCAGCAGCCTTCATCAAAAGAGGTGTTCTTTATGCTATCATCGGATGATTTCCAATACGTCAAAATATCGAAGGTTCTTTTCATCTGCCAAGTAAGTAAAGGGAACAAAGTGATAGGGAATGATATACAAAGGAATCCTGGAAAATACATATGTTAAATTCAAAACAATTTGCCACCATTTGTGACAAAGAAGGATACAGAAACAAGTCAGGCTTCAGTTTTAGCGCCAGGAGTATCAGAGGTACTTTGTTCTTCATGATCGGATGGGTGGGCGAGGAGTTCATCTTCAATTTGCTTGCAAGAATTGAAACGAGAAAGTTCAATATTGCTGGAGTCATCTCCCTTTCTTGAAGTACTGTCAATATTCTCGAAATAATGCTCCAAATCGCAGTCTGAGCTTCGGTGTCCTCAGAAGCAAAGGGGAACACATCAAACAGACCCTTCAAGAAGTTCAAATCTGAAACAAACCAATGTATCACTGCCAATGATTCTAATAGCTGGAACAATTTTCTGCTGTATTATGGAAAGATTTACCTTGTGATAAGTCAGAAGCGAAGTGGGTCGCATCAGTAAGGATATTTGCTATCAACACTGCAGCAGTCACACAAGAACTAGCAACCTGCAGGGATGTACAATTTCAGAAGAAAAAAAAGTTAAAAATTAGTGTTATAGAACTCTCACATTTAACACTGGAGTTGAAATGAGAAACACAGCACCAGCCTCAAACATGTAATTCGAGATTTATTAAAATAATTTGGGAACCGTGTTACTCTTATGAGTAGAGAACGACTGAATTCCATTTCACATGGAAAATAGTTAGGTGCTGTATCGTTGATCTAGACTAATTTTGTTTCATAAAAATCAACAAACATTGCTAAAAGCCTAAAAGACTACAGTGCATAAGACTGTTAATGTTGTCTAGTATTGGGAAGCAACATACATGACATGAATATGTATTCTACCAGGTAAGGCGTGCCCGGTGATTAGTGGCATCTTTGGCAAGTATAGTATACCTCGAATTTATCAGGAAGATCGATCAGCTCTCGTGCTAATTGTAACAGCTCTTTATTTTCACATATTTCTTCTGAACAGTTATCCATAGTCGAGAGCTCTTCAATTGTCCGTAGAATCAGATCCAGCACACTGTACCTGATGCAGTATGAATCAGATGAGGTAATCCAGCTGCAGTAGGTATTTTTGCACCATGTTGCTAGCCTATCACATTTCTTTAATTTATGATTTATTACACTGTTATGATTCTCACCCACAAGAAGATACTATAAAAGTTAACAGAAACTGACACACAAACATATACTTCCTTTTAACCAAATATATTGCTCATATATGTCTGCAAATGTGATAAGAGCGGGCACAAGTGACAACTAACATTGGAGAAAGAAAATGTTCAAAGGTGTGAACCATAATAGAGTTATTGACCATATATGAAACCTTGGGGCATGAATTATAATCTGATAATATTAAATTTGACTGCACACCATTAAGCACAAAATGTACAACGTGCGAACTACAGAACTGTAGCATGGCAACAAGGAAACAGTGAATGCATTGTTCCAAATAATTCCAAAAGAAACAAAGTTATACCTCTCAGGCGTCCTATCTTCCTTTAATTTGGTCATTTCGAAAGCCAAGAGTTTAATCAGAAGACTTGAAAGGCCCAATTTCAACAAAGGAGGAACAAGAATAGTTGCTACTTCCTGTAGACTCTCCAAAATAGCCAACAATAAACCTACACTCTGAAAATAGAATAGAAACTTGAGATGCAGACAGAGACAATGTATAGTGAGATTGCCTAAAAAATCACCTATAAGAAAAAATTACATATACTTAGATAGTCATTGCCATCTTATCATTAGGGGCGGTTCTTCTTCCAAATGTAATTTTCCCACTTGGAACTCCATGAGAATCAGATTAAACACTCCCAAATTATAATCACATTCTTATTTCAACATATCCTGCTGTCCTGATATCTATAAATTACAGGTAGTGGTAACAACTGAAACAGAGACAACCAAAATGTAATTGTAGCAACCAGTAGATATGACATAACTTCATTCTTAAACCAACTAACTGTATGATACAATCAGTAGCTAAATTCTCACTACCCTATAATATTTTTGATGATTCTGCACCATCTTATTCATGGAAACACCAAAAATATTTATTTACCCCTCCTCAGTGTATAGACTAATATAAAAATATTTCACGATCATCATCTGAAATACTCTAAGCTCAACTTTATCAGTAAATTACTTGGGCAAGGTACTTGAGATGCCTGAGATATACTGAATACTAGCTAGTATTATACAAAGATTTTATTCAAACCTTAGTAACAGGAATAACCGAGAATTACGGCCTGCATTACTTAATTTGCAGGCTAGCAACTTTTAAATGGAGATAAGACCGAGTTACTGGTTTTCACCCTTTCGATAAGCTGTGGATTCAGGGCATTTTCAGCAATCCAGAGGATACGAGAAAGGATATGCTCCGGCTGCAATGCTACTGCCCAAATAAGACCTTCACCTCCTTGCAGGCACAAGCTTAACACCCTAAAATGGAAAATTAGTCAGAGTAAACTTAATTTGTCACCTCAATCAGTACAATGCAAATGAATGAGCTCCAATTTACAGTTAACGGACAGATGTAGTTGCAAACTCCGCCCTGTTGCATCTGACAACTATCATTTGGACAACAAGCATCCACAATATGAGGTATACTGAACTACATGTAATTGACACAACATCATGCACAATTAACCTTGCATTTAATATCATCATATACTGATGGTGTTTACTGTACATTAAAAGCACAATGTACTTGTATCCCACCCGCTGAGAGAATAAAAGCAGTTGGGAATATAAGAGAGGAAGTATTCTTGATTATATTTTCTTCAAATTGAAGGTTTTGTCAGAGAATAAACTTTGTTTTCACCAAACAATGGCCCTAACATGAAAGTACACACTAGTCAGAAGTAGTTCACACTGCTTTAATATCAGGGTCATTCTACTGAGTTACCTCTTGCATTTGTCCACATATTAAAAAGTTTAAACTTATCTCAGCAGGAGACAAACTATCTGAAAACAATGGACATCAATTACCTGCAGGCTTCACAGAGGCAAGGTACATCATCAATAAGTAATTGCTCAACTATAGCTCCAACCATTCCATTAACAGAGGCTATACATTTTCTGGCAGTTTCATGGCAAGCAAAGTTTCCAATGATTCCAAGACTAATCTCCTGTAACGGAAAGCAACCTTAATACGTGAATCTGACAAGCTTTAAGGAAGTCAATATATGTCTTGATGCATATTAAACAATGAAAATAGCTACAACAATCAGACACACATGTCAAACTAAGAGTTACTTACAGTAATACACGAGGATGGAGAAACTGCAAGACTAGCCAAAAGCACTTCAAGGATAAGATTTTGAACCTACATATGAATATTCGATATGAGTTAATTTGGACCATATCGTAGTCTTCAGAACAATATGAAAGGTACAAACTCCACCCCCAAAAGTATCAAATTTTAGCTATTGACTTCAAGATATATGCTTTCCACTATAGATAATGTTTTTTTTCAGTTAGCTCTTTATCATATTAGCATTTTTCCGCTTAAGCTAACCTACAGATAAGTTTGTGTGCATATGGGGGAGGCACGTACGGATTTGAGAAAAAAATAAAATTTAAACGAAAATGAAGATGACAGATACCATAAATTGAGCATGATCTTCACTTGCGGCAAGATCCCATAATATACATCCACATTCTTCCCAAGTTCGTTCTCCAACAGTTCCGCCTTCATCTTTATAACCATTCGATGGTTCTCGTCCCTCTAATTTATCATGGTTCTCATAAGATTCCATTGCTTCAGCTCCTCTGCCATTTTCAGGCAAGTTTGTGGCATCCTCAATAACGCCTTCAGCTGCTGGTTCTTCACGAACCAAACCATTCACATCCGACGGCAGAAGTCTCCTTATCAAAGATATCACGTAACTTGGATCAACCGTTGTTGATACAACGAATGACTGCACAAAAAAAATCATAAACTCACCATTATCTCTGTCTATAATCAGCAGCCTAATCACGATACTCTTTATCTCCCTTTTCAATGCCAAGTAAGCCAATACTTCCAACAATAATAGTAGTAACTTATAATGCACCAACTAAGCATCATAACTTAATCACAAAAGGCCAAAAAATAGATGTTCTGTGCAGCAATTTGTCGAAATAGACGGATACATTGCAATTGGCGCAAATACACATTAATAAAAACAGTTAAAGGATATAAAATCAATAGAATGTGAGGCAAAGTACCTCGTGAGGAGGTGCGGAAGGGTTTTGATAAGGCGGCTCACGTAACTCCCCTAACTCTTCCACACCATCATCGTGATCGTGATCTTCAGAAGCTGAATTTGACATTTCTTCAATTGGCTCTTGCGTTTTGAGCTATGGTTTATGCTTTTCTCGATTTTGTTTCAATTTTCCCGCTGCTTTTTCTACCTCGAAAAGTTTTACTGTATTCGTTACTCATTTCGTTAGCATTAATGATTTATTTTTATCTCATGATTTTCAATTTATATAAAAATACTCCTATCTTTTTAGAATAAATATTCGATTGTCCTTTTTTTAGCGTTTTATACTACTACTACTAAAATGTATAGTTCTTAATTTTAAAGCAGTAAAAAGTAAATATTGATCAATATTTAATCTAGAGATAAATGAAGTCAGTTCAATATGTTATATTGAAAGCTATGGACTGGACTAGAATTTGGCCAACTTTCGGCCTTAATCTGCAAACCCGGTCGAGCAAGATTAGTCGGATTCCGCCAAAAGGCGGATTCGGTACACATGTGGTTAAACCAAAAAACAAAACCCTAATTTATAGAAAAGGATACAAATTAAAACTAATAAATATTGATCAATAACCTTCCTTTTACCTAATTACTCTATTCAAGAATTAAGTTAGGAAAACAAATAGTAACTAGGAAAATAAATTAGAGAATTTATGAATGAGAAAGATAGAAACTTCATATAATATATAATGAACCACCGTTGCAACACAAAGTAGCATATGCTCAGGGGCGGACGCAGAAATAAACATGAGTAGGAGCTAAATTTTTAAAATTTTATATAAAAATAAATTTTCATGTAATTCAAAATATTATTAGGGACTTTTATATACCAATATGTTCAAAACATGAATAAATTTTAAAATTTTATAATAGAAAAAAATTTTAAAATTGAATTCAATAGGGGCTAAAGCCCTACCCTCTTTACAGGTGGGTCCGCCCATGCATATGCTACTATTTTCATAAACTGCATCCATGAATGCGAGCTTAGGATAGTATGGATATGTGAATATCGATACTGTTCTACATAGGGATGTCAATCGGGCCAACCCGTTCGGGTTCGGGCCAACCCGTTCGGGTTGTCGGGCCATTCGGGTACGGGCTATTCGGGTTATGATTTTTTCGGGTTATAAAAGTTCGACCCTAACCCTAACCCTTCGGGTTTCGGGCTAACCCACCGGGTTATTCGGGCCAATGCGTATTTTTAATTCTTTTAATATTTTCAAAAAATAATACATATTTTAAATTTTCTTTAATTATATACATATTTTTAATTAATCATTCAACAATGAAATACATATTTTTAATTTTCTTTAATATTTTTAAAAAAGATTAAGTTATTTAAATTTAAATAACTTATTCATTACATATTTATTTACAAAATATCTATCAATACTATGTTTATGTTTATGTATTTAAAACATAAATCAACACTTTGTTTCAAAATTCAAACACAAATCAATTCGTAGAAAATTAAATAAAATTTTCATAACGTGAGAGGTGCATCGTAGATGTAACAAAAATATTTTGAATTGTTAAAGAGTGAATTATCAAGATGCTAGCTAATTGGAGTAACTCAAAGTTTTCTTGAATTATGATTGGTCAAATTTAATTTATTCCAGCTGTAAATAAGTCAAATAATAATTCATCTTTGTTTTAAGAATCATCAAAGTACGCATAATTCAATGACGAAGCGGCGTCAAAACACTTTGCACTATTATATTGGAAATATACTAAAAGAAAGCTTCTATATACGAGTATTTATGAATCCATGAACCACATGGTGATTTTTTTCGTGATCTTATATAGTCGGTTGACGTATTTAGATTTTACATGGTTTTAGAGGGTTGTCTTGGATGATTTTGATTATATTTCTATATTTTGGTATGTTTACATGTTTGTTGAGAAATGATAGAAAATTGATTAGAAAATGTACACAAAATATGTGGATGTGCAGCAGCCTTGTTTGAGTCAATGTTTCTCGCGATTTTGAAGTCTGATAAACCTCTAATACATATCATTCTCTTCATCTTCGAAAGAGCTTCGCGTGGATATATTGCACGCCCCAATCGGAGCTTTGTAGAGAAAGTTATGACCGTTACAAAAACTGCTCGCTGTGCAGAAGCCTTCAACCCGACGGGCCGACCCGTAACCCGAACGGGGTCAGCCCGCCTAACCCGACAACCCGAACGGGTCAGCCCGAATGGCCCGATTTTATATTCGGGCTGCGAAATTATAACCCTAACCCTGTATTTTTATCGGGTTATTCGGACCGGCCCGCGGGTTCGGGTTACATTGACATCCCTAGTTCTACATACTCCAACCACATTATTTACCTAAACGGCTTTCCTTACCAAATCTGAAAACCCTATATCTTGAAAGCGAGTTGTACTACAATGATTATGACGTGGAGAGGGAGCCGTATGCCGGGCTCTCGGAGCTGGAGAGGCTTGCACTGATCAGGTATGAGATCCCTCGCCTTGTCTTGAAAGCTCCCAACCTTAGGATTCTTGAAATCTCTTTTTATGATAGCGTTGAAGAAGTATCTGCTCCGTTGCTTACCTCGTGTTTACATGCCATAGTTGTTCAAAGATGAATCTCCCAATGCTGAAGGATCTCTCTTTAAACATTTCTAGTGGTAGAGTTGCACAACTTTGTTAGGATGTTTTTTTTATCACCTTGGCTTCTTACCTCGTTTATCATGCTTTCGAAGTTCAAAGCTTCCTCTCCTATTGTTGGAGGAAGTCTATTTAAGCATATGTGAATGTTCAGAGTACAAAACATGTTTATTTTTACCTAAAATTATGAAACAAGTACTTATACCCAAATTCTTTGTATGCAAAGAGAATATAATATGCCATTAGAATTAGTTTTATTTATTTGTGTTTACGTATTTCGATTTTTATTCATAATAGTTGAGAATGTTTTTTAGGCTTTCTCATCTTTTTTATATCATTATGAATATAGTTATACTCGAAAATAGTAGTATAATTTCCTTCCAACATCCAACTATTCCGA
Organism: Salvia splendens; assembly: GCF_004379255.2. Taxonomy (NCBI): domain Eukaryota; kingdom Viridiplantae; phylum Streptophyta; class Magnoliopsida; order Lamiales; family Lamiaceae; genus Salvia; species Salvia splendens. The sequence continues at coordinate 2,226,114 of NC_056038.1, forward strand.
CAAACTCAAAAAAGGAACACAATTATAGTACTAGTACAAATTAAGTTCCCAAAAAAAAACCAAGCCTAGATCAATAAAGTGACAAATTCCACCAACCATAAGAATTCGAACATTTTACAGACATCTGTTCAGTGTGGTAATATGTCAAACGCAAGTTAGGATTTGTCTTTCCACCCTTAATTCTCCCTTTTGCATTCGACAATTGAAAGAATTGGTAACTGATCATCATCCTCGACATAATCCAGACGAACGAGAAAATGGCCGCTCATACGGGATATCGAGGAAGCGCCGGAACGGAGTCCCCGTAGAAATCAAAGAGCTTGCCTGATCAAAATTTAATATGGTGCTACAGAGCTTACCACAGATTTGGAATCTTTTGATTTAGTGTCGATAACGATGTTCCCCACTCGGACTTCCATTGTCTCTGTCGCATCCTTCTCAGTCCTGTTCTCGGGGCCACCATTCTCCACCTCCTCGAGTTTATTAGAAGGGGTGATGTGCCTTCCACTGATCCATGGATGAGTAAGACACTGAGCTGCTGTCAGCCTTTTCTCGGGCACAAAATCTAGTATCTGAGTAAGGAAATCAGCCGTCTCAGTTGCATCCTTCTCGTTGAGCTCGTATTTTTCTCTGAGAACCTTAGTGAGAGGCCAGAACCGTAATCTTCTGATATGCCTCAGATCTCCAAATCTGTTGAAGAAGTCTCGTGAATATCGCCCACCCAATGCAATCTGCAGATAGGTTTAACAAGGTTTTATAGTGAAAGGCAAACGCAGAATGTTCAATCAATTGATTTGGAAATCATATCGGGTTGGGGTATTATTGACACTGATAAACAAACTCTTACCTTGCGTGGCATCATCCCAAGAAGCTCCATCATCAGCGCCAAATGATCCTTCAGATTAGAACAGAAAATCAGTAATTTAAGACTATATAAGTGAATAAGGAATCTAAAATCACATTATGTGCTTTATGAAAGGGATGGCGAGGCTGAAAGATTATTTTGAGAGTCAAATTTCTTCCTGAAACAGCCAATTGGCTTGGGACGGGCATCACTTATAGGTCATATTTTGTTTTCTACTTTGGTAAAGTGCAATATATTGGTGGTTTCCGTCCTTCATTACTGATTATCATTGATTTCATTTGATCTAAGGTACTATTTAAGTAACAAAAAGTTTGGGGGGGGGGGGGGGGGGAATCTGCTATTACTTATAGGTGTTTATGCAAAACTGGGGTGCACATACCTCATCGCGGTCGTAGTTGTCACCGCTATGTGGATCAAAAAGAACATCTCCAGTGACGAGCTCAAAGCAAATGCAGGCAAATGACCACATATCAGCAGACGTAGAGTACTTGGATCCTAAAATGACCTCAGGGCACCTATACTGCCTAGTTTGAATGTCACTGGTGAATTGCTTGTAAGTCCAGCAGGCGTTTCCAAAATCCACCAATTTGCATTTCAGTTCAACCTCAGCCAAGAGCTTCTGCCTTGCTGACCGGCTGCCTCTCTTGTTGCCCTTTGTTCCTTGGCATGCACCATTTTCCCCACCACTAGTTGCTTCGGTAACTGATTTATTGCTTCGTTTTTCAATGGACCTTCCATTGGCATTATCATCCCTCTGAGATTCTTCAGGTCCACTTGCCTCATTATCTGGCTCAGTTTCTTCCTTCCCAGCACACTTCTGAGCAGCTCGCTTAGCCTTTTTCCGGATCTTCTTTTTCTGGTTCTTAGTCAGATCACCACGAGAAACCTTAGCATCTTTAGATGCCTCCGGCTCTGACACAATCTTGCTTTTATTGGAGGGGAGTATAAGTTCTGCACCTGATTTTCTAGGATCTTTAGCTGGATCTATCGTTGAAAGAAGTAATATGTTCTCTGGCTTCAGATCTGTGTGTATTATCGACAGTTGCCGGTGCAAATAATCCAATCCCGCTAAAATGTGTAAGCATATTTCTTTAACCATGTGAAGAGGCACCCCTCTGTAGTCTGAATACTTAATCAAGGTCAAAAGATTGTCACCTAAGTACTCAAAGACCATGCAAACATGTTGCCCATTTGACCCTGAATGCTTGAAGTGATCCAAAAGCTTCACCACACATTTCTTATCGTCCGGATCTCCTTCGGCAATTTGCTTTAGAATAGTGATCTCGTCCATTGCTGCTTCTGTATAGTGTTGCGCACTCTTTTGTACTTTCAAAGCTACATGTATCTATTAGCAGATAAGAAAACAGAAAAAGGAAGATAACTATATCAGACCCCAGTTACTAACCAAGACAACTTGGCATTTCTAAACTGTAGTTCAAGCAGTCTTAAAGACACCAAACCCCTTCCCATTCCTAACTCAGACACACACAAACAGACATACACAACACACATCGACACATCCTGCTGCTCAACTATCTACTCCCAATATGTGAATCCTCTAAGAGAAAATTATACCCAATTCAAGAGAGGCAACAAGTAAGCAACCTCATTTTATTTCAACGGGAGTTGATCCTTACAAGTTACAACACGCACCTTCGAACTTTTTACTGAGTAAAGATTAAGTAATAGTGTAATACTAAGAGCAAGAGAAGAAAATCTCTTGAAGTTTATGACTCAATTGTTCTACAACAATACAATAAACTCAATCAACATGGTTAACCAGTAATGAACATTTCTAACAACACAAAGCTAGCTAACTTTTTCAAAACAGAAACAAGATAAACAACAATGTGTACAACAAGAAGCAATAAACCAAAGAAAACACCCCTCCCAAAGCAAATAGGCATGTTCAATTCAAACAGTTACGTTCTTATTGCCCCACAGCTCAAACCTATTGAATCTTCTTCAACAAATGAGAATCCTATACAAAAAGAAAACACATAATCGGAATCTCGAAAAGTTTCATCCAATCGAAAACCACAGTATTCAATAGATTGGGAATATTATAATGAGAGATTGCACACAAATAAACGGTAAATGTTTGAAGGTATGTTTGAGTAAATACAGAAACATACTGATTTCTGAGTGTCCCAAGCTAGCCAGACGGTGGAGAAGTGCCCCCAGCCAAGCTTGCTCTGGATAACGTATCTTCCGTGTTTGAAGGTGTCGCCGACGCGCACGGCGTGGTATCCGCCGCGCCGGTAGTCATCGGTCCCCTCGTCCTCCGAGGTGTAGTCGCTGGTCTCGCTCCGGTCGTCGCCGTTCATATCCACCGCCGTAGCCTCCTCCGCCATTAGTTGATTCAGCCAAAATCGGAGGATTTGAAGATGATCGGAGATCCCGTAGCTCTAGATTCTTCTCATCAGAAATTAGGGTTTTATTATTTCATTTCTTTTTTTTGTTCGCCAAGAAAATCAGATATAGTACTATAGTAACATGATATTAGACTATCCAAGACACCCAATAGTCATGCCCCATTTTTTATCTATAGCTCCAGTTTTATTATCTATAGCCCCAAAATTTTGTTTCCGCTACTATAGTGGACACCTCTAAGAGCGTCCACTATAACACGCCCGCGGCTATAGCCGCGTTTTGGGCGGAAGCGGGGCGCCTTATAGTGGCGGAGTTGTCCGCCCCGAAGGTGGACGCGGCGAGGGGGGAGGGAGGCGGCGGACGCGGGATAGCCGCGTGCGGGGCGAGGACGCGGCGATGGAGCTATAGCCGCGCCTATAGGCGCGGCGCCTATAGTGGCACGAGGATGAAGCCGCGGCTATTGCACGCGAATTTTTTTTTTTACATTTCAATTCACATATAAATACACCCCACTCCATTCATTATTTTCACACCATTCAAACACAACATCTATACAAATTTCTCTCACTACAATTTGGGGTCGGAAATGAACAATTTGTGGAGAGACAACTGGAATGCTCTGATTCAACATGTGCAACAGGATGTAGCGGCCCGTTTGGCGGAGGAGGCGGAGGATGCGGAGGATCCGATCCCTCGCACCATTACTCATCGGCGGACAATCCCACGAGACCACGTCGGTGCTCACCAACGTTTAATGGATGATTACTTCGTGGATAACCCCCATTATCCACCCAAGATATTCCGCCGGAGATTCAGGATGTCGCAGCGGCTGTTCAACTATATAGCGACGAATTTGGCGGAGCGTTACCGGTGCTTCACCCTCCGGCGTGATGCGTCAGACCGGATCGGGTTGTCCACACAACAGAAGTGCACCGCTGCAATCCGACAGCTTGCCTACGCTGGACCAGCGGACATGTTCGATGAACACCTACAGATGGGTGAGACGACTAGCCTCACGGTGCTTAGGCAGTTCTGTAAGGGGATCCGGGAAATTTTCGGTGGGGAGTTTCTACGGAAGCCCAACCCGGATGAGTGTCAGCGCCTACTTGATATGCACCGGTCGGTGCACGGGCTTCCCCGGAATGTTAGGAAGCATCGATTGCATGCATTGGGAGTGGAGGAACTGCCCCGTGGCATGGAAAGGCCAGTTCACTACTGGATTCAAAAGCAAACATCCAACGATGATACTGGAAGCCGTGGCAGACTACCGTCTGAAGATCTGGCATGCGTATTTCGGCGTGGCAGGTTCGAACAACGACATCAATGTTCTTCAGTCGTCGCATCTCTTCAACGAGGAGTGCCGGGGGGAGGGGCCAGAAATCAGCTTCGTAGCCAACGGTACACAGTATAGTAGGGGCTACTATTTGGCAGATGGAATATATCCGCGGTGGCCCGTATTCGTGAAGACTGTCCGCCAACCGGTAGGACCGAAGAAACAATATTTTGCGCGCAAACAAGAGAGTGCTAGGAAAGACGTTGAGCGGGCTTTTGGTGTCCTCCAATCGCGGTGGGCTATTATACGGTGTCCGGCACGAGTTTGGCACGAAGATGATGTCGCGAATATTATGTTAGTCTGTATCATATTGCATAATATGATAATAGAAGATGAAGGATTTGCGGCAGAGCGATGGGCGCCGGAAGAGGGTGCAAGTACAAGTCACGGTGTCGCCTCCGCGCCGATCTAGATGGGCGTACCACGGAGCAATGAATATTTGATCCAACGCTTCGCTGATATGCGCAGGACCACATCACATAACACACTGCAGGCCGATTTGATTGAAGAAGTGTGGGCACGTAGGGGAGGTAGTGGCGTTGTGTAAACTTGGTAGTGATTTGTACTAGATTCAATGTAGTGTGTGATTTTAATTTTAATTTAGTGTGTAATTCTAATTTTAATTTTAATTTGTATTTTATTTTTATTTTTATTTTTTATTCGTATAGTCGGCTTCTTCTAATCCACTAAGAGTCCGATAAATTTGTTCTTAATTACTTGAAATATTATAAAATGAAAGTTGATTATAAAATTTTGGGCTATTGGAAGTGTCCACTATAGTGGCGGACACAAAATTTTGGGGCTATGGACAAAAAACTGGGGCGGGGCTATTGGGCGTGTCCACCTTATAGTGGACACCCTAATAGCCCCCAAATTTTATAATCAATTTTCATTTATAATCAATTTTATTTTATTTTTATTGAATTTATTATGGATATGTTAATTGGAATTGGAGATGCAGCTAATTTAATTATTCATTGGTAATAGTAAAAGTTTGATTTGTTGGGATGTGGAGTTATAGCATCTCATCCGTGCTCCTGAAAGAGCACGGATGTAGGCCCGGACCCACTTTTATTACTTTTTTACTCTATGCTTTTAGGCAAGAGCAGCAAGGACATGCTCAAGGGTCACACCATTCTATTATTCAGTTTAAATAAAAACATTTCCATGATATTAAAATGCATTAAAAATATCTGAAATACTATTACAATTTTAAAAAATAAAAATTACATAATTAAAATACTAAAAATTACAAACTACTAATTAATTAAAATACTAAAATTTAAAATTACATAATTAAAATCTTTAAAAAATTCAAAAAAATACATAATTAAAGGCTAAATAATACCCTAGTGGAAGACTATTCATCTGGCCCTATCCCCAATGTTCTTCGAAGACCCCGTATCATTGTCAAATGTGAACCAAGTTGCTCGGGGATCATATTTGACCTATCAACCAAATTGAGTTGGGCCAAAAGGGTCCACAACAAGTTGGTGGGGGTTGAGGTGGCACAAAGGGAGCGGGAGCAGGGGCGGGGGCGGATGGAGTCGCCTTCTTCCTTCCTTGCGGTCGGCGTTGGGAACTGCTCGGGCCGGCGTCGGGGTTACCCAAATTAGCTCCGGCGAGCTGGCTAGCCACCTCATCCTTGCCGGCGTCGGATAGGGATACCGACCTCGACCGTTTGCTGGAGGAGGATGATACGCCTCCCTTATACTTCGGATGCACACGCACCTCCTGCCAAGCGTTGAGGTACTTGAACGGTTTGTAATTTAGGGATTGGTAGGTCGCTAAGGCGGCACTGATGATGTCGAGCTCGCTCCTGCCGCTCCCCGCCGACCGCTCTTCCTGGAGGTAATACCCCTGGAACTTTTGGATTTCTTCGTTGGCTCTGAAGATGGCATTGCGCACCATACTTTCATTGCACTCGATGGTTCCAGTCGGGCGGTTTTCATTGTACCGGCGAGAGAGGCGCCTCCAAAACCTATCCCCGCTTTGGTTTGTGCCTATCTCCGGATCTTCGGAGATAATCAAATAGGCTTTGAATAATTGATCCATCTCCGTCGGAGTGTACGGGGTGCGGAGACCACGAGGAGTAGGAGTAAGAAGGGGAGGAGTTTGAGAGCCGCCGCCGCTCCCTCCCGATCTGGGTTCGGGTGCTCACCCGTATCGCCCATCGGGGGCATCTTGGTCGTCCACCGGGTAAGGCTGGTAGCCACCCGGAACTTGAGAACCTTGGGTTTGAGGAGGGGCCGAAAATTGCGTTTCCGGACTAGGAAATGGTTGTGAGCCGAACCATTCGTGGTTCCAACCGCGGAAGTCGGAGGGGTGATCGCCGGAGCCGGACATTTTTTTTTTGTAAGTAAGAGTGAAAGATTGAGAATTGATAAAAGAAGATGAGAGAATTTATATGAGAATTGTGTAGTGTAGTGTGAATTTTTTGGTGTGGAAGTGGGAGTATTTATAGATGAAAATGTGAATTTTGGGGAAAAATTGAAAAATAAATTAAAAGTTGGGAGAAAACGAATATAATTTATTGGGAAGTGGAAAAATATTTTTTTATTTAATTCAGATTTTTTAATTAAATCCGATTTTTTTAAAGAAAAAACGAAATTGCCAACGGCATTGCCGTTGGGCAATCAAGCGCCGCCACGTCAGCTGCTCAGTGGCACGGACGTGCTCGATGCATCGAGCAGCGCCGTGCCAGCAGCAAGAGCACAGTGGCGAGCAGGGGTCAGCCGCGCTAGCGGCACGGACGCCGTCCTTGCCAGCAAGCACCGCTGCGGATGCTCTTATGGTCTCCATGGAAACTAGCTTTCTGCTATTTTTGAGAAATCAAATTAAAACAAATGATTTTTGGGAGATTTTAAATCGAATCCACCAGTATAAAAATCGATTTTATTAGTAATCATATTTTTTCTTATTGAATTGTCCATATTAAATTATAAAAGATATTAGTGATTTGAAAGATTTCGGATAAATTAGCTGGAGTAATTTTCAGTTTGATCGGTATATAATTATCAAAAAAATTAATGGAAAATATAATCTCTCTTAAAATCTACATATTTTGAATCGAGTTGGTTTTAAAATGTTGATTTTCTTATTAATTATTTATATTATATTTTTAAAATATTATAAAATGATGTAACTTGAAAATTTTGTGATAAATTAATATTTTTCTAAATTATTACTACAAGAAAGAAAATACTATGTCGTATATTTAATTTATTTTGAATCAATTAATATTTTTATTTAATTTCAAATGTAAAAGATCTAAGTAATTCAATTATATATGTATAATTTGGATATATTTATTGTAAGTATTATAAAATGACGATAAAAATATTTGATTGTCCAAATTTGGCATTTCGAAATATAGATTCTAGATGTTTGTATGAAGTCCAAATCAATTTGTTGGACTAGTTGAAGTTCCCCAAAATTTGGCACAATGCTGGGGTATTGTCCAAATTATTGAGGGGCCCAAGCAATTCATAGACCTAAACTGCATTAATTTTTGTTGCTATTTTCAACAACTTTCTACACACAATTGATAATATATACGAATACAGAATGTATACAATTTGAGTGGAGAGTTTGAATTGAATAATTAGGAATTTTCGAATATAAAAAGGAAATCATTTGCATATACGTACTTGTTTATTATGCAATTTGAGTGTAGAATTTAAATCGAATAATTTGGAATTTTCGAATATAAAAAGGAAATCTTACTTGGCAATTTGAGTGTAGAGTTTAAATCGAATAATTTGGAATTTTCGAATATAAAAAGGAAATCTTATTTGTTTTGGGAGTGAGGTGGTCGAAACAACAAAGAGCATTAGCAATGCACAGTTTTCTGCATACTGATGTGATGTCCGAATTTGGACTTAGTAAATTTACCATATTTTGTCATGAATGAAATCAAAATTTATCAAATCAATATAGGTGACCCACTAAAATTTGGCATATATTACTTTTGTCTCTCATTAGGTGTCTCAATTTACTATTTTAGTCCGTTCGCGATTAAGAGTCCTAGTTCACTTTTACTTAGGGGTGTGCATTCGGGTTTCGGTTCGGTTTTTCGCCCAAACCGAACTGAACCCGAAAAACCGAAAACCGAATTTAGGCTAAAATTGAAACCGAACCGAACCGAACCGAAAAACTGAAAATCGAACTTAAAAAACCGAACCAAACCGAAAAAACCGAAATTTAAAAAAAAACGAAAAACCAAAAAAATAGAATATATATTATATATATGATATAATATACTAAATTAATAGAATAGATATATATAATATTATATTTAAAATATAATTCGGGTTTTCGTTTTTTTTCACCCGAACCGAAAAACCGAAATTTTTATATTTTTAAAACCGAACCAAACTGAAAAACTGAAAAAATATAACCAAATTTCAAAATTTCGGTTTGGTTCGATTCTTATATTCGGTTTTCGATTTTTTTCTCACCCCTACTTTTACTATAAAAATGTGTCTCGCACTTCACTATCTTTCTCCACTCACTTTCCTTTATAGTATTTCATAAAATACAGTGAGTATATATTAAGGGAGGGAAAGGAAATGGTGGATTGTGCATATTATTTCCTAAGTAAGTGATGAAATAAAAAGTAATGTGAGATCCATGAAAAAGTGCACTGAAAAATGAATTTAAGGGATGAGTTCTAGATGACCTAACACCATCCATTATAAGAGGTGGCCAAACTTTTGGTTATCCAATTTTGGTGTGTTATTGTAGTATAGGGGAAAACATGGAGAGGACTATCCCACTTTATCTGCCATGTGGGCAGAGTGACAGGTCACCACAGTTTTATGCAGTACAGTATTTTTTTCCTTTTTATGTTTTACTCTCTCCGTCCCGGATAATTCGTTTCACTTTGATCGGGCACGGGTTTTAAGAAATGTAATGAAAAGTGAGTTGAAAAAGTTAGTGGAATGTGAGCCCTACTTTTATTTATTAGTTTTATAGTAAAATGTGAGTAGGAATGAGTTAGTGGAATATGAGGTCCACTACAAAAAATGGTAAAAGTAAAATGAGACAAATTACGTGGGACGAACCAAAATGGAAAAATGAGACAAATTATCCGGGACGGAGGGAGTATTATTTTATGTTTTCCCTTTTCTTGTTCTTCTTTGAAATGGAGTAATAATACAACATACTTCATCCGTGCAACGAAACATTACTCATAACTATATAAAGAAATTCAAGTTATGTAAAGAAATTTATTACTATTTAGGTAAAAAAAGAACAGAGAAAATACGTTAAACTAATGGGCTCAAGAAGAAACTGATTTCTAATATTTATTGGGTCCACGTGAACCCTTGAAAGCCCACGATCTCATCTAACTAGGCCCTTCTTTGTATGGGCTATTAATTTGTCCACAAAATCCATTTGCACATGTATATTTTAAGGAAAAATTTCAAATTTTTATACAACAATGTTTTTAGTCTATTCTTATCAAACCGGATATATTCAGTGAAAAAATTGAACTCGTCAAACCAATATTTGACATAATCTCACTAATGAATGTGCATAAATTAAAAACTGGTTGCTCCACTATTGTTAAAAAAAAGTAAAAAAGAGCTACACTACAAAATTAGGTCCATGAATACTGATGAATCCGCGAATTATTGATGATGATGAATGCTCGTAAAAATAAATTACGACACGGTGAATTTACGTGGTTCGATTTACTGAGGTAAATCTACGTCCACGGGAAGAAGGGAGGGCAAGATTGTATTGCTTGATCTGGGATTACAGCTTACAACACAGACTTGCTATATGATTTTATCTCTAGAGAGCTTAACCCTTTTCTATCTGATCTAAGTTCTATTTATACATTGAACTAAGGTCGTGGTTTGCAGCCCCACTAACAAGATCGTGGGTGAGCAATAACTGCTCAATAACTGCTTCGTACCACTAAATAGATCGTGGGTATAGCGGAGGTCGTGGAGGCCTTTCATGAGTCCACTAACTCCTAGTTCGGTCGAATGCTGAGACCGAACTGCTGGACTTTACCGATCAGCTCTTGCCGATCTGAGAGGAGAGCTTGACTGGTCGGCTTTTACCGAGCTGTAGGCTGAGTCCGAACTCTTGGGTCGTGCCGAACTCTTTGGTGCCGAACAGATACTCTTTCTTGGGCTCTGGGCTGATGGGCCGTCACTGTTATTGGGCTTGCCATTAGGGTTTAGTTCGTACCCCATCACTACCCCCCCCGAAAAGCGAAGTGAATCACTTCGGCGAGGTGAGTCACTTCGGCATTCTGGATAATGGTAAGGGGGAGGCTGACGTCAGGGGACGTGCCTTGCGCGTGCCTGCATTAAATGCGACAGTAAAATCCGGCCGTTGAATCCTGAAAAGGTGGGATTCGAAACGGCGCAACGATCTCGAAATCTTTCCCGAATCTGATAAATATGCTCCTTTCTTCATCATTGAAGCACTTTTGCTGTTGCGTCTTCTATACTCTCTTTCTTGCGAAAATTCTCTCTCCGCTTTCAAGAATTTTTTCCGACTTTCTTCATCTTCAAAAAGTAAGAAAAATGTCTTCTTCTTCTTCGGAGTCGGGTAGCGGTAGGAAAGGGGATAAGGGGTCTTCTGGCCGGAAAGAGTCCGGGGAGAAGACTGTAGAGTATTTCCATAGTATTTTGAGTAAGGATACTGTGATATCCCTACCCGAAAAATACTTTTTTCCTGGGGGGAAGGCGGTGGTACCTGACGGTGATCATAGGGCTGACTCCCCGCCGGAGGGGTACGCCACCGTGTACGAGGCCTGCTTAGAATGCGGGCTTCGTTTCCCCCTCCCTTCTGCCTTTATAGATTTACTAGATTTTTTTCAGCTTCCTTTAGGCCAAGTGACTCCGAACTCTTGGAGGCACTTGTCGGCCTTCGCTGCCGAACTCCGTAGGTTAGGAAGGGATTTGTCTTTGAAGGCGATCCTTAAATTCTTTCAATTTAAGAGGAAGGGGTCTTGGTTTTACTTGATCCCTTTACAGCCCTTTAGAGCCTTTTGTAAAACGAAGTGGCCGAAGTGGCAAAATCGCTTCTTCTACTATGATAGGACCGCGGCTCCTAGTTTTCCCTGGAGAGGGCCGGAGTCCGTTATCCGTCACCCTCGGCCTGAACCGTTGGACGAGCTCGATGGCGAGCTCAACAAGATTCCCATAGTTAGGAAACAATACAAGGAGTCTGAGCTCGTCAAGGGCGACGTTGTGTTCGACATCTCGTCTTCGGACGAAGAGGCCGAGGGTGAGGATTTCTCTTTATCTTTATGCTCTACTGCTTTAACAAAGAAAATCTGACTTTGCTTTCTTGCTTTTTGGCAGTGTACATGCTGAGTAAAGCTAGCCGCAAATCTTCGGAGTCCAAGGAGCCGGAGAGGCCGAAAACCACCAGCTCGGCGTCTGATGCCGAGAGGACTCCGAAAAGGCAAAAAACCTCTTCGGATCCGAAGAAGCCGGAGTCGACTTCGGCAAAGGGGAAGGGGAGGGCTCAGAAGCCCCCGAGAGCGCCAGAGAAGGACGTGGTCTTGGCGCCTCCTTCGGAACATATCTGTGAGCCGTTTTTATGGCCCACGGACTTCGCCGAGGTGAATTCTCTTCTTGATTTTCTGGCCTTGCTTTTTTTCCTGTATTTTTTGTGGCCCCTTTGTTGACTTTTTTCTTTATTCATTTTCAGAGGAACGATATGCTCTCCAAGCTCGTCGCCGTCGAACTCTCCAAAGCGTCCAATGACTATGCCGAGATGCAGAGGAAGTTGGCGGCTGCTTGTCATCGGGCCGAACAGGCTGAGGCTAACTTTGAGAAGGCCAGAGCTGCTAGGATTTCGGCCCAGGATGAAGCTCAGTTTGCCAAAAACCAGCTCGTCATCCAGCGAGAGCAGACGAAGCGGAGTGATGCTGCTGCCGTGGTTGCCCAAGGGGAAGCTCTCCGTGTTTACACGGAGAAACTCTTTTTGAGCAGCCAGTTCTCGGCCTTTGTCGGTAGCCTGGTAAGGCTAATTGCCGATAAGGGCGAGCAGGGGGCCGACGTCGTGCTGCCTCTGTACAGCCGAGAGATAGCAGCTCGGCTTCAGAATCTGCCGCTCCTGGAGGAGCTCGCTTCATCCTCGGTCCTGCTTTCTGCAGACCGAGTCCGGAGTTGTCGAGCTGATCGGGACGAGAACCTGGAGGCTATCTTTGCCTCCGTGGGACCCGTTTCACCCGCTTCGACTTACAACGGAGAGGGTGAGGCCGAGCTGCTGGAGCTGGAGGCCGAAGTCGAGCGGGCCGGGCATCCGGAGAAGGAAGCCGATCAGGAGGCGGAGGCGAGGCCGGCAGGAGGCGAGGCTCAGGAGAAAGAAGCTGAACCAGACCAAGGAGCCGGAGACGAAGCTGGCGGAGTATGATTTCGTCTCCCTTCTCTTAGTCTAGTTTCTTCCTTGTAAAATGGCCTTGAAGCCCTCCTAGTGTAAAAAATTTTCCTTGTGAACGAAAAATTCTCTACACTTGTCTTCGTATAGCTTTTCGTACTCGCCTTTATTCCTGTAGTATTTTACTATCTGCTCGGTACATCTGCCGAACTAATATAGCTGCTTTGTACCCAAGGAGATGGAGATACTTCACTGGAAACGGCTGTACTCTTCGGCTTTGGACGAAGCTGAGAGAAGAGCTATAGCCGATCAGACGAAGAATGACGAGCTTCTGGCTCGTTTAGTGAAGCTGGAGGCCGATAATAAGGACTTAGAGTCCGATAAGAAGGATCTGGAGGCCGAGCTGAATACGACCATTGCTGAGAGGACTGCGTACGAGGATTACATCCGTGTGCGCGGGGGCTTGACCATATCAGATGTTCAGAGTCGAGTTGACGAACTGTGGGAGGAATATCATGTACTCCGGAGGAACAATGCGCTGGAGAGCTCGGCTTGCCAACAAGTTGTGAAATCATTACGGCGCTGGGCTTCTCGGTACGACATTGTTCTTTCTCGGCGCCCCTCCATAGAAAGATTCCTTCGGCATATCGTGGCAACAGATGCTCGCACTCCAGATCAAACCTCTGGTTCCCTTGTTCAAAATCCTACTCCCAGTCAACAACGAACTCCGGCACAGCCGGAAACGTCAAGACGAGAACGGGCTCAGGAGCAACCGGAATCGTCAAGACAGGGACGGACTGAAATTCGCCGAGGAGTTGTGACTATGAGCGAGCACGATCAGCAGATGCTTATTGCAGAGACTCTTCATCGCCGAGGTGTTAGGACTTCTCGGGCTCGGGGAAGAGGCGTTGGGTCGAGGATAGCATCTCGTCGACCTGCTTATTCTTCATCTGCTCGGAACAACCGAACTCGGCTTCCAGAGGGTTTTGCAGATAGGTGGCTTAACTTCAGCAACCCTGGACAGTAGAATAGTCCTTTGTAATAGCGTAACGCCATTTTGTAGGGTAGCGGAGTTGTATGCCGAACAAGATTTGAAAAATGAAATTTGTTTTCGCTTCTAACACTGTATTTACAGCTTAGCGAAAAAATTTCATCGTACTTGTCCTCGGTCTTATGAAGTAGACTTCTTTGACCGGACTTGGTCCTTGGTCTTATGAAGTAAACTTCTTTGACCGGACTCGTCTTTGGTCTGATGAAATAAACATCTTTGACCGGACTCGTCTTTGATCTGATGAAATAAACATCTTTGACCGGACTCGTCTTTGGTCTGATGAAATAAACATCTTTGACCGGACTCGTCTTTGGTCTGATGAAATAAACATCTTTGACCGGACTCGTCTTTGGTCTGATGAAATAAACATCTTTGACCGGACTTGGTTTGTGTTCTAATTTGGCGATTTTTGTCGCCGGGATCGAACTTTCCCTTGTCCTAATTCGGCGAGTTTTATCGCGTGGATCGGACTTTCCCAGTTAACCGAAGTGGTCTTATGCAGTAAACCTCTTTGACTGGACATGGTCGTCCCCGGTCTTATGAGGTAAACTTCTTTGACCGAACTTGGTCGTCCTAATTCGGCGAGGTTTATCGCGTGGATCGGACTTTCCCTTATTGCAGTTCGTTTCAGACGAAGTGCTTGTTAAGCTGAATTGCGGTCTTGTATCCTCCTTGGAAGCTTGGACTCACAATCGTTGGCTTATTGCAGTTCGTTTCAGACGGACTGCTTGTTAAGCTGAATTGTGGTCTTATATCCTCCTTAGAAGCTTGGACTCACAATAGTCTTTAATAATCGATCTAAAAAGGGGATCAGTCTTTAAAGAACGATATACCTTGGTACCATTTGTAAGAGACGACAAGCACATAGAGACAAAACACATAGAGAAAAAATGAAAAAGACGAAAGAAAAAACTTTAAACTTTTTATAAAACGACAAGTAAAAGGTACAAGTAAAAACAAACAAATAAAAACATGTACCCCTATGACCGAACTAGACACAAGACAGACTGACCGGACTTTGTCTCTTACAAGTGGAACTTCTTGAGGTTGGAGACGTGCCATGTTCGGGGTACTTGTTCTCCTGACATGTGAGTCAATTTATAAGACCCTTTGCCGAGGACTTCTGACACCCGATACGGACCCTCCCATGTGGGTTCGAGTTTGCCCAGCTTTTCTGCTCGGCTTACTTCGTTGTTTCTCAAGACGAGATCTCCCACTTGAAATTGAAGCTTTTTCACCCTTTGGTTAAAATACCGGGCTACTTGCTCCTTATACTTGGCTGCTTTTATGCACGCCAATTCTCTTCTTTCTTCGGCGAGATCTAGTTCTGCTCTCAGTCCGTCGTCATTCATTTCTGAGGAGAAATTTAGAGTTCGGGGACTGGGTACGCCGATCTCCACCGGAATTACGGCTTCAGTGCCGTACACCAGACTATACGGAGTTTCACCGTTGGAGGTTTTGGGTGTAGTTCGATAGGACCATAGGACTTGAGGGAGATTTTCTACCCATTGTCCTTTGGCTTGTTCTAACCGAGCTTTTAACCCTTTCACCAGAATCCGGTTCGTTACTTCCGTTTGTCCGTTTGCTTGGGGATGGGAGACCGAAGTGAACCGCTGTTGAATGTTCAGCTCTTGGCACCAATTCTTGAACGTCTTGTCGGTGAACTGAGTCCCATTATCCGAGATGAGGATGTGGGGTATGCCAAATCGGCACACTATGTTCTTCCAGACGAAGTCCAATGCCTTTGAGCTCGTTATCGTAGCTAATGGTTCAGCCTCCACCCACTTCGTGAAGTAGTCCACGGCAACGATAAGGAATTTCATTTGCCGAGGAGCTTGAGGAAGTGGTCCCACTATGTCTATGCCCCATTGCATGAAAGGCCAAGGGCTTTGCATAGTGTATAGATCGGTCTGCGGCATCCTTGGGACATTTGCATGAATTTGGCACTTCGTACACTTCTTGACGAGCTGCACTGCCTCTTGTACCATGGTTGGCCAATAATATCCCCATCTCAGAACTTTTTTAGCTAAAGCTCTGGCTCCGATGTGGCTACCGCACGATCCTTCATGAACTTCTCTGAGGATGTAGTCCGTCTCTTCTGGTCCTACGCACCGCAATAACGGCTGGAGGTAAGACTTTCTAAAGAGGACTCCTTCATGAAGTTCGTACCGAAGTGCTCGGCACGTGATCTTCCGAGCTTCTCTCTTATCCTCGGGCAATTGTCCTTGATCCAGATACTGCAAGATCGGCGTCATCCAGTTCGGCGAGCTGGATACTGAATGTACCTCGGCTTCCTCAATGCTTCGATGCATTAATTCTTCCGCCTTTGAGCTCGGATCTGAGGCCAACTTACTTAAGGTATCTGCTCGGCTATTTTCCGCTCTGGGAATGCGGATTATCCGAAAATAGGAGAAACTTCGGCTGATGCTTTGCGCTTTGTCCAAATACTTCTTCATTCTCTCGTCACGGGCTTCACTTGTACCCAACATGTGATTTACTATGACTTGTGAATCACAATGGACTTTGAGAGATTTGACGAGTAGACTTTGCGCTAACTGGAGTCCGGCCAGGAGGGCTTCGTACTCGGCTTCATTATTAGTAGTGGGGAATAGGAACCGAAGTGAGTAGGTTACCTCGTGTCCGTCGGGAGCGACAAGTAAAATACCAGCTCCACTTCCCATCTTGTTTGAAGCTCCATCTACGAATCCGCTCCAGCAGTCCGGCGGCTCTACTTCGGATTCCAAGGGCTGTGCTAGTTCGGCATTGGCAGAATTCTTCTGTTCGGCAATAACAGGAATTGCTTGATCGAACTTTGCTTCTGCAAGAAAATCTGCCAAGGCTTGTCCCTTGATGGCTTTCCGAGGTAGATATTCAATTGTGTGCTCTCCCAACTCTATAGCCCACTTGGCGATTCTGCCTGATGCTTCTGGTTTGGTCAACACTTGCCGAAGTGGCAGATCAGTTAAGACGCATACCTTGTGAGCATAGAAGTATGGCCGCAGTCTCCTTGCTGCATTTACTAGTGCCAGAGCAATTTTTTCCAGAGGTTGATACCTTGTTTCTGGACCTCTTAATGCTCGGCTTGTAAAGTAGATGGGAAGCTGCTTTAGGCCTTCTTCTCGTACAAGCACCGCGCTGATGGTTTGATCCGATGCCGCTAAGTATAAGAATATTACTTCGGCTTCGGTTGGAGCAGAGAGAATAGGAAGCTCGGCTAGATAACTTTTGAGTTCGTCAAAGGCCTTTTTCTGCTCGGCTCCCCACTCGAACTTTGGTGCCTTTTTCAACACCTTGAAGAACGGCAGTTGCTTTTCGGCTGCTTGGGAAAGGAATCGATTCAGTGCGGCTAGACATCCGGTTAGCCTTTGCACGTCATGTATGGACTTCGGCATTGCCATGTTCTGAACGACTTGAACTTTTGAGGGGTTTGCCTTGAGTCCGTCCTTTGAAACCCAACAACCCAGAAACTTTCCCGAATCTACCAAAAAGGTACACTTTTGGGGATTAAGTTTGAGGTTGGCTTTCTTGAGCACGTCGAGAGTGGACTTGAGGTTGTGCTCGTACTCCGAAGTGCTTTTGCTTTTGACGACTATATCGTCAACATACACTTCGACCTCCTTTCCAATCAGGTGCCGAAAAAGCTTGTCTACCATCCTTTGATAAGTGGCTCCGGCATTCTTTAAACCGAATGGCATCTTTTTATAAGCGAAAATGCCGAAATCAGTAATGAAGGCCGTTTTTGAAGCGTCAATCTCATCCATTAAAACTTGATGGTATCCTTTGTACAGATCAAGAAAACAAAAAATTTCAAAGCCTATCAAAGCTTCTACTTTTTTATCTATGTTCGGAAGGGGATAGCAATCTTTGGGACAGTGCTTATTTAGATCGGTGAAATCTATGCACATCCGCCATCCTCCTTCCTTTTTCTTGATCATGACAGGATTGGCCACCCACGAAGGATACTTCACTTCGAATAACACATCCGCCTTCAATAATTGACGGACTTCGTCATGGATGACTTGACTTCGTTCTGCCGCAAAGAGTCTTTGCTTCTGTTTTATCGGCCGGACTGAAGGATCAATATTTAACCGATGAGTGATTACCTCGGGGGGCACTCCGGTCATGTCCAACGGAGACCATGCAAAGACGTCTTTATACTCCTTGAGGAGCTGGATGGTTTTTTCCCGAAGTAGGGGCGTTCCCGCGAAGCCGATTTTAACCGTTCTGGATGGATCGTCTTCGTACAACTGAACTGTCATCGAGTTCGGCTCCGGTATGACTTCGGTCATCGCCTCTGACTCCGGCTGCTGTGATTGCTATGCTTGGTGGTGCCGATCTGACTGCTCGGCACTTCTAAGCGCAATTTGCAGACATTCCTTTGCTCTCTTTTGGTCACCTCGGATGACCGCTATCCCTCCTTTAGTAGGGATCTTGATGGTGAGGTGATAAGTGGAGCAAATGGCCCGAACTGTGTTGAGCCAGTCTCTTCCCAGGATGATGTTGTACGGGGACCGAGCTTTCACCACGAAAAACTCAATCAACGTACTGGAGCTAGTAGGCGCTTTCCCCACCGTGATCGGAAGGCTGATAATACCTTCAGGGCGGGTGTCCTCCTGGGCGAAGCTCTTCAGGGGAAGCGGAGCCGGACTGAGCCGAGCTGGGTCCACTTCTAGTTTGTCGAAGCACTCTTTAAAAAGAATGCTAACCGACGCTCCTGTATCCACAAACACCCTGTGGATCAGTTTGTTTGCCACTCCGGCTTGGATGACAATGGCGTCTTGGTGAGGAGAGATGGCCGGGACGGGATCAGCAGCCGAGAACGTAATCACTTCGTCCTGCTTCAGCCTTTTATGCGTTGGCTCCTCTCGATTGGAGCCTCTGCGTTCTGACTTTAGGGACGACTTGGTCTTCCCGGCAGGGAGCGCGTCAATAGTCTGGATTACTCCATCATATTGCGGCTCGTCATCGTCTTCGGGATCCGGCTGCCTTTTCGGATCCTGAGGGGCGCAGTTCGCACCACTCTGCTTTTTATTCTTCTTTGGCTGCTTACTTCGGTATTTTTTCAATGTCCCTGCCTTCACAAGAACATCGATACCTGCAGCCAAGTTTCTGCACTCCTCAGTATCGTGACCGTGGTCTTGATGGTAGGAGCAGTAGTTATCCTGTGGTCGGCGCGCGGCTGATTTCGTCATCCGCTTTGGCTTTTCGAATAGGTCAGAGTGCAGTTCGAAAATTTCCGCTCTCGGCTTGTTCAGCGGTACGAACTGAGCGGGCGGCTTCTCGGGATTGAGACGAGGTCCCAATCTGTCTTGCACCGGAGCCCTTTGAATTCTTTCAAATGGAGTCCGGCGAGGATGCCCCTGATCGCTATGATCGGGCTTCCTTCTGTCTCCTCGGGACGATGAGCTGTCTAACGACCGTTTACGACGGTCTGCCTCATCGGCCCGGGAGTACTGGTCCGCAATGTCCCACATTTCCTGAGCTGTCTGCGGACCGCACTCAACGAGCTTCCTGTAGAGAGCTCCGGGCAGGATTCCATTTTGGAATGCCGAGATGACAAGCAGATCGTTGAGATCGTCTACTTGCAGGCATTCCTTGTGGAATCTTGTCATAAAGTCGCTAATTTTTTCGTCGCGACCTTGACGAATGGAAAGCAGCTGAGCCGAAGTGATTCGGGCTTCCGCTTTCTGAAAGAACCTCCTGTGGAAGGCATCCATTAGATCTCGGTAAGATCTGATGCTGCCCTGGGGGAGGCTATCGAACCACCTTCTCGCGTTCCCGATGAGCAGCTCGGGAAACAGCTTGCACATGTGGACCTCGTTGAGACCCTGGTTCGCCATGTTATATTGATAGCGCCCCAAGAAATCGTGAGGGTCCACGAGCCCGTCGTAAGTCATCGACGGAGTTCGGTAGTTCTGTGGTAGGGGAGTTCGGGTGATGTCGTCCGAGAACGGAGTCTTCAGTGCTCCGTACACGGCGAATCCGATATCTCGTCGGTATGGAGGAGATTGAGTTCTCCTGTGATTCCGGTACCGAGGAGGAGCTGGAATATGTCGGGGTTGAGGATTCTTTCTCCTGGGAGATGCGACACTACTGCGGTAGTGACTTTCTTGTGCGGAGGGAGAAGGAGAATCCGTCGTTTTCGTCTCCGGCTGCTTTTGGCTTTTTCGCAGGAAGGTTAAGAATTCCTCCTGCTTTTCAGCCAAAAACTGCTTAACAGCCTCATTCAAATCGGGCTGCTGGGAAGACTCAGTGGGACGATTTTTGGAGCGGCTTGTTCCTTCGCCATGAGAACTGGTGGTGGATTTATCCCTAGGCTGTTTTCCCGACCTATGGGATGGATTGGCTTCCTCCTGGTTCTCACGGGCTGGAACACGGGTATTCTGCGATCTGGTATGCATTTTTTGGGTGGAAAAAATGGATCAAAAATTCGCTTTATCACAAATTTTGTTCTCTGTTTCCCACAGACGGCGCCAGTGATGAATCCGCGAATTATTGATGATGATGAATGCTCGTAAAAATAAATTACGACACGGTGAATTTACGTGGTTCGATTTACTGAGGTAAATCTACGTCCACGGGAAGAAGGGAGGGCAAGATTGTATTGCTTGATCTGGGATTACAGCTTACAACACAGACTTGCTATATGATTTTATCTCTAGAGAGCTTAACCCTTTTCTATCTGATCTAAGTTCTATTTATACATTGAACTAAGGTCGTGGTTTGCAGCCCCACTAACAAGATCGTGGGTGAGCAATAACTGCTCAATAACTGCTTCGTACCACTAAATAGATCGTGGGTATAGCGGAGGTCGTGGAGGCCTTTCATGAGTCCACTAACTCCTAGTTCGGTCGAATGCTGAGACCGAACTGCTGGACTTTACCGATCAGCTCTTGCCGATCTGAGAGGAGAGCTTGACTGGTCGGCTTTTACCGAGCTGTAGGCTGAGTCCGAACTCTTGGGTCGTGCCGAACTCTTTGGTGCCGAACAGATACTCTTTCTTGGGCTCTGGGCTGATGGGCCGTCACTGTTATTGGGCTTGCCATTAGGGTTTAGTTCGTACCCCATCAAATAGCAATATTACAAAAAATTATAACAAAAATATTATAGAAGTAAAATAGGTGGAAGAAAATCAAACAAAACCAAAGTCAACGGAATAATACACATATCGACGCTAACTTCATCCACTAGAGAATAATTATAGTAATTGTTATTACTTCTAGAAGATTTTGGAATTATTCTACTTTATAGTGGTCAGTTTTTAAATAATTGTTATTTATATGATATAATGATAAAAAAAATTATACAAAAATTCAATATATTTCATCGTAGTTGTAATCTAGTTACAAAAATATAAAAATTAGAAAAATTGCAGTTTAATTTGCTAATTTAAAAACTATGAATAACTAGATATCCTTATGATTAAATGACAAATTTTCTTTCAAAAATATACTTAAATTTCAGCCCGAAATGTGAAGGAGGCGACGTTACGAGAAAACTCGAAAATTCACACCTAATTATGATTTAAAATCTGAACGACAAACCAAATTGTTGTCGTCGCAAACCATAAGTCAAAATCATATAGGATATCGATTAATTAACATAGAAAACAAGTCAATTAAAATGATTGTGAAAACGACTCACAATATATATAGTGCAATAACAAGTGATTAAGTAGCTGTATGACAGGTTAACTAAAATC
This sequence comes from Salvia splendens, assembly GCF_004379255.2. Taxonomy (NCBI): domain Eukaryota; kingdom Viridiplantae; phylum Streptophyta; class Magnoliopsida; order Lamiales; family Lamiaceae; genus Salvia; species Salvia splendens. Next base: position 2,247,793 of record NC_056038.1, read on the forward strand.
ATACATGTCACGTTGCAAACGCAAAGTTCCAATTCTTTACGCAATTGGTTAGGTTGGATATTATATTTATTTTTCTAATTTTATCTGGGCTGAATTTGGTTTAGAGTATAGATCCATAATTTAAGTACATATTATAAAAATATTAAACATGCATGATGCTGTCATTACCTAATACTTTTTGACATTTTAATTTACTACAACTTACGCAAATCTTTCTAGTTCATTTGTCAACCCCAAAATCAGTCTAAATTCATCTAGGACTAACATTAATCGATCCCAATGGAGGAACATGTTATTTAGTTAGATATTATAAGTAACAAATGGGGAGTTAGCATATTTGATTAACATCAATTTGGTCTCTTTAGCTCTCACAATTCTAAAGAGAAATAAAAATAAAACCACGAATAACTAATAAAATATACCCCACTAAATTTATTCTTTTATGATGTTTTTTCAAACAATACATTAGTTATAGTTCTCCTTAATTAGTTAAATTTATGAATGGTTGGAAAGGCGAGATATTGGATTATTAATTAATTAATGTAGACAAAAATATAAGTTTATGGACTCATGAACCTTGAAACAGTTAGGGGATGTTCAATTTAAAGGTTGTATCCCAGGATTAAATATGTAGTGTGTTTGGTTCATGAGATTTAATCACACAACTCAATCCTAGATGAATAATTATTGGATAATTAGTCATAGTTAACCCCCATTGACTAAAACAATCTCACAACTCAATCATTGATTATATCTTGGTATTATTTCTGGGAAACCGAACACCACCTTAGTACTATATTTATCTGAGTTTTAGAGAAGGCGGAAAATTGAATTCTTAAGGATTTTCCAACTTTCTCTATTGGAAGAGTTGAATTGATAATTGATCACCTGCATAATTTGATCAAACCAGGAACAAGTTACCCAACAAGATAAGTATTTTTCTATTATGTAATTCACTTGCTCAAATGCAATATCAATTAACTAATCTAGATCTTATTATTGTTTAAAACTTTTGTTGCGTACGTATCATTAGACGATGACAATAATTCGCAGCATGTATTTTGATCTCAAAGTCGTAATAATATAAGAATTCATCATATACTAAATTAAAGGTATATACTACTTGCTAGGATATCTATTCTCCAAAAATTTACATTGATATTACCTATCATATATGATGAGAGGAACAAGAATTTTCCTACAATTTACATTGGAATTATCCATTACAACTTTTCATTTTGGATGTATACAAATTATTGGAACTCAACTTTGTGAAGAGGCGGCTTTTGGTATGGAATATGCATACAACAAGCAAGAATTGTTATTATTCAATTTAATTGAAAGATGATAACGTACTTAATATTTAGGAGAAAATTAAATTGAATAGTGGTAGTATATGGGTAGCCACCAACACATTTAATTAATTTCCTCCCTCATATCTTACTTCCCCATACGCAGGATTATCTACTTAATTAGTCCAAATAACACCGGGAAAATAAAATAAAAAAACTAGAAAAAACAATAAACAAAAACTGTATTATTGGATATTATATAACCAAGTTACAAAAGAGTAGGTAAGGTTTTTCCCAATACCACCAAATATAATATTTCTACTACATATAGAAAATAAACAACAAACAAATATAATCAAAATCAAACTATAGCTTTAGGTAGCATGCATGCATAGCATAACCAAATTCGACAATAAAGAGGATATAATTAGGGTTTTGTCCTTTTCCGACAACCTATTCAAGAGAATAGCAAATCTCTTTGAATGTCTCCAAACTTTGTTGAAACAATGGAACAAAGACTTCTATGCCTCCATCTCCCAAGAATGAGGGCAAAAGAAACAACATCCCTTCCACCGGAGAGAACGACGGCATGAAAATGTACGGTCCACCTCCTCCGAAATCGAGGTCGTAGAACGGAAACCTCAGCCAGCTATCCACCTCCAAATCGGGCCACAAAATGGGATTGGACGACGATTCCGTGTTCGTGACGAGCTCCCCGTCGTCCTTCACCTCGTGGGTGGCGAAGTCGATGAACGACTTGAAGTAGTCGTCGTTCACCTTCACGATCGCCTCGTGCAGAAGCCTGGCCGCGTACGAGAGCGGCTCGTGGAGAAGATATTTTACTTCGGTCGTAACGAAAGCCCAGAGAACTAGGTTTCCAAAGTACTCATTTGGCACTTTAGGATTTAGCCTCGACCGGCCGTCGACCGAGATTCGTAGCTTGGTCGTGTCGGACAGGTTTAGTCCCCGTGCCCGAGTTATGGACCTCCAGAGATGAGCCAATAGGGTTTCGATAGTGGTGTACCGCTTGTTGTTGTGGGATGCCTTGGCCTTGAGCTTCGAGATGAACTCAGCAGTGTAATGAACTCTGTGCACCACGATGTCGTTCGTGTCGTGGTCGATTAAGGGGTAGGTTTTCTTGAAATTCCTAGGTATGTATTCCGCCCCTCGATGCTGAAATTTGACTTCTGGTGGGCATCGAGGGGGGAATATTGTGCGGTCATCAAAAGGGAGGGGGCTTATCATAAGCCCCCTAGTGGCCTGGCCCCACGCAACTAAAAAGTTGCTGGATGAGTGGCCATCTGCCACGCGGTGGTGGGCAGTAAACCCCACCACCATAGATCCACAAGAGAATCTAGTGAGCTGGACTTGCACAAGTTCCGATACGTCCTTCACGCCAGGGTGGAGGGTCAACAGAAACGGGGACGGTTTGAGGAGCATCGTACGATCGAGGGGATAATCGACGGATGCCTCCACAAACCTGACGCCCTTGTCGTTCAGAAGAACGACGAGGTTCCCGTTGCTATCTTCCCCGATCCTTCCCGCCCAAGCGCGATATGCCGCCAGCGCCTTCCGGAGCCCTAGCTCGATGTCGGCATTCGATTGGGTGGGAGGGTTGTAGGCATATATCACGGCTATGTGTTGGTCATATGTAGCCTTGTCAAATACTGACAATGGGACATAATCCGATGTTGTAAGAGGAGTGGTGTCTTGATAGAAAGGCTTAACAAGCCTAGTGCTTTCTATCTTCACCTTCATTTTTTTAGGAAATTTGAGAAAGGTTGTTATTTGAGTGATATTGTGAATGGCATATCATGGGCTATATATAAGTTAGATTTCAATTTATGATTTATCTATTTAGTTACCACTTTAGATTACGTGTGTTTCTGTTACACCGAAATTGTACTGTTTGGTGGTGCAATAATATTGATTAAAATTGCCAACAACTCTTGGTGTTGATAGCTGTTTTTTTGTGGGTTTGGTAAGATATATATTTGTTTGTTTTACTTTTAATTTTTTCTTTAATTTGGGTACTTATATTTGACTTGTGAGTGCTATCCAATTTTTTTCACAGGGGCCACAATTGGGTCTCTATTTGGGACGTGGCTGCTAGGGTAGGTTTAAGAAGATAGAAAAATGGTTGGCTTTTTTCTAGCATTCATATGATCATATCTTTGTAACTTTTGAAATTTTGCATCTAGACATAAACGTGTAATTTGTGAGACGGTTTTGGGTTTACGTTTATAGAGAGAGTTTGGTTCCCACAACTTGGTCTGTGACAATATATCTCGACTCGTCTTCACACTACTATGATTACAAATTTACAATGGGTCTCATTAGTATCCACATATCATTCCATTTCTATGACTAATTTAATCTCATAAAATTTTTTGTGATATATCTAATATTGTATCTCATATTATCATGACTAAGCTATCGAACTTTGCCTTATTACATTCCAAAGGATAATTGCCGAATGATAAGGAAATGTATAGTGATTTTGTGGTTTTATTTGGTATTTCTTTAATATTACGTTATTTTACAAGTAGATTGGTGACTGGTGAGGTGAGGATTTAGAGTTCAAGTTTGACTCTTCTCTATCCAAAGAAAGAAAATGAAAGTGATAATTCAAAGATGATCTTTATTCTTCTCTGTGCGTTTAATAAAATAATTGGAGGATTGAGAAATATTTGCATTTTACACTGAATAATTAGATTTTGCGTCTCTATATATAAATATGTAGTCTTATATACAGTAGGTAATTAGGTGTAGAGTAATTCCGAGTCATACATGAGTTAGGATTTTTAGAATTTTTTGTCCACAGTAGTGATTCAATTAATAATTTAATATATGTATGACACTTGACTTGGGAAACAACTTATATTTTTCAATCTTATGGTTAGTGCCTTTGTGTTTGTGGTGTCTAATTTTTAATTTTATTTTTTTGGTTATTAGACCAAGCTTGCTCTCTGAGCATAAAAAGTGCTCAAACTTCAATCACGGTTACCAACATAACATATGATAAGATGGTCACACAATTTATACAACCCATTCCACAAACCATGATTATGGCGGTTGTAGCAATGTGCCCAAGTTTTGTGGAGTACTAGAAAGTGAACAAATTAAAGTGTAATAACTCCAAATTTAAAGTTTAATTATCTAGCATACCGATCCATATATATTTCAGCTAAAAGTTTCCATAAATCGTGATATTTGAGAATTAAAAAAAATACGAATCCTAATTAAATTCATACAAAAATAATAAAATATATGAAGTTCATTAAAATTAAAAACATATAATTAAAATTAAAAAGTTATAGTACATTGACATATAGTAAAGTTTAAGTAAAGAGAAAGGGAAAGTGAAAAAGAATAAAAGGAAAATGACATCCGTACAAATTAAAGGAAAAGGAAGTAAAAGTGTAAAACAAGGGGAGAAAAAGACAGGGAAAATCGTTGCAACCAATGCTCTTAAGTCTTAACCCTGCTTAGTTAGTCCGTGGTTAAGATCAGATGTGTTAGACTTCAAACAAAGTAAATTTATTAATACCTACCTTGATATGAATTATTGTTTAAGTTTGGTTTAGGATAAACATTACGACCAAGGATTAATGTATTTCTTTAAGGTTTGATAATATTTGAAATTTGACTTATGTCCAACTTTGATAATTTAAAGAGTTGACTACATAAATGGTACCTGATCTTTCACTTTCGCGCATAAATGATACATGATCTTTATTTTATATCGTTTTTTACCTATAAATCACATTTTTTGTACCTGATACAATTTTCACCCCAAAATACCATCTAAACAAATTCATTTTTCCATTTGTGTCATAAAGGATATTTTGGGCAATGACAAAATTAGTACCAAAAGTGATATTATAATATCTGCTCTCATTCTCCTCACTCTTTATACTATTATTATTAATCAATATTAATATTATTATTTTGGTGTTATAAATTAATAATTTATTTATTTTTTAATAACATTTAAATATACGTAATCATAACTATAGTTATAATTATATTTAATTATTATAATAATATTATTGTTATAATAGTAAAAAATAGTAGTAATTAATAAATTATTATTATTATTTTATATTAAATTAATAACTAATCAATATAGTCGTAATCAAAATTTAAAATTGTGAATTGTATTCATAATAATAAAGAGTTGAATGTTTTTAGTTAGGTGTATCAACTCTAAATGAATATAAATAACTTAATTAAAATATTCAATTGATTTAATTACTTTAAATAATTAATTTAATTAGATATTTTGTTATTGATTTATATTATGAATGCAATTAGATGTATATATAAAACACTAAAAAGAAAGAAGAAAAAGAAGAGAAAATAAAAAAGAGGAAATATAAACTAAAGAGCAAAAAGAAAGAAGAAAGGAAGCTAAAATACTAAAAAGAAAGAAGAAAAAAGAAAGAAGAATAAACTAAAGAAGAAAAAAGAAACAAGAACGGAAAAAGGAAAAAGGAAAAAAAATTATATATTTGGTTCTATTTAATTGAAATTTCTAAAAATATCATTCATAACAAAAAAATCACATGTTTGGTACCTAGGGTTATGTTTGTCATGGGGTACCAAAAACGATATAAAATAAAGATCAGATACCGTTTATGTGCGAAAGTGAAAGATCAGGTACCATTTATATAGTTTATTCTAATTTAAAATATAACGCAATGAAAAAAGGGCATGAGATTAATAAAATTTTAAATAAGTAGGAAATTTTATGTATAGTCAAAGGTTTAATTCAAACAATTTCGAGCGACTCCTTCAATAAATAATAACCAATCATTAGGGTGTTGATAATTTCTTTTGTAAGCGTGATATTAGTGCCGGCGTAATTTTTATTCTATATGTTTTAAATTAATATCAAGCAGCATTATCCGATGTCCCGAGTTATAGCCTATAGTAGTGGGGTAGTATTTTAGTTGGGGTTGCAATTGTGTGAAAATGAAATTCAAGAAATGTCATTATTTACGATAACGAAAGGGCGCAAATTAGGTGTCCTAAAAGAATAAGGATAAAAATTATGGTTCAGTTACTATATGAGTTTGTTCTATAAGATAAGTTCGGATTCTAAACATTAATCCCTCTGTCCGATTACATATAACACATTTTTTTAACACAGTTTTTAGGTATTGGTGTTTAGTGGTTAAATGAATAGAAAATAAAGTATGAATGAAAAAAATGTTGAAAGAAAAAGTAGGAAAGATATAAAGTAAGTGTGATGATCAATATTGATGAACAAGAATTGAAAGCTACTAATCTCAAGAACACAAATTTATGGAAAGGAAACTTTTATTCAATGATAATGATTCAATCGAAATTGAAGATACAATGTTGTATATGAATACAACTTTCAGCTCCTTCTCAACTAACTACTTTCTAACTAACCGAAACAATCCAACGGCTAGCATTACATCAACTAACTAACATGCATCGGACGGCTCAGAATGCACCATGCATAACTCTCTCATATCAGTTGAACAACGAGCTTGATTAAGCTCCATGCATACCCTGCAATCAATCATACAACAGTAAGAGATATAGAATGTTATTTTTTTTGCCATAAAAGAAAATATCTCACTTATAGTGGGACGACCCAAAGAGGAATACGTCTTACTTATGGTAGGACAGAGGGAGTATAAGCTAATCTACTCTTTAACCTTTAAAAAAACAGTGTCTTTCCATTTGACAGTTAAAAGCGATTTTGAATCGATTTTTTTAGCGTGGCCAATATTGGAGGGAAAACGCCGTCTGATTCCATGCAGGAATTCAGACAGAGGCGGATCTAGGGGGGCAGGAGGGGGCGGTCGCCCCTTCCGTGCGACTATTTTTCCCTTATCGGGATATAAATTTACCATGTCCGCCCCCTCCGTTTGCCTCTGGCGTCGCCCCGAACAATAAAAAAAAAGTCATGTCCGCACTAAACCAAGCTAATACTATATATTCCGCCCCCTCCATTTCTGGATCCTGGATCCGCCACTGAATTCAGACGTTAGCTTCGCCTCCAAAATACGTTGTCGACGTGTGATTTCATGGGAAGTGTCAGACTATTATATTTAGGAGAATTAAAAATAGTTGTGTTAATAAGAGTAGTACATGTGTTTTGAAAACTAAAACGTGATGATATGAGATAATCTAAAAGTAGATATGCTTCGTGAGGTGAGTATTACATTCAAAGGTATGGCACGATGCATTCACGCTAGCCAACTCTTTCGTAGTTATCTTGCACCTAATTTCTACCTATGTCGCCTAAATTCAATGTGTGTTGTTTAGGAATTGGGGTTTGAGTTTGAGTAATAAATTTTATACTTCTTCGATTCACAATGTGCCTTTTATTGAATTAGGTTGTTCCTGATTTAAAGACTCATTTATATTTTTCTAGATTTTGTGTATAGAGTTTAATCAACCTCTACTAAATCATTGGACTCATATTACTATAAAACTGAAACTTATATATTTGACTAACTTTATTTATTTATTTTTTTTTATAAGTTCAAAAAAAAAATATCGAGTTAAAATGAATTTTAAATCATTGGCGAGTGAGTATTTATAGTCGGTGAATTAACTATTTAAATTGTTGGCGGATTGAGCATTTATATCCCCTCACAATTAGGGATGTCAATCGGGTCGCCCATCGGGTTTCGGGCTAGCCTAGCGGGTTAATCGGGTTACTAACGATGAGATTAACGTGCGATCAATCTAATAAATAATTATGAAAATTAATTATATTTATAAAATGTAAAATATTTAATTATGATAAATTTGAGATATATGCTTAAACTCAATCATAAACATGATCAGATACTAATATTTGAGATATATCTTGAAATTTTAATGCATGTTTTAGAAATTTAAATATTCTTTTAGTGAATTCGAAGTTTTTAATTTATTTATCAATTATTGTATTAATAAAAATTCAATATATAATTTGTATATTTAATATAAAATTGAAAGTTATTTTTTTAGTTATCTAGTATATTATAAAATTAATCAATGAAGTGTCGAATTAGAAGTAAAAATAGAATAATAGAAATTTTATCGGGTTTTCTGGCCAGTCCATCGGGTTTTCGGGTCTGGCCTTAACGGGGTGCGGGTTAATCAGGTGCAGGCTAATAGGGTATTAATTTTATCGGCCTAAAAATTTTCGACCCTAACCCTATAAATTCAGCGGACTATTCGGGTCAGCCCATAAGTTACGGGCTACACTGACATTCTTACTCACAATCTACAAATGGGACATAAATGAAATTTCTATTTTCCATTTATAGCGCTCACACTCTAATCATATTTGGGCTAACTTTAATGCTCAAAACCGCGAAGGTGGAGTTTTAAAGCCCAATAAAAAACTTTTCCTTTTGTTAGAGATGAAGTTTTGAATTTTCCTCAAACAAACAAATTGTCAAACACTCGTGAATAAAAGAAGATGGTAAAATTCTAATTTGTTTCGCATTTTTCAAAAATGAAATTATAAAATTTGAAGTTTGTAATTTTTGCAATCAACTTATTTGTTTCCTTTCTGACGAAACACGTGATAATATGAAAGCAAATTTTAAATATGAGAAAATATTATAACTATATATGTTATGAATATGAAATCTCTTCCTTACGGAGGTGCATGTTCTTGCAGTGGGTGTTGCATTAAAATCTGCACTAGATAATCATATATTTCACCGAAAATATAACAGATAAAATAATTGCGAAAATTGTGAAATTTGCAATATATAATTGTATCTGTAAAAAGTGTGGGACGAACCAAAATTTAACTACTTTCCTAATTTATTTGGCAATTTGTCCAAACATATATGAATATTGGTCAATTTTAAAAAACGACATTTATCTCCTTTTCTTTTAATGTGCTTAACTAAATGTAAATGGACATGGGCCGCAAATAAATAGCCCATTAGTAACATATCCAATCTCTCTATTTTGATTTATATACTAGTATTTGCTAAAGACTACGTTAAACAACTATCTTCAACCTTTAAAATATTGCTAATTGTTTATATTTGTTTATCCTTCAAAATATTAACTACCCCAACCACCCTGTATATTTTCTCTCCATTATATTAATTTATACCTAAAACCCAAACATCACTCATACAATAACTTAATTACGGTTATATACATTACTCCTCCCGTAAATGCAAGTCCTTTTCTTTTGTAAACCTACAAATTCCCACGTTTATTAAAATTGTAGCGAAAATAATTAACAATATTTTATGGTGCGAAAACTAATTAAAACAATTAATTGCATATAAAATTACGAAGGATACGAAATTGGTGTAGTGAAAATAAGAAATTGACATGGTTGGCAAGTTTGGATCAATATACTAATAATGTGATATGGTTTTATTAGAATAATGTCACATCCATCATCGTACGGATGCGGAGCCAGTAAAGTAGTCTGAGGTTTTAAATGAAATTTCCACGAAAAAGGCCAAAGTGAGAGCAGTATACCTGTTGATAATATTATCGAATTTGACTATATTTAGATATAGATATTGACATGCTACCTACTAAGAGTTAAGAGTCTTACATTTTGGATGTAAGTACTCTCAATAGTATGTGTAGATATAGCTTTCCAAGAGTGTGACAAGAAAAACTGAACTTCGTCTTTTACTATATGATTCCATGATTTATCTTATCGCTCAAGAAATTTTTTTACTGCTTCCATTGTACTATATGGGTACCACTTTGATTTGGTTCAAATTTTAAGGAATTTAAAGAAATGAATTAATAAAAAGTTATGAGTTTCATTTGCACATGCTCCTATTACTTTTTAATTAAATGTGGTTTGCCAAAAAAGAGTTAATTTTTTTGCAAAATTAATACTCAAATCACTTTATTTTACTACTAATCTCTGTTTATGTAGGAAATCACATGTGATAATTTCAAAAGGCTAGGCCTTTGGCTTTTCACATGGTGTAACCTTTATGAGGTGCCCTTATTACAAGACCTTTCACTTGTGTTTCCTAGCCTATAAATAGGCTTGTTTTGAGGAGAAGAAGACACAACAAAAACAAATCTTCTCTCTACATCACTTAAGCATTCTAGTGGGCATTTTAGGAGCATTGTCTAGCTCGGTTCTCGCCTCCAATTCAAGTTCGCCGGAGCCTACGAGTTTGAGGTGCTTCAACTCGATAGGAGGACAATCGTTTCATCTTTGGAGACATTACGCCAATCCGTGAGCACTAGCCGGGGCGTATTTCGTCTTGCGGAGAGAGGGATACCTCGACTCGACTTGAAGAATACTATAGTTTGCATCTCTTTACTTTCGTTGTAATTTATTTGTTACATTTACCTTCCAGCTTTGTGTTCTTTGTAATAGCAAGGGTTGCCAGTGTAAAGGCCACTATATTTCCAACAGTTTATTCTATCATACAGATGAAAATTTGACTCCAATAATTGACCGTAGGGATCCAACTACAGAAAGAATTACTATGGGATGAATTGTGAATTGTACGTGTACAAATTTTAACTGTGGTAATACACAAATGTTTGGATTAAAAAAATTAAAATGACTTGTGGTACAACCCAACGTCCCACAACACATGTCGCGTTCGAAGCTTGACCGCCATCCAGGCGAGGTCTCCACCGCCACAACAGCCCCGGCCTGGGCGCGCACTCCAGTTGCTGCAACGCTCGAGGCCGGACCTCACCACAAGATTTGTGGCCCGACACCAATCCGATATCGATGGCTTAATAATGGCTTCCATCATCGGTTTATTATTTAAATAGCAGTAAATAAACACTATTACTAAGAAATGAAAGAGACTAATTTTTTGGTATAAGACAGTAGGGTTATTATTATAGCTCCACTTTTCATTTAAATGGAAAAAAAAGAGTGAGGCTTCTGGCCTGCTATGCATTAAATTCCCTACAGAATGGAGTATAATAGTAGTATTACTAGATATTAAGTTAATTAATTTAAAATATGGAGTATTTGTAGAAATATAGTGTTGCTATTCTGGTCACGTTTTCTGTTTTATTATTGCCTCTCCAATCAAGGAAATTCGGACTGATCTTAGAGTTTTATGTGATATGGTCAAAGATTTAACCATTGACACTGAAACATGCAAGACACTGCAATTCTGAGGCAATTTTTAAATATTTTTTGACATTACTTTAGTAGTATTAGTTACAATTCTATAATCTGTCTAAGTTTATTATCTGAATTTTCATTAGTTATATAAAAAAATACACTGTCTAAAACTCTTGACTGATTGTATATACGTGAAAAAATGAAGGTTGGCATAATTGCGTGGGAAATGTGAATATTGATTCAATAAATTCAGGTGTCGTAAGAAATCTATAAATTGTAGTTCATGAATTTGCAAGTTGCATGTTTGCAATATCTAGGAAATTAAATATTACTCCTATTAAGGAAAACCTCTTGACTTTGAGATATTTACATTTAAGACACTTTTCTTCACTTTTTTAGACTAAAATACCCCTCATGAAGGGAGATTTATTAGTACTTTTCACCATTCCACATTCAAGTTGAAAAAGGTTATTGTGGGGTTTTTCAATCAAATCTAGTTGTTTGATGATTATTTATAACTCTTTCCGTTTTAAATTTAATGGAGTAATTTTTTAGTTAATGTAATACGCATAGGCATGTGAAAAAGGCCGAGTTAATTTTTTAGTTAATGTAATTGTTTTCTATGAATTACCGTTTAATTTATTGCACCATGCCATTTTATTTCATTTCCCCTTTTTCTTATTCTTTTCGAAGGTGCTGAAGATCCGTTTTTTTTCTTATGTTTTAGAATAAGCGTGGGTTTTATTTGTAGTTAAGTTATGGTTTTAGCATTGTATACCTGCGTGTGCGCACGAATATTTCTTTGTTAAATTTTTTAAAAAATCACTTATCATTTATTTTAATTTCAAAAATACTGTAATTTGAATAAATATATAAATTGAATATTAATAAAAATTGTTTAAAAAGTAAATTGTGGTGTAATGAATAATATAGTTATGCTTGGATTTGTGATTCGTCTATAACTAGATTTGTAGCTTTAGCTTGTCGATACTAGGAAAATATATATATATTGACACAATTTCTACATGACATAATATCTTTCATTTTTCATGAGTATATTTAATTTATAATTTTAATTAATATACTCTAATACAATTTTAGATAGCTACAAATCAAATTTATGATAATCAAACCAAATTGAATATTCTCATCTACAAAAAGTCCATATTTATCCGACATTCGCATATTTATACATTTTAGTACACTATCGAAATATTATATACATGTACACATACTTGCATTATATGTTGTTGGTATTGATGGTGATTATGTGAAAATCGCTTAAAGGTATAATTTGTTTTTTAAATTAAAAACTCATTATATTAAACAGCTGTAAAAATATATAAACATAAAATACTATTATAACTTTCATAATTAGTCAAAAGTTTAAACTTATTGAATTACGAATTAATCTTTTAATCCTCTGTACGGTTGCGAGAATCGCGTGCACGATTTTACAGCAGTTCAGCAAATGAGTAATGATTTTACCATTTTATCCTTCTAGTAAATTTACAGAAATGGAAGATTCGTTTTTTTTAATTGCAGTTTGAATCTACAGTTTGATACAATTAACTGTCTAAAATAATCGATATCCATAAAATAACTGAAAAATAATATACATCGTCCTAGATTTGAATGCAAACGTTATGAATTAAAAATTATAAATTAAAATTGCTAAAAGCATTATTTAGTACTATGTGTTTGGTATTCTTTTCAAGAGTGGCAAATTCTCTTTTAGAATTCCATGTGAATTGATATTCTTAAAGTGGGAATCATCATTTTTGTATTTGTAAAGATGAGGTAACGTGTTTGGTTTAACTTGTTAAAGTTATTCAAATTATCATATAGTACTTCATTAGTTTATAGTAAAAGTTGTTTTTCTTTTTTGGTGTGTTGGTTAAATTAATTTATATATTATGATAAATTTCCTTCTCTAATGGCGTGTGTGTACATTCATTTTTTTACTATAATAATCGGAACATTTTAATCTCGATATCCTATTCTTACTTTACGAATTTCTTGTTAAAACATATGTCGTTCAATATCATAACTAATTATTCGTCTCATTGACTGGCAAGACTAATTTTTGTTAAAGTGGGAATCACCATTTTTTGTACTCCATTCGTAAGGATGAGGTAACTTGTTTGGTTTCACTTGTTAAAGTTATTCAAATTATCATATAACAATAATTCCTTCGTCTACGAAAAATTTGTTTTTCTGTTTTGGTCCGTAGGGTAAATTAATTTATAGTATATATATTTATGATATATTTCCTTTTCTAATAACGTGTGAGTGTATATTCCATTTTCACTACAATAATCGGAACATTCTAATCTCAATATCTCATTCACTCTTTACTAATTTTCCATTAAAACTTATGTCGTTCACTATCATAAAAATCGTGTCGTTGACTATCAAGACTAATTTTCGTTAAACTTAATACTTATAGTTCAATTTTGCTATTGGGATAAAAGTTCAATAAAATATACTACTGACTCAAATTACTTTAATGGCTTCATATTGCTAACAAGTTTTGTACTCCTACTACGTATTTGATTCCACCGTAACTTATTGTTATGAAATATTAAAATAAGCCATTTTTTTTGTATGTATAATAAATCATTTATAAACACAATAATATAATTTCAACAAGTAAAATAAATCTTACTACCATGTTCATATATCAACTAATACTCCTTTAAACTTATTAATAATGTGATACTGTAGTTGTGATTATAAATTAAGAATCAAGATAATTTATACACTTTCTTAGATATGAGAGACAACTTTTTAGATGAACAAGTCATTTTTTATTTTGATAAAAATCAACCTTTTAGTGTCTAAAACTTGTAGTACTACTATTTTTATTTCTTGAGTTACTAGTAGTGTTTATAATTATAATTTAGGATACTATCTAATCAATTTATTTACACTTTTTTTTACTATCCACACGTATTCATTTTTCCTTACTACTATTTAATATCATCAACATTTATCCGATAATAATATCTTGTAAGTAAAACACTTTTTATGATCCACACATATTCATTTTTCCTTACTACATAATATCGGCAACATCTCTCCGATAATAATATCTAACTTTATTTACGCCCATAATTTCAACTCTTGTTTTTATTTCATAAATATATTTATATACAAATAATTAAGAAATGAAATTATTTTACTTAAAAAAATAAAAATAATTAAAATAAAAGTATAGTACTAATCATTCACTAATAGGACGGTTTCAATATCATATTTCTATACATGATGTTAACAAAACGCATCTCATAACACATAGTACACTGCGTCTGAACGGTTGTTGGAAGTACTCCTCGCCACATATGCTAGTTTACGCCTAAACTCGCGAGTTAACCCTGATAAACCGCTAAATCTAATGGATCGTGGCTTATTCGGTTGGACTTGACGTGCCATTTACACCTACGTTACGTATTAATCAATGACTAACCTGACATTGCCATAATTTGTTGCATTTTTCCGATAAATTTCGAACATCACATTGATTGGTATAAACGAGACGAATTTGAAGGGAAAAAAATATTGAAATAACAGAAAAATTAATTTAGGAAAATTGGGAGAAAATTTTAAATTGAAGGGTATGAAATGGGAAAAAAAAGGGAACATATATGCGAAAATAAGTACAGAATTAAAACTTCACAGTTAAGGAATATTGCGCCTCTTTTAATTCCAGAGAGAAAAAGATAGGAGACAGAAAGGCGCACGTCTATATTTAAACCCTCCATCGATTTCTCTCCATCTCTCCTTCTCTCCCACTCACATTTATTTCCTCCGAAATTTGTGAGTACTGTCATTTGTAGAGTGAGAAATTGCTGAAATTATGTCCGGAAGAGGAGGCCGATCAGGAGGCGGAGGCGGAGGGGGAGGCCGGGGACGCGGCCGCGTTGGAGGCGGAAGAGGACCACCAGACGCCGGTCGAGATCAGCAGGCGGCGCGCGGCCGCGGCGGAGCCGGTGGCTACAATGCGCCGCCGCAATCAGTCGGTGCAGCGCCTTCGCAACCGTCGCGGCCGGAGCCTGCAGCGTCGCTGTCTCACGAAATGGAGCAAAAGCTCACGCTGAAGGCATCTTCGTCACAGGCGCCTCAGACGCAGGGACCTCCGGCAGCGGCGGCGAATCCTCCGCCGGTCCTGCCTGAATTGCCTCCGGCTTCGTCGAAGGCGGTCAGGTACCCGCCGAGGCCTGGATTTGGAAGCTACGGCCGGAAAGTGGTGGTGAAGGCGAACCACTTTCTGACGGAGATCGGGAACAGAGATCTGCGTCATTACGATGTGAGTTTGAACCTTTTGATTGCAGAATTCTATTGGTTTTTCTCGTGTACGTTTATTGAGTTTATATGTCGTCGTTGAGTTGTTTCGTGTTAACAAAGTTTCAACAGACATTCTTCTGATGTTCATTATTTTTTTACTGAGTTAGGTTTTTCTGTGTATTTTTTTGCTTTCACTCTTTAATAAATGCAAAGTCTCAGATGTGTTTTCACCTTTTGATTGCAGTATTCTAATTATTTTTTCTGGTGTATATTTATTGAGTTTATATGTCCTCGTTGAGTTGTTTCTTATTAACAACGTTTCAACAGACATTCTTATAATGTTCATTGTGTTTTTTGCTGAGTTAAGTTTTTCTGTGTATTTTTTTGCTATGACTTTTTAACAAATGCGTAGTCTCACATGTGCTAGGCCATAATTTTCATGTATATGTATATTTGCACTACAAGCACGTACAGGTTTACTGTTTTACCAGTTCAATCCGAATTTTCTGAATAGATGTGAGTGCTTGGGTGTACATAGCTTCTTGATTAGTATGTGTGTTTTTCAATGAATTTCACAGGTTTCAATATCACCTGAAGTGACATCTAAGAAGGTGTGTAGAGAGATTTTGAACCAGCTTGTTACAAACTATAAGGACTCACATCTAGGGAAGAAGATGCTCGCGTATGATGGAAGAAAAAGTTGCTACGCTGCTGGCGAGTTGCCTTTTGAATCAAAAGATTTTGTGGTCGAGCTCAGCAGTGGTGATAGTCAATCGAGGTAAAGTTTAGCTGTCCATAATATCCTGCCTATTGGTGCTGTCAGTCCTTCTATCTTCGAGTTTATTCCAAATATTACATAATCTGCGTTTGTTATGTATATATGCAGATTGAGTGGCAATAGTGTTAGATTTTTTAGTTTGGTGGAATGACTCTTTTATATATTTAATTCATACTGTTATAAAATTACAGTTAAATTTGGGTTGATACCGTGTTATGTTTTGATTCAATGCATGCTGCCTCTTACTTGGAATGTTTCATGCATGCATGCAGGAGAGAGCGCAAGTTCAAAGTGTCGATCAAATTCGCTGCCAAATTAGACCTGCATTACCTACAGCAATTCATACGGGGCAGACAACTGGATCTGCCTCAGGAAACCCTGCAATTATATGATGTGGTTTTGAGGGAGAATCCTTCTAACAGGTGCCATTTTTTGGCTCAAAATAGTGACACACTCTCATATATGTGTTTAGTTTTCTGTGTAAATCAATATTCATGATCTATCCTCTTATTTCAGTTGTGCTGTGGTTGGGAGGTCATTTTTCTCGCCAATGCTGGGTGTTGTAGGAGAGCTAGGAAATGGTCTAATGTATTGGAAAGGCTTCTATCAAAGCCTTCGCCCTACACAGATGGGCCTTTCTCTTAACATTGGTATGCAGTTCATTCTTATAGGACTTTTGCACTTGATTTTGTGGTATGTCGTGAACTGATTTTAATTGGCTTTTTTATTCTTGCAGATATGTCTGCTAGGGCATTCTTTGAACCTATTTGTGTCTTGGAATATGTTCAAAAACATATAAACAAAGACCTGTCTAGGGGTTTATCCGACCAAGATCGCATAAAGGTACTTATTACCTTCTGATTTCAGCATCAAATTCATTAGTTTAGATAATGTGCACTTTTTTTCAATCATCATGTGGATAATACCATCAATCTCTAGGTCAAAAAAGCTTTAAAGGGTGTACGGGTGGAGACCCAACATCTTGGTCAAATCAGACGCCATAAGATTTCAGGCATCACAACCATGTCCACCCAGCAGTTGATGTAAGCTTTATCTGAACTTTTTTCTAGTGTATTCTTACTTGGCTTTTATGGAGCCACAACTTAAAAGTGCTTTATTGTAGGTTGCATTTTGTGTCTAAATAATTCTGATGTTTGCTTAAGAATTTGTGCTGATAAGATGCTCAATCTACTAAACTTGTTTGACCCACCTTCAATTATTATACTAAATCAGCACCTATCTGGGGCTGACCTATAATCCTATCAGCTTATTGTTTTCATTGTTGTTCTATTGGAAAATTAAATTCACTTTTATCTAACATTGTTTATAGGTTTTCCATGGATGGAATGGAAGCTCAGATATCTGTTGCACAATACTTCATTCAGCGGTACAATCTTTATCTACAATATCCATCTTTGCCAGCGATTCAGGCAGGCAGTGACACTAAACCCATTTATCTTCCAATGGAGGTATTTATTTATTTATTTATTATCGAGTTCTCGTTAACTTTCTTAAGTTATGTTCTCTGTTAAGTACTGCTATTTTTTTTCTTTTAACAGCTTTGTAAGATTGTTGAGGGTCAGAGATACTCTAGAAAATTGAATGAAAGACAAGTTACTGCACTGTTGAAGGCTACATGCCAACGCCCGAAGGATAGAGAGAGTTCAATCCTCCAGGCATGAATTCAAAATTGATGTTTGCTATATCTATTATCATTTGGTTTCTCCATGTTTCTATAAGCTTGTGAACGAGCAATACTTACAATACTTATCTGCAGATGGTTCGTAAAAATGATTACAACAACGATAAGCTTGTCAATGAACAATTTGGCATTAATGTTAGGTCTGAGATGGTATCAATAGATGCACGGGTGTTGCCTCCGCCTATGGTATGATACTAATAGACATTTGTTATCATTTGTCAAATATCAGGACTTTTAATATTTCATTTTATTAAACCTGACAGCTGAAATACCACGAGACTGGTAAAAATAGTCTGGTTACTCCAAGTGTGGGGCAGTGGAACATGATTGACAAGGTAATTTTCTTTTACGTTTATGTTATTGAGAACAATGTTTAATAGTCATTTAACTAAAGCTTTGATATTTCTAGAAAATGGTTAATGGAGGAAGGGTTGAGTTCTGGGCTTGCATCAACTTCTCTAGGATGCATAGTAATCATGCTGGCCAATTTTGTGATGATTTGATTGAAATGTGTTGCAGTAAAGGGATGGTATGGTCTTCTTCCTGATTTATTCTATAGTCAATCTAGTTATTAAGTGGCAATTAAACCAGCCCATCATTGTTTCAGGAATTTAATCGAAGACCTCTAGTTCCTGTTCGCAATGCACATGTCCCAATCGAGAAGGCCTTGATTGATCTCGAGACAGAGTTTTCCAAGACTGGAAAGCAACTCCAGTTGCTCATTGTCATTTTACCTGAAATGACTGGATCATATGGTTAATCTACCTTGACTTGATACTGAAGCAGCATACGAAATGTTACTGTGCTGTGTGATTTAACAATACAATTTCCTTTTTTCTTGGCAGGGACGATAAAACGAGTTTGTGAAACGGAGTTAGGTATTGTCTCACAGTGCTGTCTACCAAAGAATGTATCGAAACCCGGGAAACAATATATGCAATACTTGGAGAATGTCTCCCTTAAAATAAATGCTAAGGTTTGTCTTAAAATTTATCTACAGATGTTGCATCAATTTACAAAAGTCCATCTCCTGTCTTAATTCACTGTTTGTTTTGTCTTCTTGGTGCTGTCATTTTGGTAGGCTGGAGGTCGAAACAGTGTGTTGGAGATGGCCGTGAAAGGAAAGTTTCCTTATCTAAGTGATCGACCCACTATTATATTCGGAGCAGATGTTACTCATCCTCAACCAGGAGAGGATTCGAGTCCCTCTATAGCTGCGGTATGGTAACCTCTTACTCTGCCAATCTCATTGCTCTATTAAAACAGGTCATCATTCATACAACCACTTGGCTCATCATTTCATTGTATGCAGGTTGTTGCTTCAACTGACTGGCCCGAAGTAACGAAGTATAGAGCACTCGTTTCTACACAGGCTCACAGGGAAGAAATCATTCAGGATCTGTACAACAAGAGAGAGGATCCTAAAAGGGGAGTTATCCATGGTGGAATGATTAGGTTAGTTTCCCACTCTTTGACTTTTT
Organism: Salvia splendens; assembly: GCF_004379255.2. NCBI lineage: Eukaryota > Viridiplantae > Streptophyta > Magnoliopsida > Lamiales > Lamiaceae > Salvia > Salvia splendens. Next base: position 2,267,408 of record NC_056038.1, read on the forward strand.
TCTTATTTATTTCCTTCCCTACTAATGTATTCCCATTTTCCAGAGAGCATTTGGTGGCTTTCTACAAATCCACTAAGCTTAAACCTCACAGGCTCATATTCTACAGGTCTGGTTGATGTTTGCCTTTACTATCTGGTGTTATTTTCATTTATAGTAAACTTATGTTACTGATTATCGAAATGGTAGGGATGGGGTGAGTGAAGGACAATTCAGTCAGGTCCTTCTTCATGAAATGGAGGCTATAAGGAAGGTATGCCTTTTTGTGCATTCTTAGATATTCCATCTAAATCATTGTTCTTTTTATATTGTTTATTTTTGCATGATGATTAAATGATGATTTTCAGGCCTGCAACTCTATTGAGGAAAATTATATGCCAAGGGTCACTTTTATCGTCGTGCAAAAGAGGCATCACACACGTCTTTTTGCTGCTAATCACAATGATAGGAATAACACTGATAGGAGCGGCAACATTCTTCCTGGTATCAATTATGCTGTCAGATATATCCTTACAGGATTAATCACCTTTCATATTCCTCTATCTAACAATGCTTGCTTTCTCTCATTATTAGGCACCGTTGTCGATACAAAGATATGCCACCCAACCGAGTTCGATTTCTATCTGTGCAGCCATGCTGGCATCCAGGTTTAAAACTCTTCTGGTGCTGACTTTTAATCCATTTATATGTGTAGCCTTCATTTTTGTTAATTTATTTAATCTGTTGCTTGCTTCCGAGCAGGGTACAAGCCGCCCCACCCACTATCATGTACTCTATGATGAGAACGCGTTCACAGCCGATGGTCTGCAAATGCTGACAAACAGCTTGTGCTATACGTGAGTGTTCTCTTTAAATCACATTGCATACATTTATGCTGCATTGCTCTAACGACTCTTCTCATTTTCAGGTATGCGAGATGTACTCGCTCGGTGTCCCTAGGTCAGTACTCATTGTTTTTTTTCTGATCAAGTTCCAACTCTGTCTTCTGTAATCTTTCTTAAATTAACATCTACCTTGTGTTTGCAGTTCCTCCTGCATACTATGCGCATCTTGCAGCTTTCCGTGCTCGTTACTATATTGAAGGCACTGACTTCTCTGACAGTGGATCGGCTTCTGATGCTGGTCGGGGTGCTACACGGGAGAGGAACAGAGAGGTTGGACCTCTGCCCAAGATCAAAGACAATGTGAAGGATGTGATGTTTTACATCTGATCCTTCTGCATTTTTTGATGGTAATATATTATCTGATGCTGCCTTAAAAACAATTCAGTTTTTGCCTAAACTATAAACGATTGGCCTTTTGATGGATATAATCTCTGTTTTAAGAGGTTGTTTTTTGAGTGCCTCTGCATTTCTTGCTCTGCAGTTTCTTTAAACTATTTTGGAATGTACAAAGAAGAATCGAGGTTACTTTTTTATATGAAAGTTGTTAATATTCAGGCAAAATGGTTTAGTTGCCTCTTCTGAGTTTGCAGTTTGTTACTGTGTTCTTTAAATTTGTGAATTTAAGCAGTAGATGACTGAGATTCAGTCGAATTTATGTCTTTTGAGTTTGCATTTTTTCATGCGTTCTTTAAATTTGTGAATTTAAACAGTAGCATGACTCCGATTCAGTCGAATTGATGAATCGGTATGTGCCAAAATTATATCAACAAAAAAATTTAAATAGAATTATTATATTAGTGATATGTATAATGTATCCCATCATATTTGAGTTTATCACAAAGAGTGACAATAAAATTTGTTCAAAGACAATAAAGTATCCACGGTTTTGAGTCTGTCAGTGAGCTTTGTTTTGAGTAAAATTGTACTTGCTGTGATGAAATTTATATATAGTAGAAGTATTATTTTATATTCAGAATCTTTTTCAAGCTTTGATTTCTTGTTTTAAGAGAGGTTGGTTTTTGAGTGCCTCTGCATTTCCTGCTATATAGAGTAAGGCATTTTGGAATGAAAAAGGCACAATCGGGTTACGTTTTTATATGAAAGGAGTAATATTCTACGGGGTTAGTTGCTTTTTCGACTGAGCTATTTGCAATATATCTATTCACAAACTATTTTTGCACGGACTTCGCACTTTTTGCACGAAAGAAAAAATCTTGTTGCATGCACGAAGGGATAATTTGATTCTCTATAAAATAAAATAAAACTAGTCTTGTTCAACTGGTTGGACCTAATTGTGATTTTATTGCAAATCTACTTTACTTTGGTATATTTTTGTTAAATTTCTGGAGGGGAAGAATGACGTGCAAAATGCCAAAAACCTAAATCATGATATTAAACATACTCTCCAGTTCCTTGATGAGATCACAAAGTGCAGATTGTAACAAAACATTTTTGTTGCCATCGATCGATCTCTAGATTCTCGAAACAAACTCAGAGAGGTATTCACAGTTAATAGAGACGATCGGGCTCTGCCAGAATGTGGTGCAGAACTCAGGAGGCCTGAAGACTTGCTTTTTGCTTCTTTGAACATTGGATAACAGATAGGAGATGCAGCAGAAGCAGTAGTAGCTTCTACAGCAAGAACATGTCTCATCACTCAAACACTAGTTTTGACTTGTTGTTTAAGTGCACAATTGCACGTGCGCCGCACTTTTGGCACGAGGGGAAATAAATCTGCTACGCACTACCAAAATTAATTAAATCATGCTAAATTGATAATGAATACAATTTGTTGCTATTTGAACCTAATGATTTTTATATTTTTAGGAAATTAGAGGATATCAATAAATAGGTAGAGGTAGAGGTCGGGGACGTAGAATATGATTGGCAAGGTAATTTTCTTTTGCCTTATCGGTCATATTCCACTGTCCCACACTTGGAGTTACAAGACTCTTTCTTCCATTGTATTCCAATTGTCAAGTTCTATGAAATGGATTATTAATTGTCTTGATATTAGTATTTATTAGCATCATACCATAGGGAGAGGCAACACCTAACATGAATACCAAATTGGCCGTTCACAAGCTTATCATTGTTGTAATAAAATTAAATTATAAAGACATGGAGAAATTAGAAACCAAATGATAATAAACATGCATCATATTTATAAAGACATGCATGATTGAATTCTCTCTATCCTTGGGGCGTTGGCATGTCGCCTTCAACTGTGAAGTAGTAACTTGTCTTCCTTTAAATTCTAGAGAATCTCTGGCCATCGACAATCTCACAAAGCTGTTAATTAAGAGAGAGAGAGAGAAATAGGCTCAATATCAATATTTAAAAAATTTCTCTCTTACTTAATAGTACAATTATGATATCATTCATAACTTCTTATAATAATAATAACGGAAATTTTTGATAGATTTTCCATGTATTTAATATTAAAAAACTTAATAAATAATGTCCATAACAAAATTTCTTCGCTACTCTTGGCATTTATTCTTGGTGCAAAATCTTGCAACTTTTAATTTTAAATCTCTCAGAGTAGTAAAATAATAAAGTAAAACTTCGGATGTTATTAATAATGGTATAATCATAGAAGTGAGAGAAAATCAAGTACTTACATTATTGACTAAACCTAAAAATTACGTGGCATTGAAATTTCCCTAAAAAGACTTAAGACCAAATAACTAATGCAGAGAGTGATTACGACTAAATGGGCCCAAATGGCTAATAGAAGAAAAGCCCAAATAATCGTCACGTGGCATTGGCATTGGCAATATTAGAATGACTCTGCAAAATGCCAAAGCCTAAATTGTCGAACTGATAATGAATATATATGATATTTGAATGGAATGAATTCTATATTTTTAGGAAATTAACAGAAATCAGTAAATGGGTAGGGAAGGGATTCACGAAGAGCGAACAAATTTGTAAAAGTGAATCAAAATTATTCATTTTAATTTGAATTTAATGATTCAACATGAGTTTGTGCAAAAAATATTATTTGAACTTAATGATTCAACGTGAGTTTTTAATTTTGATACACATATTTTGGACTGTGGGAAGGGGCACAATAAGTGGATTTGAAAAGAATTCAAGAATAAAAAAAACTCAAAATTTATTAGTATGTGTATGTGTATTTATATAGACAAAGAAAATCCTACACCTTGAAAAAAATAAAAAAAATAAAAATAAATACTCATGTACTTAGCCTCCAAGTCATATTTGAACGTGAAGAGAAAAAGATAGGAAACAAAAAGGCGTATTTATTGTTAAAAGAAATTATTTGTGGAAGAAGTGAAGACAAGTTCAGCTCCTCCGGCGAGACCTGGATTTGGAAAGTATGGGCGGAAAGTGATGGTGAAAGCAAATCACTTCCTCACTGAGATCAGACTCTGGAATATGTATCTGTGTTGATTGCATTATTTACTACTCCATTTGAGTTGTTTCTTACAATTATAGTATTGTTCAATGCATTATTATATGTATCTGGAATATGTATCTGTGAATGAGTTTTGTAGGTTTCAATATTCCCTCAAGTGGCATCTTATTCATTGCATTGTTCGATATTCATATTGCAGACATGTCTACTAGGGTATTCTTCGAACCTATCCGTGTCTCGGAATATGTTGAAAAGCATATCAACAAAGACTTGACTAGGGGTTTATCTCACCAAGATCGTATTAAGGTAGTACTACTTATTACCTTCAGATGATATGCATTTTTTTTTATCATATGAAGTTAATTTCCAATTGTTGAAACTCTATTATTTCAATTTTGCTTTATCTTATGTCATTGATCTTGTGTATATAATATAATGACACCATGCTATTTAGGTCAAAAAAGCTTTGAATGGTGTATATGTGGAGACCCAACATGAAGGTATAATAAGACGCCATAAGATTTCAGGCATCACCACCATGTCCATCCAACACTTAATGTAAGCTTACCTCATCTTTCTTCTACTGTATTTCTACCTCATCTTTCTGTTAGTGTATTTTTACTTGGCTTGTAAGGAGCGGTAACTTAAACGAGCGTTGCTGTAGGTTGCATTTTGTGTCTAAATAATTGAATTCACTTTTATATGACGAATACAGGTTTTCCTTGGATGGAACAAAAGCTCAAATATCTGTTGCAAAATATTTCATTAATAAGTACAATATTTTTCTACAATATCCATCTTTGCCAGCACTTCAGGCAGGCAGTGATACAAAACTCATTTATCTTCCAATGAAGGTAATTATTTATTATTGTATTGTTGTTAATTCTCTTCAGTTGGCTATTTTCTCTAAGTATTGTTTTGCTTTTTTTTCTCTTAACAGCTTTGTAAGATTGCTGAGGGGCAGAGATTCTCTAGAAAATTGAATATAAGTCAAGTTACTGCACTGTTAAAGGCGACATGCCAACGACCCAGGGTTAGAGAGATTTCAATCATGCAGGCATGAATTCACAATTATGATTTCTATGTTTATTGTCATTTGGTTTTCCATGTCTCTATAATTTAATTTTCTTGAACATTGTGGCTATGCATACGCTTTCGTTCTCTTTTGCTTACAATGCTTATATGCGGATGCTTCACAAAAATAATTACAACAACGATAAGCTTGTGAATGATCATGTTGGTATTGATGTTGGACCTCAGATGACATCCATAGAGGCACGGGTCTTGCCTCCGCCTGTGGTATGATGCTAATTAATATTTGTTGTCATTAAACCAGCCCATCATTGTTTCAGGAATTTAATCGAAGACCTCTAGTTCCTGTTCGCAATGCACATGTCCCAATCGAGAAGGCCTTGATTGATCTCGAGACCGAGTTTTCCAAGACTGGAAAGCAACTCCAGTTGCTCATTGTCATTTTACCTGAAATGACTGGATCATATGGTTAATCTACCTTGACTTGATTCTGAAGCAGCATACGAAATGTTACTGTGCTGTGTGATTTAACAATACAATTTCCTTTTTTCTTGGCAGGGACGATAAAACGAGTTTGTGAAACGGAGTTAGGTATTGTCTCACAGTGCTGTCTACCAAAGAATGTATCGAAACCCGGGAAACAATATATGCAATACTTGGAGAATGTCTCCCTTAAAATAAATGCTAAGGTTTGTCTTAAAATTTATCTACAGATGTTGCATCAATTTACAAAAGACCATCTCCTGTCTTAATTCACTGTTTGTTTTGTCTTCTTGGTGCTGTCATTTTGGTAGGCTGGAGGTCGAAACAGTGTGTTGGAGATGGCCGTGAAGGGAAAGTTTCCTTATCTAAGTGATCGACCCACTATTATATTCGGAGCAGATGTTACTCATCCTCAACCAGGAGAGGATTCGAGTCCCTCTATAGCTGCGGTATGGTAACCTCTTACTCTGCCAATCTCATTGCTCTATTAAAACAGGTCATCATTCATACAACCACTTGGCTCATCATTTCATTGTATGCAGGTTGTTGCTTCAACTGACTGGCCCGAAGTAACGAAGTATAGAGCACTCGTTTCTACACAGGCTCACAGGGAAGAAATCATTCAGGATCTGTACAGTACGGTTAGTTTAGTTTCCCACTCTTCGACTTTTTTCATAATTATTTACCTTCCCTACTAATGTTTTCCCATTTTGCAGAGAGCATTTAGCGGCTTTCTACGACTTCTATATGCTTAAACCTTACATGCTCATATTTTACAGGCTCAGTTGAATTTTTTGGGTTATTTTCGTTGTAGTAGTCTTATGTTACTGATTATCGAAATGGAAGGGATGGAGTGAGTGAAGGACAATTCAGTCAGGTCCTTCTTTATTAAATGGAGGCAATAAGGAAGGTATTCCTTTTGTGCTTTCTTAGATATTTCATCTAAATTGGTCTTCTTTTTTATTTATTTTTGCATGATGATTTTCAGGCCTGCAACTCTATTGAGGAAAATTACATGCCAAGGGTCACTTTTATCGTCGTGCAAAAGAGGCATCATACACGTCTTTTTGCTGCTAATCACAATATTCTTCCTGGTATCAATTATGCTGGTCGGGAGAGGAACAAGGAGGTTGCCCCTCTGCCTAAGATCAAAGACATTTCAGTATTGATGAAGGAATTGATATCTAAATAACATTTTTGGTTGTTTTACATCTGATCCTCTGCTTGTTTAATGGTAAATATATCTAAATAACATTTTTGCCTTTTGATGGATATAATCTCTCTTTTTGGTTGATAGTATCTTGTTTTGAATGCCTCTAATTGCTAATATAGAGTTTTAAAATATTTTGGAATGTAAATAGCACAATAGGGGTTACAATTTGTCATTTTGATATCAAAGAAGTAGTTAATATTCATGCGAAATGGTTGCATTGAATTGATGAATCGGTATGTGCAAAAATTGGAATTTTCCAAATTGAATGATCATTAGATTAGTGAATAAGTAGCAAGCTTTGGTCTGAGTAAAATTGTGGAGAACTTGTATTGGATGTGATGAAATTGAGATATATACATTTTTATATAGTAATCTTCATTAAGTTGACAACATGTAACACATGTGGTCACGTCATTGAATTAGACAATTTGTGTGTTCCGTAATGAGATAATTAGAAAAATGGAGTGTTAAATTTTATGAATTTCTTGATCGGTTTTTAAAAACCAAATTTATCGAATTAATAACTGGATAAGAAACACAAATTCGTGCCAACATTGACATTTTATGGAGTGAGGTTGAGCTCAATAAAAGATCCGAATGGGCTAAGAAATTAGTTAATATCAGCCCATCAATTAATATTGGCCCACAAATTATAGCATTTTTTTTAACATTGGGCTAAGAAATTAGTTAAAATCAGACAATCAATTAATTGGATAAAAGTACCAAATAGTAAAATATTGGGTATTTTTATAGTTCAAAGTTGGAGAAATTTTATTTACTTTTTATTTGTCCCATAAAATATTCCTTATTTTTATGGGACGGAGTAAGATATTTATTCTTTCATTTGCATCATTATTAAAAAAGATTTTGGGTATAATTCGGTCATCGAATCCGCGATTACACTAATTAAAAAGTTTGTAACTGCCACATTATTAAGAATTGTATTAATAATTTTTAGAAATTCTCAAAACCCAAAATAAATAGCCGCAATTGCAATTAGGGTTTTTATGCTTAGCGCAGACTTTATCGGCTTTCTATCGCAAGCTCAAGCTAAGGCAAGGCTGCTATCACCATGGTCGCCGGATATATTTCTCTCATATCGAACCGCACAACGACACTACACGCTCTTTACCTTATTATCTTCGATTGCTTAATTTTGTTTGATATGGTGCAGAAATAATAAGAGGATTTCAAAGGGCAAGGATGGAGGCAAGAAGAAAGAGTGAGTTACCACATTCATTTAATTTCAAATGCGTGAATTATTTATTTATTTCTTTGATTTCCCTACTAAAAAAATATTTCCTGTTGTTTCAGTGTTAGATTCATTCGCAAAGGAGTGATATGGTGATTATGATTGTTACCCTATTTTTTCATTTTAATGTTTGTCCTTGTAGTCATGATAATGTATGTGTATTCATTTTACTCATACCATTAAAAGTGTATTACTATTTTGCTAGCAATGGGATAATGAGTACTTGCCTAATTCTTAAGAGCACTATACCATGATTCAAAATGCTTAGATAGAACATGAAATTGGAGATGTGGAATTAGAATTGGAGTCTTCAATTCCAAATTCAATGTTTGGTTCTACAAAAATATTTGGATTTAGAATTGCATTTAACATGGAATTGGAGGTGTGGAATTAGAATTGGAGTCTTCAATTTCAAATCCAATGTTTGGTTCTACAAAAATATTTGGATTTGGAATTGCATTTAACATGGAATTGCAGGTGTGGAATTAGAATTAGAGTCTTCAATTCCAAATCCAATGTTTGGTTCTACAAAAATATTTGGATTTGGAATTGTAATGCAATTCCAAATCTTTCAATTCCAATATCAAAAGTAGAAAATTGGAATTCCAAATAGTTAGCATAAAATTACATATTTTCCTTATATATCCACAACACATACTTCACACACTACACACATTTCACACACACTACGCACATTTCACACACACAACCCACACTATACAAATTTCACACACTACACGCATTTCACACATTTCACACACTGCACACACTACACAAATTTCACACATTTTACACTACACACACTACATACAATTCACACATTTCACACACACTTCACACACTGCACACATTTCACAAATTTGACACACTACACACACTTCACATACTACACACTACACACATTTCACACACTACATATACTGCACACACTTCACACACCACACACGTTTCACACACACTACACATATTTCACACATTTCAAGCATCCGATTTTTGGAATTTTTATTTCAGTTTTTTTATTTTTTTCGATCCGAACTGAACCGTATTGAAAATTTTAAATTTACAAAAAGTTTAAACTGAACCAAATTTGAAATTTCAGTTTGTGAATAGTGAGTGTGCAATGTGTGTATTTTGTGTAAAATTTGTGTAGTGTGTGTATTTTGTGTGTAATGTGTAGTATGTATATTTTGTGTGTAATGTGTGTAATATGTGTATTTTGTGTATAATGTATGTAGTGTGTGTATAGCGTGTGTAGAGTGTGTATTGTGTGAAGTGAGTATTTTGTGTGTCTGAGTGTATAATATGTGTATTTTGTGTAAAGTGTGCATGAGTGTGTATTTTGTGTATAGTGTGTGTACATATTCTTCAAATTCAATTCCATATCAATTACTTTATTTTACCAAACATAGGATTTGGAATTGAATTAGAATTCAATTCCATAGAATTTGAATTCCAATTCAATTCCAATTCCGTGTACCAAATGGAGCCTAATAATAAATATTAAAGTATATTCAGTCATAATCAGTAGTTCTATTTTTGAATCTCATTGTTGATTAATAATATTATTTTTTCATTATCTCTTATTTATTTTATTGTAGTATAAATTTATAACTGCCACATTATTATGAATTGTATTACTTATACTCCATATGTCCACGAAAAATAGGACACTTTATGAATGACATGAGTTTAATGTAGAATTGGTAAAGTAAGAGAGAATAAAAAAAAATAAGAGAGAAGTAGTGTTAGTGGAATGTGGGGTCCATATTATTAGTAAGAGAAAATGGAAAAAGTAAGAGCGGAGTAGTGTTAGTGAAATGTGAGGTCCATATTATTAGTAAGAGAAAAGGGAAAAAAGTAAGAGACAAATAATGTTAGTGGAATGTGAGGTCCATATTATTTGAATGTGTCATATTTTTCGTGGACAACAAAAAATGACAAATGTGCCCTATTTTTCGTGGATGGAGGGAGTATTACTTTTTGGTAATCAAACATATTCAAAATATAATTGAGGAGACACTTTTTTGGTAATTTTAAAATATTACTCATTTCGTCTCCTAATATGTGTTCCACTTTGACCTGACACGAGTTTTGAAAAATATTTAAAAAAATGAGTTTGAAAAAGTTAGTGGTAGGTGGGTCCTACTTTTTTATTATTAGTTTTATTATATAATGTGAGAAGATATGAGTTAGTAGAATGTGAGGTTATTATCAAAAGTAGTAAAAGTGAAATGCGACAATTAATAAGGGACGAATCAAAATAGAAAATTGGACCACATAATGGGGGACGGAGGGAATAGTTTTTAACTATATTATTATTATTTATAATTTTTTTAAACATTATTTCTGCTTCTACTTTTTGTAGATATGATTGGTATTATTGTCGACCATGATAAGGTTATCACAAAATCTAATTCTCGATTCATCGAGATTAAAATTGTTGATGTACAATGAGTCTTGATTCATTGTTTTGTTTTTGATTTCCATTATTTATTTAATTTTTGTGTCATGTCACTTTATAATTTGTGATTTATAGATATTATATAATTTTATAAAGCCTATACAATTTTCTTTCCGATTTATAAACTATATATAATTTTATTTCTTATTATTTCATTTATTTAATTAGTACTCCGTGTTTTGTATTTGTGAGAAGAAAATTCCGTGTGTCTGAAACACTCGAGGTTGATACTAGTCTTTAAAACAGTCAAATTGATGATAATTTAGTAGTATATAATTAAATAGTTGTTGAAGTATTAGTACTATGTTTGTATCAGCTATTTTAAAGTGTTATAATCAGTTCTTTTTTTTGTAATTTTAAATTTACATTTAATTAATTGAAACATGTTTTTATTTATCTAATCAAATGCTATTACACAATTTTTATGTTTCAAGATTACGTAATGGCATTGGTTCTTACTCCCTCCGTCCCGCACTACTCGCACGTATTTCCTTTTTGGGCGTCCCAAGTTACTTGCACTCTTTCTATTTTTAGTAAAAATTTTCACTACAGCCGTCATTTTTTACTTTCCTATACACTCATTCCTTAATCTCCGTGCCGAAAAGGAAATGAGCGAGTAGCTCGGGACAGAGGGAGTATTTCCGTTGATTTTATTGTGAATGTGTTAGCACGTGCAAATTATATGGCACGGTTGTCGCACGTGCGGTGATACTAGTTTCATTAATATGGGAATTTTCTGCCTTATTTTGTGAAATGTTTTTGGCCCTCTTATTCATTTAAATTGGCTTGGATACATACTACATTGCCACAATATGCTACCTTCCATAAAATGTCAATGTTCTTTATATCATATAGTTTCTCCATGTTTCTATATTAGCTTGTGAATGAGCAATTTGGCATTCATGTTAGGCCTGAGATGGCATCTATAGATGCACGGGTGTTGCCTCCGTGCCTCTATAGCGTTTGAGTTTTGGGCTTGCATCAACTTCTCGAGGATGACTGTAGTACATATCTACGATGATTTGATCGACATGTGTTGCAGTAAAGGGATGGTATGGTCTTGTCCTTGTTTGTACCAAAGTGGTATCTAAACGGCCCATCATTGTTTCAGGAACATAGTCGAAGACCTTTAGTTCCTGTTCGTAATGCTCATGGCGCGGTAGAGAAGACCTTTATTGATCTTGAGACATTTCAGTTTATGCCTAAGATCAAAGACAATGTGAAGGCTGTGATGTTTTACATCTGATCCTTATATATATGTTGTCTGATGCTGCCTTAAAAATATTTCAGTTTTTGCCTAAACTAGAAACATTGGGCTTTTTGATGGATATAATCTCTGTTTGAAGAGGTTGCTTTTTGAGTGCCTTTGCATTTCTTGCTCTATAGTTTTTTTTAAAGCTATTTTGGAATGTAAAAAGAACAATAGGGGTTACTTTTATTATATGAAATTTGTTAATAGTCAGGCGAAATGGTTTAGTTGCCTAAACTAGAAAAAAACATTTGGCCTTTTAATGGATATAATCTCTGTTTGAAGAGGTTGGTTTTTGAGTACCTCTGCATTTCTTGCTCTATAGTTTTTAAAATATTTTGGAATGTAAAAAGAGCAGTTTGATATGGAAGTTGTTAATATCAATTTAGTTAGTTAACCTTTTCGACTTCACAGTTTGTCAATATATATTCACACACATTTGCACACATTTGCACAAACCGTGCATTTGCAAAACCTAAACTAAATCATGATAATTAATACTATAACGTGTTGCTATTTTTTGAAATTTTAATAATTTCGGTACTTTTTAGGAAATTAACATAAATCATGAATATATAGGGAATTCCCAAATGACATATTTGGATTGACTAAGACCATCCACAACGCGTCTCGCGCCGGGCTCGCGTCTCGTCTCGGAGAGACGAGACCCCCGCGAGACGCATTGCAGCGCCCATCTCGTCTCCAGCTCGCGACCGTCTCGTCGCGTAGCTCGTCTCGGAGAGACACGAGACGAGCTGTCTCGCCAGGCGCCAGGGACACGTGGCACGTCCCCATGCGTGCGTGACGCCCACTCGCTGGCCCGCGAGTGGGCGTCGTCACTGATGACGCAATAATTCATTTTTTTAAAAAAAAATCGATTTTTAATAAATTTTTTTTTTTTCAAACGGTAATATTACCGTTAAATATTTATTTTCATTTTTTAAATTTTTAATTTTTTTTCTCTATAAATAATTCTATTCCATACTCATTTCAAACACAAACACACATCTATTCCTCTCAAATCCTCTCTATCACTCCAATTTCCATCTTCAATCAACTCAAACAAATGGATCCTTTTGAGCAAATGCGCCAATTAATGGAACAATCACTCGAAGAAGATCGACGACGAGAGGCGGAGGAAGCCACACCACCCCCACGACGCTCCCGGAAGTAAACGTGCTCCAACAGTCCGACGAGAGGCGGAGGAAGCCGCATCCATCTATACAAGAACGGTTGGCTATTCGGGCAAGGACACGCGACTCTAGCGCCCACACCCAACTCCAAGAGGATCTAATTGAGCACATTTGGGAAAACTTTGGCGGAGAAGATTAAATTATGTCATTTTTATTTTTTTAGAATTTTAATTATGTCTTCGTTTTTTTTAATGTTAAGTTGTAATATTGTTTTAATTTTAATAAAGTGTGTTTGTTTAAATTGAATTGGGTTTTAAAAAAAATTATAAATTAAATTGAATGAATAGTAATTAAGAGACGGTATAGAGACGGTTAAGAGACGGAGCGTTGCAGGTTCCGTCTCTTAGTTAAGAGATGGAGGAAAAAAGGACAGTGGGGCCCTCAAATAGTGCTCAAATAGTAGTTAAGAGACGGTTTAAGAGACGGTATAGAGACAGCGTTGTGGATGGCCTAAGAGCGTCAAATGCATAATGACTTGATTCAACTTCTTCGAATAAATTTGGGACTATGAGGTGATATTAACGATCATGTTTCTTTTTAATTTAAAGTTTTTTTCTGCAAAAGAAATGCTCATGCTGAAGGTGCAACGAGCAAAAAAGTCGTTAACAAACAGACGAATAGAGCAACAAGAAACCCAAAAAAACTATGCAAATCCCCCATCTACCTGCCACTTAATAAAAAAACGTCAAACTAAGTAAAGAAGCACTACAAGACAGCAACAACCTGACCCCGAGCCATCCCTCAACATAAATCCATAGCACCACAAAAGTCTTCTCTTTTCGAAGTAATTATAAGTTGTTTCTTAATCAGTTCTTTTTGAAGTAATTCTAAGCCGTTTCTTAATAAGAATTGGCGTTATTTACTAATGCCATTGAACTTTTTTCTTATTAAGAATTAGCATTATTTACTAATGCCATGCATTTATTCGAAGATCAAGAATAATACTAATAATTGCGGTAACTAAAATAAATTACTACTACAAAAATAATAAAATTCCTTTTTTTGATGGGCTTATGGCATCGAGTGACGGGCACCCCAAATATGGGCCAGACCGAATTAAAATACTAAGAAAAAGAATATTAAATTAAATTTTAATTTTGGATTAAATTTTAATTTAATACTCCATACGTCCATAAAAAATAGTCTCATTGGTGTATGACACGGATTTTAATGAAAAGTTGATAAATTATGAGAGAGAGAAAAAGTAGATAAAGTAAGAGATATGAAGAGAAAAAGTTGGTATAAAAATTGAGAAGGAGATGAGAAAAAGTGGGTAAAGTATGAGAAAAAGTTTATATTTTTGAAGTGAGACTATGTTTTGTGAACACCTTAAAATAATAAAATGAGACTATAAGTATCATTTTTCTTCTTTGTAAAACAAAACCTTTTGGATTATGCACACTTTCTTCAATAATGTGAGAGCATGAGAGTTGAGATGGAAGGAAAGATAATTTGAATGGAAAAAGACATAGAGATCCAACCAAATACATGCCAAAAAAAAGAGAAATAAAATATTGTGGACAAAAGATTTAAAAAAATGATAATGTTCGTCCCTATATAAAAGATGGACACTCTCAATAACATTTAAATACTACCATTCCTAAATTAAATTTCTTACTCTCTTTTGTAATATGTAATCCCAATATATATTTTTCTCTCTTTTGTAAAATATCCGATTTAAAAATTTCTACTCCTATTATGCTAATAAAGAAAATTTACATAAATATCCGAGCCTTGAGTCATACAAGGAAATTAAAGATTTCTGTTAAAATCATCAAGAAAAAGGGGTGAAAATGGATCCTCAAATCTTCAAGTACAAGGGCAAAAGAAAGGAAATGGACAAAAAATATGTTTGTTCAAGGAATAAAGACAAGTTTCTTTTTTGTTTGGGCATCTTAAAGGAGCCAGTTGTAGATGATCATTTTTTGGGCAAAATTTTCAAATAAGAAAGGAAAGGGAGAAACATGTTATAACTCAAAGTAGCACAATACAAGATACAAGTTCCAATCCAACTTATGCTTAAATCATTGCAGCAAAAAAGGCGATTTTGTCGCTTTGGCGGCCCCCACATTCCGGCCCGACATCATGTGAGGGGGTTCAATCAGGGTACGCAGTAGCCCGTTAAGGGGAGACCTTAACTCACTGGCTGCCAGAAGTCCATCTCCCAAGGCCTCACACTTGTGCCTGAAAAATGGAAGCAACTACACGACAGCAGTGGGATTCGAACCAAGGCTAATTGCAGTAAGATCTGCCCCTCCGTTGCTAACTGCGCTACGCCCCCTGCGGGCCATGCTTAAATCATGTAAATAGGGAGAGTCAGTGAGTGAGGGAGAGAAGGAGGCCATAGAAAGCAAGTCAAGGGAGAAGATAGTTAGGATTCTTCTCAACCACACAAGAGTAAGAGCTTCCCCTCACCATAGATAACCATCAAATACTACCATTCATAGTTTCAAACTAACATGAACTCATCCATCCTAACTTAGTTGAGTTGTATTTAATTTTGAGATGTCCCAATTAAGTTGAGTCGTTTTCTTTTTGACAAAAAATAAAACATCTCGTCACTCTTACTTTATTCAATCACCTTCTTTACGCTTTCTTTATCTTTCCTACTTTATTCCTCTCTCATACTTTTCAACATAATTTCTTCATCTTCGTGCCCAAAAATTTTAACTTAACTTATTTGGGACGAAGGGAGTGTTAGATATTATAAATAAAAAAAGATTACATATAAACAATTAAACTATTTATAAGATCTTATATTTTGATTTAGAATTAATCCGATGATTTTAGAATTGTATGATATATTGCAATAGTATTTTTTTTGGATAATATAAACTAATATAAATAAATATGATTAAGGGGAGTGATCAATTGCTAACTAATTAGCAATCTCAAATTAAGACCAAATCTTAGTCATTAGATTAGTAAATCTAGTGGTTGAAATAATGTCACATGAATTATATTTTAAATTAAAAAATTATTAAATAAGCTTAAATGGTTTTAATGTCAATTCTTTCATCAAAATCATCTCAAAACTTTAAATTTACGTAACTCTCTCGATTTAAATTATTTTTTCACAAAAAATATATCAAATTAAAGATAATTTTAAAATGATTCCAAATTAAAGATTATCTTTCATCAAAAGGATCTCAATTTCGCAAAACCATCTCAAAACTTTAAATTTCCGTAACTCTCTCGATTTAAATTATTTTTTCGCAAAAAATATATCAAATTAAAGATAATTTTAAAAGGATTCCAACGAGATCTCAATTACATATGTTTCGACGATGTTCGGATGATGAAATTTGATAAATTATATTCTAACTTTCGTACATGTTGATAATCAGATTTTATCAACAAATGAAAAAAAAATCTCAATATATTGTATGCAAAATTTCAATATAATGTAGGTAAAATATCAATAAAATTTGTGTTGATATTTTCTTGTACTTGTGTTGATATTCTCATGTCATATTGTTGATATTTGTAATACACTATGTTGATATAAAAAAAACACCCATGAAAATTATCATATGATAACATAATGATGATATTACCCTTTTGTTGATATTTTGTCTACTATTTGTTGAATTTGTGAGTTTTAATCTCATCCACTCATTTCAAAATTCAAGGATGTAGATTTGGTCTTAGTTTTGAATTATGGTGTTATAAACATTAGAAGATGACCCATATGATTAAAAGTATCTTAAGATTAGAACATACTCCCTCCATCCGACATTAGGAGCCCCGGTCACTTTTGCGCACTCGTTTTATAAAAATGATAATAAATAGTTAAAGTGGAGAAATAGTAAAGTAAGATAGAATAATGTCGAGTAACATTTAATCCTAATTCTCATCCATCTCACTCTCACTTCAATTTGCATTCCCAATCATGTTTAACTACATCATTAGGCATGGAAAACTTGTTATAGCTTGAAAGTAATAATCAAAACATGCTCAATAACAGCCTAAAACCTCATAATCATAATTTTTTTCAAGAATTAACTCTCACACATATACTTACCAAGAATTGATTTTTGAATGCCTCTTCATTTCCTTCCATATAGAATTTAAATCATTTTGAAATGTAAAGATCACAATTGGGTTACCTTACATGTTTACAAATTTAATAATTTCTGATTTCTAGGAAGCGCATAACTAATATCCTTTCAAATTGAGCGATTATAATGATAATGTATCCCATTTGAAGATGTGTGATGTCACGCTTCTCTAAATTAAAAATAAATAAATATCTGTGCAATAAATCTACAAATTTTTAAGAGTGCAACAAGACAAGACCAATTCTATTCTAATAAAGATATAGTATCTTTTAACTTAAACTTAGAAGCCTGCAATTTTATCTAAGTATACAACATAGAAACTACCAAAGTGAAAAGAATTTACAAAAAACCTCGCACAAGAGATTCATCATGATTCATATCACAATAATGGGGTGACGCCAAAGAACGCTATATGCAGTAGTAGTGCTACAACGACGATCGGTATAAGCTTGGAAGGCGCATTATCTGCCGAGTTGCTATTGTCAACTTGCCCAGCATTGAAGAACTCTGTTTTACCTGTACTGGTGGTTGTCGAGACGTTCACAGATGACGAACCTGCAGAACACAGAGTTTGTATTAATGAGTGAGTCGAAGCAGTTTTTGAGATTGCTGGCATTGTGTTAAGTTGAGAACGGGAAGGAGAAGGATATCGAGCTGAGCAAGGAAAGCTTACAGTCATAGTTTGCCCATCCAATCCTTTGACCAGCTATATCATACACAACA
This sequence comes from Salvia splendens, assembly GCF_004379255.2. NCBI lineage: Eukaryota > Viridiplantae > Streptophyta > Magnoliopsida > Lamiales > Lamiaceae > Salvia > Salvia splendens. The sequence goes on from NC_056038.1 coordinate 2,285,341, forward strand.
ATCTTATCTTTCAGAACAAGATCTGCAGGGAGAGGTGCCATATATCTCAATCAACACCGAATAAAGAAAGTCGAACATGGAGTCTGGAACAACACATAGATGACATATATCTTAAGCCTCATTCAGTACTAAAATTGACCATCCCAACACATTGGACAGAGATTTCATATATATATATATGTGGAATACAGAAATCAGATGAGCCCAGAAGATACGGGGTAAGCATTTTATTAGAGAATTTAACCAACACGAGCCTTATAATAGCTTTAAAACTTACTGTAACTGTTTGGTGTATAGCTGCATGATTATAAATATGCATAGATAGAATAGGGAAGCTGAAATATGCGTACCGCCTAAAATGGTAATTCCTTGACCCTGAATTTTCTGAATGCCGATGCACCACACTGCAGCACCACCCTATGCAAGCAAACCATTGCATATTTACCAAACATCAAGAGAAAGAAGGGAAAGACAGAGAGCTGTAATACGGAGTATAGTGAATAGCATATATTTAGATTCCAATCAAGGATATCCATAGCTGATTAAGAATAACTACTTTCTCCATAATGTAGTTGAGTACAACACATGTCAGCTTCAGTTTTAAATTCTAAGACCAGAGTCGCTAAATGCCTAACTCTATGACAAATCAAATCAGTATGTTTCCAGATGTAGTCAGGTGGAGGGCTAATGCTACAGTTTTTCTGAGAGATTCCAAATGCTACCAAATGTTGACTTACAATAGAATTCTGCTGCAAAAGATAGTCTTGAGGCCTGAGAATCATTGATGCACCACCCGCAAAGTTTAGAGTAACTTGTGGGAATATTTCTGAGACACTGGAGACGAAAAATAAAGAACAATTTAAGAGGAATGGCCAGAAAGATGTGCAAACGAGAATAATAAGTCTCAGATATAAAACCTCGAGGTAGTTAGATAACACTGATTTCCCTTTGCAAGCAAAGGGCGAACCGATCCTGAGACAGTTTCTGTGATCTGCAGGGCCAATAAATACTCTACATATCAGAGATCAAATACGATAAAATTCAGTATAAGTCATTGCTTTGCAGAACACTGTGTTCACTCTATTTGAAAACTACAATACAAGTTTTCTAAATTATAATTACAACACCACCATTGAATTATTCACAATCAGAACACTCCTATATTGGTTAGCAACAAAACAATGTTGTTTCATCAATATAACGACTCTGTTATAATGGAGGATGCAATACTAATCTTAAGAGATGGTTATGTGCAAGGCTTGAGAGTAATGCTTTAATTGCATATAATGGTAAAGATTCCATTGGTTGCACCATTTAACCAAAAATTGAATATGCACTCTTTTGAAACATACTGCAGTAACAAATGGATCGTAAGCCTCTTCCGCAAGGTATGCCAAAGTTGTGCCTGAATCAATTATTGTTCCACGGTTGCTTGAAGTCGCAAAAACAGATGAATCAATGCTGAGTGTCCGGCCATTTACAGCTATACTTTGTAAATTTACATTGTAATGTGGCCTGGAAAGATGGATGGAGCAAATATTTCAAATTGAGTGCTGGTGACATATCCAACAAGTTGAATTAGTGTAATTTCATAATATTCAGAATCTGAAGTATAGATAACACTTGCAACATGAAAAACAAAATCAAATGACAAGGCATAATCCTTAAACTACAGCAATTTAACTGTCAGAAAACATTCATGATATACAAAGTCAACATTCAGCACTCACAGTAGATAACTTTCCAAAACATATGAAGTAATTAATTCTGATTGAGGACACTAACAAATGCACATTAACTTAAGACATGAGTTCTAAGTCAAGAGTTGTTGAATTGTGGTTTTAGCTGTAGCAGACTGTTTATTTACCTATTAAGGCTAGTTTCAGATTTTCAAATCTTTAAGGAAAAGACCGAGCGTCAACACTCACAAATGTATCAAGTAGTTCCAATGACTACTAATACTTCAAGGCAGTTCAGCTTCAAGAGTCCTTTGTATCAAGGAGTACATTTCTGAGACTACGCTTTAGTAAAATCAAGCCGAAAATAAACAACGCTTTTACATGGGAGAACTTAAATTCACCTTAGATTAACAAAAATATGTGGAAGGCAAATAATTGAAGATTTTCTGGCAGGAAAATACATACTGTGATGGAACAAGTGGAGTGAAAACCATATTTGGCTCCACTATTTGACCAAGAACCAATATGCCACCACCACCACTCTCTCCTCTCAAACAATGAGAAAACGAATATGGGGTGATTCCCTGTGATGAAAGCTGTGAAATCACAGATAATCCCTGCTGTCCAAAACCAAATATACCATCAACTGCCCTATCTGGCTTGGTAAGGTCCCCAGTTTGTGATGTGCTACAACTGTGAAGGAATGTACCCAAGAAAATCAATTGATAAAAACAAGCACAAATGATAATTTAACTAGTACGAACAAGAACTAACCCGAAAACAACAGGTGCTGAATTATTTGAAGCCAATGAACTCCCAACTACAGAGTCGAAATACATCGAGTCATACACATAGTAGCCAGATGTCCCGCTGCCATCACCATACTGGAAGGTATACCCACACTGGTTCTGGCCCGAACAACCAGAATCAGAAGACTGAGCCCCCAGAGCACACCTCTGGTCAGAACATGAGATCGGTGAAGCCGTGGATGAGCTGGGAGGATCAAAAAACTCGAGCTCTATCTGTCGAGGAAAACAATGCATTTCAATAAACCATCAGTTTAAAATACTTCAAAAAATTAAATTTCGAAGCAATGGAATTTGCAGAAAATGTTTGACATACTTGCAGTCCACTGGATGAGGGACAGCCTTTACAGGGATTGCAACTAACCCATAGCACATCACTTCCAGTATCTATCTGTACATAGAATTCTTTTGCCGGAGTTCCCAATTTTACTCTTGTATAATATAGCCTGAGAAACAACCCAACAAGATAAAATCAAAGAACAGCCGAGCTTAAAAAATAGTATTAAATTCACACTAAAAATTGAAGAAATTTGTGCAGCATTCCGTCTGAAATTGAAGAATATATTCTCTACGAAAGTTAATTGCACAACACAACACATCACATTCAATCACGTTGGAATCAATTCAAATGCACTTTTGTAACAATGAAGCAAAGGTTTTTTGACTTCGACAGTTAATTCCACGAAAGGGACAAAGATTTCACAACAGAATCAGAATTAACCACCATTCTTCATCCAATCAGAATCAGGCATTCTGATATCCAGCTCATTTATCCGTTTATTTCCTTAAAGGGGAAATTCTTCGTAAAATGCCGCACATTCACCTTTCCAATCCAATCGCACAATCACAACAATCCAATAATAAATTAATTACAAAATTCAAAAACTCACCCAACAAGATAAGGATCATAGGTGCCTTCAACGGAGAAATCAACGACGCCGGAAGGCTGCTGCTGCAACAACCTACCGTGCCTGACTCGGTCGCGGTGCCTGAGTTGACTCACCCCAACTCCCTCGTGACTCGCCCTCTCCAAGCTCAGCACCATTCCCTTCCCCTCCCCATCCACCGACACCGCGAAAAGTAGCACCGCCGCCGCCGCGATTGCCTGAGCCACCAGAATTCTCGCCGGCGGCATTCTGCTATCCACACACCACCCCCTTTTCCCCTGCTTTTTCTCTCTCAATTTTTTTCACCTTTTCTTATGCTCTAAGCAACAATACGGAGATTATCGATATTTATACACGAATTTATATAAATATGTGAGACTATAATCAGTGATTATGCATTGTGTATAAATCTCTGTGTGCGCATGAATTTTGAGAGAAAAAGAATGAGAGAGAAAAGGAGAGAGAGAGAGGGAAGAACAGATAACTGCAGCTTTATAATTACGTAAGATGTGGATTGTTCGCTGCGGTTGATTGTACGTTGAATGGAAAAGGTTGTACGCTTACTTACTTTATGGGTATTTCTTTGTAATTTAGTAAAATCATAGTAAATCAATTGTTTAAGCAATCTACACCTGATTTTCCAAAATTGATATACAAAAATAAAATTTACATTTAAAAATTATGAATTTACAGTAAACCACTTTACTGAAAAGGTTGTAGGCTTACTTACTTTAATGAAACACTTTGCCGATGGCTAGTAGAGGAAAACATTTGTTAATTAAGTTGTGTTTCATAGTAATTAGTAATTGTAATTTTTTTAGTTAGGTTAGTTAACAAAAAAATTGTCAATAAATACTTAAGTTTCTTTTTGTTTTTTTAATCAATAGTCAGAATACATTTTCTTAATTTCATGATTTAAAAAAGCAAAATGATCTTGATAGATCGAGTTAAAATTACATTTAATCAATATTTAATCAACAAAAATTAATCTATTTTTTTATTTTGGGCCATTTTCTTAATTTGGTAGTTTTAGAAAATAGAGTGATTTTGATAGAGTTTAAATGATACTTAATATAAAGAAAACCAGGATAGTTATAAAATACAAATTCATATATTGTACAAACTACAAACTTTTTAACACGGTATCAATACAACGTCAGTATAATGTCAACACAATGTAAAATTTTAAGTTTTTGATGTCAACACAATTTCAATATAATATTAGCACAATATCAACACAATGTCAATTGTTGAAATTGTGTTGATATTTTCTATTGCTATTATTTTATAATATGTTGACATTTTTAACTGTCCAGATCATAGCTTGAAGTTTGTACTATATTTAGAGTTTGCATTTTATTACATCCAAAGAAAACCATTAGATTTTTAGCATTTACTCATATATAGGACTTATTATCGATTAACTACAATATGAACTGTATAAATACTAGTAAGATTCAGATAGACCGATGTAAAAATCGTCGTGATTTTATACCTACAAAATCGCCAACTTTGACGATTGTATTGACACAATTAATAAGTAATTTATTAAGATGATTGATACTCCTACAATGTCGACCCACCCTAAAATAAATAAATAAATTCATAAACAAAAATAAAGGCAATTGGTCCACCCCACCTATTATAAAACTGCATGCAACTGCAGCCACATTTGTCTCAAAATTCTCTACCACGACGCAACTATATTCTAGAATTGTTTCTAATTCTTATCCGATTAATTTGCCAAATAATACATTATGCACAATTATTCATCACGATTAATTTATCATTTTGGGTAACTCTATTTAGTTTAACTGCCCCTCTCAATTACTCTAACATAATTTCAGCTTAATGAGCCACGGCTGCCCTTATAATCAATAAATTATCATACTATTAATAATACAAAAAGAGTATTTACCATAATGACTATTATACCATTTATTAAGATCGCCTTATCATCACAATAATGGACGACAAAAATAAATACGACTGAACTATAATGAAACGGATTGAGTATTAATTATATCACATAAAAGCATACTAAAGCTTTGATTAAGATGAAATTATTTAAAAAAATTCACACAAGTAAGATATTTATAAAATTATTAAGATAGTGGCAATGATTGGTTGAAAAGAATGTGTTGTTTGATGAAGGATGCAGGTTACTACCCAAAACCATTAAATAGTGACAGTTTACTTAACAAGGAAAATTAAGTTATTTAATATTGATTAATTCTACATAATCAATGAAAAAGCTAATAATGGACCAACCAATATATATTATTTCTTAAACTATGTGGGGTCATCCCCTAATTCTGTATAAAGTTGGTTCATTCATCAGAAAAATAAAATTAAAATTAAATGTACGTGATCCACAACTTTCTTGAGATGCTAAAGCCAAGAAATTGCCCAAGAACCTTCTACAAAATATTATTTTATGGAGTAATATGTTTTGAGTCACACTTACCTTTATTTTAGTTTTATTTTTTTGCATGCTTTACCAAAAAACACGGTGCCTCAATAATTCAATTCTTTCACTTTGCCCCTAAGAAATGGACTCAAAAGCAAAGTGGGGTTCGCCTTTTTTTAGGTGGATTAGGGATCTAATTAATCTATACACTATAATAATGACGAAGTAAAACAACATGCACCAACTTTAATAATAGAAAAATAAGGAGTAATACTTTTGATGGATTCAATTAGTATTGATACAGTGAAACCAATATACCCAATTTAAAAAAAAAAACTTATTTTATGTACAAAAAAATAAATAAACATAAATTACTGGCACAACTGTGGAGTGTGAACCATTACTAAGCATGCAATATATATAATTTAATCAGTCTTCAGTATTTATATTATTTATCATTATATGGTCTTATATAAGTTTCACCGTCTAAATAGATTTGATATGTCACATGCAATGCAATTACGACGTTTTAATATAGTGTTCATTCATGTAATTAAAAATTTCCACGTAATTAATCGCATGTCTCAGAATAAATAAATCATCTTTCTCCTAATTAAATCTTTTTTTTAATGTTGAAAGTGTGAGTGTGAGTGTATATTAATTGTTCCAAGGGCTTTTAAGTGTACAAATTTATTAAAGCTTAATAATTTTATTAAATTCTCTTAATTTCGTGCAGTTGGTTGGATCAAATAAATAGATATCAACTTATGGGAACTGTAACTACTTATTGCGCTTTATGAAATTCTTAGTATTTATATTACTTTAAGATCGTCATTTATTGTTCTTAGGATTAATTAAATGTCGCTAAAGTCAATAACTCAGATGCCATGTTTGATTGGCGGGAAAGTAAAGCTGACAAGGAAAATGATTCCTGGGAATATGAATCCCGGGAATATGATTTCTAATAACTTTACTTTCCCGTGTTTGGAAAATATCAAGATTTCAAAGTTTATATTTGATTTAAACACTAAACTAAAATTATACTTATCATTTTTTATTTATAAAAAAGAATAATACATTTATTTAATAAATTATTAATTACAAATGATAATAATTATATTCTTTTATTTATTATTATGATGGATAGTTTAAATATGGATTATACATCATAATATATAATAATATAATAATAAATAAGATTATTATTATTATTATTATTATTATTATTATTATTATTATTATTATTATTATTATTATTATATTTACTAAATTTTAATTGAATAAATTTTATATTTTAAAATTTTACTACAATTTTATTGTTAATTACTAATTTATAAAGTAATAATTATTATATTATTATATAATTATAATTATATGTAATTATTTAATAAATTATTATTATTATGATAATAAAAACTAAATATAAATATTAATAATATAGTTATAATTATGATAATTTGAATTATAGTTATTTATTATCCTGAAATTAAGTATGGTTTATATTTTTAATTTATTTTTAAAATATTGTAATAAATAATAATAATAATGATGACGACAATGATGATGATGATGATGGTAATAATAATAATAATAATAATAATAATAATAATAATAATAATAATAATAATAATAATAATAATAATAATAATAAAACTATACTATATTGCATTAAATATGTAAGACTCCTAAAACTGGGAAAAAGAACAACTAAGAAAAGTTAGGATTCAAAATCCTGGAAAGTTGTACTAACTTTCCTTGTTTCAGGATTTTGATTACTTTCACAATTTGATTAAAAACGGAAACAAACACAGGAATTTAAAATTTAAGAAATCAGATTACTTTCCTAGACAGAATCCTGACAACCAAACATGGCCTGAGTTCACTGCAGCAAGATCTGGCCCTCCGTTGCCAACTGCGCTACGCCCCTGCGGGCTTAACTTTGAGTTCAATCTCTTTGAAACGTGAATAGATGAGAGAATTTTGGTCTTTCTTATGACCAAGATCTTTGCTACAATTAGATGTATTATTTCACAACTTTATGTGTGATACTTTCGAATGTCTATCCGGTTTTGAAACTCCGTCAAATTTATTGATATCGAGTAAATTTGAAGTGCTTCTGCCATAAAAAGGAATATATATTTAAATAAATACTACTACTTAAGTTCATAATTAAATATTACACTTTTATTTGACAATGATTTTAAATATGAAATAAAGTAGTGAAAAATGTTAATAAAACGTGTCCTAGTAGTATATGCGTGCAATGAGTTAGTTGAATGTATTATCCATTTATCGAAAATTGTAAAAGTGAAATGAAATATGTAGTGATGGATGAAAGAAAATGAAAATATGAGATAGTATTATAATGAATGAAGGAAGTAAATATAATCTCCTAATAGTCCATGTAGTTAACCTACCATTTCAAACTCGTATTGCTGTAAAAAAATTGAGAATGTTAAACGTCCACATTTAAATCAATATTCTAGTAGTATGATAATACCAAATGTTTCCTCAAATTTCCACCCAAATCTAAAAGGTTATTTTCCGTCAATTAATATTAATATTTTTTTTTATGATATTGATATATCGAGTTTGGTAGGAATAACTCGACAAAGAAAGTGGAGCACGTATTCTTGTCCGGTGCAGACGAATTATTTGTTTTTGTCAGTTTACTGGTTTCTATCTAACAATTTGTCCAATACCAAAAAGATTTCAGCCAGAAACCCAATTTCAAATCATCAAATAAATAAAACCCCAAATATTTATTTGAAAAATATAGTACTCCATAAAATTTCGATTTTATATAATTTTCCAAAAAAATATAATTATACTTATTTCGTGAAGCAATAACAATAAAGTGAGGAACCGAGTCAATGGGCGCTCTTTTTAGGCCAAATTAAAACAATTGGACTTATAAAATACCTTAAATAATTAACATTACAAGATTGTTTAAATGCACACGCCTGTCACAACAAAACCGCATCACGGCCATGTAGAAAACGCACTGTGAGTAATATATCGTGCAACGCAAGGAGGATAACCGAGGCAACGTTAACCAAGCATGTCGAACCGGTTAGACCGAACCGCACTGTGCACCCGGCCACCACAGTACAAATTAGGCTATAGAAAATCCCCGACTCGAACCGGCTCATGGTCAGAGCATCGCAACCGAGCCACGCAACGGCTAACCACAAGAATGTCAACACATGGTCCAACGATTCCAATCTCACCAATAATTGGAACGCGAAAACCACAAACGTTGAAGCTATGAATTTAAAAACCTTCATCTTCTTTGATGCCTCAACCGGTCCAATCTCCCGACCGCCCGGTCCGGTTTGGTCCGATCCGGTCGGACCGGAACCGGAAGAAAAATCGTCATGGACTAATGCTGATACGCCCGAAGTGAAAAACGCGACAACAAGCACGAAGGGGGTGAAAAACGCGTCGTTTTGTACGTGGAGTGAGAACGTGACGGACCGTACGATGAAGTCGATGAGGAGGCCGGTTTCGGTGGCCGTGACAAGGGAGATTATAATGGTGACGGCGAAGGCGTATGATAAGACGAGGGACAGAGGTATCGGTCGTAGGAAGATGGATGCGTAGAAAAGGAAGGAAAATCCGAGGACCGAGAGTCGGAGATGGTCGAAGAGGGATGCGTTGTTGGCGCCGTGGCGGTGGACTAAGGCGTAGGTGGATGAATGGCAAACGCGGACGGCTAGGATTCGCTTGAGGGAGAAGATGATGAGTTGTGAGATGGTGGAGCTTTGAAGCTCTAGAGATTGGAATCCAAGTTTGAGAGAAGTGATGGTGATGAGAGACCAGCATGAGAAGTAGAGTGAAGCAGAGATTTCCATGACTTTTTTTTTCTTTCAAGGATTCAAGAAATTTTATTTATGGAAGTTGGAATTATTGGTGGGGGAGCTGAATTTGGAGCTTAGGTGTTTTTTTTTTCTTGCAATATAGTAATGGATATTGATGAGACTATGAGATCTGGCCCACGTGGCGGTGTATTACTGGTACAATCAAACGTGGTTGACTTTTTAAGTTTTGAATGCAAGTTGTGATAGTTGACCGTTGACTTATTTTTCCCCTTCATATTCTTTAAGATTTATATAATTAAATTAAATTAAATATAATAAAATGACTCATGAATTAGAATATTGCAAATGAGCCTAGTAGTGATTTGTGGATTGGATTCAATCCCTTCGTCTCTGATTTATTGGTAATAGGGTCATAAATAAAACAAATATGAAAGTGCATAAAATCAAATGCATAGTGCATACGACCTTTGCAATCAGAATTCCATGTGGTCAAAACCATCTGGAAATAGATATCGAGTTAGACAGCTAGTAAAAGGATTAAAGGCAGCTACTCTTCCAAGACAACGATCTCGTTATGTCTTGTTTGCTCGATGAAGTGTCCTCAAATTTGAACATCGAATCAAAACATTTGTTTCTTACTTCTCTTCCTGCAATATGGATGTGCAACGTAAAAGCGACGGCACCTCCTCCTCTGTTGCTGCTCCAGTACCTGACCACCGTACTCTACCAGATTTGTCGAGTAAGAATGCATATCTGCAAATATCAGAGTTGAGGTGTAGGTAAGAAGCCACAAAAAATTGATCTGGGCTAACCACGAAGGTGGGGTAGAATAGAGTATGAAAGAAACTGATATACCCTGTAAGAAGATTTACTATTTTAAGCTCCTTCCTGAAGTAATAATGATCACCAAAGGAATAAACGATCTGCCTCTGCAGAGCATCTTGCTCTCTGCAGGCGCGGGTTTTCTCATGTACTTAAGAAGTAGTTTCCTTATGAGAGCTTACGTGACAATAACCATTGATCCGTTAAGGACACCAGCACAAGAGACGTGATCCTCAGAAACCTTTGACATGATTCACTTTGGGAATAGTAATAATGCTTCACATATAAGTTTCTGTATATTTGAGACAGATTATTTTAAAATTCACATTTTAAGTTTGCTCCTCAATTGTTTAAAAGGCGATAGTCTTCTATGTTCTAAGCTAAGTGGATAATCACATTGACTGCAGATCAACTATAGAGTTTCAGAGAGTGCGCATTAGAGAAGGGAAATGTTGCTCGGTCCACTGGTAGTTACAGGAATGAAAATAAATAAGCATGTTATAAATCATCACATTACCAAGGTTATAAATTGAAAAACAAAGATCAGGTGCAGTTCTTCATAAAAATGACAGATTCAATAGTCGGACATTATGTTGATCGTATGAGGTTTTATGATCCTATAACCAAGCCTATATGAAGTAGAGATAGAAAATCTACTGTAGCCTGTAATCAGTTCAAAAAACTGAAAGCAGTTGAGGAAATTGCAATAATCTCCATTTAGCAAATAAAGCACAACTAAGTTTAAGAGTTAAGGGCAAGATAAGAGCAAAAGATAAGTTTGACAGGTAAACCTGCTAGCATATGATTACTATTCAGAGAAAGATGCAATACCTCGTACAAACGAACATCACTGGAATGTGCAAATGCTTTCAAGCAGGGTGAAGTCCACGAGTCAACCATAGCCTGTCAAGGTAGCGAAAAAAGTTAAAAGCTAACAATTATGTCAACAAAAAGCGCCATAAGCCCAAGTTATCGCATAAATCAAGACCGTATCCATGCAAGTAACTGAGGCATCTGCTTGCCCCATGTCTACACCCAAAAGATGGTAACCTCATAAATGAAGATGATCTGATAATTAAGATTTGATATATACAAATCTCACCTGCGAGCTTTCCCGAAATGATAGACTTATTAAAGACGCCTTAGCAATGTCTGTTTCAGCAGTATCTGATGTCAACACATTCGTATCATTAGTTTTCGAGGTTAGGGGCAGCTTAGCCGTATTTGATGAGGACAAATTTGCTTCGTCTTCTTTGGAGGTCACGAGAAGTGTAAGCTTAGAACCATTCGTAAAGTAGACTTCGAGGGAAGGAAACTTGAGTGCTGACACTGCAGGAACTATAACCTTATTCGCTTTTGATACCTGCACCCAAGTCTCAAAATCTACAATCAAAACTCAACCTTATGCACTCAAAAATCATATAATCAAAATTCTAACTTAGCTTTAAAGTTGTATAACTTGCCTTCCCACGATGTTTCTCAAATTCATTCATGTCAGTAAGTATACTCCTACTCATCTCATCTTTACTGCCCTAATTCACACATGACCTTCTACATTAGCATCAGTCAAGCAAATTCCCATGCCTCAAATTGAAATTCAAGGTAAATGCATTAAATTGAGCAGAGCAACATCGACAATTACTCACATTCGATCTCGTGATTGCTTAACAGCCGCCTCATGCGCCAACTGCGATCAAATTACGCAATCAATTATACGAGAATGTCAATCGGAACAGATTCAAATGAGACCAATGACCATACAGGGATAAAATTCGAAAATTCCGTGGCGATTTGATTTGTATGATCGATCCAAATTAGTTCCGAAACCATTAAAATGCAATAAATTCGTCCCGGAATCGTAGGGAAGTCCATCGACAAGGGTTGCAGGGAGGGATAATGGAGGAATACTTACCCTCTCTAAAAAGCAAGCTTCCGCCATTAGCATTCCGTAATGCTGCTGAGAGAATTTTCCTCTATCTCAGCATGTTTTTCTTCGTTTAGTAAAACCCTTGCTGAATCTCTGTGTTTGCAGAATCTCATTCTAATTTGATCAAAACGATTTGGGCTTAAAATCTCAGATGCATTTTCATTTTCAAACTAAAGCCCAAGCCATTTAAAGCTTTCTTTTCTATTGGTAATCCAATTAAAGCCCACAATAAAAGTGAACGTTTAACAAAATTTATGTATATTCCCAAATAATAATAACAAAAATAAAAAATATCACATTAGATGTGTGTATATATTAAATACTCCATATTAACAAATGCAAATGATGCAGAACATATAGAGAAATAGACTGAACGGAGAATTAATCAAAGAAACCCTAGTTTCTGTGAAAAATGAGTATAACACTCTGTGTAAAAATAAATATTCAAAGTCTGTCTTTTAAGTTCAACAATGAAGTCTTTATATAGGCAAAGGAAATCCTAAACTTATGAAAAATAAAATTGAAAGGAAAATAAGCAAAAACGGAAAACCTAATTTTGTAGAAGGAAAAACAATCCCTCCTAATATTTTCCATCTACTAATTCTATTAACTAGGAAATAAATAAAATCAAAATAATAACTTGCTTAACCTCCAAGTCATATATTCTAGTATTAGATCAGTAACAATCATAATAATAACAATAGTAACTTATTATTATAAAATTAAATTTGTTGTGTATAAATCAAAAGATATGTAAGTATATATTTATAGTAATAATTTCTAAAAGTGTAATGAATTTAGATTAAATAAGCTCTTTAGGAGTTAGGGGTAAAATGGAAAAGATGTAATTGAGATGGACCTGAAATGTGATTAACGATTTTCCAGAGACCTGTGATAATATTTTTTCAAATTCAGGGATTTAAATCGTGCAAACCTCATTTTCTAGGGATCAATTTTGTAGTTCAGTCACAAATATATGCGATGTGAAATTAGACGGGTGTTATTCGTGTATGATTCTTTAAAATTGAATCAATTTCCCTCGAGTTTTCGATATTAGAAATAATGGGATGATTTAGGCAACTAGTACAATATTCACGTATATTTTCAATACGATTAATTGGTCAAATAAACTTTATACGATTAATTTGTCAAATAAACTTTTCTTCGTATTTATTACTACTACAAATGTGGTCAGGCTGAACTTGTAATGGGATGGATGAATTAGGCAGTGAAGAGAGATTTTTTTTTTGATAAAAATGATGATTAAATGAAGAAATACTGAATTCCCAAATTCTTGCATCGCAGCAGAAAAAAGTCTTCACAATCAATCCAAAGTAAACCCAATCTCAAAATTCAATCGCCAGTAACATTAATTTCCCCTCTATCTCTCTCTCTGCGCGCACACACACTGATTGCGCGATTACATGAAATCCGATCTGATCTGGCCGCAATGAGGTGGCGCGATTCGGTCCACGGCGGGGCGTGATTGAGATGCAGCCGGGCGACAATCCACCGACACTTACGTTTCCACTCAGTCCATTGCTGCTATTGAATGCCGGTGATTTCGGCGAGGGAGGGTTTGAATTGTCGCGGTATTTGTTCCTAGGATCTCTGCTCTTCTCACGAGAAGCAGGCGGCATGGACTTGTCGAAAGTCGGGGAGAAGATCTTCAGCTCAGTTCGCTCCGCGCGCTCGATTGGCCTCCTGCCTTCCCCCTCCGATCGTCCTGAGGTACTGCCAGTTTCGCTGCTGCCTCAGCTGGACTAATAATTGTGGTGCTGCTACATTGTATCGTCATAATATGTGTGTTGCATTATGAATGCGGTGGAGTTTGTGGTTACTCGATCTAAGAGATGTTTATAAACTTTGTAAAACTTATTTTTTTGTTGAGTTACTGGAGAGGAATTTAGTAAATCATGTTTCTTTCAGTGTCCGAGCTCATAGCTAACATTATGTCATGTTTGTGCATTTATATTTTGTTTAATGGTTACATTAAGTGCTTTTTGGTTGAAGTAGTATTAAAATTGTTCAAGACAGATGAGTTAGAGTTGCAGATTAAACAAGCGTATGAAATTCACTGTTTATCTGATATTTCTGCCCTTTATATCATAAGGCAATCAATTTGATTGTTTTTAGTTGGTTATAGCTGGGGCTATTTCTCTTTTTTTTAATATAATGTTGAAAATGTCCAATATCATCTGCCAATATGTTGACATGGCCTTTGATACCTTCAAAATGCAACACCATGATTTATAAGTAAGGGAAAAATGATACTGCAGTGTTATCACACTAAAGAAACTGAATTTGACATTTCAATAACTATATCCTTTTGTCTTTTACTAGTATTTATTCAGGTTGATCTGAAATTCTCCGAGTTGTTGCTGACTTTATAATGCAACTATTTTGCAACACAGGTTCCAGCACGAGCAGCAGCAGCTGCAGCTGTTGCCCGTGTTCTTGCTGGACTACCTCCACATCAAAGACACAACTTTTCAAGCTCTGATGAACTGAGTTTCATAGATGGGAGCAAACCTCAAGGTCAAGCTCTAGATGAGCTTGAGAAGGAATTTTACGAGGAGGTTGTTTGCTATTTCTTTAGTGGCATCAGTGATTTTTGTCTCAATATATAAGTAAACAAGATTGGAAGAAACAATTATGTCAAAAATTATCTCCTTAAGCAGTTTAGTTCTTCATATATGTGAATAATAGCAACTTCAATGAGTATTTAACTATTTACATGCAATGGAAGGCTTAGAACTACATTCTATGGTAGAATAATCTTGGCTTCGTCAATATGGTAGGAGGTGACTAAATTTAAAATCACAGTCAACCATCTAACCACTCAAAAATATGCAATGGCATACTATACATAGAGGAAAGTTATTGGAAGATGATTGTGGCGTCTTCCAAATTGTTATGTAACATCGGAAATGGCAGTGCATCTCTTAGCTTTTCTTACTAATATGTTCCTTTTGCTACTCAATACAGTGCTAACATTTATATTTTTAATGCTACTATTACGGTATGCTATTGTGCTGTATCTATTTGCATTTTATCTACAAACCAGAATTAGAAACTGCTAAGTGTATATATTATTTTTCAGGAGTTTGATCCTGTTGGACACCTTTTAGAACAAATCCCCTCGGAAGAAAAGGAACCAGCATATTTCGAGGAGCAGGTCTTATTCTTCATCTAACCTATTTCTTCTCCCCATTCATGCATGCTATGCTGTTACCTTTGATTTGTTTAATGTAACATCAACACCTGTTGTTGTGGTCCTGTTTAGTTTCTTGCTGATATTAATTTTTTCTCTGTAAATTTCCATTTTTTCTTTGTTTTCGCTGCATTTATCCAGACGTCGTCTTTTATTGTCTCATCTATATATGCTGCTTGTTGTGTTATGTTATACATGGATCCATTAAGTACTCTCCTCAAGCTTTTTTGCTCACATCCTTTAGCAAGTTTGCAGAGGACAGGGCTTGTTTCATAATTATGCTTCTATTTTAAACAAAAATATAAAATCTTATCGGTCCATTATTTACAGATCATTATGCATTGCATTCTTTTATAGGCTGCTCTTCGATTAGCGCAACTGGATAGAATTTCTGAGCACTTGTCGCGCCATGTAATGGAACATCATGAACAAATGGGTGAGTTTCCTAATTTCCCCTTCGAGCCCCCTTAAGTTTCCTGCAATGTAGGAAAGTTCTTATAAAGAAACTATAAGGCGCTTCACACCTTCTGGAATATTTGTTTAGTCTATGTGAAGTAGTCTACCTTGCTAGATTATTTTGAATTACTCTAATACTCTTTCAATCAAACTCCTCAAAAAGGTGTAACTTGATTCTCTTAGCTCTTTATAATCGTTGTCATACAAGGATCATTCTAGGATAGTTGATTAATGAAGGAACTTTAGCTATTGTATACTTATATCGATCTCTGTTAGGTAAGTACTGACTTATGAAACAAATGTCCATGAACTTCTTTATTGCAAGTGTTGTTTTTGTTCCACTTGGAGTTGGCTTAGCTATCACTTTCCAGTCCATTACCTTATCCTGCATGCTCATCTTATGCTGCATAAGCGTGTTGCCAATTTGGAGTGTGCCCTTCAAATCTCATCTCCTTGATTCTAGAAGAATTAGTGGCTAACTGATTTGGCTGCACAGCATTTTTTACTCTGGTTACAACATATGGTATTCTCTTATATGAAAATTCTAGAAATTTTGAATTCCTACATTCTGGCAAAATACTTTGTTTCAGTAAATGGGATGAATCTGGTCAGAGAGTTGGAGAAGGACTTGAAGATTGCAAATGTTATTTGCATGGTAAGCAGGTGACTTTTTTTACCATTTAACTGCTAGCCATTTGGCTTGATAGAGTAGTGCAACTCTTTGAACTTGCTGGTAGATCTGATTAGTATTGCCAAACTCAGACTTCTACACGGTTGTCTGAGCTAAACTGCTTAATTCTTTAAGATGCAGAACCAAGTGGAGGCCTATTCTATCCCAAAAGTTCCATATTTGAAACTTTGATTAAACAATCTGTTTCTAGAAAATTTATTGAATAAACATTGATCTGCAAATGATGGTTTTGTCATCATGCTTCCTCTTTTATTTATTGCAGAATGGGCGAAGACACCTTACCTCTTCAAGGAATGAGGTATCAAGGGATCTAATTGTTACAGAAAGTTCGAAGAAGAAGCAAGCGCTAGTGGTAATCTGCTCACCTGAAAGTTTTGGTTGACTATTCCAATCTGTTTTTCTTCTTTTGGTTCCCATGTTCTCTAATGGCATAAAACTTTTCATTAGACTGGACATCTATCTTTGAAAGAATGTCATGTTAATCACTTATAGTAGTATTTTTTTTACATCTGGATGAACCAAACAATGTTTAATTGATGTAAATGGTTATCTAGGATGCTGAACATGAGATGCTTATTTAACCAAAGTTGTTGATCAAAGTAGCGTCACAATTAATTTCTCATTCACCCTCTTATTTCGTTGACTTTAATAACATTGACTTTTAAATGACTCTAGTGACAAATTTGAAATTTATGTTATGATTTACTTCACTTCAGATATCTTTGGGCTAGAAAGGAATTAGGGGAAGAAAAGAGCAGATGATCCTCTTTATCACTTAATTGTTAACTAATCTTTTAATCCTCGGCAGCATATTCAACGTTG
The DNA here is from genome assembly GCF_004379255.2 of Salvia splendens. Lineage (NCBI taxonomy): Eukaryota > Viridiplantae > Streptophyta > Magnoliopsida > Lamiales > Lamiaceae > Salvia > Salvia splendens. The sequence goes on from NC_056038.1 coordinate 2,302,876, forward strand.
AGTGCAGTTAAGAAGTGCTATTTATTGCTAATTCTTTCTGTTGGGTAATTCTTATTGTATTTCTTTTGATTACGTGCTAAGGGCTGATTCTGTTTGTGATTCTAAATGAAAGTGAACTTAGTAACTGAGCCATACTGTTTTTATTATTTTATTAATCCCAGAGCTAGCTTTGACTGTTCTTAAGTTATATTACTTTACTAGTAATAATTATTGCAATTTGCAGGGCGTGCTTCCCATCTTGTCTGAGCTTCGTCATGCTGTGGACTTGCAAGTTGCTCTTGATACTTGCGTTGAGGAAGGGAGTTTCACTAAGGTGCTTTTTATTTCATAGTGATTATAGAAAAGGGATGTTTTCAGTTCTTTATTTATCTTTTCGACATCTTCTGCTGTTGGTTTTGCTTTATATGCATGAATTTAAATATTATCTCTAAATGCTTACCTTTACATTCTCAGGCTTTCCAAATACTGCCGGAGTATTTACAACTTTTAGATAGTTTATCAAACCTTTCGGCTGTGCAAGAGATGAGCCTTGATATTGAGGTGAACTGAACATGCATATACATAAAGAAACATGTTTTTTATTTACCCACCATTGGTGCTTGTGCTTCCTCTTTATCTGTACATATAGGTTTATCTTTGATTACTTCTATAGGTTCTAAGTGATAATTGGTATGCTTTACTTTTAATATATTAATCATTATTACTATTGTATTGTTATTTTTGTTATTAATATGTGTCCTTGAGCTTCATTTAATTGCATGATGATCAAGATAGCTAATATGGTGCAGGTTTGGTTGGGGAAGACTCTTCAGAAGTTAGATTCAATTCTATTAGAAGTGTGCCAGGACTTCAAAGAGGATGGCTATCTCACTGTTAGTTCCAGATTGCTTTACATAATATGAAGAACTAATCATAAAGTCCTACTTGCTCCCTCATGTTCGTAGATTACCAATTACTACTCCCTCCGTCCCACTTTAGGAGTCCCGGTTGGAATATTCCATAAATGGTATTAGGCCCCACATTCCACTAATCTTTTTCCACTCATGTTTTATTATAAAACTAATATAAAAAAGTAGGACCCGCATTTCACTATCTTTTTTCACCAACTTTCCTTTACATTTCTTAAAACCCGTGCCGAACTCAACCGGGACTCCTAAAGTGGGACGGAGGGAGTATTATAAATCTGTAGTAATACATATGAATAACTATTTATTTTAAAATATCTGATTTGATGTGAAATATATATATCATCTATATATTTTCCACGCATTTTTTCATTTCATTATGTTATTGACTCTGCTTCACTCTGTTCTACTCTTACCTTGTGCCTCATTATTATGCATAATTTTTTATCATCCAAGAGAATATGAGCACACTAAATATAACCATTATTGGCCTTATATTGATTGATGACGACAAATCATCTGTAAATCATTGGGATGATAAAAGAATAGTACAAAATTAAGATAATAAGTTTTGCACTGAAGAGCTCACTCCATGTCCTTACTTAACCTTTGGTAGAAAGGTGATGTTTGTTTTAAAACGTCAAGTGGTGGCTATTACCATGAAAGTGATACAATTCTGAAAATAATATTTGCTTAAATCTTTGCACATTTTATGATATAGCTAACAAATAAGTCTGGTATCCTGATCATCACAGGCACTGTCATTCTCATGTTCATGCTATGCACAAACGCTCATTTAGTTGATGCTTGGGGGTAAAATAAAGTTGTTTTGTTTTCTCAATTCTGCAGGTGATTGATGCATATGCTTTAATTGGTGATGTTTCTGGTCTAGCTGAAAAAATACAGAGCTTCTTCATGCAGGAGGTTCTCTCTGAAAGTCACTCAACCTTGAAGACCATTTTGCAAGAGGCAAGAAAAATATTTTCATGAGAATCTAATTGCTTATCATTTGAGTAAGGAGGTAACTGGAATGATGGAATGAAATGATCATTGGGATATTCATTCACATTCCATGATCAATATGTCTTGAATCAAGAATCGCCATTCCTTGCAAACCAATGTGTTGGCTTTGCCCTTTGGGCTAAAACAACTAATATATAAAAACTAGTTAAAATAATCATTTAATTTATAATTATTTTTGGAAAAAAATTAGATAACTCATCTATTTAAATCGATACTGCATCCGTCCATAAAAAATAGACTAGTTTTACCATTTTGGGTTGACCTCCAAAATTAGACCAATTCTAAAAATGGAAAGTTTTAAACACTACCAACACTGCTAATAATGTGGACCCCACAATCCACTAATACTACTTCTACTATCTTTTCCTTCTCTCTCTCTCTCATTTTACCAATTGCGCATTAAAACTCGTGCCATTTACAACTTTGTCAGTTTTTTGTGGACAAAGGTAGTACTATTATTTATTTTATTGAAGAAAAAAAATTACTAAAACAAATATATGCCTAACAAAATGTAGTATAATTCTGATGATAATTATTTAATATAATCATAACTATTTTTAAACATAGCTCATCCTTTGTAGTACTTAAATATATAGAGGAACTGGTTTCAATTCATGAAGTGTATAATTCAGAAGAGAAAAGATACTCCCTTCGTCCCACTTTAGGAGTCTCGGTCACTTTTGCACACTCGTTTTATAAAAATCAGAATAAATAGTTAAAGTGGAGAAATAGTAAAGTAAGAGAGAGAATAATGTTGACAAGACTCTTCTCAACATTATTCCCTCTCTTACTTTACCATTTCTCCACTTTAACTATTTATTATGATTTTTATAAAACGAGTGTGCAAAAGTGACCAGGACTCCTAAAGTGGGACGGAGGGAGTAGATAGTTTGCAAGTCCTGCTATGTATATTAAACTAAGTTAGCTTGTGCTTGAAGCACGTTGCATCAAATCTAAGCTTTGCTATAAACTAAGTTGATAGGGGCCTTCTTTTCAACACCCTCGAATGCATTAAATGAGTTGTATGCTTTCATTTAGTATTATAATTTCTTATATGGCTGACACTAAAATCTTGCATTGCAGGACTTTGAAAATCCAAATACCCAAATTACTAGGTGAGAGTTAATCTTATCCTGTACTTTGAAGTTGTTAGGATATTTTTTTGGTCTTGGGGTTTATTTTCCTCAGTTTTCTATGCTTAAATGAAATGTAATATAGTGCCTTTCTTGTTTGGTTTTATATTTCCCCAGGCTAACATACAGTGATTTGTGCACCCAAATACCCGAGTCCAAGTTTAGGCAGTGTTTACAAGCAATGCTAGCTGTTCTGTTTAAGCTGATGTGTTCGTACTATGTGATTACTAACTTCAAACTCGAAGACAAAGTGAGTTATCACTCTCCAACTATATGTATTTGATATTATTTGAATGCAACTGAAAGTGTTAATGAAACATTGTACTTTTTTGAAATGCATTATTCTTTCTGACAGGTGCCATCCTGCCATAACCCTAGTGGTAATCAACATGGTATTCTATCTGGGGTATCTGAGGATACTGCCAAAGAAGTTTCTTCTTCTCTGGCAGAAGAAGGCTCAGTTACTGCATCCGTTCAGAGAGGATCTCGTTCCTCCTCAGCAGAAGTGAGTTTGACGTCTGTAACACATGCTGAACGAACTCATGGTCCTGTACTCGAAGATCATCCAACTGATGAGGGAAGAGATGATGGAAGTGCAGCATCAAGTAGTGGGTCCCCATGGTTCTTGCTGCGAAAAGATGCCTTGACGTTTGTTTCACTCGCCTTACAAAGGGGATGTAAGAACCTTTGGCAGCTTACAACAAGCCGTATTTCAGTTTTACTTTCTTCTCCAGCAGTTTCTTCTACCAGCATCCATCAATTTTTGAGAAACTATGAAGATCTAAGTATATTCATTTTGGCTGGGGAAGCTTTTTGTGGAACTGAGGCTATTGAGTTTCGCCAGAAGGTTAAATCCATTTGTGAAGGTTATTTTGCTGCATTCCATCGTCAGAATATTTACGTAAGTCCAACTCTATGACTGAGAGCTATCATGCGCAGGAATACCATGCTTCTATGTTTCTTTGGATCTTTCATCTCGCCACATCATGTTGTGACTAACTAAATGTATTTGGTTAGAAGCATTTATGCAAAATCTATATTCATCGTCACTTCATCAGTGCAAACATGTGAAAGTTGCAAAGACACAGGATTGCTTTATAGAACAAAAACAGAAAGGTCAAAACTACACTACCTACTAAAAGAAAACTTTGGGCCCATGTATTGCATCTCATCATTACCCTAGCAATTTATACTTCGTTATTGCAGATGCTTGAAGTTGCCTTTCCAGTGGGAGCATAAATTATCTTCCTTCAGAAGCTACTGAGTGGAGTTGTAAATTAGTTGGAATATATCTTTTACTTTGTTTTAGCTTTGATCATCTGTACAGGATTCATGCTATTTTGATATGAATGTGGAATATATGCTTGAAGTTGCCTTTCATCATGTGTATTTTGAAATTGGAAGGAAATATAGGATGGAAAAATTTCTTGTATTGTGAGATTGAGATCATTCATCATTATTTGCTTTGCAGGCCTTAAAAATGGTGATGGAGAGGGAAAATTGGCAGATTTTGCCACCAGACACGATTCAAGTGGTTAGTTTTCCAGGACTGGTTGGTGATGGAGCAGCTCTCCTTGTTTCATCTGTCAGTTCTCCCCGTGCACAATTACTACATGACAGTAAATCAGTTGGACTAGCTAGTGGGTCGAAGAAGGGTGGATTTTCATATTGGCTTGAAAATGGTAAGCTGTTTTTGCCAAAAGTGATCGGCAGTTCTGAGGAGTATTCCGACTCCTTCCAGTCCAATGGTTTGGCCACACAAGGATCTGGAAATACTAATAAGATACCCAGGCAAACTAAATCGTCCTCTGAAGTAGACACGAACCATGTCGATGGGACTACTCCAGAAGAAGAAAATGAGGATCTTCATGCAGACTTTATTGATGAAGATAGTCAGCTTCCGAGTCGTATTTCCAAACGCGGTCATTCAAGGCATAACTCTTTAAGTGGGAACAATGAAGATTCGATGGCACAAACAGGATCCTCCCTTAGTGTCCTGAGGTGAGCTTTAAGTTCTTCAATTATTTGTCTATAAAATGCTATAATTTCCATATAAGTATTGAGCTCTATTGCTGTTTCTGAATCAGATCGATGGACAAATATGCACGGTTGATGCAGAAATTAGAGATTGTAAATGTTGACTTTTATAAGGTAGGCTCATCTGCTGATAGTTGCTTATGTCAGCAAATTGGTTTTAGCTGCTTATATATATTGATGTGCATTTGTCAATGTTTTGTAACCTGGTTCTTGTCTTATGCTTTTCTAGTAATTGTATTTCATTATGTTTCACAGGGAATTTGCCAATTGTTTGAGATATTTTTCTACTTTGTGTTTGAGACATTCTGTGAGCATAATGCTCCAGCTAGTGGAAAAGGCATTCCTCGTAAGTTTTTAATTTCCTCTTGATGTATCTAAGTAAATCATATTATGATTATCTTCCAAACAGGACAGAATTTCCGCATGTTTGCAATAGGTCCCATCTACTAAACAATTTCACTGTTATTTTCCTCAGACAAGGTAAAGACTGCAATAGCAAGAATTTCACAAGAGTGTGACCAGTGGATAAAACATCAACCAGTATCAACATCTTCGTCATCCCCAACATCTTCAAGTCCATTCACTCACATGGATGTTACCCCTATTAGTCCTCCCAGTCACGTGAATCATACGTCTGTCGGACTGAAGGTATTATGCCTATGGAGTGATCTCATGTTTCTGGTGTTTATTTTACTACTGTAGGAGGGTTTCAAGTCTCTTAGATTTCTTCTTAAATTGTTCTAGTGAAGAGACAGCTTTTACTATAATCTTATCATCTTATGCATCACTTATGCTCCATTCCAGCAATATCTTGACCCTTAACCATACTAAGAGGAGATGCTAACCAGTATATTGATATGTGGGTTTTATCCCCTGTTTATCCGCTCAACTGTAATCTCGTTCAAACATTACCTCCACATGCATGACATGGTTATGACCATATACTAATCTTGTGATCACTAAACTACTGTGATAAAAGATCCCGTTTGTCCTTACATAGAAACATGGTTTTACTGTAAAAGTACTATTAGTTGGTGTTCTATTTTTGACTAATATGTGAGTAATTACATTGACATAATGCTGCAGGAAAGATGTTCTGGGGCTGACACTATATCTCTTGTTGCTCAATTATTGCATAGATCCAAAACGCATTTGCAATCAATGCTTCCACGCAAATATGCAGCACTAGTGGAGGACTTCTATTTTCACATGGTATGTTTTGCATGATTATTTAGGGTAATATTCTGCTAGGTACTCAATGACATGTATTTATTTCACAATCCGATGGTTTGGTTTCTTCCTCCTTGCGTACCTTGTATCTTTCACTAGTTGTTTCTATGATCACTATCAAACTACCTTCTTCAGAAAACGATAATGTAATTTGTTTCTCTATAGGTTTTAGTATCTACCCAAACAATGTTGTTTGCAGTAAGTTAACTAATCCATCTTTTCCAGGTTAATGCTGTGCCTGATCTTACTCAGCTTATTCATAGGACAACAGCAAAATCGCTACTGCACATCAATGGGTGAGACAAGAAAAGGCGGTGCTTATACTTGTGATTATATAAATTATTTTAACAACATTGATTGTGAGATATCCTTAAGATGATCAATGAATTTTTTTTGCATCTTATAAAACATCAAACATCTCTGATCTCACATTCCTCATCTCAAGATCTTTGTCTTATGTTTCTTATTATCATTTTAGTTGAAAGAAAGTATTAGAAGATCCATTTAGCTTTTAGAATACCTATACAGCATTGTCTGCTCTAGAATAGTGATTATTTCCTTTCTGAATGAAAAATATAATGACGCTTTGGCAGTGCTGTTTCCAGTTGAATATCTCGTGTAGGATATGTTTCCTAGTATATTTTAGAGGTGTCTTATAGTAGTGGTATTTATTGGATGATGGTTTGAGCAGGTATGCTGATCGCATTGCCAATGCTAAATGGGAGGTGAAAGAGCTTGGAATGGAGCATAATGGGTAAGTTTTCTCAAAGCAAGTAATATCTTTAACGTTCCATGCTGTATCCATCAACATCAGTTACTTTGATGGAATAAGAAATTATGGTTTACAGCATTCATTTTTCACTGATAAAAATAGGCATGTGAAAAGAAAGGTAAATGTTATGTTATATGTTAAAATGAATCCCTCAACAAAGCAAATGCCAAACCTGAGGAGGGGTGAATTATGTGATTACGAGAAGTGCATGGTTGCAAAGATTCAAGAAAAATAAACAGAGCAATTATTTATTGGGGATAATATTAACAGATCTTCCAAAGTTCACCAGAAAGTCATGATATATTTGGAGATAATATTATGAACCATTCTAAATAAAATAAGTGGGACAGGATTAAGAACGGAATATGAATGACCTCGGCATCAGGCAGTTGCTTTCAAAGAGAGGTGATAAACTAATTACTGAAGCATTAGCTGGAAATGGGTGGCACATTTCTAATTGTTGTTCATGTAGCTATCTCTGCTAATGCAGTGCTATAATACATTGTAAAACTTTTGTGAAATTCAGTTAAATCTTCGAGAGTCTTTATCTCTCTATAGGTACTATATTGATTGTGGTGGGAGAAACAATAATTGATATATCTCATGTTATTAGGTATGTTGATTTATTACTGGGCGAATTTAAGCACTACAAAACGAGGATTGCTCATGGGGGTATCAGGCAAGAGGTAATGCGTGGATTTAAATGTTCACTACTGCTGCCTAAAATCGTCTCATATTTCTCGTATCTATGTGGATATGCAAACTCATCGATATAGCTTCTTTATATTACACCAACATCAATCTAGGTTCAAGATTTCCTCTTAGAATATGGACTTGAAAATGTTGCTGAAACTCTGATCGAGGGCCTATCTAGGGTGAAGAGGTGTACTGATGAAGGACGGGCACTCATGTCGCTCGATCTCCAGGTACCATTTTACTTCCCACTTGCATAACGATTTTTGGTTTGTTCTCCTTATTTGATCAGGACCTCTCCCTTTCCAGGTTCTAATAAATGGCCTAAAGCATTTTGTCACAATCGATGTGCAGCCAAAATTGCATATAGTGGAAACTTTCATCAAGGTAGACAAATTTATTTATACTCCAGATATAAATATATCTTTGTTGCGTTTCCAACAACTTAGCCATTGTCACATCATCCACAGGCGTACTACCTTCCAGAAACCGAATATGTCCACTGGTCGCGTGCTCATCCGGTATAAAATCATCGATTAAATCCCCGTTAACAGTATCGCTCTAACTGAATACCTCTGATGGATCCAAATGCGCTGCTGATTGTGCAGGAATATAGCAAGAGTCAAATAGTGGGGCTTATCAACCTCGTCGCGACAATGAAGGGCTGGAAAAGAAAAACCAGGTTAGAGATCTTAGAGAAGATAGAATGATGTTATGTTTTCGTTGATGTATTGCTTTTTTGAGCCTTGAAAATTTTGCAATCATTTTTCACCAGTTTTCGTATTTATACATATAAATTCTGCACTACACAATTTTTATAGGATCCAATTGAGGTTGTATATGTGTCTAATCTGTAATATATATTCTCCCCTGCCAAGGGTAAGTTTTTGTATATTTTGGATTAAGAGTTGTACGGCTCCCATCATTATATTTTATACCTGTGTATTTTAGTATTCCCTTATCCCAATAAACTTGCGTCGTTGCTTTTGGGCCCGAGATTTAAGGAGGTTGTGTTTAGTGATTTAAATGTGTTTGTAATTGTATAAATAAAGGGTATAATTAGTGGAGTAATTTATTTTCTAGGAAAATTTCAATAGTAAATTGCTTCCTCAAAACCTTCAAGATTACTCCATAACTAAGTTGCTTGCTCAAACTTTGCCAGAATCAAGCTGTTGCTCTATCACTAAACAACACAATTTCCAATCCTAAAACGTGAAGAAACTCAAAATCCAAAATCTCTTGGGATTCTTGAAGCCTATAAACTTGTTTTAGGAGAGGACCCCATGATTTCTACACAAATCTTGTCAGAACCAAGAAATATTCACATGTTGCAAGAATCAAGAACTGGATAATAAGTAATTCCATCAATAATTACGTACACAACACGACAGAATCAAAATGTAATAATCTTGATTTAATTACGACAAATAAGAGATCAGCCTTTTCATCTTCAGTTCTGTGGGAGTCTGCTCATATAATAAATAGTATATTAAAAAAATAGATGGGAATGAAGAATAATTGGAACAAATAATTGATTTAAATATAGTGAATGGAAAATCTTTGGCCAACAGTAATCTTCTATGAAATAGTGGGAAAATAAACAGCACAGAAACAAGAAGACAAGAACAAAATGAGATTTCTACATTTGTCTATCAAAGAGAAAAGTATAGTGAATTAACAGAAAAGTTCAAATATTTATTTGCAGAAAATGGAAATTCTTGAATCAAACATTTTTGACAAAATAAAATTAATCCTGTAAACTAATTTATATTCTTTAAATACTCAAATTTATATTTTTGCCGACTGATCTCATTGCCTTTTGAATTAGACCCGTTTATTATTGATATTTTTGCTTTCACATAGAGTACTACTACTATTTATGATTCACATAGAGTACTAGTACTATTTATGAGTATATGACAATAAGTCAATAATCACTTATAATGCCATTTTTTGTCATTTATACCACACACTATTAATTAATATTTTTTTCGTTCCATAGTAGTAGAGTCATTTTGTCATTTTGGTACGTTTTAATACTTTTTCCGTTCCATAGTAATAAAGTCATTTTACCATTTTGATACGTTTCCTGATAGTGGAGTCATTTATCTTTTTAATAAAAGTTAACATATTTCTTCCTATTTACTTTTCCCCTCTCTCCTTTCTCCTCTCTCATACTTAATTATCTTTTTATATAATACATCACACACATTTTTCATAATCTCTGTGCCGAAAAGAAATACCTCCACTACTATAGAACAGAGAGAGTATATTAACCAATTATATATTTTTTTTGTCATTTTATATTTGTTCAGCTGATTTTCAAACATAATTCCGCAATTACTCTTTTTTGTTAAATGGAGTACTACTTATTAATTTGTCAAACGAGTGTGTGGTAAAGGTGTGTTGGGTATCAGTGGCACTCCAGGATCGATTATAAAAACACACGAACGGGATTTTATAAACACGACAACGGTGTATGAAACACCAATACATAGTGTACACACCTCAAAAGACATCCGAGGACACACCTCGCACACTCTTGATTAATACGACAAGCACACTTAGCTATCCATCTACTTTGGTGCACTCACTCACCAACTCTTGTGTACATTAACAAAATGGCCTAGTGCCTTTATATAGATGACTAAGTCGGTTTTTGTAACCGACATCACTAATCTAGAGAACTCTAGCTAATCTATTCTATTTAATATAATAATACAAAATATCTAATCTATTCCAATGTCGGTGGAACTCTCTAGATGTTAAGTAATCCTTTCATTTGTTAATTTAATCAATCCACCTCTCTCGGCTCTTCGTGAAGTCGGTGGAGCCTCTATGCTCAATAAGGTGGACGTAAAAATATGTCAAAATAAATTCTCACAATTGCTAAAAAAAATCACAGAATACAAACAAAATATTTGCAATTACAAATGGGATTGGATTTATTTTTAAAAATTATTTTTTTCCTATCTCATCATTTTCTACCAATTCTTGAATGAGGCTTTCAATTATGTATTAAGAATCAATAGTAGGACCATTTATTTCGAAACGTTGGGAGATTGTGTTACGCTGCTTATCATGCTCAATGCTACACAAGGCTGATCAACAGGTACCTGAAATCAAACCAAAAAAAAATTAAATCATAGATACTTATAACTAAATTGATTTGGACCAAACACACATTTATTATAGGGTTTTTGGCTTTAAAAACCAAAAACTTTCACCAAATTCCGGTTTTTCCCACGAACTATGAGATTGGTTTTTAAAACCACGAACTTTCACATTGTATGCCATTTCCCAACCCGACCCGAATAACACATTTCCGGTGCAGAAGTTGTCCAACTTGGACAGCCGCAGAAATGACATGGATGCCGGAAAACGACATCGTTTTACCCTCAATCAAGAATTAAAACACTTAAATGATCAATATCGATCAAAATTAATCAAAATCTCCTAAACCCTAAACGAAGTCGTCAGATTTTGTTCATCTTCATTACGTCTTCGGTTCGAATTCAGTCAGATTTTGGTTTAGGGTTTAGGGTTTAGGAGATTTTGATTAATTTTGATCATTTAAGTGTTTTAATTCTTGATTGAGGGTAAAACGACGTCGTTTTTCGGCATCCATGTCATTTCTGCGGCTGTCCACGTTGGACAACTTCTGCACCGGAAATGTGTTATTCGGGTCGAGTTGGAAAATGACATACAATGTGAAAGTTTGTGGTTTTAAAAACCAATCTCATAGTTCGTGAGAAAAAAACGGAATTTGGTGAAAGTTTTTGGTTTTTAAAGCCAAAAACCCTTTATTATATGATCATAATTCAAAACAACTCAAGTGAATTTTTTGACAAGGACATGAGTTGACTGTCGGTGGATTTCATTATGTCATGGGCACTATTTGATTATCATACTATAATTTTCATATTTATTTACTATATTCAGTATATGTAGCAATAAATAGAGTGAGTTTACTTACAAAATGGCCAGCTCCAAGAATCCAATAGAAATGCAAATTTTGGTAGGATCTGGTGAAACCCTTTGTTATTCTCTCTTTCCCACAATACAATGGTGTTCTCTCCATGCTCAAGAAAGTTTTGATCCCACCCCACCTAAAATATATAATAAACATTATTATTATTATTGCATAAAAATATATACTTGAGGTAACATATTATTCTTACTTGAGCTTTTCAACCCATGCTTCAGTTCCCTTGGTGGAGCAAATGACATCAAGCTACAAAAACACAACTTTATAATAACACACAAAAATCTATTCCAAAAATGAAATCAAGATTCAAAACACTCACTTGACCACTATAAATAGTTAGATTGACTCCTTTAGCAAGAAGCTGATCCACCTACAAAAATACAAAACATTTAACAAAAAAATAAAAACATCATCAACACACTATTTTCTCTTCTTACCTCATCAATCCTAGGTTTCATGAAATCTCCTTCCAAAGCTGAAAAAACAGAATCTGATTGGCCTCCCCATCTATCAAAAACCATCATCACAATTGAGAAACTCAACTATGTCTTGAACAACAACAAAATGTTAAGAAAAAAATCAACTCACACAACACTTTTAGGTATCTTGAGCTTCTTCTTGATCACACCATTCATTAGTTTATCGATATCGCCATCCCCATCGGGTGTATCCTGCCTCAACGAATTCAGATACCTCGAGTATCGCCTGATCGAGATCTGCTGAGACAGCACAGAGGCTGACAAGGACACAGGGTCCATCCCAGAATCCAGCAAGAAATTATAGAAATCCTGAAAATCAGCATATTGTCCGAATCAATCTCAGTCGAACACTACCGATGTTTTTTAAGTCTGTGTTTTATTTTACCACTGAATTGCTGCTGAAACTGATAACACTTTCAAGATCACTCCATGATTCTGTTGCCTCAACAAACTTGCCTGTCTCAAGTTCTTGCTTAATTTGCTCAGCTAAACTGTTTTTTTTTCATATATTAGTCATCAAAAAGTGCAAGAAATGTCTTGCCAAAATCATGAAATGCTATACCTGTTTGATTTCTTCAAGCCATTATTGTCCAGCCTTGAAACATCTTTCAAAAGGGGGCCCCATGAAAACTGCATAATCATGTGAAATTCACACATGCCTTAGATGTCACATGTTGCAAGAATCAAGAATCAAACAAACAAGACACACCACAAAATCTTCTGGTGAAATCCAGGTATCCCCCAATGCAATTCCTATGAAACAAAATCAAAAAATTCTTCAACTCAAGAATATTAGTACAATTCAAGATTCAATTTTTATCCTTTTTTTTGGGGGGGGGGGATTTTCACACACATTTGCAGTTACCTCCAAGTTTGAGCTTCAATTTCCCAGCTTCAATTGCTTTGAGGGCAGTCAATCCAAGAGTGACAGCATATTTTCCACCATAAGATTCAGCCACAATGTAAAGAGGGCTTTTTTGGAGTGTCTGATTTCTATTGAAAATCTCAATTAAAAGTGTGGTTAGATCATCAGCTGCTTCATAATCAGTTTTCACCAACAAATCAAGATCCTCCACAAAACTGTATCCTGTCCCAACTGGATTATCCTACACAAAGAATCAAACCCCAAATCTCAAAATACATTTTCAAGAATCAAGATTGTGATATATGGATACTGAATAACATTCTCATTTCTCACCACAAATAGAAGATCAGCTTTCTTCAACCATGTTGAATTTCTTGGCTTCAAATATGAGTCCAAAGGCCCAATCTCCTCAAAATTCCCAATCCCAACCCCAGAAGCACCCTAATCAACAACCAATCACTATTTCAGTAAAAAGGAATTTCATTTTAAATTTACGACCATTCAAAAAAGACTCACAGGTCCACCCTGAAGCCAGAGAATGATTGGCCAAGGCTTGTTTGGATCTTCAGTTCTATGTGGACTTCTGTAATACCACCAAAACATATGGGCTTCTGCTCATTACAGAGAGAGAGAATCAGAAAATAAAGTGAAAATTGATAAACAGAGAAAATGGGAAAGAAAAAGATTGCATTTTGATTATTGTTCCATCATTTTTTCTTACTGGGCCTGACTTCAACATAGCCCCAAGATTCTGAGCCATCATCTGCTCTTACAGCTCTGACTGAAGATCCTTGAAGCAAGAAAAGGAGTGAAAGAAGAAGAGATAAAACAACATGGGACTTCCCCATTTGTAATAAAAAGAAGTGGGATTCTTGCAGAAATGTGGAGGTGAAACTGTGGGACTTATATTGTGAAACAAAGGACTGCCATTGGTGATGACCTCTCACTTCTTGTCTCTGACTCCAACTGACTTTTAATTTTACGAGTATTTTAATTCTCTTTCACTGAAAATGAAAAAAAGAAGAGAAATCCCAAATAAAAAGAATTCAGAAAGTTTGACTTTACAGAGGAAATATCACAACTTATCAGTCAATCAAGTAAGAGTTTTTTCTGAAGATCTGCTCAGTTTTTTTTGTAGTCATCAATAATTTCCAAAACTAATAAATGAGCAGTGATTAATTGTGGGGAAAATGGGACCTTTAATTGTACATATGTACTATTTTTTTTATTAAGTGTGTGTAGGTATAAATTTGATTAATTAATACTATTCTGAATAAAAAGGAAGGGTAAAATTATGGAAATTGGAAGAAGGAAGACATGTTAGTTGTTACTATATTCATGCTTTAATTTGTTTTATATTGCAATTTTTTTGTATTAAGTAACAGAATGCAGAATTTCATCGAGATATATGCATTGATGCACATGCAATCTGGCTGGCATAATTAATTATTGGTATATGTACGTATACATTGAGAGTATCATTATTGATATATCGTAAACAATTATATATCAATGTGGATATTCCACAAATTAGGGTAGATTTTTTTTGGAGATCACAAGGAATAATTACTATTTTAGACTTTTAGTATGTGACATTAATTTTAAAAGTAGCCAAAGCTATAACATTGTAGTCACACTTTGCTGCTAAAAAAGTGAAATTCTATTTACATAGACATCAGTTTAATCATTGTGCTTCTGAGCAAATTCCACAAAAGAAGCTCGAGGAAAATGATAAAGTAAAGATTAAAAAAAATACTACTAATTCCCAAACTTGGTCAAAATTAAATATGTTGAATTTCTGAATGTTAAATAACACTTTTTATTACTATAAATCTCGTAAATGCTGTAAATGTATATTACTACTAATTTAGTAATCTATTCTGAGTAGTAGCATTATTTTATATTTTCGATTTTTCCAATTATGTGGGGGCTTGAGCCTGGGTTTTTCCATTGATCCCTTGGACTTTTGGATGTAAACAAAATTCTAAATATCTTATTAGTGAGACAGAAAATCAAATTTTTATATTTTAAGAAATGCATATTCATAATATATTACTTTTATTGATATGTAAATAAGTAAATGTGGATTAGTTAGGCTTGCTCGAAGAAGATCTTGAGTGTGCAGATACACTTTTCATACAGTAGTGTATGGGTAGATTTCAATTAAAAGATTTTGGACTCAATTTGAATAGTATTCTTGTTTAGTAAACAAATAAAAATGCTTTGTGATCCCCACTTTTTAAAGTATTTAATTTTCAATTATGCCATAAATATCGTCGCCAACAACAGATAAATTGGAATTTGGACTGCAATTGGCTTTTTGTCAATTGTTTTTTATTCACTCTATTAACTTAATTAGGTTTCTTCTCTTTGATTTGGTTTGTCATTTCCCTTTGTTCGTAGCACTAATAATTACAACTATAGCACATAATTATGGTTTTGTCATATTTACTACTAACACGCATAATTATTTGATTTTGCTTTGTCATTTTGTTTTGTTCATACCCTAGACAAGTGATTCGATCTGGTTTCATTAATTATATTTTGTTTTTATTAATGATTTAACAACATATAGCTAGTACCTTATTTATTGATATAAATATTAATTTAAATTTTTATTTATTGATATATAAATACTATTAATAATAAAGCTATCATTTGCAGCTCAAGAACAGTTCTTGAAATACTTCTATGAATTAATGTTTATAATAACTGTAATTATTTCTGAATGATTGTTTTCACGTGTATCACTTAATTAATCCAGTAAGTACAAGAATAAAGTAAAAGTAAAAGAATGGCAACAATTATTTTAAAATAACTTTCACATTAAAGTTTGTAGGTACAAGATCGTAGTTATTTCTGGTTACTGAGTGATACTTTTTCCAAATGAAGATGATTATTACTCTCTATAAACTAAAAGTGCAAAATGATTTCATTATAGAATATTTTATAAGCCACAAGTCACAACAATTTGCATGATTGAATTTATTTCATGTATGCATTATTTGGTTAGTAGTGTATTACTAGGACTTTTATTTGGTATACCACTAGGAATTATTGCAGCAAAGTCCCAGTGTTTTTTTATAATTATTTTCGCATAAATGTCTGTTAATTACAAAGGTAGAGTAGCAAAAATACAAGAGATGTAATTAATATTAACAGAGTAAGAATTAATATTAAATATAAGAAGATTATCAAGTTGAGAATCTAATTTTATCTTTATATATAGCTAAAATTGGGCTACTTATAATCATATAATACGACATTAAAATTAGTCAAATCAAATATCTCAGTAACTATTTATAACCAACTAATTAATTAGCCAAATTATATGTAAACTAAGTTCGGTTAATTATATGTTAAAATAGCGAATAAAAGAACCTATTTCATTATAACCTTTCATTTTGAGAAGCTGAATAAAAAAATGGACGTGAAAATAAAATATGAACGAATAACACATTATATAGGATTTTAAGAAATAAGAATGGTTACATATATAGGAGAAAGAATCACTTTGAATCCAAGATTCTTATTGAAAAATTGCTCAATCCAAGAATCAACAAGCTAATAATATAAAATGAGGCCTAAAGCACTTCAGTTGATGAAAAAAACATCCAACAACTAACAAACGGAATCCAAAACCACTACTTAGAAGACCAACTTACCTCAAAATCAAACAAGCCCTAACAAAATCAAAAGGTCAATGAAGAGAATATAGAGAAATCATATAAGATAGTATATAATATGTAATGGGCATTACTCACTCTTTGTCCCATTCATTATCTCCACTCTCAAGCCTACTCTTTTCTTTTCTTTTCTTTTCTTTTCTTTTCTTTTCTTTTCTTTTCCTTTCCTTTTCATGTTTTTTTCTAGTACTCTAAATTACAGTTATAACTAAAGGAAATTATTTGAGATATGTAATAATGGAGTGCTCATTTCAGTTGGAAGAAGCTCGGCTAGAAAGGAGTTCGGTAAGCTCGGCTTACCGAGCTGGAACTAGCCTGGAACTAGCCGAGAAGAAGAAGGCAGAAGTCGGTAAGCTCAGCGGTAAGGAAGCTCGGTAAGGAAGCTCGGTAAGGAAGCTCGGCGTTGAGCTGGAATGAGCCGAGAAGGAAGAGTTCGGTTGTAAGCCGAGAAGGAGTTCGGTCTTGAGCCGAGGAAGGAGTTCGGTCTTAAACCGAGAAGGAAGAAGCAACCTAGCCGAACTAGCCGTTGGAGCAGCAGTTAGTTAGCTGAGATGTAGCGGTTATTCTTCTTGCTTTCTTGATTCTTCTTGTAGTTAGTTAGTAGCAGTTGCTACTTGATTATAGAGCTTAAATAGCTCACCGTGTATGTAGTTTAGAGTAGAGTTTAATCAATAAAGAGTTTTCCAGTTTTCTCTCCAAGATTATCATCTTCAATACTCAAAGTGTGAGTGTGTGTGTTTTCTGCATTGTGTGATCTCATACAACAGTGAGTGTGTGTGTGATCTTATTGAGTGTGTGAAAGCCTTGTGTGTGCGAATCCTAACAAGTGGCGCCGTCTGTGGGAAAGGGATATTGAAACTGATTTGCAGAGGATCAAACGGTTTCAGAGATGGCAGCAAGGCTTGATGCAGAAAAGTTCACAGGCAAGAATGATTATGGCCTGTGGAAGATGAAGATGAAGGCGGTTTTAATTCAACAAGGCTTGGCGGCAGTTCTTGCAAAACCAGAGGAGAAAGGAAAGGCTCCAGTGCTTGATGAAAAAGCTCAGGCAAAGATGGAGGAAATGCAGCTCAAGGCACATTCTGCAGTGATTCTGTGCCTTGGAGATAAGGTCTTGAGGGAAGTTCAAGAAGCCAAGACTGCGGTGGAGATCTTGGACAAGTTAGATGAAGTTTACTTGGCCAAATCCTTGGCTAACCGGCTGTATCTCAAGAAGAGGCTGTATGCCTATAGTTTCTCTGGAGATAGGTCCATCATTGAGCAGCTAGAGGAGTTCAACAAGATCATTGATGACCTGGGATCTGTTGATGTCAAGATCTCAGATGAGGATAAGGCCATTCTCACCTTGAATGCCTTGCCTAGCTCGTATGACCAGCTAAGTGATGCAATTATCTATGGAAGAGATAAACCTATCACCTATGCAGAAGTCTATTCAGCCTTGATGGCCAAAGAACTCCAGAAGACAGCCAACAGAGGCTCTGCAAGCTCCAATGTTCAAGCTGCAGAGGCCTTGAATGTGAAGAAGTTCAAGAAGCAGAACTTCAAGAAGAAGTTTGAGGGCCCTAAACCCTCAAGTTCAGATGCTCAGAAGGAAACCAGAGCTTGCTATTGGTGCAAGAAACCTGGACATTTGAAGAAAGATTGTCATGCATGGAAGAGAAAGATGGCCTCTGAGGGACACAATCAATCTGATTGTGTGGAGAGTGCTGATCCCCCGGCTCAACTCATGAATATCAGTGATAGTGGGGTCAGTCATAGGTGGATAATGGACTCGGGGTGCAGCTTCCATATGTGCCCCAATAGAAGCTGGTTTCATGATCTTCAAGAAGCATCGGGTACGGTTGTTCTTGGTAATAACCACATTTGTCAGATCAAAGGAATAGGGAAGGTAAAGCTAAGCCTACAAGATGGCTCTATAAAGATCCTAACTGGGGTGAGGTATATTCCAGAAGTAAAGAGGAACCTCATCTCATTGGGAATGCTGGAACAGAAAGGGTTCACCATATTGATGAGTCAAGGAAAATTGTTTGTGAAATCTGGAGATGCAGTGATGATGGAGGCTGACAGAGAGCATATTCTCTATTATCTGAAGGCTAAGGCTGTTGATGGAGAAAGCAATGCAGTGTCAGATGATTCCATAATGCTATGGCACAAGAGATTGGGCCACCCAGCCGAAGGAAGCTTGAAAGAACTCATCAAGAAGGGTCTGATCTCTGGATATTTCAACAAAATGGACCCCTGTGAGCAATGTATACTTGGAAAGGCTAAGAAGGCACCCTATCCTACAGGTATTCACTCTTCTACAGCCCCTTTAGACTACATACATAGTGATCTTTGGGGGCCTTCACCGGTGTGTTCAATTGGTGGAGGAAAGTATTATCTAGCTATCATTGATGACTATACAAGGAAGTTGTGGGTATATATTCTTAAAGAAAAATCTGAAACACTCACAAAGTTCAAAATATGGTGTAAGGAGGTTGAGCTAGAGAAGGGTAGAAGTGTTAAATGCTTAAGGACAGACAATGGCCTAGAGTTCTTGTCTGCTGAGTTTGATCTGTTTTGTAAAGAGAAGGGTATGAAGAGGCACCGGACTGTTCCTGGTAATCCTCAGCAAAATGGTGTTGTGGAAAGGATGAATAGGACAATCCTAGAGAGGGTGAGGTGCCTACTTCTTGGGTCTGGTTTGAGCAGCAGATTCTGGGGTGAGGCTGTGTATACAGCAGCCTATCTCATCAATAAATGCCCATCTACTGCCCTGAAATCTGAAACTCCTGATTACATGTGGTATGGAGCTCATAGTGACTACTCAAAATACAAGGTGTTTGGGTGTGTGGCCTATGCTCATGCTAGGCAAAGTAAGCTTGAAGCTAGGGCTCTGAAATGTATCTTGCTGGGGTATCAGAGGGGTGTTAAGGGGTATAGGCTCTGGTGTATTGAGCCCGGTAAGCAGAAGGTCTTGGTGAGTAGGGATGTGGTGTTCTTGGAGGATCAGATGCCATACCTGAAAGATAAGCTGGACTCCAGTGAAGATGAGGGTGATTTCTTCAAGGTGGAGCCTGTGGGGGTTGGCCTAGGAGCAGGTGGAGTTATTGACTCAGGGAGTGAGTCTGATTCAGATAAAGAAGAGGCTCCAACTCAGGGCAACCAGGCTGGTGAGTCTATATCAGACTCTATCAGAGACTATCAGCTTGCAAGGGACAGAGTTAGAAGAGAAACAAGGCCACCAACAAAGTTCTCTGATGTTGTGTATTATGCTCTGTGTGCAGCTGAAGGTATTGATGGTGCAGATCCACTCACATATAAAGAAGCTATGCAGAGTAAAGATAGAGAAAGATGGATTGAAGCCATGAATGAGGAAATAGAGTCTTTACTCAAGAACAAAACATGGATTTTGGTGGACAAATCCAAGCTGAATACAGATGGAAAGGAGAGGAAGCTGATCAGTTGCAAGTGGTTGTTTAAAAAGAAGGTAGAGACCACTGATAAAGACAGAATCAGGTTCAAGGCAAGGCTGGTGGCTAGAGGCTTTACACAGCAGGAGGGAATCGATTTCAATGAAGTGTTTGCACCTGTTGTGAAGCACACTTCGATTAGGATTCTATTGGCTGTGGTGAATCAGCTTGACTGGGAGCTACAACAGCTTGATGTGAAGACAGCCTTCCTAAATGGAGATCTAGAGGAAACTATCTTCATGGAACAGCCAGAGGGCTATGTGAAGATTGGAGAAGAAGGCAAGGTGTGCCTGTTACAGAAAAGTCTTTATGGACTTAAGCAAAGTCCTAGACAGTGGAATAAGAAGTTTGATGCACAGATGAAGAAGATTGGCTTCTCCAAGTCAGAATATGATGATTGCATCTACATCAAGAAGGCAGGCAGGACTCCCGTTGCCTACCTATTACTCTATGTGGATGATATGCTACTTGCAGGGCCTTCTATGACAGAAATTCAGAAAGTTAAACAAGATCTGAAGTCAAGCTTTGAAATGAAGGATCTAGGAGAGTCAAGGAAGATCCTAGGCATACATATTCAGAGAGATAGAGGCTGCAAGAAGCTGTGGATGCTGCAAACTGACTATATTGAGAAAGTTTTGCAGAGATTCAAAATGGAAAATGCAAAAGCTGCATCAACTCCTCTGTCCCAGAGTTTTAAGCTATCAAAGGAACAAGCCCCTAAAACTAAGCAAGAGGCTGATGAGATGGAGGCTATCCCTTATGCTAGTGTGGTTGGAAGTGTTATGTACACTATGATTTGTACAAGACCAGATTTGGCTCATGCTATCTCAGTGACTAGCAGATACATGGCAGACCCGGGGAAGGAGCATTGGAATGCTCTTAAGTGGATATTGAGGTACATGAAGTCAACTAAGGACTGGGGGATTGTGTTCAATGGCTGGGAAGGTGAATCTGAGGAGGTTGTGCAGGGCTATTGTGATGCAGACTATGCTGCAAACCTGGACAACAGAAAGTCCCAAACAGGTTATCTTTTCACCATGTTTGGAACTGTAATCAGCTGGAAGTCAGGGTTGCAAAGTGTTGTTGCTCTCTCAACAACAGAATCAGAGTATATAGCTCTCACTGCAGCTGTACAGGAGAGTTTTTGGATTCAGGGAGTGATTTCTGACTTTGGTTTTGACCAAAAGACAATGGTGATTCATTGTGACAGCAGCTCAGCTATGTGCTTGGCTAAACATCCGGGTTTTCATGAAAGGAGCAAGCACATAGACATAAAGTTGCATTTCATTAGAGATGAGATTGAAAAGGGGAGAGTGAAGGTGATTAAGATTAACACCTTGCACAATCCGGCTGACATGCTAACAAAGTCTCTAGGTAGAGACAAGTTTGATCATTGCAAGAAATTGATCAATGTTTGTGCAAGAACTGAGATGAGCCCTCAGGTGGAGAATTGTAATAATGGAGTGCTCATTTCAGTTGGAAGAAGCTCGGCTAGAAAGGAGTTCGGTAAGCTCGGCTTACCGAGCTGGAACTAGCCTGGAACTAGCCGAGAAGAAGAAGGCAGAAGTCGGTAAGCTCAGCGGTAAGGAAGCTCGGTAAGGAAGCTCGGCGTTGAGCTGGAATGAGCCGAGAAGGAAGAGTTCGGTTGTAAGCCGAGAAGGAGTTCGGTCTTGAGCCGAGGAAGGAGTTCGGTCTTAAACCGAGAAGGAAGAAGCAACCTAGCCGAACTAGCCGTTGGAGCAGCAGTTAGTTAGCTGAGATGTAGCGGTTATTCTTCTTGCTTTCTTGATTCTTCTTGTAGTTAGTTAGTAGCAGTTGCTACTTGATTATAGAGCTTAAATAGCTCACCGTGTATGTAGTTTAGAGTAGAGTTTAATCAATAAAGAGTTTTCCAGTTTTCTCTCCAAGATTATCATCTTCAATACTCAAAGTGTGAGTGTGTGTGTTTTCTGCATTGTGTGATCTCATACAACAGTGAGTGTGTGTGTGATCTTATTGAGTGTGTGAAAGCCTTGTGTGTGCGAATCCTAACAAGATACAATGAAACTAAAATAGACCCACTGTGCTAATTTTTTCTGTATATGATTGGGCTATAGGCCCATAATTTAATGAAATTAATTCCCAATTTAAATTGGGTCCTAGGCCTATGATCTAGTGCATTTAACACCCAGAGGAATTACCAACAAAGAAGTCCCTTTGAGTACATCTGATAAAATTAGAATGATACAGAGAAGAGTAACATGAATACTGTGCAAGGATGAAATGCATAAATCGAGAAAATGGGATTACAAACAAAGAAAAATATTTCAGATTAAATTAGAAAACATATAATTTTATAGCCCAGTTAGAGTCGAGATTATATTTGCAATCTTTGACAATCTAGGGCAAGATAAGTCCCTCCATCTCACTATCAGTTAGTATTTAGTAGTATTTCTTTATTGCCAGTTCCACTATAAGTTAGATTTTTCATCTTGCACAAAAATAACAAATTTACTCTTTACTTTATCCATTTTTGATTACTAGTATTTTATTCTCTTTCTACCTAACTGACTAAGCATTATTTTCTTAATCATATGCCCACATGAAATATCTTCACTTATAATGGGATAGAGAATAGGAGTATAATATTGCGTCTTATGAATGGTTGTAGTATTTGGTTAACTAGATATGACCGAATACTTCATCTCGGGTTAATGTTACATAAGATTTTTCATGACCGATTAGTATTGATTTTCACCCGTAGCAATATTAGCAAATAATCTCGAGCTAATTAATTTTCAGATAATGTCGAGACAAGTTAATCTTGAATAAAATTTATAAGCAAAGATTATTTCTACTTAACACTATCTCGAGATTAAATAGCGGGCTCGTCCAACCAAAACAAGACTAATAAACCAAATCATTTCCAATATGGCAATATCCAATCAAACACCACATATGATTAAAGTAAATTTGTCATCGAACATACACCGTTAATTGATTACCACGTAAAGCATAGTTGCCTAATAGTTAGGCCCATATTTCCACCGGCAAAATGCACAGCAGGGGATGCTGTGGACGTCACCACCATTGATTTGTGAATAAAAAAATTGTATAACTTCATAAAAATAAATGGAAGATGATGATGTGCACAACATCCCCTGCTGTGCATTTTTCCACAACAGGGGATCCAAGTCTCTTTCCACTACCTCACTTCAATTATTACACGCTCCAATAATTTCTTTAAACCCGTCCTAACTAAATTGCACTCCTAAACTGGGACGGATGGAGTATTTATTAACATTGGTCATGTTGTAACAGGGGCCGAAACTTCAATTTCGAGGATCCAGAATTTTTGATGCGGTTGTTGACGACCTTCTGGCTAAAGGAATGGGCGTTGGAGAGAATGCAGATTCATTTCTTTAATCGATGCAATATTATTTAATACTATTTGAGATGCATCTAGTTAGTGTACTTATTTGCAGGCTATTCTTTCCGGTGGATCGGCGGGGGCCCTTGCGACTATCTTACATTGTGATGACTTTCGAGCACGTCTCCCCGACGTCGGCAGAGTGAAATGCCTCTCGGATGGGGGATTTTTCATTCGAGGGTAAGAATCTCAAATTAATTACTTCTTGGGGATTTTTCTATTACTACTTGATTTGGTCTCTTTTACCGTTATTTACTTTTCTTTTTTGCGTGACAAAGAGAATATCCTTAATGCCGACTACAGAGAGAAATATTTTGCCTCCACAATTATGCTCCATGTGTGCATCACTTGTTTGTAAACATACGAATTTTTTTAAAGCAATTTGACATATTTGATTCATAAACATCGATCTCATATTTATCGAATACTACTATTGTAGAATATATTCAGCCTCCTTCCCGTGGCATGCACTAATTAGAGAATAGATCCGAGTTTGGTAAGTGACATATGATTAGCATTATAGTATTAAATTAAAAATTAATATTGATAAATATTTGGTAATTAATTATTTTGCAGTGTTTCTTTCCTGAAAATCTAGTCGGAGACATTCAAACTCCACTTTTTATATTGAATAGTGCATTTGATGCATATCGGGCATGTACCTAAGTAGATTAATTTCTATAAACAGTTACACTTATTACTACGGCTAATTTTTTAGAGATCTGTAATTAAAAATAATATGTTTTAGTTTTCTACTATAGATGGGTTACTGTCATTATATTTTTAAAACTCATGTTTACTCTTTGTATTTGGAAGATTCACTGCATGATCATTTGCTTAATGGCTGCATTCCTTCTTGCAAGCAGCTTCGATATTCTATTCACTAAAATCGCCATTGCGATTCTAAGACAAGCACGTTTATATTTATTTTAGTTTCTATTAATTAATTATATAAGTCACCGTGCGAATTTCAAGTTTCGATGTTCTGTTCACTAAAATCGCCATTGAGATTCTAAGACAAGCACGTTTATATTTATTTTAGTTTCGATTAATTAATTATATAAGTCACCGTGCGAATTTCAAGTCAACGTGCGAATTTCACGTCAACGTGCGAATTTCAAGTCACTCTTTAGGCATATACAAAAAGAGCATTAGTTACAACCATTAGCACAAAATTAATCACACATTTTGTTAACATGAACACAATTAAGTAGTGTTGAATCAATATTACCACACGAGATAATTACACTAGAATACTATTAATATTTTAAAGGTTTCAATTGGAAGAATCACTAAAAAAAATGGAGTTTACTTTATGGATTTACCAACATACGTATACCTATCGTCGACTACTGATGTAACATCCGTTGGTAAATCTCCAACTGAAAATGACGTTATATGCTAAATTTACTACTCCCTTCGTCCCCCATCATGTGTCCCAAATTTTCATTTTGGTCCGCCCTTAATTAGTTGTCTCCTTTTAGTTTTACTACTTTTGGTAATTGACATCACATTCTACTAACTCATTTCCACCACACATTATATTATAGGGATATTGACATCTAATATCACGAAACTTTCAAAAAAGTTGAATTTTTCCCACGAACTTTAAAATTGGCAAATAATATCACGAACTTTACCCCCGATTTGTTTTTTTCCCACGAATGAAAAAATTCCCACAAATAATATTATGATAGGATTTATTTTCGTAATTTCTCGACAACAATTTTGAGAGCTTCAAGTTTTTCAATCTTTGAAGATAGTTTTTCTTGAAGCACACCCTCCAAAATTGTTCTTCAATCTATTAAAATAACATGAAGTTTTTCATTCGTGGGAAAAAAATAAACCCGGGGTAAAGTTCGTGATATTATTTGCCAATTTTAAAGTTCGTGGGAAAAATTCAACTTTTTGAAAGTTTCATGATATTAGATGTCAATATCCCTATATTATAATACTAATATATAAATGTCGGACCCACATACTACTAATTTTTTTCAACTCACTTTCTTTTATATTTCTTAAAACTTATGCCGGATTAGAGTGAGACGCATATTGGGGGACGGAGGGTGTATCAATTTTGCCAACGGTAATACTATACTATTAATGTTTCATAGGTTTCATTTGAGATAATTAAATTGAAGGAATGTACGCATGCATTCAATTAAATTAACAATCTATAACTTTCTTGAATATTATTTTAAGAAGTCAATTAACCTAACATTTGACATCAACACTTTCACCATGATTCATATCCTAATTTTTCTGATTATGAGCAGAGTGATTTCTGGTGAATTCCAAGTAATTCTGTGGTTATTATATACAAATTGCCAAAGATTGCATATCTCAAATGGCTTCGGATGCAAAAGCATTGAATCGTTGCGGCCAAGAAGTTGATCTAATTGATGGAAGAGCTACTACACTTTATCATTTTTTTCTAAATAATCTGTAATTCACAATTTGTTGAACCAATAATCATATAAGAATGTTTTTTTATTCCCAAATAATTTCCATCTTTATGTTAATAAATAAAGTGTGGGAATATTGTAATATTCATTCTGGTTTTAATAGTATAAGAATAAATCATAATGGAGGCTGTTTATTATTCTTATTTTTAAGAGTGCACTTTAAATTATGTGACTTAACAATGAGATTTGTACTTCTTTTAAGTATCTCAACTCAAAAGAATAATATCATAGACCTTTGAAAAACTATTAAGTACATTTAAGTCCTTCTCAATTTTTTCTCTCTTTTATACTCCTTAATCACTTGAGGACATAATTGATCTAATTAGGAGCTTCTTGCACCATAATCATGTTCCTCCAGGAGGAAATCAAATGTTTAAAAACATTTGTAATATTTATGTATATTAATTGAAGCGTAAATAAGGTAGCCCAATCATTTGACTATTTGAGATATAATAGGACCAAATCAGGCCCATTTTATGCTTATTTTTTTGTATGTAACTGGGCTATAGGCCCATTATCTAATGCAATTAATATCTAGTGCATTTAACTCCCATAAGAATTAGTAGTATACTACAAAAGAAAATATTTTCAGACTGAATTAGAAAACATATAATTTGATAGCCCAGTTAAAGTAAAGATTATATTTGTGACATCCCTAACCCGAAACATGCATTATTTTGCATATTATCATATTATATTGTCATTGCATATTAAATTGTCATTTTTATTACATAGATATTAAGTGTGTCATAGAGAATATATTTATTGTTATGACTACTCAAAATAGTCGAATATATGGATAGTTTTGATTTACGGAAATTGTTAAAATAGATGTGTAGTGTGTCATAGTATACACATCTATTTTAACAATTTCCGTAAATCAAAACTATCCATATATTCGACTATTTTGAGTAGTCATAACAATAAATATATTCTCTATGACACACTTAATATCTATGTAATAAAAATGACAATTTAATATGCAATGACAATATAATATGATAATATGCAAAATAATGCATGTTTCGGGTTAGGGATGTCACAATATTAGCAATCTTTGTTTGAGAATCTATTTAAGATCGTTTCTTATGAATGATATTCGATTGAGTAGATACGATCCGATACTTCATCTCGAAACAAGTTAAAATTGTTTGTATATAACATTCTCGAGATTAAATAGAAGGATGAATCCATCCAACCAAATCCCACAAATGGATAAAGTGTGGACTAGGACTCCAATAAATTTGTCATCAAACAAACAATTGAGTGAATATTGGTGACATATGTCGTATCACCTAAAAAAGTAACGAAACAAAAAAAAATAATCTTCAACAATGTTTGCCCTTTTGTAAGAAAGATATAATTGGTGTCAAGGACTCAATTCGTAATGAGCTTTGGCACCGTTAATTTATTAACACGTAAGACATGTTTCTCATTTAATTAGGCCTTGCAAATACAATTAACATTTGTCACAAAAGAAGATAGACCTAAATCAGTATCAATGACAACAATATTTTAATATTTTTTCCCCAAAATGTCCAAATAAAGTGTACTTCATGTTGTATTACGAATTATGAATGGAGTTAATTACTTGTTGAAACACATAAACTGTAACTTTTTAATAGGCGTAAATCAATTAAAAATAAATAAGGATATGAGGGTGCAGAAGTTTTTTTTTGTTTTTTTGAATTTTAATAAACTGAATCTAGAAAAAGGCTCTAAATTAATCTACTACTCCATTAAAATATTGTTTACGATTAAATGGCTTGGATTTGTGGGGTAGATCGGTCCTAATTTTTGCAATCAATTTTTGTAATGAAGTGGCAAATAGTGAAAGGGGAATTGAATTATCTAGAACTATAGTTTGCAATTATAGCTTAAGGGGAGATTTAGCTACTTAGTCACGTTTCTAATTAACACATTCCAAAATGGTGTAATTAATATAATCTCGAGAATTTTCTGGACAATTCTACAACGCTATTGAACTATGTAACTATTAAACAAATATTAGTATACAGTACAGATAAATGTAAATTATTCATTATTGGGTGTTATTCAAATTTTAATTTAGATCACATTGCCCAATAGTGAAAGAAGTTTCCTCATAAATATGTGGAAAAAATCTCAAATGGGGACCAAATCTGATTTGAAACATGGCTTGGAATTGTGTTTCGAAATATACAAAAAAATAATGGAAAATTTTCAGATATAATATGATCATGAAAGATGACACAAGCGGTCCAAATTAATACATATAACTCGCCAAAATTCATTTAAACAAGATATTTCATAAAAATCCGAAATTTGTCCCACTAATCCAATTCAAGCGTAGCTGAATGTATTCTTTTAATAAACAAATGTAGGTGTGAGTTTTGATATATTAATAAAAACCAAAGTTCTGCTTTATCTATTTACTTAAAATTTTAGCTTAAGGTGAGATTTGGCTACTTAGTCACGTTTCTAATTAACACATTCCACAATGGTGTAATTAATATAATCTCGAGAATTTTCTGGACAATTCTAATTAACACATTCCACAATGGTGTAATTAATGTATTCTTTTAATAAACAAATGTAGGTGTGAGTTATAACTATACTAATATAAAAGGTGAGTTTTGGGTTAATTTTAAATATTTAAGAATTTTGGGCATGATATAAGATGTGGCTAATACATGAAATTTGTGCTTGATTATCATAATTTAAAGGCTAAGCTGCCGTTACACTCATGTTTACGCATTTGTGTATATATGTTGATCTTATATAGTATAATATTGATGAGGCCGTTGCCTATCTAAAAATTGATGACATTTATTATTTGCTAGAAATTTATGTTATATTTCAATAGATATAATGAAGGATTATAATCCAGTCAAAAGCTATATTCACTCACATTAGTAACGTATATACTCCATTTATATACATTAAAAATAATTGAATTTCAATCATTATGTCATTAGTTAAAAATAAAAGATTTTTAAAAATTTATTATAAATAATTGGAGAAGTGAAAGGTTTTTTTTGTACTATAAATATATGACATATGGTGGCTCTAAATCCAGGAACTCATTACGTTAGTTCCTATTTCTATGGCATTTGTCACAAAATTTCTAATAAACTTTATTCTTTGGTTTTATCTTCCAATAAATTTATTTTGCGGTCTCCTATAAACATGATTTGATAGATTTGATTAACTCTCATTGTTTATGTAATTGCAGGAATTATATACACTACGTGAATTGTGGTGTTGGAGGCAATTGCTTACGCATAAAATTAAAACTTTTTTATGTAAGTATGAGATTCATAGTTTACATTTACTCACTCACTACGTTATTTTGTATTTCTATGGCATTTATCACTTAATTTCTAATAACCTTTATTCTTTGGTTTCATTTTCCGATAACCTTTATTCTTTATTCTATGATTTTCTATAAACGTGATTGGATAAATTAGATTAACTCATTGTAGGAATAATATACACTACGTTAATTGTGGTGTTGAAGACAATTGTTTAAGCATAAAATTAAAACTATTTTATGGAAGTGTGAGATTTATAGTTTATTTCGAGAACTGATATTGAGATGTAACATTTCCTTCATTTTAGTTACAGATGTAAATATTAATATAATATGCCTTCTAAGATAATAAAATTTGATGCCGAATTGTCAGTTGATCGCAAATAAGGAGGAAATAGGGTTGAGGCGTAAGTTACGGCGAAAGTATATTTAATGTGTAATTATTTTTAGGCTTGACCTTGGAAATAATTACATGCACAATTATAGTAAGCAATATATCTTTTTTTTCAAAACGTAAGAGATTGTGTGAATTTTTTTGAAAATTTAAATTTGTATCAACGAGGTTGATTGTACTTGTGATTCCACTATTAATAATGTATAAAAAAAGTTTTTTCAAAACTTATGAACTAATATGTTATTGTTATCGTATAATTTTTTTATATGTACCACATACTTAATTACTCATCTTTTCATTTTAAAGTCTCCTTAGTATTAATGATTATTGTTGTGTATTAATGTTTTTATATGAATGGTATTCAAGTGTTTATGTTCCGTTAATAAAATATAAAATTATGGTTGTTGTTATGTGATAGAGATTAAAAAAATTGGTCATTGGAACTTTGAATAATTTTATAAATAATGCAGTTTCCATACCATTATCTTAAATATGTGTATGCACTTAGTTGATTTCTAAATTTGTTAAATTTAATGTTTTGGGTTGTGCATTTAAATTATTTTACATGTTTGTGATTTTTAATCCTTAGATAAAATAGTTGTATCGGATTTAAAAATAATTAATTTTAAATATAAATTTATTTTATGTAATTAAATTAATTCGTGCATCGCGCAGATCAGATGTGATACTAGTATTAATAAAAACCAAGTTCTACTTTATCTATTTACTTAAAATTTTAGGTAGTTGATTTTTCACTCATTTAAAGCCCAAACCCAACAATAATAAGTCAATAATAAAAATAACTAAATTGATTAACACTATAATATATAGCTTATGAGAGTGTTATATTACTAATTCAATATTTAATTAATAACTATAATTAAATAATAACCATTAGATATTCAAATCAATGGCCTGAATCATCAGACCCGAAATGTCAATACGATAAAAAAAAACGTCAATAAAGGTATTAAGGTCAATTTACAACAAATTAGTTGTAACTAACTTTTGAAAAATAACTCATAACTTTAAAACGCATATAGCTTTCTCGATTTAAATTATTTTTTCGCACAACATATATCAAATTAAAGATAATTTCATAAGGATTATAACGAGATCTCACTTGCATATATTCCGATATCAAAATTTGAAAAAAATTAAAAAAATTTCAATTTTTTTCTACAGCAACAAATGTCAACATAGTATATAAAATATGTCAATATAATACATGTAGAATATCAATATAAGCAATGCGTTAACATTCTCATAGCATTGTGTTGACATTCTCAAAGCATTGTGTTGATATTTTCGAAACAATATATTGACATTTTCATCAAAAATTCTAATTTGATAGTCTTTTTTTTTATATTTTTTGATTTAATTAATAAAAATGAAAATTATACGTGGCAAATTTTAGACTACAAGATTTCAAAAATCTTATGGTCATAAATTAGTTATAGCTAGCAATTAAATGATGAGTTAGCAATTGATCCCTCCCTATAGGCTATAATTCAATTACGTAAATATACTTTTGTAACAATTTATTCAACAAATCATCAAATATCAATTTGGCAAAGTGTCACCAGTTATTTATCGTAATTCAATCTCCATTAAACAGTTCCACACAAAGTAAGCAATAATTTTCCATTATTTTCAAAATCGGTCAAGATAAATCCCATTTCCCATCATTAGCAGACAAAACTAAGTTTTCAATTTTGTAGTATTATTACAACTAGAAACTGAAAATGGAATGAAATAAATAAAAAGAAAAAACGTAACATAAAATAAAACCTTATCATGAACCACACCCCTTCCCCAGTTTCGCTTTCACCAAAACCTCCAAATTAATCTCACACCCATCTCTCTCTCTCCCTCTCTCTGTAACGTTTATATATAATGTATATATATAGTCATACGCTCTCCAATTTCTCTCTCTCTCTCTCTCTTAATCATCATCAGATATCAGTGGTGAATCGAATTGATGAAAATAGCTTATAAAAATCAAAATTGAAAAAATGAGTCCAATTTCAACTCTAACAATCTCCAGAAGATTCATCCAAACCTCCGACGTCGATTCCTTCAATGGCAATCCCGAAACTTCCGCCGCCGCCGCCGCCGCCAGAAATCCGCCGCTCCAAGCCGCCCCAGTCTTCGACTCCTCCATGGCCGTCACAATCCTAGTCCTCCTCACCGCCCTCTTCTTCCTCGCCTTCTTCTCCATCTACATCCGCCGCTTCGCCTCCGACACCGCCGCCGCCGTACCGCCTCCTCAACACCGCAAGTGCTCCGGCGGAGGACTCGACACGTCGGCCGTTGATTCGCTGCCGCTTGTTCCCTACGGTGGGGCCGCGAAGCACAGGATGATCGAGGAGTGCCCGATCTGCTTGGGCGAGTTCAGTGAGACGGAGACGGTTAAAATGATTCCCTACTGCCGCCACGTGTTCCATCCGAGCTGTATCGACACGTGGCTCGCGTCGCACGTGACCTGCCCCCTGTGCCGCTCCGCTGAGCTGTTCAAGGCCACCGATGAGATTTGTTTGGACGTCGAGATTGGTGTCAGGCGAGCCTGTAGTTGCTCTGATCTCCCTAATCCGACGCCGTTTCGTAGAACCGCTAGTTTTTAATCCAAACTATTGTACTAGTACCTTTTTATTTCAATTTCCAATTTTTGGTTACTAAATCATGACATTTTAATTTGTCCCCTCCAATTATATTGAAACTAATGTAATGACACCGAATGTAAATCATCCATAATTTTTTTATTTCAATTTCAAGATAAGTTCTGCATTTGTGAATAAATAATTATAAATACCAACCTGGCATGCCAGAGATTGACGTGAAAATACAGGGGTATTATATAAAATGACATGGGACTTACCAATCATGGCTTTGTATAAAATAAATTAATAGTTCATGCATATTTTAGATTTATTGCAAGTCTCATATATTGAGATATATAATAATGTTTGTTAATTGTTATCATATACTCCTTTCTTTATTTCATTAATATTAAACCGGTGTTGATTTTGTACGCTACTACAATGCCGGATTCAAAACAAAATTTTAGAGAAAATTTAGTAGGTGAAAATAATTTGCTTTAATAATAGTAATATACTATTTGTGTAAAATATTAAATCTCAAACCTGCATCATTTGACGTAAGAAAAACATTTGGAGGAATGGTGAAAAATGAGAATTCATCAAAATATTAAGTGAATGATAAGTTTATGTATGTATAGAGAGAATATAATTACTAGACATAATTACTACTGCTAAAAAAGTGATTAGCACATGTGAATAGCACGATTTAAGTCTATAGCCGAAAGCAACCCTCAAGAATATACTTTAATTAGCCAACAAGATATTTAAAAGCTGAAATTTAAAAGATTCTTAGAAAAATCAACATAATTTCCACCTAAACTTTTGTTCTCTTGTCTCCATACAAAAAAACACATTTTTTCAGTTCACCAGTTACAAAGTGCTTATATTACTAATATTAGAACATCTATGTAAATTTTACAAAACAAGTAAATTTGCAAAACAATACTATAAAATTCATTAGTTTTATAATAAAATGTGAAATAAATTGGTGAAATTTAAGATCTATTGACCAAGAAATAATAAAAATAACAATATGGGATATTTAGCTATAGAGGAATGAAGTACATATAGTATTTATTTCATAATTTGAAAAAAAAATATTAATGATATGGGAAACGAGTAGAGTAAGAGAAATTGGGTTTTGCCACTATATATAATCACTCCAAATAAATATATCTCACAGTGTCAAATGATACAACAAATAATGCAGCCCACAATTCATTGACTACTGCACATGTGCAATGCACCAATCAATTATCAGCTTTCACCACATTCATCAATCTCTCATGCCACTCTTTTTTCTTGGCCCAAAATTTCCACCGGCAGACCCAGTGACTAATCCACTCGTGTATTTGTATGCACCTTGAAAGCTGAGAGACAACTGACCCGAAAATTTAAGGCTATTCCTTCCCCAAAGCCAAAGATCGATGATCCCCTGACGTTTGGTTATGAATGATGAGTCTCGTCCACTCAACCACACCCCTCGGGTCGTGCTACAGCTACTCTTTATTCACAACAGAAGCCATCCAAAAATACCAACGACTATCTGGTCAAATATATCACCTACTTTTGTTAAACAATTTTAGTTGCTGTAAGAAAAAAGAGCTCAATCATCAAGCAACTTCCTCATCTTGAATCAGATAAATCTACTAAACTCTAATTTCATCTTTGATTTTTATTCACTGGATAAAGTAAGCTCGGACCGCCTCGACTACCGGGGCCCGGCACATCGGACACTTCCCCATGTCCTGGATCAGTTTATCAGCACACTTGGAACAGGTGCACATGTGCCCACATCTGTATGTCCATTTTCATCAACATTTTGCATAAAGTTATAGGAAAGATCATTTCACAAGAATCCAAGATGGAACCGAGCATCAAACGAAAATATCGTTACCTGTACAATAAAGTATCAATGTTGGTGTCGTGACACAAGCAGCAGATCCCTTTCCTCACACAGTCCAATTGAGACTCGTCGTGAGGAGGGGTCCTTTTCGATGTTCCTGCATTTGATATCGTGAAAATGGTCAAGGGACGAAGCTAGATGACGTTATTAGTTTTGCCTCATAGTCACACTTGCCTTTTGTTGTGAAGGACCTGTTTAGAGCAGCGGAAACCTCTTGGCGCACTGAACGCTGCAGCTCGATTTGCATGTCCATGCATTGTTCCAGCATGCCTTGCATGTTGTTTAACCTCTGCTGAAGCTTAGCCATGTCGGCTCTCAGCTCGTTAACCACCTCCCAGTCCTAATACACATTAACTGGATCGATGAGCACACGAAAAGATGCTCTAACACGATGTTTTGGACAAACAGACGAAAAAGGATTAGGAAATGTGATATACCGTTCCAAAATGCTGGCTCAAGTTGAAGTGAGGCAAGCTCGCCCCCTGCATTTCCTCGTCCCAGAGTGGCCGGGGAGCAGAGACGAAGGAAGATTCCGGAGCGAAGGAGTTTCTCTCCACAACATCCAAGGCTCGTTCACCGTTTGGTTGTTGTTCTTGGTCTTGATCAACTAGGCTAGGAGAAGAAGATTCGTTCTCCATTTCCCAATCACCAGAGGCATGACCTTGCCTTTCCACGTGAGATTGTAGCATCTGGTCGAGGCTCTCACGGAAACCACTTCGAAGAAGACCAGAGACGCGTCTCCTGCATCACAAAAGGTGAGAGAGTCATATTCTGATAAATGAGATTACACCAACTTATATAAAATCTTTGCATACCGGCTGAAAAGTTCCCGGAGTTCGATACTGTGAGCATTGTCGTCATCAGAGTAATAGAATGAATCTAGTCTTCCAACGGACTCACCGACCTCTGCAGAAGGCATACCCAGCCAACTATCGATAGCCTCCTGTAAGTCGTGGCTTGGCCAGTCGTCGTGTGATTCTTGCATCCGATCTTGCACTGCAGCATTGTTATCAGATGTTTCTCGTAACAACTCAGTATGAGAGGCTTCCTGCCAACTTCTAGCCATTGATTCTCCACTGGTATCCACCCATTCTTCAATGTCAGTTACAGAATCCACTGGCTCGTCAAATTGTTCGTCCGCATTTCCTTCCAAGTCAACAGTATGGGATGCAGCTTCCTCATCATAGCTCACACCACTTCTCGATTCGAAATGATCGTGTGGTACGTCAGTTTCTAACGAAAACTCATTGGTTATTGTTACATTTATCTCTTCTCCGTGTCTATTAACACCAGCTCCCTCAGTGGCGGACACTTGCTCAGTCGCCTCGCCGTCCAAAACTTGGCCCTCTACAGTACCAACACTTGCAACATCAAGTGGAACATCTTGCTGACCGACATCAATGTACGAAGACATTTCTTGCCCACGTCCCTCATTCCCAGAAGAAACATCTTCCGCATTACCCAAGTCATGCACAACTTGGTTCTCAGCTTCAGCGACTTCTCTTCCAAATTCCTGGGGACCCCCATTTCTGTCCGCAACACTTTCCAAGTCGGGTGTTGGCGAACTTACAGCTATATCTCTTTCTTGCAATGTAGACTCTAATTCAGAATGGTTTTGATCACTCAACCAAGAATCAGAACTGTTTGTTGAAGTAGAAGCAGATTTTTCTAATTTGGAAAGGAAGCCTTCCCTGTTTTTCCATAGTATGATACCATTAGTTTAACAGGAATATTTTGATTGATAACTAATCCTCATTAATCATCAAGATAAACATAATTTATTAGTACCAAGTACAGTTCTTTAGAACTGCTATGTCAAAATGGTAAAACAGTCAGATAAATATATCTTGAAAATACCTGAGGCCAGAGACAGTATGCCGTTGTCTTAGCATACCCAGTTCTGTTACAGCAACAGACGATGGTCTGATGTCCGGTGCCATTGTCTCGTTTCTTAAGAACCTACCCCTAAGCAAAGCCTGAAAGTGGCATAAATTAGGTGAGACCGAGAGGATGATCAATTAAAGTACTCTTTATTGACCTTGTATCCGTCGTTAACAGATGGTTTACACAAAACCAGAAGTGCAAGGTAAAGAATATAACAATTCAACATAGATATAGCATATTATGATGCATGGGAAAATTAGAGGAAATATAATATACAATCACCTGTATGCGATTGCGGTGGGTGAAATCGGACACGGGCTTGTGCTCCAACAGACCCTGGAGTTCTTCCTTCCTCTCTAACTGAGCCCTTTGGAGAAGATCAAGCAGAGTTTGTCTGCCACATAATCTGCGAATGGGCCTACGTGCAGTAGTCTCACGATGGGCGACAGCCAATCCTTCACACGCCTGCTCAATATGAGAACCGGCCTCAGCACCTCCGTCTCCAACTGATGCCTGATTGTTTCTCTCCCGGGAATTCGTCTGCACCCATTCTCTTATAATTCTCACCCTTTCACACTCATTCTCACCAAGCCCCTGTGGTCCCGAACGGTTAGGTGAAGGGCTCATCGCACCACTGTTCATCCACTCTTGAAATATCTGTCTCACTCGTTCCCGCTCTGTCTCTCCCAAGTCACTAGATTGTTCGGATATGACACTATTGTTATCATCGTGATCCACCTCCGAACCTATAACTGCTCGAGCGTTAGTTTCATCAGCATCCTCAGAGATATCAAGCTCATGCCCAGCATCACTCCTTCGGCCAACTCTCGGTCCCCTTGACCTATAAGAAGGGTTCACCACATGGTCACCCTCGAGCTCCCGCCACATCTGCAAGAGAGAGGATGCCCTGGTGCGAGGCGTGCCAGGCTCATCGCTCCACTGCCTCGAAGCATTAGATTGGGAGTCCCGAAAGAAGGTCCCAAAAGCCGATACATTATGCAAACCAGCAATAGCCATTGCTAAAACTCAATCACACAACAAACAACACAACAGTGCTTAACCGCACATTCGAGTCACCCCTATCAATCCATCGTAAACACGATTCGTCATCACCCCTTCTAATCAGATTCGAAGTCAACACAAACATCAAACAATGCCTGCAAAAAGATCTTGAAATTTTTACTTTTTTTGTTGCAATCAAGCACAAAAGTGATCAAATTTATGCTAGATTCTTGTAATGCTTATCTAGCCCATCAAAGGGGGAAAAATAAAAATCTAAAGATGCTAACAAAATTAGGGATTTGGTAAAGGAAAAGGGGAAAAGGTAGTGTCTTGTAGATCCATCTTGTCCCTGACCAATGACAGCTCACCCAAAAGGAAAAGCGAAGCAAAAGCAACTGCCAACATTCAAACTCTTCTGACAATTTCAAAATTGAAACCAAGAAACGAATCCAATTTTTGGGATTAATGAAAATTAAAGGCATAAATTAATCACCCCATCAAAATTGGATCTTTTTTTCTCACGCGATTCCAAATTCACGAATTAGTCGCACTAACAATATTTCACTCGAATCAATCGAAACAAACATCGCCCCGTTTTACATATTGACAATTGATTTGGAATAAACACCACATAATAAGAGGAAATGAGAAGGTTTGTATGTACCTCTATGCAAATATTTTTCAATCCCAATACGAGTAATCGATGGAGTTAGATTTAAAAGGGTGATTAGAAGAAGAACAGAAGAAGGTAGAAAGAGGAAGAAACGGTTGAAGAGGAGACAAACTAGAGAGAGAGAGAAGAGATTGGATTTGTTCTTGAGCTATGAAAAGTAACAGCAGCTAAAACGGAAGGTAAGGAGAGAAGAGAGTCAGCGGCAACGTAACTCAACCGTCTATTTTTACACCTGAGCTCGCGGATGATTGCCACGTGTTGCGTTTTCTCACCTTACTATTTTACTTACGCAAAGTAAATAAATGTTTTGCAAAAGCACCCCTAATCGTTTACTTTATTATGTTTTGCACACCAGATAATTTACTTAATTTTATTTTCCTTTTTCCATTTCCTCCCTAGAGAAATTGGACAGTGGTTAACGACTTAATGCAATTCCATCTAATTATTATTAGAGCAATAATTATTCAAATTATAAATTTAGTCAAATTTTAGTTAATCTTATTTTATTTTTTTCAATTATCTCATTTTTTTTGAAGATATTCAAACGACATGTTTCATTATACTAGTATTTATTCTTTTATTTTCTTATTTATTGAAAAAATGTCATTTTTAATTAAAAAAATTAATTTAAATAAGTAACATCCTTTCACAATATTATTATTGTTATGATTCCATCGAATTAAATTAGAGAAATAGTAGGTGGCGATTCCATCTATTTTGCGCGTTTTTAATGTGTGGGCCCTTTGTAGTATTTTGTGGCACTAATTTGATTGTTAGATTGAAGACAAATATGGAATTTAGCATACTTAGTTGTCACGTTCACTGTCACGATGAAAAAAAAATCATATTACGGAGTTTTTCTTATTAGTGAATTTTTGTTTTAACATAGTATGAAATATCTCTGGTAATTGGCTTGCCGTATAGTATGATTTTATATAATTATTTTAAATAATTTTGAACCCATTTTATTTTCAACTTTCTTTTCCACTTTCACATCGTTCCACATGCTTTAGTTGAATTGTAATTCTGTATTATGAGAAGATTCTATATATAAGTAGTAAATAAAACTTATGTCAAATGAAATTGTAATAGTATCTTATAGTGAAACCAAAAGGTTTTTTTGCTTTCTAACAAGAGCATCTCCGTACGTGTTTGTTGCCAACGAGCACGGATGTGGGCCCGGACCCACTTTTACTCCATGCTCTTAGGCAAGAGCACAACAGTGCTCTTCCGCAAGGACAAGCTCAATGGTCCCACCATTTTATTATTCAATTTAAATAAAAACATTTCCACAAAATTAAAATGCATTAAAAATATCCGGAATACTATTACAAATTACAAAAAAATTAAAAATTACATAATTAAAATCCTAAAAATTTAAAAGTACATAATTAAAATCCTAAAAATAAAAATTTCATAATTAAATTCATAAAATTAAAAAAACCCACTACTCGTGGCCGAATTTCGCCAGAATGTGTTTGATTAGGTCTCCTTGTAGCTCAATGTGGGCTCGAGTATCGCGCATTGTGTTCCTTGTTTCGATCCTCTCGCCCACCGTCGTATGCACACCTCGGCGTGGGGGAGACCTCGCAGTTAAGCTTCCGGCTTCATCCTCGTCGTAAAAGCTAGCCGCCATCGGTCCTTCGTCAGCTATAATCATGTTGTGCAAGATAATACACGTGTACATGACGTCGGCGATATTTTTCACGTACCACAGCCGAGACGGGGCCTTCACAATGTTGAATCGGGCTTGAAGGACCCCAAAAGCTCTTTCGACGTCTTTCCGAGCGGACTCTTGACGCTGCGCAAAAAGAACCCGTCTCGAGACTTGCGGGTTGCTGAGCGTCTTCACGAAAGTCGACAACCTCGGATAGATACCATCAGTGAGATAGTAACCCATGTGGTATGCATTTCCGTTGACGGTGAAGTCGATCGCCGGTGCTACACCATTCAAAACATCATTGAACAATGGTGAAGAATAGAGCACGTTCAAGTCGTTGTTGGATCCGGCAATACCAAAATATGCATGCCAAATCCGTAGGCAGTAGTCGGCGACCGCTTCAAGGATAAGTGTTGGGCATCCGCCTTTGTGGCCGCTTAAGTGTTGCCCCATCCAAGCAGTCGGGCAATTCTTCCACCTCCAATGCATGCTGTCAATGCTGCCAAGCATACCAGGAAAACCATGGACTATTTCGTGAAGACGAAGCAACCGTTGGCTATCATTGGTGGTGGGTGCCCGAAGAAATTTCCTGACTGAAAGCTGAACGAACGCCGTCGCAAAATTTTTTAAGACAAAGGATTCCAGTTGACTCACCGACATGCAAATACTCGTCGAAGAGGTCAGCCATTTGCCCAGTAGCAAGTTGTCGGATGGCACACGTACACTTCTGCAACGCCGAGAGACTTTCCCGACCGGTTGCGTCTGTACTTGTTTGAAAGTATTCAACACGGGCGGACAATGTGTTGACAATACGCATAAACAAGTGTTTTGACATGCGAAAATGGTGCCGAAAGTAATCTTCCAGAAACCGCGGCTGGTCGGAAAAATAGTCGGCAACGAGCCTTTCGCTGGCTCCCTCCCAGTCACGGTGGATGTAGCGGCGAATTGATCTAGATGAGGAGGGGCGGGGGTATTCGCGGCGACATGGGCTTCATAGGCAGCACGATATTGTTC
This sequence comes from Salvia splendens, assembly GCF_004379255.2. Lineage (NCBI taxonomy): Eukaryota > Viridiplantae > Streptophyta > Magnoliopsida > Lamiales > Lamiaceae > Salvia > Salvia splendens. The sequence continues at coordinate 2,343,438 of NC_056038.1, forward strand.
ATAGTATTCTTGTTCTTCGCGCTCCGCTTCTGCAATGAGATGGGTGAAATCCATTTGAGAGGAGATGAAGATGTAGATAAGTTGTATGAAAAAATATGAATGAGAGATGATTTGATGTGAATAATGGATGATGAATGTGTGTATTTATAGATCATTTTGGGAATAAAAAGAAATAAAAAATATTAGAAAAACGGTAAAAAAAAGGCCATATTTTTGGAAATCAGAATTTTTTTTTTATTTTTTGATATTATTTTTTACTTTAAAAAAATGAATTTCCAACGGAAATGTCGTTGGCCAATCAGGAGTCGCCACGTCAGCTGCTCGCTGGCACGGACATGCTCTTAGCTAAGAGCAGCGTCGCGCCAGCGGCAATAGCGCAGTGGCGAGCAGGCGGTGCCGCGCCGCTGGCACGGACGGACGGACGACCCACTGTGGTTAAACAAAAAAAATACTAAAGGCACACAAATTAAGGATAGTCGGATTCCGCCAGAGACGGTGTTCGGTACACATAGTCGGATTCCACCAGGGACGGTGTTCGGTACACATGTGGTCAAACAAAAAAAATAGAATACTAAAGGCATACGAAGGATTAGTCAGATTCCGCCAAATATGGTGTTCGGTACACCTGTGTTCAAACAAAAAATACTAAAGGCGCACGAATTAAGAATCGCACAAAACACAAAAATGCAGCTAAGAGAATTTCCCACAATCGAGAATCTATTCGATGAGGCAATATGATAACTAAAAGGAGGCCTCTTTTATGTAGGATAACAAACAATTAAACATTTTTTAATACCCCAATTAACAATGAAATAATTATAAATCTACAACCATATTTTTCTATGTCTCTATGGCCCTGTGAGCAAAATTATCTTATTTGAATTGGCCAATCTACTTTTAGAGAAACCTTAGAAATCACGAAACTCGACTATAGATCCATAAACATGTTACTATAATTGCTTATCAATAAATTATGATTAGCAAGAAGTCGAGAAAATGATGCCATTGGCTCCAGCACAACCTTGTTACTAATTAATCTAATCATTGTAATTATTCATAAAGTTTCATGGGACAATGTCCCTTCATAACACAACATCGATAGTGCTTAATTGTATTTATAATGTAAAGTAAAGAGACCCCAAAATAGTTTTAGTAAACCACTTTAATCTTGTTGGGGACAATTATGCACCATTTGTCGTCTTGTTTGTGTGTGAGTGAGTGTGTGTTGTGTGTTTTTCATGCATGTTTTAATTATAATTTTCAAATAAATATTTAGATGATAATTACTACTATACATAGTATCCAAGCCCCTTGGCCTAGCGGTAAAGGGTGCTGGATACCGCGTCCATCCTGGAGGTCTCGAGTTATATGAAGTTAATTTAAAAAAAAAAAAAATTACTACTATGCATAGTAACGGGAAAATATGTTATTGTTGCATATCAATATTTAACATGTTTTAGAATTCACATGTTTGAGTTGTTTAGGTTGAACATTGTGCTACCGACTATTTTAGAGAGTGTGTTGGTGGTTGCGTTGTTGTTTAATATTTCGTTGGAATTGCTTGTTTTCTTATGGGTTTATTGTATTCTTGAATTTTCAGGTTTGCTAATATTTTGGATGTTGGAATTTTTCATGATATACCAGTCCAATAAATATAAAATATCTTACTCCAAACATGCCTATATGATATAGGGAAACACTAGATATACATTTGATTGTGCAATTATTTAATTCAAAATCTATTGATGCAATGTGGAAACATGATGCATGAGCAAAGTACAAGTAAAGTGACAAGTGCTTGCAATTCATGAGACCATGTAATGGTAAAAATTGAGGACCCATAATTATTAATTCCATATAATTGTTACATTGCATGGAAAAGGAAGTTACATTGATGATAGCTAAATAAGTTGGTGAATCACCAAAAGTTGTACAAATAGGCCACATTTCTATCAACCCCCAATCTTTGTCCAACTTTTTTTCTAGATTTTTCACAACCCATGCTTTGATTAGTCTCTATTATTTCGATTTTCATAACTCAAAATTTCAATCATCCTTTTGTCGGCATCTTATGAGAAGACAATACATCACCCCTAATGCTTTGCGTAGTGAAATTTCCTTCATTTTTCTCTATATACGTGTTGACCCAACTTTCACAGTGTCTCCTGAATATTATAATCAATTCTGTAAAAGATAACCGCTCTAAGGTCAAATGTGGTGTATATGCCACGTAACAAATCTTGATTGGGTTTCGTAAACAACCAATCGAATTATTACATACATCGTACCAATGGCACGACGTCGTGTCGGTGGGCCCTAACCCATGTGCATGTGGCATGCACACAAAATATCAGTTATATCTCTTATCCCATTGGATATGTATGTCCTTGTGTACGTTGGCCCTTTTGTTTGTTATTTTGCTGATATTTATTCAGCCATGTGATGGAGTGGCATCCTAGGCCAAAAACATGAACACACAAAAAAGAAAAGAAAAAAATGTTTGCTTTTGGGTATAGAGTTTGAAAAAGTTTTCACTTCCACCTTCTATTGTGTCTGCCTTTTCCAGTTTAGACTCATTGAAATTGAGACTTTGCTACACCAAAAGAAGTTAGATTGTCTTTTCCTTTGAGAAAAGTGGACCAAATTTTGTGGGGATATTGAAATTGAAATTGAAATTGCAAGTTGCTTGTTTGTCTTTGATATTTTATAGGCATTATTACCTTTAAAAACTGAACTAAATCATGGCCTCATTAGAATCTACTAGTTGTAAATTAGAATTAGATATGTCAATTTGGACTTTTGACTTAAAGATAACATAGCAATTAATTAAAGTTCATGTTCTGTTTGAGTAAATTTTGTAGAAAAACTCAAAAACATAATTCTTTTATAGTAACAAATAAAATTTATAAGAGAATATAATTTCTAGATATGCTCAATAAATATATATTGTATGTAATTAAGAATTTTATATTTTGAAACTATATTATTTGAGAATCTTAAATTTGGCTCCTTTAAATATGAGCTTCAAATGGAATGTTTAACCAGAAACTTCCATAGTTCATGTTTATATACTCCCTCCGTCCCTCGGTAATAGAGGTGTTTCATTTTCGACACTTGTTTTGGAAAAATAATAATAAATAATTAAAATAGAGAAAATGTAAAATAAAGTGAAAAAATAATATAGAGGAGACTCTTAACTATATTATTCTCTTTTTTACTTTACTTTTTTTACACTTTAGCTATTTATTATAATTTTTTCAAAACGAGTGCTGAAAATGAAACGCCTCTACTACAGAGGGACGGATGGAGTATTTTATAATGTGTTGAAACGTGTGGCATGTGTGTGATGCACAAATAATCCATAATTGTTTGTCAACTTATGTAATCCATTAATTAACGTGAAATAAAAAATAAATTCAATTTAGACGACGAAGTCCAGAAACTCTCAAATTCTTTGATGACAAGTTGCAATAATCTCTTTTATTTATTTATTTATTTATTGCAATAATTAATTATATGAATGCTTCCAAGATCTATTTATTTATCATGGATCTACTATCTATACTCCCATTTAATATATCCTTAACTTATGCAATCTTTAAATTTCATTAACTTGAGTGTTAATGGGCCCACTTGTGCACATATGTTATGATAAAAAAAACGTGTATGGACCAAGCTATTGAAACTATCCCATCCAATGAAATTCACTTTATACATGTGAAGATTATTATTGCTATACTACTCCACTAATAAAAGAAATACAGAGTAATTTAAGTAATTAAATTATTTTTATTTCAGCGAACATTTCGAACCAACTAAAAATGTAGTATTTCGAAGATCATGATTATGAGCCCATTATTGTCTTTATTTACATACTTTCTGACTGGGCCTATAATTTGTTAATACTATTTCATTTTGATAGTTTGCAATCATCCAACTCAAATACGAGACATAGATGACTACTAAATGGATTCAATCCAAAAAATACACAATTACAAGTCCTCTTAGAATCACACCAAGCCTCAAATAAAATACAAAACACATAAAACGAACAATCTCAAAACACAAAACATGATCAACCGAAATCATCATTCATCATCTACATTTTCTTCTAAATCAAAAAACAAAAATCCCACAATATATATTAATCTCATGTCCCATCCCAAGAAACAACAATACACGTGACATGCACCGATGAAACAAAACAAAACAAAACAAAACACGAAATAAAATCAATCAATAAGATATATCGGTGTGGCAGTCGACCCACCGAAACCCCTCCGACTCCTTAAATGGGACGTCGTAGGGCCCACAGGCGGCGGTGACTGTCCGATGCACCTTGAACACCCCGATCTTCATGTTCATCTTCCCCGTGGCCTTGACCTCCATCTTGGCGACCCCCGCGGCCCTCTCCGCCTTAAATTGGTCGGCCTCCTTCGCTTGCAGCGCCGCCCTCACCTCTGGCAAGTCCACCTCCACCTCCGTCACGTTCCTCACCGGCTGGCGGAAGGGCGCCACGCTGCCGTTGAAGAGCTTGGTGCCGCGGTAGGTCGCCTCCACCTCGATTCTCTTGAATTGGAAGGAGACTCGCTTGTTGGGGTTCCTCGACCGGAGCAGGCAGTGGAAGGTGGAGTTGCCGGCGGTGGCGTTGTTGCCGGTGATGGAGCTGTGCTCGATGGAGAAGATGAGCTTCTTGGGCTGGACGGCGAGCCAGATGACGGCGATGACGAAGAGGGTGAGGAGGATGAGGACGAGGACGACGATGGCGACGCAGCGCGTCACGTGGGGCTGCCGCCGCTGCACCGTCGGCGGCGGCGTGTCCTTGGAGTTTGACATGCACATGGTGGTGGGATTTTGTGTGTGTGTGTGAGAGAGTTTTATTTTTATGGGGTGATGGTGAGTAGATAGAGAGGGGTAAGTAAGTGCTTTATGATTTCTTGGGGGGAACTCAAGAAATATTCTAGGAGTGAGAGTGACAAAAAAAGGAGGTTGTGTTTGTGTGTGGATGTATGTGCAAGAATGTAGGGTTCTTGGATTATTTAGTGATGAAGATTGAAGATCTATCGTGGTGGTGTGATTGTTGTGTGATTTGAAGAATATTTTTAGTAGTAATGATTGCTTAGTTTTCAAGGTATTCGATTGGATAGGATCTTAATTAGTCGAGTTGATGTTTTTGGTTTTGGGAAGAATGAAGTTTGATTTAGGTTGTTCTTTCTATCGAGATACCAAGTGGTATATGTAACTTGAGGGGCGTGTTATATTGCTAGCTCTTCTTTAAATTACTAACTGCAACGATATGATATGCATTAGATCTTCAAATCAAAGGCCAAGATCATTCAACTCCGAGTATCAATACATTGTACAAAAAATGTCAATAATGTTATTAATGTCAATTAATAACAAATTAGTTATAACTAACTTTTGAAAAATATCACAAAACTTTAAATGCATATAACTATTACAATTTAAATTATTTTTGCACACAACATATATCAAATTAAAGATAATTTTATAAGGATTCCAACGAGATCTTGATTGCATAATTTTTATAAGGATTCCAACGAGATCTCGATGTCAAAATTTGGAAAAAATTTCATGAATTTTCGTTTTTTTACAAGCAGATAATGTCAACATAGCAATCAAAATATGGCAATGTAATACATATACAATGGCAATGCTAATTGTATTAACATATTCAAGGAATCGTATTGATATTTTTATACACTATATTGACAGTTTTTTTCAAAACGCTAAATTTGGTGATTCTTCTTATCTTTTTAAATTTAAATAATAATAAAACAAAGTTACACATGACAGTTTATAAACCATTGGATCTCTACAAATCTCATGGTTTTAGATTAGTTGTAGTTAGCAATTAAGGAGTGAATTAGCAATTAATCACACCCCATGTAACTTGATTTATGTTTTCTAATTATTTTTTATTAATAATATTTCAATCTTTTATCTTATACTACTCTATTAGTTTTAGATTAAAATTTGTGTCGCCACCATCGATAGTCTTGATAGTGTTATTATCATACCTCATTTCGTGATTGATTTAACACGCCTCTCTCCTTTTTCCATTCCTCATCCTCACCCTCACTCTCACCCTCATCCATCTCCTCTCTCTCTTCGTTGTGTTCATTGTCGGTTCTCTTTTGAACTCGAGGAACACAACCTCGAGCAACCTAATATGTGTTTCGTTTTCTCTATTCAATTTCTACAAGACAAATTCAATCCAAATTGATCAACCGTGGATTTTGATTACAATCGCTACATGCTCACAATATTGCCATTAAAAACAAAAGTGTCAAATCCATATTCTCCTCCCAAATCCCTCTACATCCGAAATCTTGAACAACAATAGTTCTATAATTTTGTCTTTCATGAACAAGGCCCGCCATATTTCACGAAAGCAAGCGGTGAGGAAAAGACTGACGCTTTTTCGTCGGATGCATAAATGTCGAAAAAGGTGGATAGGGTTGCCCTAGAATAAAGAAGGTTGTCTGTCGTTAGCCAACGTTACGAGGTGGCCCAATGAGAGAAGGACATTGACCTATTTCTTTTATCTTCAATTTTTATAAAACACACATTATTATATTTTTTTCTAAAATTTTATTAGAGTATTATATAATATAAAGCGGGAAATTTGGAAATTTGAAAATCAAATGAGGGCCACATGTTACATTTAATAAATTTCATGGAGTATAACAACCTTTAAAATTCAAGATGTAAATTATTTATAGCTTTGTTTTTCCACCACTCTCACACTCAGACTCTATCGCTCTCTCTCCCCCTGCGAAGGTATCTCCGTATCTGTATTTTCTCTTTTTCGATATTTAACGGTTAAATCTTCAATTTGTGTTTTGTTTCGATTTAGCGATCTTACTGTTAACCAGAAATGGGCCAGATCCAGTATTCAGAGAAGTATAATGATGATACGTATGAGTACAGGTGATTCGTCTCTCCCCCCAATTTATTGAATTGAATTCAGGATGTGCCGTTTATTGATGAGGATTTTCAATTTTCTATTATGTGGAATTATGGAATTTTTTTCTCCAGACATGTTGTTCTTCCGCCGGAGGTTGCCAGACTGCTTCCGAAAAATCGCCTTCTCACTGAAGTAAGTCAGAAATTGGGGCTTAGGGTTTTCTATCAGCTCATTTATGTTTTTTTTTTCCTATTATTGTTGTATAGTTGATCGATTAGGTTTTCTGCCGGTTCTAATTGACGCTGGTGAATTTGTTGAATTGACTCGAAATTATGAACTGTTTTTGATCGATTTTATGCGTGGTGGAATCATTTGTGGGATATCTGAACAAACTATGTGATTGAGTTTAAGTTAGAATTAATAATTTGTTAGGCGTTTTCTACTTGGTTTTGTTAATTAGGGATTTCGTAGAATCTCTACATGAAATACGAGCTTTACCCTGAAAACTATCAAATCTACTACTGTCATTTACTATATTCCCTCAGTTCCAAATTATTGTCGATTAGGCCTATTTTTTGGAGACGGGGGTCGGGGGGGTGTTTCCTTTGTGGAGATACCAAAACTAGCTATTGTATGTATGTGTGTTTATCGTAGAATACAAATGCTGAGACTGATGGTGTTCGTTTCTGCATATAGAATGAATGGCGTGCTATCGGGGTTCAGCAGAGCCGAGGGTGGGTCCACTATGCAATCCACCGCCCAGAGCCACATATCATGCTTTTCAGGAGGGCACTGAACTTTCAGCAGCAGCAGCAGGATAGCCAAGCTCAACAAACCTTGCTTGCCAAGTGAAGAACAGCTACTGTGCTTTAGCACGAAAAGGGGTATTCTTGTTTCCTCTGGGAATGAGCTTACTATATATAAACACACAATATGCTGTATTAAGATGTTTGATCTAATCAGATGTGAGATGAAATTCTGCTGATAAAACTGCGTAGAACTTCAAAGTTGAAATTGCTTTTTCAACAGATTGAATGCTGTTAGCTTGAGAAATGTAAAACCAGTTGATTAAATGTTTGCTCATGAAGTAATATGCTGCTTGCTGCTATATAGACACTCTCTTGCTTCATCATTGTTTGTCATCTTGGATTAACTTAGCTTGCAGGGCTTTCCTTTATAGATTTTTGTCACTTTATCGTCTAGTGATTTGCGCATCTTTTGTGTTGATATACTTCGTATAGCTGGCCTTAAACTGTCAATTATCCAAGATATTGACATCTCTATAGCATTATCTGAGACAGTTGTAACTTTAAGTTCTGTGACCTGTCTTGCAACAAATATTTACTTTGAAGTATATGATTGTATGCACACAAGAAAATGCTTTATTATTTGCTTTGATGTATAGTTAGTTGGGAACTAGATACAAAAATATATGATAAAATTTTCAGCTTTATATAGGCAGCAATCCAATTGAACCGTTTGTTGATCCTACCTGTTTTATTATTCTTCTGCATATAAATGTGCAAAGTTGCTGCATTTTCTTGACATGTTATTGAGGCAAAATACTGTGATTTCTGCATTTCTATTCATTCTTTATATTGCTGAAGAACTGCTTTCCATACCAGTTTGTATTTTCTTATGCTGTTGAGATTTCTTAGAATATTGGACTCGAAAAGATGCGACAATTATTGGTATAGTTAGCTCTGAGCATTACTTAAGATCCTCTTTTATTCACAAATTCTTGATTTTGGAAGTTTGTAGCGAATTACTACCTACTTTTTTTCTTTTCAACTGTGCTTTCGCACCTACAGTATTATCTGTAGCAGTAATTTGTTTATTGATAAAATTGGTTAATTCATAGCAGCACTTATTATGATGCAAGTGTTTTATAAAATTGTGCGTCAAAGAAAGAGATTATATTGAACATGCAAAAATGTAAACTTAGCTTCTTATTTTCTCACTTGTAAAAACCATTTTAATCCACTATCCAGTAAGGGCTACCGATTATATGAACTTGGAGGATTGTTAGAGCATCCATAGTGGGGGTGGGGCGGATGATAGTCCACCCAATGCATCAGGCGGGCTCGGGCGAGCTATCGTCCGCCATTATAGCCTTGCGGACGATGTCTGACGCATCGTCCGCGCCCTATACATCGTCCGTGGACGATGGTGTCGAAACACGCATCGTCCGCCCCACTGCAGGTCATGCGGATGATATCACGGATGATGCAACGTGTTTTCCTTTTTTTTTCGAAATTTTATCTATTTAAACCTTATTTCTCATTCCATTTTCCACACCAAATTTTCTCTCCCATCTCGCACTTTCCCCACACACCAGTATTTCTCTCCCAATCTTTCTCACTAAAAAAATGAGACTCGGCGACGACTGGAGTACCTCGGAGGGCATTACTTGGGACTTGACTCGGGCCTTATTCGATTGCGTTCATGAGGCTGCAGCGGAATGCTTGGCCGAAATGGAGTGCGAAGTGGCGGAGCAGGCCCGAGCGGTGGAGTAGGTCCAGGCGGTGCAGATCTCGAGATCGATTCTACGTTGGACGTTTGTTCACCGCGAGCACGACGTAGCTCACCAATGTCTGTTCGCAGATTATTTTGACGAGCAACCACGGTGGGGCCCGACAGTTTTTCACCGCCGTTTTAGAATGCGGCAAGATCTTTTTCTCAGCATTGTCCAAACGTTGGGGGCACGTGATGAATACTTCTAGCAGACCCGGGCTTACGCCGTTGCAGAAGTGCACGGTTGCGCTCCAGCAGTTGGCCTACGGCACCACGGCGGACATGTTCGACGAGTACCTTCACGTCGGGGAGACAACTGGCCGCGAGTGCCTGAAGAATTTTTGTAGGGGAGTTGTGGAGGCTTATAGCAACACATATTTGCGAAAGCCGACTGCTGAGGATTGTCAGGCCCTGATGAAGATGCACGAGACTGCGCACGGCTTTCCTGGAATGTTAGGGAGCATCGATTGTATGCATTGGGAGTGGAAGAAGTGCCCGACGACGTGGATAGGCCAATTTACTAGTGGATACAAGGGCACCCGACGATGATCCTCGAAGCCTTCGCTGACCATCGGCTCTGGATCTGGCATGCTTACTTTGGTGTAGCGGGGTCGAACAACGACATCAACGTCCTCAACTCATCCAACCTCTTCACCGAGCAATGCAATGGCAGCGGCCCGACCATCAACTTCACTGCCAATGGACGCCAATATCATATGGGGTACTACTTGGCCGATGACATATACCCAAGGTGGCCTGTTTTTGTAAAGATGATCAGCTGCCCAATGGGTGACAAGAGAGTTTTATTTGCGCAAAAGCAGGAGGCTGCGCGAAAGGATGTGGAGCCGGCATTTGGTGTGCTCCAAGCGCGGTGGGCAATAGTGAAAGGTCTAGCGCGTTTCTGGTTCAATGAAGTCATCGCCGATGTCATGTATGCGTGCATCATTTTGCATAACATGATAGTCGAACACGAATGTGGAAGAGTCACTGATTGGGGCGATGATGAAGGTGGATCTAGCTCCAGCACGGCGACCCCACCTCACGTTCGAGGATTATCGATGGGCTTCAATGAGGTTCTATCTAGACAGGCCTCAATGCGCAACCAACAAGATCATGCTCAGCTCATGAAACGACATGATTGAAGAAGTTTGAGACCGTAACCGCCGTTGAGAATTTGTAGTTTTTTTTAATTTCGTACTGTAATGTTTGAATTTTTAATGAAATGAAGTTTTTTTTTCCAATTTTTGTAGTGTTTTAAATATTTAAATAAATAAAATATTTAGGGCGGCCTATAGGGCATCCAATGCAGGTAAATGGGTAGGTGGATAAAATGCTGATGTGACGGAGCATAGGGCTCCCCATTGTGGATGCCCTTAGAGCATCCGCAACAATGGGTATTTTGTCCTTATTGAGAGCGCATTGTGCCGGCATGATGCACTGTGGAGCGATGGGACGTCGAAAATCCTCACAATTCTGGCTCATGCTTGAATGAGTACACAAAAGATAAAGAAGTCGTAGCTTAGTGAGAACAGAAGCGTCTATGTTATCATATGACATGCCAATATTACAAAGTAAAATCATATTATGAGTATTAGTTTATACTACCATGTCTCTAAAAATTTGTCACTTATTCAAATTTTCGTCAGTCCTTACAAATTTATCACATTTTACTTTTATTATTGTTGGTAGTGGATCCATATTCTCATTTGCACTCACATTTTATTACAAAACTAATATAAAAAATGGGATCCACCTGCCACTAACTTTTTCTATTCAATTTGTATTACATTTCTTCACTTTGTATTACATTTCTTAGAACTCGTGTCAGATTAAATGGTGACAAATTATAAGGGAATGAGGGAGTAGTATTTATTTATTTTTGCACGTATAGGACTTGCTAACAAAGATGGACTAATCCCTGTTTTTAGATCCGTAAATCGATTATTTATATTACAGGGAAATTAAAATTAAAAAGTCGCCCTTATTTCACAAGAAGAGATACGGAGTAATAATTAATTAATATCAACGGATTCCATGTTCTTAACTGATGGACTCATTACTTAAATCTTCATTACCATGTTTTAATATATTGATTTCTCTAGGATTTACCGAATTCATTAAAAAGAAATTAAATAAATGCATTGGCCTTAATTTAAATGCTACAAACTCAGACGCTCACTATAAAATGGCTTCACTTGCTTTTAATCTTTTACATCATCGGAGTATCAAAAAAAGTTTAATAATAACAATGTCTCGTGTTTATCTTTTTACAGTAGTCTTGAGTCTCTTGTTTTGTATTGCTTTGTCACAAATAAGCAATGAAGAAGATTCAACATCATCGAATTTAAGTCTTACTGACAGAATGTTGGAGGAAGAAAATGACATGTTGGATCAACATCGTCATGCTCCATCGCCTCATGGCCACCATGCACAAGCTCCACACCATCACCACCATCGTCGTGGCCACCACCACCATGCCCATGCTCCTAACCACCATCACCATGCTCATGCTCCTAGTCCTAGCCACCATCACCATGCTCATGCTCCTACTCCAAGCCACCATCATGCCCATGCTCCTGCTCCAAAAGGCCATCACCATGGCCTTGCATAATTGAATGGTTAAGTCTGTAAGATTTTGGAGAGTTTCTAAATTAGCAAGAATAAAAGAGAGATTTAAGAGAGGATTTAGTTCTTTATGATTGTTTTTATGCAATGGTTAATCTTGTACCACAAGATTTATGAGTTTATAATTTAAATAAAATCAAAGAGAGATTTATGAGATGATTTGTTTGTTTATAGTTTTTTATGCAATTCTATATAATCAAGTCAATTCTATGGTTTTTGTGCAATGGTTAACTTAGTAGATGTTTGTAAACCATCAGTTTTTGTTACTATATACATTGAAACCATGGGTTAAAGTTTTGATATGTACATTGAAATCTTTTTTTGATTCAATTGTTTCATCATGTGCACATGAAAGGGATTTTAGTTGTTGGTTTCTTATCACTTATGTCTACCATATAAGATATGCATTTATGTTTTGGTGGCTTTTCTAATTGGTCCTAGTAATTGGCTCTTCTCTTGCATGATTTATCAAACATTTCATATATTTTCTAATTGGTCCTAGTCCTAGTAATTGGCTCTTGCATGATTTATCAAACATTTCTTATATGAATACACAAAAGACTAAAAAGAGGTTGTAGCTTAGTGAGAAAAGAAACGTCTATGAATAGTGATGAGGTAATGAGAGAATGGATATGTAAATCCAATAATTAGTAGTAGTAAAATTAGTACTAGTACTCCGCAGTTTATAAGTGGGCTTTTACATAATATTATACGTGGGCTAAGTGAAAACCAATGGGCTTAGAATTACTGATTAGGGCCCAAATTAGTAATTTTAATCTTTTGCTCGTCACTTCTCAGTTCACTTCTAGAAGCTTCAGTTCTCAGCTCCATCACCACACGGCGGCAGCGGCGGCTAGATTCAGCCTGTGAGTTACCATTTCCGGTAAATATTTTTTTATTGTTATTTTTTATGCCTATCACATGGAATTTAGTCGGAGTATACGTCGATTGACGTTATTAATCACTTCAATGGTTTGTCATAACAATGTATTCGTTTTTTGCGATTCAAAATTTCAATCGGAGCTTCTCCGATTTTTAGGTTTTGTGTTTCCTTCCGAAATTTCGATGTCGCCGGTCTTCTTTGTGTTATGCAGCTCGCGTAATTGCTTAAATTGTTGAGTTTAGGTGTTTAATTGTACTAGCTGGAAAGTATCTTCTGCTTTTTATGAAATTGGGAATATATCTCGTTTGGAAATGTTTTACATTTTGACTTCCTTAATTTTGGCATGTGAGAGATGATTAGTCTTTGTAAAGATACTGCACAAGGAAGGCTGCAGATAGATAGAAAGAGAAGGGGATTACTGAAAAAATTGTGAATTTTTAGGGGAGTTTGGTTGAAAAATGTGTAAATACTTTGACAAAGAACAAAAAGTTCAAGATGCTTGGATAAAAGAATTCGAAAGATCCAGTCATTCTATGATCAAGTCCCACAAATGGCACTAAGCAATGCTTTTGGCTTTCTCTGCTTTGGTCTTGATACAGAGTGTGCAAAAGATCTTGGTGCTTGCTTTTTAGAAGAAGAATGTATGCGCCTGTTTGAATGCCTAAACAGCCTTCTTATCACGGTTGCTTTCGCCTGCATTTGCCCTCCCCATTGTTACACTTTGTGCCTCTTTTTTTATCATCCTCTTAACATAATAACATAATATCTGTAATTTTTTTTTTCTAAACTGATATTTGATCATCTGCATATTCACTGTATGACTATTCCGTGACTGCACTCATTCGTGTATGGAATGCTCTACAATTTTATGGGTGTTCTTGCAAGGATTGAAGATGGTTGCTTCATGGAAATTTAATCATTTGCTACCCCCCTTGAAGAAACATTTTTATTTATTCAAGTTACTGTTGATAGCCTGTAATTTGGCAAGTGAATTCTATTGATGCATCCATGATGTTTTCTTTACGGTGATTATTTTAGTTGGACGTAAATGTGTATGGTAGTTTATTTTCTAAACTCTGTAAAATGTCCACTTTTCTGTTGATCAAAAAGGTTAGGGCCTCACATTAACATGATATGCATACAATTATATGCTAATGCAATTAAGTCTGTTTGAGAGTTTGATTTGCAAGTTTCTTGTTTCCTCTGTTATCATAGGAAAGTTATACGATGAAGGATGTGTCTAATGGATGTGCTTTCTTGTATTCTATGTTGTCACTAGTTGCAACTGTTTTGTAAATTCTGCATATGATGTGACTTGTTTCTTTGATTTCAGTTCTCATAAACTCTCTGTTCTCAGATTATCAGTTGATTCTTTAACCAATCTTGATGTCACGCAAGCGCAACGTCGTTGTGGCCACAGGCTTAGTGGTTTTTGCATCGGCCGGATTGGCATTTCCCTTCTACATGGCGTAGGTGAACTTGTCAAACGAGTAATATGGTTGAGATTTCTCACCTCACCTAATTTGGTTAGTCTGATTCCAATTCTCGCACTGCCCTGTTGTATATAGGTCGAAGTCATCCAAGGGTCCCGTGATAGACTCATCAAAGCCGCTGCCCCCTCAAGCAACTTTCCGCGGACCTTACATCAATACTGGCTCACGCGATATTGGACCCGATTCTAAAATCTATCCTAAGAAATAGTTTGCTTCTCTCATGGTAGGAAAATGTGGACTCTTGCTTCAACCAAACACGGGCATTGTCGTGCTCCATCGCCTCATAGCCACCGCGCACAAGCGCCACGCCGCCACCGCTGCCACCAAGCTCATGCTTATTTGTTTAAGTTTGTACTAGAAAATTTATGAATGTTTGAATAGCATATCCTTTTTAATGTCTATGACCACACTTAGTTATAGTCACATTATCTTCTTTTTTCGAATTAACTTATAATGCAAGATTGATTTTCACTAAATAAATTTTTGGTCTATAGTTCCAATTTTCTTAACTAATTTGAATAGACCATATATAACTTCTGAGCGTAATTTTATGTTTTTATTTTTATAAACAAAGTTAAAAACATATTGAAATGTGAATTCAAAATCTCTTTACAATTTTCTTAATTTTTAAAAGAAATAAAATAAACACTAAAGAAATGCTACCTGTTTAACAATTCTTACTACTATTAAATAAATAATCAATGTTCGTAATTAATGTACCATGTTTAATTCCTGAAACTGAAAATTAATTCTGATACATAATATCCCTAAACTTTATTGAGCAAGATATAATTCTATTAACGCCACAAACCCATATTTTGTAGTAATATAAAAGGCACTGGCACTCTTTCCTTGCAAATTGCAATATTTCCATCAAGAAATTCCAAAATGTCTCGCATCTACTCTTTTGTGACAATTGGCACTCTCTTATTTTTCATTTCTCT
Source organism: Salvia splendens (assembly GCF_004379255.2). NCBI lineage: Eukaryota > Viridiplantae > Streptophyta > Magnoliopsida > Lamiales > Lamiaceae > Salvia > Salvia splendens. Next base: position 2,358,828 of record NC_056038.1, read on the forward strand.
CACAAGGGCTCAAAATGTGGATATAGAAGATTCAACATTCTCAAATTCTGATCTTACCCAAGTAGTGGAAGATCAATTGGCATGGAATCTTGAATCATCCGATCATGAACCATCACACCATGACCATGATCATGCACATGCTCCACATCACCACCACCACCACCACCGCGGCGGCCGCCACCACCACCATGATCATGCTCATGCTCCGAGTCATGGTCACCGCCACCATGCTCATCCACCACTACATGATTAACATTGTATCCCAAAATATACGAGTATTTGAACCATTTCTTTCGTAATGGGAGAATTAGCCTTATTATATTTCACCAACATATATCTATATGAGCATTGTGTTACTACCATTTATAATGGCTAATGAATCAATTTGTCACACATTTCATATACTGTATGATATATCTGATGCATAAAGTCATCGTTTTATCAACTTAGTTGGTAACACATTTATCCACCAATTAAAAGATTGAATGTTTGAGCGGTCATAGGTTAAATTTCTGTGATGATCGAATGATAGTTGGTAATTATCATTTAGTATCCATCGTTTCATTTCTGGGAATAAAACGTCCTGCAAAAAAAATTATAGTGATCGAAATAAGGACGTGACAACCAAAATTACACGTCGATTGAGTAATCGATGTGTAATTTTGGGTAGCCAACATGTGACTTGGGTAATCGAGATGTAATTTCAGTTGTCACGTGGATATATTATGACCCCTAGAAATTTCTTGAAGGGTATTTTATTCTAAAAGATGAACGATGAGTACCAAATGGTAATTACCTAAATAGGAGGATACATATTTTTGGATAAATGTCCCAAACGATGACTCAAAATCGACCATTTACCGTAATTTTTATTCAAGAAAATTAAAGATATATCGATTAGCGATTAAAATAAATACTTCGAATTTTTTTCTTTTTTAAAATAATCGATTGCAATATGGTGTTTTTTTTCGTGATTACACTCTATATATTCGTCTGGGTACACATACAACAGAAGTTGACACATCAAGAGTTCAACAATCAATTATTTATCCTAATTATCAAACTACAGTATGTTGTGATATAACATGCCATTATTACGAAATATAATTATATATTCGTATTAGTGTATACGAGTATTATCTATTTATTTTTGGACGTATAGAACTAGCTAAAAAAGATGGACTAATCCCTATTTTTGGATCCATATATCGATTTTTTAAATTACAGAAAAAAATGAAAATTAAAAGTCGGCCCCCTTATTTCACAAGAAGAGATACGGAGTAATAATTAATTAATATCAACTGATTACATATTCTAACTGATGGATTCATTACTTAAATCGTCATTAAAATGTTTTAGTATATTGATTTCTCTATGATCTATCGAATTCATTAAGAAGAGATTAAATAAATGCATTGGCCTTAATTTAAATTCTACAAACCCATCCGCTCACTATAAAATGGCTTCACTTGTTGTCAATCTTTACATCATCGGAATATTAGAAAAAGTTCAATAATGACAATGTCTCGTGTTTACCTTTTAACACTGTTCTCGAGTCTCTTGTTTTGCGTTGTTCTATCACAAATAAACAATGAAGAAGATTCAACATCTTCAAATGTAAGTCTTACCGACAGAATGTTGGAGGAAGAAAATAACATGTTGGATCTACATCGTCGAGCTCCATCGCCACATGGCCACCATGCACAAGCTCCACACCATCACCACCATCATCGCGGCCATCACCACCATGCTCATGCTCCTAGTCATGGTCACCATGCTCATGCTCCTAGTCCAAGCCACCATCATGCCCATGCTCCTACTCCAAAAGGCCATCACCATGGACATGCATAATAGTTAATATAATGGCTAAGTTTGATTTTGAAGAGTTTCAAATTTAGCAAAAAAAAAAGAGAGGTTTATGAGAGGATATAGTTCTTTATGATTGTTTTTATGCAATGGTTAAGTTTGTACCACAAGATTTATGAGATTCCAATTTTAATTTAATCAAAGAGAGATTTATGAGATCATTTGGTTGTTATGATTTTTTATGCAATGGTTAACTTAGTATGTTTGTAAATCATGAGTTTTTATTGCTATGCTTTATAGTTTTGATATATACATCGAACCATTATGTGATTTGATTGTGGTTCATCACGTGCACATGAAAGGGAGTTTAGCCGTGGGTTTCCTATCACTTATATGCTATGTTCTGGTCACTTCTTTAACTGGTTTCACAGCAATTGACTCTTGCATAATAGATTGTACACTTTTCTTATATTCATTAGTTTGTTTTATGTGTGGGTTTTGCTCATTTTTCTTAACAAAACAAAAAGATGCAAATTGCCGGAAATTTCGTCAAATTTTGGTCTGTCCTACAACTTTCAAAATTAGCCGAAAAATCATCAAATTTGTATTTATTCTCGTCTATCCCACAACAAACAAAAGTTTATTAATTCAAGCAAATAACATTATTTTCTTTATAGATATATAATGGGGGTGCGTTATATTGCTAACTATTTAACTCTGCTAACTCATCAATGCAGTGTATTAAAAATGTCAACACGGTGACATTAAAATGTCAACACATTATATTGAAGTTCAACAAAATCATGTGTTGACATTTTTAATACATTGCGTTGATGAGTTAGCAAGTTAGCAACTTAAGAAAGTTAGCAATTAATCACACCGAGTATTATTTAACTCATGATAACAGTGAAGTCAAACTTATGATTTCTTTCATATCATATATTCCTGCAGTTCCACCTTCATTAGAAGATGAGGATATTATGGAAATAGTATATAATTCACTTAGTAATTAAACCAAAAGATAGAGATGAACGAAACAAATGATAGACATTCAAAAATGTCAAAATTAATATAGGTTGAGATTTGAATGCAAATATCAAAATTCACAACTGCAGTTATATATGATGAATCTGATCCATATAGTCTTGGGCTTTGATCTATAAAGTAGTCGTCTTATGCACAATTAAATGTTGAATGTGTAATTATGACTTACTATTTGAAATATAAAATAAAATGGGTCAATTGTTGTAATCTTTTACCGTACTGAATTATGAACAAATTCTTGTCAAAAAATTGAACATACAATATATTAGTAATAATATGTAATATAATCTTGTACTGTATGAAATATTGGATGTATAGAACTAACTAACTAAATCGATCTTCTTACATGAAAATGAAAATTAAAAGTCTCCCTAATTTCACAAGAATAGATAGTAGTAATAAATAATAATTAATATCAATGGATTCCATGTTCCTACCGATGGATTCATTACTTAAATGGTCATTAACATATTGATTCCTCTAGGATTTATCGAATTCATTAAGAACAAATTATAATAATTGTATTGGCTTTAATTTAAATGATACTACTCATATGCTCATTATAAAAGGGCTTCACTTGTTTTCAATATTTACATCACCGGAATAACAGAAAAAGTCTAGAATAACAATGTCTCGTATTTATCTTTCCGTATTGATCTTGAGTCTCTTGTTTTGTATTGCTCTATCACAAATAGACAATGGAGATTCGACATCATCGGATCTAAGTCTTACTGACAAGATCCTGGATGAAGAAGATGACATGTCGGATTTGCACCACGCACAAGCTCCACTCCACCACCATGGTCGCCGCCGCCGCTGCCACCACCACCACCATGCCCATGCTCCTGCTCCGGGTAAAGGCCATCATCATGCCCATGCTCCAAGTCCTAGCCACCATCATGCCCATGCTCCAACTCCAAATCATGGCCATCACCATGGTCATGCACCAGCACCATTAGATGGTTAAGTTTGCACCAAAAGATTCATGAGAGGTGTTTACTTAAAATAAAATAAGGAGATTTATTAGAGGATTTGGTTCTTTTTGAATTCTACACTCAACTTAAATTTTATATTCTTTGAACAACTCATTCACATTAGGTGATTTTAATTTATAATCTGTTACTCCGTACTTATTAGAAGAGAAAAAGTATTATCCGTTGAATTTCGGTTAATAGATGTTTTTTTAATCACAAGTTCTTATTGCTATATATGCATTGGTTTATATTAGTCGTAGTATTCTATAAGTGGTGATAAGTTGAGAAAAAAAAGTAGTCGAAAGTCAATATTTGATTTGTCATGTATGACTACTTTTCAAAATTTGAATATATCACCAAATTATAAAAAAAAACATTTGTTCCATGACAGTTTTTTTTAAAGGAAACGATTAGCATATATAAATTTTTTGATGATATTAATAAATAATTATTTAAATGTATATCAATGTAACAATATGGTTGATTAAACATTGTTATTTTGAATTTGAAAATATAAAAACATAACAAAACAAATTTGATTACATGAGACAATTGACAAATTTTCAAATATCATGCGAGTAAAACACTTTTTCTTTTCTATTTGATTTTTTCGTTTCTTTTTTCGTGGCCTAAATTTTTTCATCGAGCGATTAGAAATTTCGAGTACAAAAAATATCTGCTGTCACTGTAAAATCAGACGCAAATTCTGCAGTTAATCAAGCTCGACTAATGGTAGATGATTCCAGAAAAATACGTATAATTCGATCCTTGCACGCAAAGCCTTCTTCCAACCCCACAATTCTTCTTTCCAAACCCAATTCAAAGTGTGATCATAGACGAATTAATCATAATTTCCAACACTGCTCCATCAAAAAAGATTGGTTTTTTATAAAACAAGCTACGAATCGTTGGTAGTTGGAGCTACTGTCTGTCGAAATTACCCAAAACAATATGGTGGTTGTTTCTCTAGCTTCATCAGCACCGATCTTCCACTGCACTGGTAGTAGCTTGCCGCGAACCCCCTTATGCTCTGTACGTGTTTGTGGAAATGCCTCACAGAAAAGGAGAAAGGTTTTCGACAATCCACTGCGCGTAGCTGCGCCGTCGTCCGCTTCTACCGCCGCCGCTTCTGACGAGGATCGAGAAAACGTAGAGCCGTCGATCGAGATCGAAGATTTGGAAGAGGATTCGTCTTCGAAGTTTTCTTGGAGAGATCATTGGTATCCTGTTTCACTCGTGGAAGATCTCGACCCTCGTTATCCGACGCCGTTTCAGCTGCTGAACCGTGACCTAGTTCTCTGGTTCGACAATTCTGCCTCGCAATGGGTTGCTTTCGATGACAAATGCCCCCACAGGCTCGCTCCTTTATCAGTAAATTCTTGACTCAAATCTCTCATTTCTTGAAATCTATGCGTAGATCACAGTTTTCAGCTATCAAATTGATTGATTGGTTGTTATGATTGCGGTGTAGGAAGGGAGGATAGATGAGAACGGGCATTTGCAGTGCTCATATCATGGGTGGTCCTTTGATGGATGCGGCTCGTGCAGCCGGATACCTCAGGCGGCCTCGCAAGGGCCGGAGGCGCGTGCTGTTAAGTCTCCGAGGGCATGTGCAACGAGGTTTCCAACCATGGTTTCTCAAGGCCTTCTCTTTGTTTGGCCTGATGAGAAAGGATGGGAAAGAGCTCAAGCCACCATTCCTCCAAAGTAAACCTTTTATGATATTATTATAATTTTGTTTTATAGTATTTCAACTGAATTTCTAAGTAGACTAATATATGAGTGTTGGATTGTTGGTGCAGTTGATTAAGATTTGTTTTGATTGTTCAAGAATGAATGGTTTAACTGGTTGTCTCTTTTGGATTGATGGTGAAGGTTGCCTGAGGATTTCGACAAGCCTGAGTTTTCATCGGTGACGATCCAGCGCGATCTGTACTATGGCTACGATACTCTCATGGAGAATGTCTCTGATCCATCCCACATTGACTTCGCACACCATAAGGTAAAATATTGAGACCTTAGGAATCCATTTTTATGAATAGTTTACAATGCTTCTTGTTTAATTCTGTTGGTCTTGACTCTGCAAATATTTAAAACCTTCTTAGTTGTTCCATACTCTCTAGACTGTTCACTGTTGTCCTATATTAAGAGACTTTACAAATTCACGAAGCTGTACTACTGTTTTGCTATATTGTGATTTGAGTTCATCGCCTCCCTAGTCACCGGTGCTCCAATAATGGCTACGAGGCGCTCTAGGCATTGCATCATAATCAAGGAAATGGTTTGATGCAAGACTAATGTATTTATCTATTTTGGAACAGAGCTTTATAGTTAGCATGATAACAAATTATGAGCAGCTATGGTTCATTCATACTAGTTTCAATGGTTCTTATAGTTTCTTCTAAAATTCAAATCTTTTAGTAGTAAATTAGTCATGAGGCTCCATAGGATGAGTAACTGGTTGCAAGTGACCGAGTAAGGTATTAGCATTGAGTTGCAGTTTCTCCGCTCTTACGAATGCTATTAATAGGTTACTGGTAGACGAGATAGAGCGAAGCCATTACCCTTCAAGATGGAGTCAAGTGGACCTTGGGGTTTCGCCGGTGCAAATGATGACAATCCGAAAATCAGTTCTAAGTTTATTGCCCCATGCTATTTTATCAATAAGTAAGTTCATCTTGAACAAAATGTAACTAGTTCGCTTTTCGACTATGTTGTTTTTTTTAAATTAACTCCGGGAGAAAATTACAAATAAACTCATATACCTACTGCCTCGTGCTGATATGGTCTCGATTTTATCCCCCTCGTTGCTTCGCTATATTCAGGGTTGAGATCGACACAAAGCTTCCAATTGTAGGTGACCAAAAATGGGTAATATGGATCTGCTCCTTCAACGTCCCAATGGTGCCCGGGAAGACCCGCTCGATTGTTTGCAGCGCCCGGAATTTCTTCCAGCTGACCATGCCTGGCCCTGCGTGGTGGCAGGTAACGCAAAACACAGTCCTTTCATCTCCCAACACAATCCATTGTTCAACTTCTAATCCATTGTGAAAACAGGTGGTTCCCCGATGGCACGAGCACTGGACTTCGAACAAGGTCTACGACGGCGACATGATCGTGCTTCAAGGCCAAGAGAAGGTCTTTCTTTCACAATCAAACAACAACGATGTCAACAAGCAATACACAAAGCTCACCTTCACCCCAACACAAGCAGACCGTTTCGTCCTCGCCTTCCGGAACTGGCTCTCCCGCCACGGCAACAGCCAGCCCCAGTGGTTTGGCACCACCGTCTCCAACCAGCCGCTCCCATCGACCGTACTATCCAAACGCCAGGTACTAATTCAACATCCAAAATTAGATTAGCAACAAACTAAATCTCAATTTCTCTCAGATGATGGACAGATACGAGCAACACACGCTCAAATGCTCATCATGTAAGAACGCACACATCGCGTTCGAGATATTGCAAAAGCTTTTAATCGGAGGAGCAATCGCCTCCGCCGCTACAGCTGGAATCCCTTCCAACATCCAGCTGCGAATCATCATCGGAGCAATAGCCATCATAGCCGCTGCATCAGCTTATGCTATACACGAATTAAGTAAGAAATTCGTTTTCGTTGATTACGTTCACGCTGACATTGATTAATTTATCCTGTTGTATAGAATTTAATTTCACAATCAAGATCGAATTATTCCTCGTTGATCCAAAATTGAGCATTTAGTTTCATGATCAAAAGCCAGTTTTGGCTAATTCAGATCGAAACAGACACCAAATGTGGGAAATTTCATCAAATCGTTCATCGTCGATACAAAATAAGCATATAACTAAACCCTAGTAAATCTAAACCATGAACAAAAACCTAAGAGCTGGTGAATTTAGTAACCGCCTTGGTTCCTTCGGAAACGGCATGCTTTGCGAGTTCGCCGGGAAGCACCAATCGGACGGCGGTCTGGATTTCCCTCGAGGTGATCGTGGGCTTCTTGTTGTACCTCGCCAATTTGGAGGATTCCTGGGCGAGCTTCTCGAAGATGTCGTTGATGAAGCTGTTCATGATCCCCATCGCCTTGCTGGAGATCCCGATGTCGGGATGGACCTGCTTGAGGACCTTGAAGATGTAGATCTTGTAGGTCTCCACGCTCTTCCTCGCCTTCTTCTTCTTCTTGTCTCCGGCGGCGGAGGCGTCCTTTGGCAGCTTCTTGCCGGCCTTAGGCTTCTTCTCCGCCGCGGGGGCTTTCTCAGCGACGGCCGATTTCTTCTCCTCCGCCGGCTTCTTCTCGGCGGGCTTCTTCTCTGCCTTGGGTGCCATTAGAGAGAGAAATTGAGGGAGTGAATGTAAAGATGGAGGGAATTGGTTGATAAGATTTGGGAATATATAAAGAGGGGCTGCGATGTGATTGGCTGGTTTGGGTGTGACGGGGATCATGCGTATAGACCGTAGGATGTAATTTGACCAACGGTGAGCGATATTTGGAATCGGTCGTGTTAGATTTGGTGACGCGGATTATGAAGGTGGACCGTTGATGATTATTAAAATAGACGGAGCAGATTTGTTGACGGGAAAAGCGGGGGATTTTGGTATGCTTAGGTTTGATATCTGCAACTGGGCCGTATATTATAAAGCCCAGATAAATGTTAATGATTTTACAAACAAATAAGAAAGCATAAATAGAAGTAGTCCATTGTTTAGTTGGATGGGTTTTGATAAATTGATTAAATTTAAACCAGAAACAGTAATTAATTTTGTATTGTATGAATCTTTCACATCTCTCAAATTAAATTAGCCTCAGTAATCTTAAATTTATGTGGCGATTGAGGATCAAAGGACTTCTTTCTCTTTGCTGAATATGATAATTATATGATTGATTATTTAAATGATTGAGATCAGAGATGGCGAAATGGGTATCGGGTAGTACCCGACCCGATACATACAATTTTCTAGTGTCGTGCAAGAACATGTATTGGACCTTCTAACATTTTGGGTATCCCGATTACTCGTTAGTTACCTATACAATGTTTTTATGGATTAAAGAGAGAAACGAGAGGTATATAAGTTATTGTTTCAAATCCATTAATAAAACAGTAATATCAATCAATTACCAAACTGTCCAAATAAGTCTAAGTCTATAAATAGTAGTGATAAAAAAAATTTATATTGGCTATGGACATAAAAAAAAAATTCGTTGTAGCCAGGGATATCGTTAATTCATCACTCGGCGATTCTAGTTTTAAAAAATTGGAACGTTAATCCACTCATTAAAGGTAGTGACTTTTAGGCGATGTTCATCGATTTTTCACAAGAATTTTGAATCAAAATCGACGATTAACCGCCCATTCTAGTTCAACTTTCGGAACCGAAATCAATTTGGTTGAATCAATATGCCCACATTCCCGGTTATGATTCAGCCTATGAGATGTAATGTCCGTTTTTTTTATTTAAGGGGTGTTTGCTTTTTGTGAATATCTTGTTTAAGATATGGTGTGGTATGTTTTATTTGTTTTATATTATTTATGGGTGTGATTATTTAGTTTTATGGTCATTTGAAAAGCAAATTAATATCTTAATTAATAAATTAAACCCCCCCTCTCTCTCGGTTTTTCTCTCCCTCTCCCTCTCTCTTTTTCGAAAACCCTCCCTCTCTCCCCACAAATCTCTCAACCTCCCCCACTCCCTCATAACCGATACCCCCCCTCTTTTCCATACTTTTTCTCTTCTCGGTCTCTCTCTCAAGCGCTCATCTCTCTCGAAGTGTGCTCTCACCGGTAAGCTCTCTCGCCCTCCTCCCTCTCGGTTTACCTTTCCCCATTCATTCCCCCTCATCATCATCTTGAATTCTTCAAGGTGTTACGCTCGCTCGTTGTGAATCGGAGTCGGAGGAAGAAGTAAACCGCTCGAATTACGTTTGAACTATCCGGGAAAGGTAACCCAAACCCTAACCCTTGTTAAATTCGAAAAAAACATGCATGTAGGACGTTTTTGGGAAGGTTTAGATGCTGAATAGGTTTTGTGATTATGTGTTGTTGTCAAGCATGTTTTGATAGTAACTGACAGTGGGTTCCGACCCCGTTTTGACTGAGCAAACAATCTCCTTTTGGTACGAAATTTTAACCGTATAAACTTGGATGTGTCTTCGATGTGGTGTGTAAATTTCAGCTTCATTGGATGTCGTATGATTTTATTATGATTTTTGCAAGTAGACTGCGCAGATTCACGAATTGTATGTTTTTGGGAGATGTTTTCATGTGCTTTGGGTGTGTTTCTGAGTGTTGTGTTTTGTGAAGTATGTGGGTGTGTTTGGCCAAGAGATGGCTCGGGAAAATCAGTGTTTGGTTCGAGAGTTTTCGTGTGTGTTGGCCGAGAGTTTTAGGGTTCAGCCTAGGGCAGTTTTGTGGAGAGTCTGGAAGGGATGATCCCAGGTGTTTGGGTGTGTTTTGGGATGTAGAATGCGTGGTGTGTTTGTCGTATAGGGTTTGAGAATCGGGGGTCAGAGGAAAAGGGGTGTAAACTAGGTGCCGAGCAGACGGCCGAGATGGTCGGCCGAGGTGCCGAGCAGGCGGCCGAGATGGTCGGCCGAGGTGCCGAGCCGGACGGCCGAGATGGTCGGCCGAGGTGCCGAACAGGCGGCCGAGACGGTCGGCCGAGGTGCCGAGCCGGACGGCCGAGATGGTCGGCCGAGGTGCCGAGCAGACGGCCGAGATGGTCGGCCGAGGTGCCGAGCAGGCGGCCGAGATGGTCGGCCGAGGTGCCGAGCCGGACGGCCGAGATGGTCGGCCGAGGTGCCGAACAGACGGCCGAGATGGTCGGCCGAGGTGCCGAGCCGGACGGCCGAGACGGTCGGCCGAGGTGCCGAGCAGGCGGCCGAGATGGTCGGCCGAGGTGCCGAGACACAGGCGGCCGAGACAGCCGGCCGAGGTACCGAGCCAGGCCGAGACGCCGAGCCTTTTTCCCGAACCTGTTCCGAGCCAGGTGAGCCGTTTGTGCAGTGTGGGTGTTCCGGGAGTTTGAGTGTTGTGTTTGTGTCGTGTGCGCGTCTTGGGTACGTGGTATGCGTGTCGGGTGCGTGCGTGGTGTGTTTCGGACGTGTTTTTTTGTGTGTTTGTTATAACATGTTGTTAAGTTTGTATACGTGTAACGTGCTAGATGTTGAAGTCATCCAAGTAGGAATCATGCATTGTCGTTAAACATCGTCTACCCTGACTCTAATTATGATATTTATTTATCTTTCAAAAGGGTGATCTTTTACGAGGAAAGTGTGGTTGAAGGGAACTATTTTAAAGGCTAAGCAATCGAGGTGGGCTTTTCTACCCTACTTTTATGTGGGTTATCTTTAAATACGGACTTTGTTCCGGAAATGTTTATGGAGGTGAACTGTTTGTCTTGCCAATTGTTTTGATTTGAAACCTATCTGAAGTGGTTTACCACATATGTTTAATCGAATTCGGGTCTGTTGGGCTGCGAACCCTCAGGCTAGTGTACACGAGACTGGGAGCCATCTGAGAGCAAGTTGGCCGGTCTAGTTGACCTGGGGTGTGGCCACGCCCCTTGTCACCGTTGGATCAGATAGTGTATGATGGTGGGAATAAGGGTGGCAATATCTGAAAATGACTGCGCAGTCGAGTTTATGAAATATATTTTTGTGTACTTGGGTTATTTTCTTACACTTAAAACCCCAAGGTTACACTGATGTGGCATGACAAACTATGATTTTGGCGTGTGTCCACAGAGTGCAATAAGTACTCAGCCCTGCATGTTGTTTTCTTAATGTGCAGGTTGAGCGGCGATGGGGATGACGGATGTTGAGCAGTGAAAGCCAAATGAGTGTTTTACTTGGTCTTTTGGATGGTGTCGTGTCGTCATACCCGGCATCATCTGTCTTTTGGTCTTTTCCGCTGCTTTGTAATCCGATACATTGTTTTTATTTAACTCTGTTTACATTAACTTTAGTAATGTCTTCTTAGTACAATGTTTGAAGTGAACTTCTTTTTAATAAATGTTTTTGGGTCAAATATTCATGTTCTCCCCTTTCTTCCCCGCTTCTTTATTCATCCCCTAGTCGCGGTCCACCGTACTTCCTATCCTTAGGAAATGCGGGCGTGACAGAGTGGTATCAGAGCCTAGGTTTTCTTTCTGCTCTGGACCCAAAGGTCTTTTTCTGTTTTGACTAAGTTTTCAAAAGTGTCATTGGCTCACCATCGGACTCATCGCACTCAACCTGAAATGAGGTAATGAAAATTTTGAATTTTTGGAAAGTATATGGAGGTGGAGGAAATTGTGATTTTGGGTTCGAAAATGTTTTTTTGTAAAGTTTAAGAAAAGGTTGATGCATGTAAAAGGGTACAAATTGATGTGAAAAGTTGGGAATTATTTGAGTTATGAACTGTTTTTGTGTGTCGAATGTACTTGAAAACATGTAGCTGATGTATGATGATTTGATGACGTGATTGTTGATGTAATAATGGAGTGCTCATTTCAGTTGGAAGAAGAAGGCAGAAGTCGGTAAGCTCGGCTAGAAAGGAGTTCGGTAAGCTCGGCTAGAAAGGAGTTCGGTAAGCTCAGCTAGAAGGGAGCTCGGTAAGGAAGCTCGGTAAGGAAGCTCGGCTTTGAGCTGGAATGAGCCGAGAAGAGAGTTCGGTCTTGAGCCGAGAAGGGAGTTCGGTATTGAGCCGAGAAGGAAGAAGCAACCAGTTCGGTCTGAGCCGAGAAGGAAGAAGCAGTTAGTTAGCCGAGGTGTAGCGGTTATTCTCCTTGTTTTCTTGATCCTTGTTGTAGTTAGTTAGTAGCAGTTGCTACTTGTTTGTAGAGCTTTAAATAGCTCAAATCCGTGTATGTAGTTTAGAGTAGTTTAATCAATAAAGAGTTTTCCAGTTTCTCTCCAAGATTATCATCTTCAATACTCAAAGTGTGAGTGTGTGTGTTTCTGCATTGTGTGATCTCATACAACAGTGAGTGTGTGTGTGATCTTCTTGAGTGTGTGAAAGCCTTGTGTGCATAAATCCCAACAAGTGGCGCCGTCTGTGGGAAAGGATATTGAAGCTGATTTGCAGAGGATCAAACGGTTTCAGAGATGGCAGCAAGGCTTGATGCAGAAAAATTCACAGGCAAGAATGATTATAGCCTGTGGAAGATGAAGATGAAGGCGGTTTTGATTCAACAAGGCTTGGCCGCAGTTCTTGCAAAACCAGAGGAGAAAGGAAAGGCTCCAGTGCTTGATGATAAAGCTCAGGCAAAGATGGAGGAGATGCAGCTCAAGGCACATTCTGCAGTGATTCTGTGCCTTGGAGATAAGGTCTTGAGGGAAGTTCAAGAAGCCAAGACTGCGGTGGAGATCTTGGACAAGTTAGATGAAGTTTACTTGGCCAAATCCTTGGCTAACCGGCTGTATCTCAAGAAGAGGCTGTATGCCTATAGTTTTTCTGGAGATAGGTCCATCATTGAGCAGCTAGAGGAGTTCAACAAGATCATTGATGACCTGGGATCTGTTGATGTCAAGATTTCAGATGAGGATAAGGCCATTCTCACATTGAATGCCTTGCCTAGCTCGTATGACCAGCTAAGTGATGCAATTATCTATGGAAGAGATAAACCTATCACCTATGCAGAAGTCTATTCAGCCTTGATGGCCAAAGAACTCCAGAAGACAGCCAACAGAGGCTCTGCAAGCTCCAATGTTCAAGCTGCAGAGGCCTTGAATGTGAAGAAGTTCAAGAAGCAGAACTTCAAGAAGAAGTTTGAGGGCTCTAAACCCTCAAGTTCTGATGCTCAGAAGGAAACCAGAGCTTGCTATTGGCGCAAGAAACCTGGACATTTGAAGAAAGATTGTCATGCATGGAAGAGAAAGATAGCCTCTGAGGGACACAACCAATCTGATTGTGTGGAGAGTGCTGATCCCCCGGCTCAACTCATGAATATTAGTGACAGTGGGGTCAGTCATAGGTGGATTATGGACTCAGGGTGCAGCTTCCATATGTGCCCAAATAGGAGCTGGTTTCATGACCTTCAAGAAGCAGCCGGCACTGTGGTGCTGGGTAATAATCACATTTGTCAGATCAGAGGAATAGGGAAGGTAAAGCTAAGCCTACAAGATGGCTCTATAAAGATCCTAACTGGGGTGAGGTATATTCCAGAAGTGAAGAGGAATCTCATCTCATTGGGAATGCTGGAGCAGAAAGGGTTCACCATATTGATGAGTCAAGGAAAATTGTTTGTTAAATCTGGAGATGCAGTGATGATGGAGGCTGACAGAGAGCATATTCTCTATTATCTGAAGGCTAAGGCTGTTGATGGAGAAAGCAATGCAGTGTCAGATGATTCCATAATGCTATGGCACAAGAGATTGGGCCACCCAGCTGAAGGAAGTTTGAAAGAACTCATCAAGAAGGGTCTGATCTCTGGAGATTTCAACAAGATGAACCCCTGTGAGCAGTGTATACTTGGAAAGGCTAAGAAGGCACCCTATCCTACAGGTATTCACTCTTCTACAGCCCCTTTAGACTACATACATAGTGATCTTTGGGGGCCTTCACCGGTGTGTTCAATTGGTGGAGGAAAGTATTATCTAGCTATCATTGATGACTATACAAGGAAGTTGTGGGTATATATTCTTAAAGAAAAATCTGAAACACTCACAAAGTTCAAGATATGGTGTAAGGAGGTTGAGCTAGAGAAGGGTAGAAGTGTTAAATGCTTAAGAACAGACAATGGCCTAGAGTTCTTGTCTGCGGAGTTTGATCTGTTTTGTAAAGAGAAGGGTATGAAGAGGCATAGGACTGTTCCTGGTAATCCTCAGCAAAATGGTGTTGTGGAGAGGATGAATAGGACAATCCTAGAGAGGGTGAGGTGCCTACTTCTTGGTTCTGGTTTGAGCAGCAGGTTCTGGGGTGAGGCTGTGTATACAGCAGCCTATCTCATCAATAAATGCCCATCTACTGCCCTGAAATCTGAAACTCCTGATTACATGTGGTATGGAGCTCATAGTGACTACTCAAAGTACAAGGTGTTTGGGTGTGTGGCCTATGCTCATGCTAGGCAAAGCAAGCTTGAAGCTAGGGCTCTGAAATGTATTATGTTGGGGTATCAGAGGGGTGTTAAGGGGTATAGGCTCTGGTGTATTGAGCCCGGTAAGCAGAAGGTCTTGGTGAGTAGGGATGTGGTGTTCTTGGAGGATCAGATGCCATACCTGAAAGATAAGCTGGACTCCAGTGAAGATGAGGGTGATTTCTTCAAGGTGGAGCCTGTGGGGGTTGGCCTAGGAGCAGGTGGAGTTATTGACTCAGGGAGTGAGTCTGATTCAGATAAAGAAGAGGCTCCAACTCAGGGCAACCAGGCTGGTGAGTCTATATCAGACTCTATCAGAGACTATCAGCTTGCAAGGGACAGAGTTAGAAGAGAAACAAGGCCACCAACAAAGTTCTCTGATGTTGTGTATTATGCTCTGTGTGCAGCTGAAAGTATTGATGGCGCAGATCCACTCACATATAAAGAAGCTATGCAGAGTAAAGATAGAGAAAGATGGATTGAAGCCATGAATGAGGAAATAGAGTCTTTACTCAAGAACAAAACATGGATTTTGGTGGACAAATCCAAGCTGAGTACAGATGGTAAGGAAAGGAGGCTGGTAAGCTGTAAGTGGTTGTTTAAAAGAAAGATTGAGACCACTGATAAGGATAGAGTCAGGTTCAAGGCAAGGCTGGTGGCTAGAGGCTTTACACAGCAGGAGGGAATCGATTTCAATGAAGTGTTTGCACCTGTTGTGAAGCACACTTCAATTAGGATCCTATTGGCTGTGGTGAATCAGCTTGACTGGGAGCTACAACAGCTTGATGTGAAGACAGCCTTCCTAAATGGAGATCTAGAGGAAACTATCTTCATGGAACAGCCAGAGGGCTATGTGAAGATTGGAGAAGAAGGCAAGGTGTGCCTGTTACAGAAAAGTCTTTATGGACTTAAGCAAAGTCCTAGACAGTGGAATAAGAAGTTTGATGCACAGATGAAGAAGATTGGCTTCTCCAAGTCAGAATATGATGATTGCATTTACATCAAGAAGGCAGGCAAGACTCCCATTGCCTACCTATTACTCTATGTGGATGATATGCTACTTGCAGGGCCTTCTATGACAGAAATTCAGAAAGTTAAACAAGATCTGAAGTCAAGCTTTGAAATGAAGGATCTAGGAGAGTCAAGGAAGATCCTAGGCATACATATTCAGAGAGATAGAGGCTGCAAGAAGCTGTGGATGCTGCAAACTGACTATATTGAGAAAGTTTTGCAGAGATTCAAAATGGAAAATGCAAAAGCTGCATCAACTCCTCTGTCCCAGAGTTTTAAGCTTTCAAAGGAGCAGGCCCCTAAAACTAAGCAAGAGGCTGATGAGATGGAGGCTATCCCTTATGCTAGTGTGGTTGGAAGTGTTATGTATACTATGATTTGTACAAGACCAGATCTTGCTCATGCTATCTCAGTGACTAGCAGATACATGGCAGACCCGGGGAAGGAGCATTGGAATGCTCTTAAGTGGATATTGAGGTACATGAAGTCAACTAAGGACTGGGGGATTGTGTTCAATGGCTGGGAAGGTGAATCTGAGGAGGTTGTGCAGGGCTATTGTGATGCAGACTATGCTGCAAACCTGGACAACAGAAAGTCCCAAACAGGTTATCTTTTCACCATGTTTGGAACTGTAATCAGCTGGAAATCAGGGTTGCAAAGTGTTGTTGCTCTCTCAACAACAGAATCAGAGTATATAGCTCTCACTGCAGCTGTACAGGAGAGCTTTTGGATTCAGGGAGTGATTTCTGACTTTGGTTTTGACCAAAAGACAATGGTGATTCATTGTGACAGCAGCTCAGCTATGTGCTTGGCTAAACATCCGGGTTTTCATGAAAGGAGCAAGCACATAGACATAAAGTTGCATTTTATTCGAGATGAGATCGAAAAGGGGAGAGTGAAGGTGATTAAGATTAACACCTTGCACAATCCGGCTGACATGCTAACAAAGTCTCTAGGTAGAGACAAGTTTGATCATTGCAAGAAGTTGATCAATGTTTGTGCAAGAACTGAGATGAGCCCTCAGGTGGAGAATTGTAATAATGGAGTGCTCATTTCAGTTGGAAGAAGCTCGGCTAGAAAGGAGTTCGGTAAGCTCGGCTAGAAAGGAGTTCGGTAAGCTCAGCTAGAAGGGAGCTCGGTAAGGAAGCTCGGTAAGGAAGCTCGGTAAGGAAGCTCGGCTTTGAGCTGGAATGAGCCGAGAAGAGAGTTCGGTCTTGAGCCGAGAAGGGAGTTCGGTATTGAGCCGAGAAGGAAGAAGCAACCAGTTCGGTCTGAGCCGAGAAGGAAGAAGCAGTTAGTTAGCCGAGGTGTAGCGGTTATTCTCCTTGTTTTCTTGATCCTTGTTGTAGTTAGTTAGTAGCAGTTGCTACTTGTTTGTAGAGCTTTAAATAGCTCATAAACCGTGTATGTAGTTTAGAGTAGTTTAATCAATAAAGAGTTTTCCAGTTTCTCTCCAAGATTATCATCTTCAATACTCAAAGTGTGAGTGTGTGTGTTTCTGCATTGTGTGATCTCATACAACAGTGAGTGTGTGTGTGATCTTCTTGAGTGTGTGAAAGCCTTGTGTGCGTAAATCCCAACAGTTGATGTGAGCTTTTATGGGAGAATGTGTTGGCCTTTTGAATGTTTGAACTTAGACGTGATAGAATTTCACTAGTGCTTCTTGGACCTATAGTAGACAAGGACTTTTGGCCTTCGAACACCAGCGGGCTTGGAGTTAGAACATCGATACGTCTGCATACACATATCTCTCTCTTCTTCGGTTATGCACTCTGTTTTTATACGCGAGGCGGTTGTTTCTGTTTTTCTATAGATGGCGCGTATGTTCCGAACCCCGCGACGGAGTGATCGCGATAGACTTAGGGCACAGAGGGTGCTCAGAGATTATAGAGTGTACCGGAAGAAGGATCACGTACCGTTGATCGAGTTCGTGGCACACTTCGATACCCTCTGGAGGGCTGCTCAGGAGTTCGGAGTGACAGGGCATGACGGCATTGAGAAGCTAATAGAATTGCTCCCCGACAGCTGGAAAGAGTGGGCCGAAAGAACGGCGAGGAGGTACACGTGGCATGAGCCCGCTACCGATGACATGGTGGGTGACATGGCTGGCTTTCGGAAGGCCGTGTATTGTGCACTGGTAGACTCTCGAGAGGAACAGCCCCCACAGGATGTGGAAGAGAGGGTCGTGTATCAGGACAAGTATGTGAGCAGGTACGAGGATGAGCAAGGGTTTGAAGATGACTATGAGGAGGTACCCGAGGAGGCTCCGCAAGGGAACCCCGAGGAGGCTCTGCAAGAGAACCCCGAGGAGGACGATGACGAAGACCCAGAGGAAGGGCCTATGGATGAGGATGATAGAGTCGTAGTCGAGAATTAGAATAGTTTGTTGTCTTTTCAGTTTTTGTTTTCAGTACGATCTGCTCTTGAGAACAACGTTTGGCCTCCTTTCTTTTAATGAGAATTTGGATTTTGATATATATATCCTATGTGTTGCATCTTATACTACATGAAGATTTTATAAGAAAATTTTGAGAAAGTGGTAATTTTGGATGAGAATTGTAGTAACACTTTTTGGATATTGAATCAGAATGCCGCCAAGACGTGCACGCCAACCACGACAAGGACCCAACGTGGAGGCACCACCTCCACCACCACCGCCACCACCACCTCCACCCCCGCCTCAACAAGAAAGATTCATAGTTACGTTCTCCAGGCAGAATCCCCCAAAATTTGATGGACAAGGAGATCCATCAAAAGCGGAAGAGTGGATACGCGGCCTCGAGCGTATCTTCAGGGTCATGGAGTGCACAGATAGGGAGCGCATTGCTGGCGCTACCTTTCAATTATCAGGTGCTGCCGATTACTGGTGGGAGACTCGGCAGAGAACTATGGATCCTGCACGCCTGGAAGCGCTAACATGGGAGGAGTTTAAAGTAGAGATCGATAACAAGTATGTTCCAAAGACGTACAGACGGGCCAAGGTGGTAGAGTTCCACACACTAAGCCAAGGCCGAATGACTGTAACCGAGTATGACCGAGCCCTCGCGCAGATGGCACGATATGCGCCCGAGTTGATGGACACCGATGAGAAATGGGCGGTGAAGTTCCGGGCCGGGCTCAGAGATGAGATAAAGGCCGCATTGGCCTGTCGAGGAGAACTCTCCTACTCGGAGATCTTGACTTGTGCACTGGACGTGGAAGATGCACTCCCTAAGCCAAGAGTTGTGGCAACAACAAACGCGACACCCCTACAAGCTCAGTCAGGCCACCAAGAGAAGAGGAGGTGGGATGGTGACCAGGCTCAGTATGGTGGTAAGAGGCCACAACACATGAGGAACCCACCCTACAATGGCGGGAGACAGAATACTTTCCAACCAAGGGCAAACTTTCCGCCCAGGAACCCTCAATGTGGAAGGTGCTTCAAGTACCACGCCGGGGAGTGTCGAGACCCTAGGTGCTTCAACTGTGGTGGAAGTGGCCATTACTTCCGAAGCTGCCCAAATAAGAACATGGGAACGGGAACGAGACAGAACCAGCTAGGTTTCCGTCCACAATCCCAGGCACTACCTGCACCTCCACCGCAACAACGCCGCCAAGGATTACCATCGCAAGCAAGGGCCTACGCCTTGAAGGGGAAGCAGCCGGCAAACGGGAAAGAAACCTTTGGGCAAGGAAACTTGGCAGGTATGGGCACACTTCTCAATATGCCTATAGTTGTCTTGTTTGATACGGGTGCGTCGCATTCCTTTATATCAACGTCTTGTGTGGATACTTTGGAATTACCTACTGTTAAGACCGAACCCACTATGAGTGTGACCTCACCGGTAGGCGGGACTATAGATATATTCCGATCTTGTGCATGTGTGAACTTTGGAATAGGTGAACTCAGTTTAGTGGCTCATAATTTGCAAATAATGACGATGGGTAGCGTAGACATAATCTTGGGTATGGATTGGTTAGCGGAGAACCACGTTACCCTTCATTGTGGAGAAAGGGAAATTTCTTTTGAAACCCCGGGAAAAGAGCCGACGAAGTTTTACGGAATCTCAATGAACCGACGCAAGTCCATTGTCTCCGCGCTGCAAGCCACTACAATGATGAGGAAGGGATGTCCAGCGTACCTTGTTTATTTGAATGGGGAGGAGAAGAAAGACAGGAAGATAGAAGATGTGGCGATAGTGAGTGAATACCCCGATGTTTTCCCCGATGCATTGCCGGGACCCCCACCCGACAGGCAGGTAGAATTCACGATCGATCTGGAGCCCGGGTCGGCACCAATATCCAAAGCACCTTATAGGATGGCGCCAAAAGAGTTGGAGGAGCTTAAGGTGCAACTACAAGAGCTACTGGAATTGGGATTCATTAGACCTAGCGTGTCGCCATGGGGAGCACCAGTGTTGTTTGTAAAGAAAAAGGATGGAACGATGAGGATGTGCATCGACTATCGAGAGCTAAACAAACTGACGCTGAAGAACAAGTATCCACTACCAAGGATAGACGACTTGTTTGACCAACTTCGAGGGGCAGGAGTCTTCTCTAAGATGGACTTGAGGTCTGGGTACCATCAGCTGAGGGTTCGGCGAGAAGATGTACCCAAGACGGCTTTTCGAACAAGATATGGTCATTATGAGTTCGTCGTGATGCCTTTTGGACTGACGAACGCCCCGGCAGTGTTCATGGACCTTATGAACCGCGTGTTCCATCCATTTCTGGATCGGTTTGTCCTAGTTTTCATCGATGATGTGCTTGTTTACTCAAAGAACGAGGAGGAGCACAAAGAGCACTTGAGAACCGTCCTAGCAACTCTAAGAGACGAGAAACTATATGCCAAGTTCAGTAAATGCGAGTTTTGGCTCAAGGAAGTGAATTTTCTGGGACATGTAGTAACCTCAGATGGAATTCGTGTGGACCCGGCCAAGGTGGAAGCGGTGCAGGAGTGGAAGTCACCTTCTACACAAAACGAAATCCGAAGTTTTTTAGGACTGGCGGGCTATTATCGAAGATTCATCGAGGGATTCTTGAAGATAGCAAGGCCAATGACGCAACAACTGAAAAAGGGAGTCAAGATGATTTGGACACCAGAATGTGAGGCGAGCTTTCAGTTGTTGAAGGAGAAATTGACCACCGCACCAATCCTAGCCGTGCCAGAGCCAGAGACTGACTATGCGGTGTATACGGATGCGTCGAAGGTGGGACTTGGATGTGTGCTTATGCAGAAGGGGAAAGTGATTGCATATGCATCGAGACAATTGAAGCCCCATGAGCTGAATTATCCGACGCATGACTTGGAACTGGCAGCCGTGGTACATGCTTTGAAGATCTGGAGACACCATCTCTATGGAGTCCGTTGTGAGATATACACGGACCATAAGAGCCTAAAGTACTTCTTTGAGCAAAAGGAGTTGAACATGCGCCAACGTAGGTGGCTCGAGTTGGTAAAGGACTACGATTGTGGTATAAATTACCATCCGGGAAAAGCAAACGTAGTGGCCGATGCTCTTAGTAGGAAGTCTCAATCTCAGCTGGCCACCTTTCTTACTATCGAGGAGAGTTTAATCCAAGAGTTCAGTAAGATGCGGTTGGAAGTAGTGAGAATACCCGAGACTGTGGAAGGAATAGTAGCCACGTTGGTAATGGAACCCGACTTAAGAGCCAGAATTGTAGAAGCTCAACGGCGAGATACGTTACTAGAAAAGATTCGCTCAGAAGTGAGGACGGGTGAACCCGGAAGTTTCCGTGAGGCAGCGGATAACGGTCTCACCTACAAGGGAAGGTTGTGTGTGCCTAAGGATGAAGGCCTGAGGATGGAAATCATGAGAGAAGCACATGAAACTCCATACGCTGCTCATCCAGGGAGCACCAAAATGTATCAAGACTTGAAAAGACAGTTTTGGTGGAACGGTATGAAAAAGCATGTTGCGGCATTTGTGGAGAGATGCCTGGCATGTCAACAAGTAAAGGCGCTACACCAACGGCCCTATGGGAAATTGCAACCCCTCGAGATTCCGGAATGGAAGTGGGAACATATTGCAATGGACTTTGTGGTAGGACTGCCAAAATCCCAGCGAGGGAACACGGTGATTTGGGTGGTTATAGATCGCCTCACCAAATCTGCCCATTTTGTGCCGGTTCGTGCCACTTATGGATCCGATCAGTTGGCTAAGGTATATGTACGGGAAATTATACGCTTGCATGGAGTTCCAGCGACAATCACATCTGATCGTGATGCTAAATTCACTTCTAGATTTTGGACAAGCCTGCAGCGCGAGTTGGGGACTAAGTTGAGTTTCAGTACATCGTTCCACCCGCAAACCGACGGGCAGTCGGAGAGAACGATACAAGCCTTGGAGGACATGCTACGAGCCGTGGTGCTTGATCGAGGCTGGGGTTGGGAAGAAGTGCTGTCATTGGTAGAGTTCGCGTACAATAATAGTTACCAGGCGACTATCAAGATGGCTCCATATGAGGCATTGTATGGGAAGAAGTGTAGGTCGCCACTTTATTGGGATGAAGTGGGTGAGAGAAGAATTCTCGGACCAGACTCTGTAGAAGAGATGATAGAGATTGTCCGACAAATCCGTGGGAGGATCAAGGAGGCACAGGATCGACAAAAGTCATACGCGGATGTTCGAAGGACCGATTTACAATTCGAGGTCGGAGAAAAGGTCTTTCTGAAAGTTTCCCCTTCTAAGGGAATAACTCGTTTTGGTGTGAAAGGAAAGCTGAGACCTCGATTTATCGGACCGTATGAGATTTTGGATAGAGTCGGCGTGGTAGCATACAGATTGGCCTTACCACCAAGCTTTGGAAATGTGCACAACGTCTTCCATGTGTCACAATTGAGGAAGTACGTGTTTGACCCCACACACATAGTTCACCAGGAAGAGATGATGATCCTAAACCCCGATCTAAGCTATGAGGAGAAGCCCGAGGCCATTTTGGATCGAAGAGTGCAAGAATTGAGGAATAAGTCTTTTGCTTCGGTGAAAGTACGGTGGAGGAATCATGGAGTCGAAGAAGCAACATGGGAATTAGAAGATAAGATGAGAGAGAAGTTTTCGGAGCTGTTTGAATGATCTTGGACGAAATTTCGGGACGAAATTTTTTTTTAAGGTGAGAGGAATGTAATGTCCGTTTTTTTTATTTAAGGGGTGTTTGCTTTTTGTGAATATCTTGTTTAAGATATGGTGTGGTATGTTTTATTTGTTTTATATTATTTATGGGTGTGATTATTTAGTTTTATGGTCATTTGAAAAGCAAATTAATATCTTAATTAATAAATTAAACCCCCCCTCTCTCTCGGTTTTTCTCTCCCTCTCCCTCTCTCTTTTTCGAAAACCCTCCCTCTCTCCCCACAAATCTCTCAACCTCCCCCACTCCCTCATAACCGATACCCCCCCTCTTTTCCATACTTTTTCTCTTCTCGGTCTCTCTCTCAAGCGCTCATCTCTCTCGAAGTGTGCTCTCACCGGTAAGCTCTCTCGCCCTCCTCCCTCTCGGTTTACCTTTCCCCATTCATTCCCCCTCATCATCATCTTGAATTCTTCAAGGTGTTACGCTCGCTCGTTGTGAATCGGAGTCGGAGGAAGAAGTAAACCGCTCGAATTACGTTTGAACTATCCGGGAAAGGTAACCCAAACCCTAACCCTTGTTAAATTCGAAAAAACATGCATGTAGGACGTTTTTGGGAAGGTTTAGATGCTGAATAGGTTTTGTGATTATGTGTTGTTGTCAAGCATGTTTTGATAGTAACTGACAGTGGGTTCCGACCCCGTTTTGACTGAGCAAACGATCTCCTTTTGGTACGAAATTTTAACCGTATAAACTTGGATGCGTCTTCGGTGTGGTGTGTAAATTTCAGCTTCATTGGATGTCGTATGATTTTATTATGATTTTTGCAAGTAGACTGCGCAGATTCACGAATTGTATGTTTTTTGGAGATGTTTTCATGTGCTTCGGGTGTGTTTCTGAGTGTTGTGTTTTGTGAAGTATGTGGGTGTGTTTGGCCAAGAGATGGCTCGGGAAAATCAGTGTTTGGTTCGAGAGTTTTCGTGTGTGTTGGCCGAGAGTTTTAGGGTTCAGCCTAGGGCAGTTTTGTGGAGAGTCTGGAAGGGATGATCCCAGGTGTTTGGGTGTGTTTTGGGATGTAGAATGCGTGGTGTGTTTGTCGTATAGGGTTTGAGAATCGGGGGTCAGAGGAAAAGGGGTGTAAATTAGGTGCCGAGCAGACGGCCGAGATGGTCGGCCGAGGTGCCGAGCAGGCGGCCGAGATGGTCGGCCGAGGTGCCGAGCCGGACGGCCGAGATGGTCGGCCGAGGTGCCGAACAGGCGGCCGAGACGGTCGGCCGAGGTGCCGAGCCGGACGGCCGAGATGGTCGGCCGAGGTGCCGAGCAGACGGCCGAGATGGTCGGCCGAGGTGCCGAGCAGGCGGCCGAGATGGTCGGCCGAGGTGCCGAGCCGGACGGCCGAGATGGTCGGCCGAGGTGCCGAACAGGCGGCCGAGACGGTCGGCCGAGGTGCCGAGCCGGACGGCCGAGATGGTCGGCCGAGGTGCCGAGCCGGACGGCCGAGACGGTCGGCCGAGGTGCCGAGCAGGCGGCCGAGATGGTCGGCCGAGGTGCCGAGACACAGGCGACCGAGACAGCCGGCCGAGGTACCGAGCCAGGCCGAGACGCCGAGCCTTTTTCCCGAACCTGTTCCGAGCCAGGTGAGCCGTTTGTGCAGTGTGGGTGTTCCGGGAGTTTGAGTGTTGTGTTTGTGTCGTGTGCGCGTCTTGGGTACGTGGTATGCGTGTCGGGTGCGTGCGTGGTGTGTTTCGGACGTGTTTTTTTTGTGTGTTTGTTATAACATGTTGTTAAGTGTGTATACGTGTAACGTGCTAGATGTTGAAGTCATCCAAGTAGGAATCATGCATTGTCGTTAAACATCGTCTACCCTGACTCTAATTATGATATTTATTTATCTTTCAAAAGGGTGATCTTTTACGAGGAAAGTGTGGTTGAAGGGAACTATTTTAAAGGCTAAGCAATCGAGGTGGGCTTTTCTACCCTACTTTTATGTGGGTTATCTTTAAATACGGACTTTGTTCCGGAAATGTTTATGGAGGTGAACTGTTTGTCTTGCCAATTGTTTTGATTTGAAACCTATCTGAAGTGGTTTACCACATATGTTTAATCGAATTCGGGTCTGTTGGGCTGCGAACCCTCAGGCTAGTGTACACGAGACTGGGAGCCATCTGAGAGCAAGTTGGCCGGTCTAGTTGACCTGGGGTGTGGCCACGCCCCTTGTCACCGTTGGATCAGATAGTGTATGATGGTGGGAATAAGGGTGGCAATATCTGAAAATGACCGCGCAGTCGAGTTTATGAAATATATTTTTTGTACTTGGGTTATTTTCTTACACTTAAAACCCCAAGGTTACACTGATGTGGCATGACAAACTATGATTTTGGCGTGTGTCCACTGAGTGCAATAAGTACTCAGCCCTGCATGTTGTTTTCTTAATGTGCAGGTTGAGCGGCGATGGGGATGACGGATGTTGAGCAGTGAAAGCCAAATGAGTGTTTTACTTGGTCTTTTGGATGGTGTCGCGTCGTCATACCCGGCATCATCTGTCTTTTGGTCTTTTCCGCTGCTTTGTAATCCGATACATTGTTTTTATTTAACTCTGTTTACATTAACTTTAGTAATGTCTTCTTAGTACAATGTTTGAAGTGAACTTCTTTTTAATAAATGTTTTTGGGTCAAATATTCATGTTCTCCCCTTTCTTCCCCGCTTCTTTATTCCTCCCCTAGTCGCGGTCCACCGTACTTCCTATCCTTAGGAAATGCGGGCGTGACATGAGAAGTGTATTACGGTTCAGAAATCTGAATTGACAGTTCCAATTTAATCTTACCTTCGTAGATATAACAAACAATATGAAGTTGGGCTTACGACATGGGCCGGCCCAAATATTTAGTACTCCATTTTCACTCTCAACACAGCTTCTATATTGAAGAAGGAAGAAGGATAACGGGATAAGATTACTTGAATTCAACTGCAGCAACTCCACTGATCGAAATTCGAAACTGCCGATTCTAGAATAGTTTTGTGGCAATGGCTTCCACGAGTCTTTCATGGACTGCATCTTCATGGCTTCAGAATCACGCCTTCTCCAAAAATACCGCCGCCAAAACTGCCGACGGAGCTCCACTACTCCGAGTTTTAGCTCAAAAGAAGGCCAGAAAACTGCGCAAGGCATGCGTGAAATCAAACTTCATCTTTAATTGTTTGTGTTCCTCGTATTTTTTTGATTTTATTTTTGTGTTTTTACTCTTAATTCCCTTTTTTGGTTTGATTTAGGTTATATTGAAGGAGGACGTGACAGCAGTGGGGAAAAAGGGGCAGCTGATGGATGTGAAAGCTGGATATCTTAGGAATTATCTGCTGCCGCTGGGCATGGCGCAGATTGTCACCCCTCAACTTATCAAGTAATTGTTTCACATTCATATTTTTTAAATTTCGTTTGTTTTGGTGTGTTTTTCCTTTTCTATCAGCAATGCTGTCGTGTTTCTACTATCTCTGGATTATGTCTTGTTTATATACTTTTGATTATCGAATTTATGTATGAATTTACTTTGTGAAACGAGGTATATGATCAAGACGGATTAGATCATCTTAGTGCAATGTATCTGAATTATGATGTAAGGGCACCTCTGTAATTCATACTACTACTAGATATGGTTTTGTTACTTACGGTTGGATTTCCTCGTAGTAATCCGATCATCTAGAAATTCTCGAGAACAGAGGGAGTAAGATGTTGTTTTAGACTTTTAGTCTTTATTTGATGTGATGCTAAGTAGTTTTCGCGTGCCATACGTGATTGATTGATTGTTGTTGCTGATTTTCAAGCACAAGTATGACAGTCTGATTTTTTTAGTTTTTCTTGTTTAAAGTTTCTTACTTCTTTGCTAGGGAAATGAAGATGGAAGATGAGAGGATTGAGGCCGAGAAGAAAAGAGTAACTCATTATTTTATTTAGCTGTATATCAGTATCAGATTATCTGAGGTTTCCTCACGCTGCTGCATTATGATTATCTAAAATGGAACAATTTTTCTAGTTCATAAATTAACTAGTATTGTGGCATAAAGAGGCCAAATTTTGATGATAAATGAACAATCACAGATAAATTATGCAAAACATAACTACCAGCTACTGCATGATTTCCAAAACTTTTTTGATTCTCCCACCAAAATATAGGAGAATAAATATGGATAACAAATGTGATGGATGGAAGTGTAAAATAGAAAAACAAGTGTTTATAGGTTCCTCTAGGCAAGAAGTATTCCTACAACAGTTTAGTTTGTACACTTGATCAACTGTCATACCATGATATATAATTATTGCTATCTTACCGACTTAGTTTTGGTTGAGGGACACTATGTTGAAGTTTTGAATCGAAGGATATCATTCGAGTGTGTTATTTTCTCTGACAATATGATTCTTAGGTTAAAGAAGAGGCACAGCAGCTTGCCACAATTTTTGAGACAGTTGGTGCTTTCAAGGTGAAGCGCAAGGGTGGGAAAGGAAAACAAATTTTTGGATCGTAAGTTAACTTTCGCTTTTCTACACGTGTAACTAATATATACCATTCGTGTGGCCAATTGCTGACATATTCTCATAATGACAGTGTCACTGCTCAGGACCTCGTTGACATTATCAAGGCCCAACTTCAGAGGTACATTTTTTTCAGATTCATGCTTATGCCTTATACTTGTATTGTATGTGGCGACTGTCTCTAAGTAGACTTCAAACTGTTCAGGAGTTCTTGGGAATCCATGGTTTGAATGTTCAGTGTCCTTTAACTTATAGCACTCATTCTATCATTAGTATGTCATAGACCTTTCTTCGGTTACCATCACATACAATTTTTATTTTTTGTTTAGATGTAGAAACATTTTAATGATTCAGTATCTGCTGTGGTATTGTTCTTTGCACTCTGCAGAGACTTTGTAGCACTAATTGAGATGCTGATGGAAACTCTTTTAATTGACGGCTGTATATTACATTTGGCTTTAACGCTTACTTTTTTTAGGGATGTCGACAAAAGAATTGTCTCACTTCCAGAAATCAGAGAAACTGGGGAATACATTGCAGAGCTAAAACTCCATCCTGATGTCACAGCTCGTGTAAGGGTGACTGTGTATGCTAACTGAGGACATTCCAGAGATACACATAAAAGCCCAAGTTTCTGATTTTGGTGATTTTCTCAAGGTGTGTGGTTATTGGTTAATTGGCCATACCCGGGAACCGTATAACTGCAATTCCTCTGCATGCTTCTTCAGCACATTTTGATCTACATGTACTTATGAGTCTGATTGAGCCCCAATGGTCAATTTTCACCTATTCGCGAGGGACACCTACTTCTGTTATTTTGTTTCCACTTTCTATGCATGCTTTGGAATAAGTTTTATGCCAGGCTGTCAATTGACCAAGCAGAGTTGAACATCACCATCATGGAAAATTAAAGACTGACATGTTTTCTTGAACTGAGCCGAACTAGAAATCAAGAACCTAAGTGGAATAATGGTGAATTAAGTAGAGCATTGCCAAGCTTG
This sequence comes from Salvia splendens, assembly GCF_004379255.2. Lineage (NCBI taxonomy): Eukaryota > Viridiplantae > Streptophyta > Magnoliopsida > Lamiales > Lamiaceae > Salvia > Salvia splendens. Next base: position 2,387,294 of record NC_056038.1, read on the forward strand.
AGTAGTAGATTGAATTTATTGTACTCACTTAAGATTTCTGTTTCTTTTCCTTTTCATGTAGGATTCTTCGTGGTTCAGACGGTTATATGTTTTACGTCTGAGGAGAATTCCATCTCTGTAAGTCTTTGATCCAATGTACTTAATTTTGAGGCTACAATTGCTTTGGCTTTTTGTATTATATCTATTTCCTGTTATAGTTTATTGGGATTCATTAGCAAATGGGGATATGGAAATGTAGTTGCATTCTTCTATCACAACATCTTCTCACAGAGTTTTAAAATTTATGGAAATCAATCATTTGGTGATCTCAATAGTTTTCTGAATAATATATTTATGTATAAAGAGATACAAGCTGGACATATACTCAGTATCTGAAACAGCTATGTTCATGTTTTATGAAAAAAAACTTATCAGAATCCCTTGTAGTATCTCTTGTAGATAGTGACCGATATCTCGTTGATAAGAATTTATCTGGAACTATGGTCATTTTCCGCGTTGTTCTCCTACCATCTGCTAGTCATTTCATCAACCACCTTTCTGATTTTGAATTAACAGTTACACTCTACATGCTTTTGTATGCTGAATTCATGCATCATTTTTCAAGAATTTAAGATGGATTAGACTGAGATTGGGATGAGATATTAGTAAAGCTTTTGCTACAGCATATTTGTGGAAAAGAAACAGACAAAACATTATAGTTAAATTAAATTCAGCAATTATTGAAGTGAGTACAACTGTGGTTGGTGGTGAAGGCAAGAATCTCACTCCAAATAATATTTAGTAGAATTGTTGAATTAGTAACAATAATTGTGTAGTTGCTATAAGATTATGGACTTACCTAATATATTGCGATGTTCCCACTCTATCAGGTCAATTTTCATTTATGATTTAGCTCACAACTTGTCCTTTGAAATTTGAATTATGGAAGAGAAATTTTTTACTGGATTAATATCAACTTGTATTTGTTTTTCCTCAAAAGATTTATTTTCCAATCTTAATTTAATGTTGTATTTTACTTCAATAAATATATTGCAGGCCCCCTTTATAAAAATAAACATATTGTCGGTATGATATCATTAATATGGCAAAAGTTAGAAATGACGATAATTAATCAACAAACTATTATTTAAAACCAATAATCATGTTCACATGATACATTGTCTAATGCCTAATATACACACTGAGAATTGACAATTGCAAATGTAAAGAGATATACTCCACTAATCATCAATTGGTCGACTAATATGAATTGGTGATTGGAAAGTGATCAGAAATTAGGAAGCGATACGAGTGCTCGTTTTTTATTGTGCAAGTTAGTCAAGTTTTACAGTTGATGAACATCGACTTTGCTATTGTTAAAAGTAAATTCGTTATTTCGCTAGAAGAATTTGTGAAGCACTACTACTAATTAAGTAGTAGTACTTTATTATTAGTATAAGCTGTATAACATAAGTACTGATTAATTAGTGAATGGCCATTAAAACTTTGGCCAACGTATCACTTTTGCGTGTGGAATAAAATACTTTTCTAATTCGATTACTTGTCACGCATCTTTAACTCAGACATTTGGCAAGAACATAACTAATTTTTCGGCCGACTTCAAAATTTGTGGAGGCCAATCTAAAAGGAATTGATTTCAATAAAAAAAATACTCCTATAATCATTATGAGGTGTCAAGATGGGATTGGCCATACTTATTACGACTCATTTCTCTTATATATATATATATATGATCAAATACAAACTCTCTATAATACAAACTATACAAACTGAGGTCAATGAAGTGTACAGATTCTGTCAACGGGGGCTAATGTCAACAGGGGCTGATGTCAACGGAGTGTACAAATTCTGTCAACGGGGGGCTGATGTCAACGAAGTGTACAAATTCTGTCAACGGGGGCTGATGTCAACATGGTGTACAAATTATGTCAACGGGGGTGTACAAATTCTGATTGTTCGATGTCAACAGAGTGTACTGATTTGTAGGAAATGTTGACATTAGAAAAATATCTTATAGTACCCGTTGATTAATTGTATTAAGTTAGTAGGATTAAAGTTTGTATAGTTTGTATTATAGAGGGTTTATAGTTTATCACACCCCTATATATAGGTGTGAATATATATATATATATATATATATATATATATATATATATATATATATATATATAAGACCTAAAATTGTTTTATAATGATCATAATTTTATTTAATTATTGACCATGTCCAATCTCATGGTCAGGATTTAGTCGGAATTTTATATTGAGGTCATTTTTTGTATTGATTATTTTTTAATATATATGTCTAATTATTTTAAAATTAGTCAAATTATGGCATGTCTTCGCCTTTCAAAATCTAAGTAACAAATAACGAAAATTTTAAAATTTGAAATTGTTTGATGATATTCCGATCAAATGTGATATCGAGTTGGTGCACACATATAAATTTGGTTAGATGAGACATGCTATTGGACATCTAAGATTTTTTTAAATTTCATGATTTGTCATTTAATTTTTTAAATGTGTGGCACAAAACAGAAACTATATATATATTTTTTAATTTTATAGGTTTTGTGTGGGTGAGATAATTTTTTTTATAAAAATGACAAGCTGTAATCCGAAGCAACATCAAATTGCAAAAGCTTAACCAAAAAGATACTGAGGCTGTGCATCACCTAATTAGTTTGATTGATTATACTATATGTCTAACTAAAAATATTAAGTATTACGTTTACACAGTGTTTTCTTTGACAATATTTTTGCTTTTCTTTTTTATGCTTAGATTGGTGGTGACAGGTGAGCAATAATATTGGTTCCTTTGCTCACCAATCTCTAAGCGGTTTGAGCCTTTTTATCTCTTATCAAAAAATATATATATATTGAACCATTGCAATTTAGAATTTCATAATTTTATAATACTCCAACAAAAAAATGTTTTATCATGTTGAGCACTATCACTACTGACACTACATGAATACATGATATGTACATGTGCTGGCAAATAAAACTAGCATGAAATAAAAATATTTTAAATAGTAGTCCTGATTAAAGTGGTTTGGTTGAAAACTTAGGAATTAATCAGTCCAATAGTTAGGTGTAAATTAGTGGGGTTAGACCCTGAGAGCTACTAGTGAAGTGAGGTAACTGATAAAAATAAAGTGGATTAAGTAACAAATTGATGTCAAAGTGTATTTAATGGAACTAATTAATATATATACCAAAATTCAGAATATAGGCACATGGGATTGGTGGTTCTAAACTATCTTTTCTTCGAGTAAAAATTCAATGATCCGAACGTACTATTATGTAGTGTATCTGACTAATCAACTAATCATAATTGCAAACGACTTGCAATTCCTAATTAACCATCTATTCTTCTATGGAGTACTTTTTTTTCTCATTTGACTCATTTCTAATGAAATGGAAATAATTCTCAACTCATTTGCTTTATCTTCCTTTTTCAATCTTTTATGGTAAGGTTTGTATATTTTGTTAGTAGATTTGTACCACTTTTTTCTATTTTTCGTTATCTTTTTCATCTTCTATTATCATATGATGCATTGTGATCCACAATTAATATCACATGCATACTGAATTGAGAACTTTCGCGTCATCCACCACACGTAAAATAGACCGAAAAACTCACTCGACATCCTTCCGCGATCCACACTATTTCACTCACTCTTATCTCACTTTACATACTAATTGGAAACAAAAAGAGCATATAGAAATATGCATCATGACTCACTTTTCGTGAATGAAAGGCAACCATGAATTGTGACCACTTGATCACTCCAATATATTTCAATTCCAAACGTAAAAACCAAATAAAATATTTGGCTCGATTCAAAGAATTGCTGATCATCAACATCAGTTGTTGATTAAAAATTTAAAAATGCCACTTATAATTTCATAACACTATCCAAATTTTAAAAATTATAAATAAATTATTCACATTAATTGACCGATATAGTCAACCCTCCCTCAGTAGTGGCAATCCGCCGCCGCCGCCGCGAAAATCAGCCGCGGCTTCGAGAACTCCTCCAGCGGCGCCGGAAAGTTGAGATCCAACGAGAACACATTCCGACGACGATGATCGTGATCGCTAGAATCAGAATCATCGCCACTTCTCGCCGCCGGCGGAGGAGAACGGTGTCGTCTCATGTGGCCGCCCAGCGCCTGCCCCGACGCGAATTCCGATCCGCAGATTGAGCACTCGTGGATGGTACTCATCTGCAGCTTTATTGGAGGCGGCGGAGTGTTAACAATCGTGTTGAATTTACCGAATTTGGCCGCCTCCGGCGCCGGCGGTGACCTAATTTTACGATCGAATAATTCCGCGGCGGAATTAGGTTTTCTGTGGCTGGCGCGGTGGCCGCCTAATGCTTGAAAGGAGGCGAAAGTGCGGCTGCAGGTCTTGCACTCGTAGGCGTCTTCGGCGAATTTCCGGCGGCTGGATTGGGGGCGGAGGCGGCCGCGGGCGAGGAGGATGAGGCAATTGGCGAGGTCTTCGTCTTCTTCTGTGTTTGCTGATATAATTTCAGTGCTGGAGGGCGATGAATTTGAATCGACGTCAGCGATGGCGGAGGGGCGGTGGCGCTTTCGTTTGAATTCTTCCGAGAGATTGATGCTCATCGCTTTGGAGTGAGTGGGAAAGTGGAGAGGAGCGACGAGAGAGAAATCAATAAGACTGTATATGTATTTATAGTGTTGATTATAAGTAGGATTAGTGATTTAATCATTTAATTAGTAAGATGACTAAAATGGTGAATGTGTGGGAGTTTGTGGAGTGAAAAGCAAAGCATGTGAATAGTCAACTAACAAGTAGATTCTAGCCACCAATCTCCTTGCCTATTTCCAACTTTAGGGTATTCGCAATGAAGACTTCAAATTCGAATCATGATTATATCATTTACGTGTTATGTCAGTTTTTAAGTTCAGACTTCAAACGTCCATAACTCAATGTGTTACTAGACTTGCCGATTCCATGCATTTTTCACTCAAATGGTCAATTTGCGGTGTGTCTCACTCTCCCACAATAGACGATTTGTGCTCGCATCTCAGATCTGACCATATGTTGTCACCGATTGTGAATGTCTTATTAGACTGGAGTTTGATTTTTCCCCCACTAGCTACACACACCAAAAATTAGGTTTCTTTCTTTATTTTTCTTCATCATCATTTATGTTTAATTTATGACAGTAATTGCTATCCCAAAAATATTAACTGCACTTCAGTTAGTAATTATTTAAGACCAAATTTTACATGTGGCGATGAAAATTTGTACATTCAATGCAAACGTAACTACCGTCACTATATATTTCTTCAAAAATAAAAATAAATGCGGAAAATGAAATATTATATCGCCACCCTATACGCTAATAATATTATACTATAAAAATTAGTGTGTGGTGATGACTGATGAGCATATCATACGTATCACTAATTTACATACATGCATAATTATGGAAACCAAAACATTTAATTAAGTTATTTTATTAAACGTGTCTTATTACAAATTTTCAAAATGATTAAATAACATCTTTTAGAAACGGCTGAGAAATACTCCATATAGTAGTGTTGATAGCCCATTATAAAAATTTATGCCTAAGGAGTGGGTCAATAAAGCCCACAATATTAGGGTACTCTAAAGTGTAGCAGTATTATTAATGCGAGGAAGGATACATAAATTTTATATATTTAATTAATTGTATTGGTTAAAATTAATGGAGTGCCGTACATGTATAATTGAAACTGATTTTTTAATGCTTGATTAAGTTTATACTAGTATCTAGATGCAAAGGTAAGTCATTATTTAATGGGTGCAAAAAAATAATGGTCATGATAGAAAATATACTACTACTATTAATAAAAGATTGAATTTGTACCGATGAGTGATTGAAAAGGTTGAAATTTCTTGATTTAATAGTTTGTTTTAAAATTTTATGAAACTGATCCGAATTTGACAAAATTTCTAATTTAAATGAAATTATGCTTGAAAAAAAGTACAGAGAGACAACAATATTCGGTTGACTTTTAAGATTTATTCTGCTTAGGACTTAAATTAAACTCAATGTCGTTTTAGTGTACATAATCATCAGAGAGATAAAAGCATAAAATACACGTAATTTAAGATTTTATTTGAGTGTTTAGTTTATTTTCGTAGTTTAAAAAAACACATGTTGTGATAGTTTTTATGCAATTTGTGTTCTTCACGTTTATCACTCTCCTTTCAAGTAGCTTATATATATTTAAAATTTCTTTATAAGTCACACATTAAAGCAGGAGAGGAGATTGAGATTGAGATTGAGATTGAGATTGAGATTGAGATTGAGCTTGAGCTTGAGCTTGAGCTTGAGCTGGATTAGATTTCAAATATCAAGACAATATTCCAATGTAAATCGAAAATTCCAATACAAATTCATAAACAATGATCAAGACTAGTTGAGAAAAAAATATTGAATCTAATATAAAAATACAGTTATAAAGTAGTAATCCCTCTGTTCTACGGTAGTGAAGTCATTTCATTTTCTGCACTCATTTTAAAAAAATAATTAAAATTATATAAAGCATTTTTCTATATTATTATCTCTCTTTCTTTACTCTTTCTATAATTTAACTATTTATTATTATTTTTTTGAAAATGACTCTACTATGAAACGAAAAGGGAGTATTTTTCAAAATGAGTTAACTTTAATTGATTATAATGCACTTGTGATAGGTGGAACAGCTACTCCTTAGGCTTAGGCTATGCTAACCATAAATATCGTCGCAAATTAGATTATTTGTGGTGATTTTTTAAGTATATAAGTTATTTATGTGAATTTAGTTTAAGCTAACTTTTTAATACTTAAGAAAAAGCTAAAGTGGCAGGTCTATAGTCGTGAAAGTGATAGTATTAACACATCGTGACATTAGTTATTCAAATTTATTTTATTCCAAGGGATAAGTCTATTCCCAATTTCTTCATATTTTGAAAAAATATTCTCAATATATGTTATTGCAAATTGCCACAAAAACTATATAAAATATTTCAAATTACAATTTCATCTAATTACAAACAAATCCAACAATTAAGAAAAAGTCAAAATTATATAGTACTCTAATTGAGTATGATTGAAAGTTGCGAGACTAACCAAGATTTTATTAAAATTCTGGCAATTTGCCCAATATAAAATCCCCCAACTCTCACAATAGTTTGAAAAATATCTGAAACTAAGTAATATCCATATATTTATATCAATCTAACTATAATTATACTACTATATCCCATCAATAGTTCACAATTACCCAGTATAAAGTGGCAGGAATTGAAGTAATGGTTATTATTTTCTATCTGAAGCTTTGTAACAAGAAGTTGGTGTCCCTTCCACGAATGTTTGGTGAAACGAGACGAAAACACGACTCTCGATCCTGGCAGTTCCGAGGGCACCTTAGTAAGGCCCTCGTTCATGAAACATGACATCCAACCAGAAATTTTTACCACATTTAACAATTTAATCCCGATTTTATTTCAATCCAAGCAAATTCGAGCAATAACAATGGAAACGAGCTTAGAATGTTTAAGAAGCAAAGGGGAGTTTATACGATGATGGTTATATCTATCTGGCAGACAAGCTCATGCACACAATTATTTGTAGACAATGATAGATGCCACTTCTCTCTAATACCACAATGTAAAACCGCTGCTACCATTAGCCTCTCTATACGAACCACAGATAGATGCAGAGTGCACAACGGGGGATGCCTTTTTGAAGCAATGGCGTAGTTTAGAGGGGAGTCAAACCCACGACCCCTGCACGTTGCATATAAAAGAAGGTATCAATGAGATGAAGAATGTTGGTGCAAAATGAAACAAATTTGGGCTCTATAAAACATTTCACCAGAAATAAACATGATATAATCGGGTGGTTATGCTGCAGCCTTAAACACATCTAGAGTCATGCAATCAATTATTCAGAGGCCGCAGACTCAGAAACTAGATTCGTGCAATCAATTATTCAGATGTTTAATTAGCTAGAAGAAGAAGAAGATGATTATGATGATGATAAAGATAAAAACAGCCAACCAAGCATATAATGAGATGATGAAAGAACAACTTGAAGAGCTAAAAGAGAATATAAGAACGTCAGATTTAGTCATGGAGTACGGTTTTGCCTAGGGAAAAAGGTAATTTTATGGGGATTAATTTCAAAAAAATCACAAAGTTAAAGCCAAGTTTCAATTGCAAAATGAACCTTTTTTTCCTTTTTAGGACCAATGTCTGTGTGATGTGGCAGCCCAAATTTGTAGGTATTCCACTTAAGAAAAAAAAATATGAGATCCCGAAAAAAACCAAGCCCACGAACATGTTTTAGGTAAAATTTTCTTCAATATAAATTAGCTCTAAAACTTTTAGGTCAACTTTATCCACAACTATTTAGATTCTCAAGAGCTATGAGATTAGTAGTTAGCCGTCACCATATATGCACACAACTGAAATCAACACATACAATTGATGCAAATAATGTTTTAGGTGAAATTGAGAAAAATGATTATGAATGGATTTGATATTGCTTGATGCTCAGATCTCGAGAAAGTACAAACTGCAGAGCCAATGCGATATATTCAAATGCAGCAATGTCATGATTCGGGCAGTAGAAAGTCTGAGAATGCATTATAAGAAAAAGGTTGCCTACCACAAGCCAAGCGCCCTCCGGCATTGCCAGTAGAAAGACTGAGCTCATGACCACCTGCGGATCAAACAATTCAATGGAAGTTGATTAAACTCACAAGCTAGATGGATATGAAATATGGTGACTTCAATTGCTGCAGAGGAAATTGAAAGACAGAACGACTGAAAAAAGCGTCATCATAACTAAAATTATTTAACACACCCTTTCCAAGATCATCCTCGAGTTCATGAACAACAAAGGCTCTTCCAACAACTGCGTTAGGACCAGTCAAAGGTATCTGCATTTTGACAAACAAAATGCTCAGCTCATACTTTTAATCCCAAGACGAACAATCATTACATATAGGGTGCTACCTGAGAGTCCACTATTGTTGCCTCAGCCACGCCTATGTCAATTTCATCGCATCAGATTAAAAAAGGTGAGAACTTGAACGAATGCAAGAGACGACATTAGAAATGCGAGAACAAAATAATACCCTCGGCGTTGGCAATTATGTTTCCCAGGTCACCCGCATGACGGACATCATCTTTAGGAGCTCCGTGTGTCAAACCATTAGGATTGAAATGTGGTCCTATCAATACCAAAAAATAGCATCAAGAACAGAAAAAGCATTTCAGCTTATGATAAAAAATCAATAAAGTCCCAACCTGTTGAAATGCATCCATTTGTAGTGTCACCAAACTCGTGCTTCACTCACAACAGGAAACAGAGTTTTTTTAGATTCATAACTCAATTGTGCAAAAGTTTCCCAAGTTTATCAAAAAAACACTCACCAAATGAAATCCGTGCTTGCCCGGAGTGAGCCCGGTGATTCGAACGTTCACAGTAGTTGGTCCTACGACGCCAATCAAACGAATATATTAAAGTGAAATCACAATGTATGCTGATAAACGATAATCAGACCATAACGTGCAAATCCCATTTCATAAAAGATGCTGAATTGGATAAATAACTACAAATTCAGCAGTATAAGCACAAGAGCACACATGAAAACAACGAAGCAAAGGTGTTCGACGAAATGACTGAGAGAGAAACTGAGCTTACCTTCGCCATCCTGGGTAAGAGTGACAACGCCCTCGACGCCGGAAGTCCCCTTGAGGACGGCGACAGCCTTCTTGGCGGCGGATACGACGGCGAGAGGCTTGGGGGCGGCGGAGGAGAGGGATAGAAATGGGCGGATATTGGCCTTGAGAGCGACGCCGTGGAAGGAGGAGTGAAATTGGGGCGATTGTGAAGAGGTGGAGGAAATGGTGGGGAAGAGGAGAGGTTGGTGGGGGGCGGAGACGGCTGCAAGAAGAGAGTGTGCGGCCATGACTGCGAGAGCTGCTTGCATAGGATTGGATTAGGTGAGTATGTGTGAATGGGCGACGACTGTTGAATCCTTTCATTTATTTCTCTTTTTTCGCCACGTTGTTCTGCTGTCGTCATGTTTGGGCTGGGCTTTCTTTAGATTGATTCGGCCCGAGTCCGACCTTTACTTCGTAGATTAGGCCTTTTAATTGGGCTTCTATGACAACTATTTTAGACTCGTTTAATGATTTAAGTAGAGAAAAAAAAATAGATAGAGAATAAAATATAGTACAAAAAAAATAAAAAGAAATAAATATAATGATTTTTATAAATAAAGAGAATGAATAAACTATGACAAATAAATAAATTAGCCCATTATTTTATACTCCAAAAATCGAATGTGGCATAGGCCGAATGACATCTGATTTGGTGGGTGCAATTAAGGAATGAGTGATAATGTAGGATTTAAATAAACCATTTTGCATAAATCTTCAGAAGATAATGGCTTGCTTTGAAGATTTTGATTTTGATTTTGATTTTGATTTTGATTTTGATTTTGATTGATTGATATATACGGGGAGTTTTGGTGTTTTTACGTTCTCCTCAATTGAATATGAATTCCAGAGCAAATTCTTCATCAACCCGAAATTCAATCAATTGGGCCCCACCCGTACCCGTTGGCTTTACCAAACCCGACCCGTATAGATATATTCTCGGCCCGTTCGGAGCTAAAAAACACAGACAGACAGAGAGCAGCCGGCGCCGCCGCCAAATTTCATGGAAACACACTCTCAATCAATCCGAGTGCTAGTTCGCCCACCGCCGCCGCCCGCCCCCACGCACCCCCTCCCCCCACAGCCCCCGCCGCCGCCCGACGCATATCCACCGACTAAGAACGGCGTCGTGGTGGTTGGATTCGTAGGGAGGCGCCCCCGAGAAGTCGCTCATCTCATCAACAAAATCGTCGACTCCTACGCCTTTGGCTCCGGCGGTTTGGACACTCCGTTTCGCTTCGAGCCCGACAGGATCGACTCGGAGATGAGGAGATGGCTCGAGATCAGGAATTTGAGCTTCTATCTCGACGAAGACAGGGGGATTTTGTACCTGCAATTCTCCATGGCTGACTGCACACTAGCTGAGGCGATGCTGTCAGAGGGGAGGATGGGTTTTGAGTCGGATTTGGAGGATCACGAGCTCGGGGATCTCAAGGGATTGATTTTTATGTTCACTGTGAGTTGCATTCAAATTTTTTTTAACTTGATTTTGTGTTTGTTTCTATGAATTTTGGATTGTTGAAATTCTGTGGATTTTGAGTTTTAGCTGTGAATTTTGAGTTTTAGTTGTGAATTTTGAGTTTACATTGTGAATTTTGTTTGTCTGTGAAGAAATGTTTTAGGGTTTTAGCAGATCTTCTAAAAGGGAAACAATTGGATATGCTGAAAACTGAATAGGTTTAAAGGGCATTTGAAAATTCATGATCATTGATATATTATCTTGTAAATTAGAAGAATGCAATGTAGCTCAATGTGATAATTCTTTCACTGTTAATTGAAATCTTTGTAGAGTAAGTCAGTTGAACTTACTTTAGCCTTGCAGGTCTGTCACATTGTAATACTAATTCAGGAGGGGTCACGCTTCGATACTCAATTGCTAAAAAAGTTACGGGTTCTGCAAGCTGCTAAACATTCAATAGTTCCATTTATTAGGTCACAAAATATATCATCCATAGCGTCTAGGCCACGTTCTTCAGCTCAGTCACGAATACCTGCTTCTGGGTCATTATTTAGTAATGCTGTTCCTGGTAAAATTCAAGGGATTCAGAATCGCAATGCTTCAGCCAATTCAGTAATGTCGGGTTTAGGTTCCTTCACCTCTTTGCTTCCCGGTCAATGTACCCCAGTTGTACTCTTTGTGTTTGTTGATGATTTCTCTGAGATTTTTAATACGGAACAGTCTTCAGAGACATCATCCTTAAATGTGCCGTCAAGTTTGAACAGCTCTACGAGACCAGGAATGGGTGCTAAAGGATCTAGTTCTGTTGTTATGCTTGCACGGCCTGTGAACAAATCTGAAGGTGGACTGAGGAAAAAATTACAATCATCCCTTGAGGCACAAATTCGGTTTTCAATAAAAAAATGCCGAACGCTTTCAGTATTTGAAGGCAGTCATGGTGGGTCAAGGACTGGTATGGTTGCTAGTTCGGCCCCTCTTTTTACACTGGATGCATCAAAGGCTGTTTCACTCGTAGATGCTTGCTCAACTCAGAGTTGTGAATCTCTCGAGTTTGCAATTGGCCTTGTTGAACAAGTATTAAATGGGAAAGCAACCCCAGATTCTCTTTTGCATGAAAGTCACCATCAAAATACAAACAAAGAGGATATCCTCTCTGTGAAGGAGTTCATCCACAAGCAGTCTGATCTTCTAAAAGGAAGAGGTGGTTTGCTGGGTAATGGCAGCAGCGGTGCTGCAGGTGTTGGTATGGTTGCTGCTGCAGCGGCGGCTGCAGCAGCCTCGATCTCTGCATCTGCTGCTTCTGCAAAGTCAGTTAACCCACCCGAGCTCCCAACTTTAGAGATATGGTCAACTTCTTCTCAGTCGATTCTTCACAGAATTCTTTCTGTAAAATCTGGTTGCACGTATCAAGGCAAAATCAACCACATGCAAGAGAAGGATGCAAGTATACCTCTAACAGAATCTGTACCAACGTCTTCTGATCCATATGAATCTGCATCGTCACTTCTGGAGAATGGTATCGGAATGAACACTAGATTTTCAATCTCGTGGTGTGAAAAAGCCTTTCCAGTTGCAAAGGAGGTTTATTTGAACGATCTTCCTCCTTGTTATCCAAGTTTTCAGCACGAGGTCCATTTAAAGAAAGCCTTGCATGCCTTTATGTCTATGGTGAAGGGACCTGCTGTGCACCTGTATGTAAAAAAATTGAAGGACGAATGCATGTCTATCTGGAGTTCTGGAAGGCAATTGTGTGATGCAGTTAGTCTGACTGGGAAACCTTGCATGCATCAAAAGCATGATATAAAATCTATTTCCAGTGATGAGATCAAACATCATTCAAGTGGATTTGTTTACCTCCATGCTTGTGCATGTGGGCGTTCTAGGCAATTGCGGCCTGATCCTTTTGATTTTGATTCGGCAAATGTTGTGGGCAATACTTTTGTTGATTGTGATAAGCTTCTTCCAAGAGTTAAGTTGCCAGAAGGAATTGTTAAGGGACCCATTCAACCTTCATCATGGAATTTGATTCGTATTGGGGGTGCAAGGTATTATGATCCTTCAAAAGGTTTAATCCAAAGTGGATTTTGTGCAACTGAGAAATTTCTGCTTAGGTGGACTATATTTCTTGAGAAACCACCGCTAAATGACTTCCAGCTGGGTTCCTCAGACAGAAATCCCGGATTCAAAACTGCTTTAGAAACAGATGATCAAACATCTGATGTTGCTCGGTTAGGAGCTGGAAGGGCACAAAATGGAGTTGGGAATCCAAAAAAGCCCTATTCGGATATCACTGGAAATGGTAGTAAAAAATTATTGAGTGCTGGTCGAGGATTATCCAACTTTACAATGAGAAAACCATTTTCTGAAGTTGTTGCTGGAACTGCTGCTAACTCTGCATTTCCTCCACTCTTTTCTAGAAAACAGCCTATACAAGATGCTGAGAAAGGTGTTAAACTACATAATGGACGGCACAGGGATCTGGACAAACTTGGCGATGCTGTCAACAGTCAAGAAACTCTGAAGGTTAAAGATACTGCGCCCGTTGGTAATTTGCAGCATAATGGCACTGCTAACAATGCCACGGAGTATGGCGATTCTTTTCCTCATATTGGAAGCAATATACCTTCTTTAAATGTGAGTGGTGGTGAACAGATTAAGGCCACCAATCTTCCAATGAAGGCTGCCACTGTATATGTGGGCTTTGAACATGAGTGTCCCCGTGGCCATAGGTTTATATTAACTCGGGCTCATCTTAGTGACCTGGGGTCACCATTCTCAGTTCCTGAGGAGAATGGTCCCCCTTTGCCAGTGGAAAACTCAGATAAAAAACAAGATCCTGCTAAATTGGGTAAACTTGGCAACAGTGGTAGAACCAGGCGGCAGGGACATGGGCTAGTTATGGGTGGTGGTATTAGTAAGGCGAAGAACCTTGAGAAGTCAAAAGAGAAAGTGGTCAATGGGAACAGAAACAAAAACAATCGAAACCTTGTCGAGGATCTTGATGACCTTAAACCCACTAGTATTGATGATCGCGGTGGTGCCTTCTCCCTTTTGAATAGAAACTTACCGATATATATGAACTGTCCACATTGTAGGGAGTCAAGGCCCAAAAACAATACATCTAATGTTAAGTATGCAAGTGCTATCTCACAGCTGCAGAGGATCTTTGTGGTATATTCTTCTTCCTCTACTGCATTTAATCTGGTCATTTATCACATGTCATAACAAACTTCTGCGATTCCTGTTACTTGGACATGTATCTGCCTGGATAACATCTTATACCAGCAGGTGTTTTTTGGTAAAACCAACTTAGGTGATTATGTCTTTTGTGGATGATATGATCATTTGTGTTCCTGTGCTTCTTTTTTTGTTTCCTATTCTCTCAAAACCTAATTTTATGTTTGAATTCACAATTTTCAAACAGAAAATATAGTTAATATGATCTATTATGTTTTCCCTGTATCTCTTTTCGTGCTTAGCATTCCATATCACCCATATGTCCATGTCAGGTTTTAATTGTGTGCTCTTTCAAAGTCAGTTCATTTTACTTGTTACAACTAGTTCAGATTATGATATCCATCGTTTTGTAAAGAAGGTCTTGAAACCAAATTGTACTAAAATTTGCTTTTGTATATACAGGTGACTCCTTCATCTCCGATTGTTTTGGCTGCAAACCCAGTTATTCAATTCGAGGTATGCAACCAGTGAAAATCTTTCTTTTTATTTGTAATATCAGCTTTACAGTCGTTTGAAACCTCATGCTTCCCCTTCGTGATTGATATAGCTTCATGCAAGCTGTATAATAATGTCTTTATGAACTGTGCTACTGAAATTATGTTCCCTGTGCTTGACAAGTCTTTCCCAATTGCAGTTATCTTGTTTACCTCCCTCTATCCCTGATCGTGAACAAAAGCTACAGTTCAGCTTGGGCTGCCCTGCGATTCTGCCGCCAGATAGTTTCCTCTCTTTGAGGCTTCCATTTGTTTATGGTGTGGAACTGGAGGATGGGAGTCTGCATTCTCTTCTACCTTTTGAAAATCAACCACACCTCACTGCATCTATAAAGAGGGGAACAGCTTTGCAGGTTATGCCAAATCAGGGCGCGCTTAATCCCGAATCAGCGTGGTTGATGTCGAAACACTTTCCTGCTCCGTAGACGATTGACTTGTACTCGGTTTCTGGGTACTTTGCAAGTGGAGACTTCCCCTACCGCATGAGGTAAATCCTCATAGTGTGCTATGGAATTCGAAAATATGATTTTTCAACCTTTTTATGTCAGGTATATAAAGCATTAAAATCATAACAAGACATGCCTTCTCTCTTTCGTTGGAGTGTCAGTGCAATAGATATATAAGTGCGTATATATAATTGCCATAATGAAAATGGATAGTAGATGAAAGGTGTGTAATTGTTATCGAAATGAAAATATTCAAATGATCCTTATGATCTTACTGCATATGTTTCATTGGTCTATTATTAAATATATCTTATTTTGTTATTTTGCGGAGAAGGACGTCTTTGCCCTGATCCAATATCCATACTACTCTCCTCCTAATTATCTTCCTCTGACCAACATCATCTCCTATTATTCGCCGGTGAAAATCGGCTGCAAATCAAACACTGCCAAAAAAGCAAAATCGGCAATATCGTGAAGAGGGTGTGAGGAAGAGTAGTAGATGGCTAGTCGAGGAATAACATCTCATTTTATTTTTACAATAAGCAAATTTTAAATTCCATTAATTCCTTCTATATAAATATATCATACTATTATTTTATTAGTTTTTTCAAGTAATTTCTTATAATTTGTGTTTGAGTAAAGTAAAATATTTAATCGAGTACAGGTGGCAATATGAACTTTAGAAATTCGTGTTAAAGAGACTATAATCGCTACTTTTTAGGTATATAAGAGCATCAACTATAGGGGCGGCCTAGAACCGCCGCCGCCGCGGCTAACTATAGCGGGAGAAGCGTCCGCCTCGGTGCAGACACTTTTTTGGGGCGGAAGGGCGATCGGCGACTAGGCGCACCGGCCTATAGCGCGGCGGTGAACGGCGCGCCGGTAGGGGGCGAACAATATTTTTTTCTTTCGTTTTTTTAAAAATTTATTTAATTTATCTATAAATACACCTCATTTCCCTCATTATTTTCACACCATTCCACCTCTTTATTCATACTTTCTCTCACTAAAATTTGTGGATTCCATTGGTATTAAAAATGGACGATTTGTAGAATGACGTGTGGAATTCTCTGATTCAAGAGGTGCAGAGGGAAGCCGACGAGGAGGATGCGGAGCGAGCGGCGGAATTGGCGGAGGCCGCACTTCCTCGTGTGATTACTCATCATCGGACCATCCAACGAGACCATAGGGGAGCACACCAGCGGCTAATGGCAGACTACTTTGTGGATAACCCCCATTACCCACCCGAGATTTTCCGTCGGCGTTTCAGAATGTCGCAACGGCTCTTCACCCATATAGCGACGAATTTGGCGGAGCTGTACAGGTGCTTCACCCTCCGAAGTGATTGCACTGCCCGGATCGGACTGTTTACTTTTCAGAAACGCACCGCTGCAATTAGGCAGCTTGCCTATGCCGGACCGGCTGATATGTTCGACGAATACCTACAGATGGGTGAAACGACAAGCCTAACGGTGCTCAGGCAGTTTTGTAAGAGGATCCGGGAAATCTTTGGTCTGGAGTTCCTACGAGAAAGCCAACCTCTGATGAGTGCCAGAGACTGCTAGATATGCACGGTTCGGTGCACGGTTTCCCAGGGATGATAGGAAGCATCGATTGCATGCATTGGGAGTGGAAAAACTGCCTGGTGGCGTGGAAAGGCCAGGTCACTACTGGTTTCAAAAGCAAAGGTCCATCGTTGATTCTGAAAGTCGTTGCTGACTACCGTTTGCGGATCTGGCATGCGTATTTCGGTGTTGCAGGTTCGAACAACGACATCAAACGTTCTACAATCATCGCCTCTCTTCAATGATGAGTGTCCGGGGGAGGGTCCAGAAATCAGCTTCGTAGCCAACAGAACGCAGTACCACATGAGATACTATTTGGCAGATGGGATATACCTTCGTTGGTCCGTATTCGTCAAGACAGTTCGCCAACCGGTTGGACCGAAGAAACAATATTTTGCGCGAAAACAAGAGGCTGCTAGGAAGGATGTTGAGCGAGCTTTTGGTGTGCTCCAAGCGCGATGGGCCATTATACGGTGTCCGACACGAGTTTGGCACGAAGATGATGTCGTGAATATTATGTTAACATGTATCATATTGCACAATATGATAATAGAAGATGAATGATTTGCTGTATAGCGCTGGGCACCGGAAGATGGTGCAAGTTCAAGTCACGGTGTTGCCTCCGTGCCGATACAGATGGATGTACCACGTAGTAATGAATATTTGCTCCAACGTTTTACTGATATGCCAGGAGCACAACACATGCCACACTCCATGCCGATTTGATTTAAGAGGTATGGGCACGTAGGAGAGGGAGCGCAGCGTGAAGAACATGTGTGATTTTCTATAGATTAAATTTTCGTTGTATAATTTTTCCATTACTTTAATACGACGAAAATTTAGTGTTCAATTTTAATTTATTTAATTATAGCCATTTTTTCTAATTATGTGTAGTCCGATAATTTTAGTTATAATTGAATTAAAATATAAAAATAAAAATTAAAGTGAAAAGTGGCTAAAAAAGTGTCAATTATTGCTGTGGACACTTTTTTTTGTGGGCGCGGACAAATACGAAGTGGCTGTGGAAGTGGCGGGGCAATTGGAAGTGTCCACCTTATAGTGGATTCTCTAAGTACTATAAAAAACGTGGCCGAAACATTATTTTTAAAGCTACTACATTGTAATATAACTTTATATAGGAAAGATATAAATAAACCTTCAGGCCATCCGCAACGCTGTCACTTATTCGTCCCTTAACCGTCCCTTAAATTACTATTCATGGGCCCCACTGTACATTTTTACTTCATCTCTTAACTAAGGGACGGAACCTGCAACCCTCCATCTCCTAACTGTCCCTTAAATTACTATTTATTCAATTTTATTTTTTATTTTTATTTCTAACAAATTCAATTAATAAAAACACACTTCATTAAATAAAATACTGTGTTTCATGCGGAAACGGCGACGGAAGTAGGTATCTCACCACACCGGGTTATCGCAGAAGTAGTCGCAGACTAACCTTGCTGCGGCTTCCTCCCGGTTACGATGGATGTAAGTCCGGGAGCGTCTTTGGGGCGGCGCGGCTTACTCCGCCTCCCGGCGTCGATCTTCTTCAAGTGATTCTTCCATTATTCGACGCATTTGCTCATATGGATCCATTAGATCGATTAAATTTGGAGGAAGAATAAAAGAGATGATTTCAGATGAAAATTGGAGAGGAAAGAGAGATGATTTGAGAGGATTAGATGTGTGTTGGTGTGTGAAATGAGGATGAAATAGGAGTATTTATAGAGTAAAAAATAAAAAAATATATAAAAAAAAGAAAAACTGTCGAAAACGGTAATATTACCGTTTTTGAATTTTAATTTTTTTTTTATTAAATTCAAATTTTTTTAAAAATTAATTATTGCGTCAGCGTGACGAAACTCACTCGCGGGCCGGCGAGTGGGCGTCACGCATGGCCCCAGAGGGCGCCACGTCGCGGGAGCGCGTGGCGAGACGTCTCGCGCGGCGCCTCAGCGTGACGGGGGATCCGGCCAGATGGTGACGGGACGGGACGCTGCAACGCGTCCCGTGCCCGTGTCGTCACGGAGGACGGGACTCGTGCCACCCGCGTAACGCGTCGCGGGTGGCCTCATAATTCACTAGAGTGAAAGGTAGAGTGAGAAAAAATCATTGCAAAAGAGGGGGTACAGTGGTCACTTCGCTTGGTGGAGATATTGTCTTCAATAGAATCTTTGTTTGTCGTTTTTAGCTTAGCTAAAATTCGAATATAATTTTTTATTTTTCTATTGATTTTAACATAGTAGTAGTAGTAGTAGAATATTTTATACGATTATGTGAAAATTAATGACGAAATTTATAAGATACTGCTGAACTAACACACAAAATTATTACAGCAGGCTGAAATATAAACTTTTATTAAAAACTTAAAACTTTAATAAACATTTGAATTCTTGTTGTATTATTTTTGTCGTTGGTCCTCCTCTTATCATTATTTTATTAAATTAGGTGTTTGAATTTTTTGCCTCGTTCGAAATTTGAATTCATTTCACAAAATCAAACATGAAATCAACAACACAACATGTCAATCCAAATAGCAAGCTTCAAATTTATAAACCTCATCTCTGAACTTTGTACAATATATAATCGAAGATACACTCTCAGTCCACAAATAGGAGTCTCATTTCTATTCGGCACGTATTTTAAGAATTGTTAAGAAAAGTGATTGGAAGAAAGTTAGTGGAATAAGAGTCCTACTAGTATATATTAGTTTTAAATGATATATGAGTGGAATGAGTTAGTGGAATGTGAGGTCTCTTTACCATTTTATGGTAATTATGAACCGGGACTCCTATTCGTGGACAGACCAAAATGGAAAAACGGGACTCATATTCGTGGACGGAGGGAGTATTCATTTTCAATAATTTAAAATACAAAGATATTATTAAAATCTATAAATATTGCAAGTTATTTCCATTTAAATACCATTGACAACAATTCTTTTTTTAAATTGGGTCTGGAAAAAAAGATATACTTTCACATAGATATTCAAATTTAAAAATATTTATATAAATAAAGGGGATGAGATGAGAGGATAGAGTTCTAGAGAATTCTTCTAGAAATATGACAAAATAGTCAAACATCACAAATCCCATGTGACTTGGCCCTTATCCATTACAGCCACGTGGCAGTCGTTCGGACAAGCTGCTTAGCTGTAAGAGTTACTACACGTGGTCCCCACCTCCACCGCACATTCTACTTTCCCCCCGCAATTTTCATGCCCTGCTCATTATACAAAGGCATCATTTTGCTATTGCCAAACCTTCTATTTCTATACGGTCAATTTTACCCTTGAACTGGATTCATGATCCAATCTTACCTAATTGGGATGGATTTGGAAATTGTCGAAAATGGGTTTGTGGAGAATCTTCACCTAATTCCAATGATGGAGGGAAGTATTTTAAATTTTGTGGTTATAGACTTAATTTCTACCTAAGTAAATTGGTTAACTTTAAAATTTTACCTTCATCTTATGGAGTAGTTGATACTTGATGGAATTAATATATTTTTATTGTTGTTATTACTTACAAGTTTTGTTTATCACCAACTATTACTATACTATTATTTTCTTCCGAGAAGGTCCCCTATGCATGCACATATTGTGATTGTATTTTTTAAATATCACAATAGATGATACACTTAATCAAGCATAAAAAAAAAGTCACTGCAGATAAAACATCTTTTACAATTTTTATATATTTTTTTCCTAAAATCAGATTTTCATATTATCATCAACAATTTTTATATTTATTGTCCTTCTGTTGTTGAGTCGAATTAATTTTTGAAGTACTACTCTATCTAAGTCATTTTTTTCTGGAAAAACTCAATCCATTTAATATCCCATAATATATTCTCACTTCTACAATTATCTCTTTAATGATGTATTTTATTCTTTCTTTCTCCACTTAATTCACTGAACACTTGTTCCTTAATTTTTGTGTTAAGACACGTCTCAATTATTGTACAACGAAAAAATTAATTAACTGTGCACATAATTTATTAGGACATTTAAGACTATCATAACAGGTAGACCGTGTATTGTGACATTTGAAAGTGTCACAATAGGTGATGCGCTACAATAAATGCACGGAAATCCAAGTTTTGTGTCGTTTTTTTTTGTTCAAGACCAACGCATCCAACCAACCATTGATTGCAATGACTTATTTCCATACTTATCTGTACTCATTTCGAATAATCGGGTAACTAAACCAAAAATATAATACAACTACTGTAACATTATAGTTAAAAGGCCAAATCAAACCCTTTGAACCTTTGTTAAATGAATTCCATACTATAGTATACTCATTGGCTTCAACTACTACTATTTCGAATTCAATTATATACTAGAACTATTATGCATAGTGATTAGTAGGTGAGGTGAAAGATAATAAAAACAATAAAAAAGTGGCAACCTTGTTCAATTATTGAAGCACAATGATGTCAATTTGAACTCTAAAATAATCTGTCATCCATCTCTACTTCATCAAAGAGGGTATAATAGTCCAGATTCAGAAATTGGTCATCACAAAAAATATAAAAAAAAGTCGGCCACGGACATTGTTTTGCAATAATATCATTGGTCCACCGGCAACCGGCTGTCACACAACCCATGCAAAAATCCATCAATATAAGTAGAGCATGCACTCTCTCTTTCTCACTCACTCATCAATAATAACTGCGCTTTCATCATCTCTTTTTAATTCTCAGACAATGCCGGACCACTTCAACGCCCCTTTCCGCCGCCTCGCCATCGGCAACCGCGATGAGTTCACCCAGCCCGGCGCCATCAAGGCCGCCGTCGCCGAGTTCATAAGCACCCTCATCTTCGTCTTCGCCGGCTCCGGCGCCGGCATTGCCTACAACAGCCTCACCGGCGACGGCCCCGCCTCCCCCGCCGGTTTGATCTCCGCCTCCATCGCCCACGCCTTCGGCCTTTTCGTCGCGGTCGCTATCAGCGCCAACATCTCCGGTGGCCACGTCAACCCCGCCGTCACCTTCGGCCTCTTCGTCGGCGGTAACATCACCCTCTTCCGCGGCATCCTTTACATCATCGCGCAGCTCCTCGGCTCCGCCGCCGCCTCCGCCCTCCTCATCTTCGTCACCGGCTTGGTATGGCCCCGCAAACATTTAATATAAGGGATAATAGCTATTTAAATCACGACAACATTTTATAACTTTTTAAAAAATTAATTAAAATTCAATTTTTTAATTGATCTTGTACGAGTTTTAAAAATATAAAAAAATAGAATAAAGTTAATGGATTAATAATCGAATGTGAGAGTTAATTGATTATCGATTTATTTACTAAAAATAAAGTGAAATTTAATTAGTGAAATATATATTCGTGGACAGAGAGGAAGTATATACTAAACTTAGTTTGATTAATTTTCAGGCTGTTCCGACATTCGGAGTGGCGGGGATCTCAGTGTGGTCCGCATTCGTGTTCGAGATTGTGGCGACCTTCGGGCTCGTGTACACCGTGTACGCGACGGCGGTCGACCCCAAGAAGGGCGAGATCGGCATCATTGCCCCAATTGCTATTGGTCTGATCGTGGGAGCGAACATTTTCGCGGCCGGGCCCTTCACCGGTGCGGCCATGAACCCGGCAGTGGCGTTTGGACCGGCCCTTGTGGGCTTCAGCTGGGCCAACCACTGGATCTACTGGGCCGGGCCGCTCATTGGGGGCGGCATCGCTGGCGTTGTGTACGAGGTGTTCTTCATCAGCCACTCCCACGAGCCGTTGTCGGAGTTCTAAGGAATTCATGAAATTTAATTGGGAGTTTATTATTCCATCTGTGTTGCGTTTGGTTTGTTGATGAATTTGAGGAGTTTATTTTAGTTTGTAATTTCGTTATTTGTTGTTTCAACTTTGGAATTATTGGTGGGTCTCTTTATCAAATGTATTTCTTTACTACTCACCCATTTTCCTTTTCCTTTTACTTTTCCTTTTCTTAATAAAATTAGCCGTCGGGCTTCGTACAAAAAAAGGAAATTTTTCGCAGACAATCTTTGGAACTCATCAAGTCTTTTATGAGCACAAGATGAAATCCAAAGCACATACATATGCTTCGATTTCTAAGTGTGTTGCTCGAAAATGGCTTACCAACTAGCCGTATATAGTGCACATGTAGTTGGTGCTCGCAAAATTCTCGGTATTACCTATTTACCGACCACTATTAGAGCATCTCCAATGCACGGATGTCCCACTCAGACATCTACTAGGACTTCCCAAAAACACCTCCTGCCACGTCACTAGGACTTCTCATCCCACTGCCACGTCACTAGGACTTCCCCTTCACCATCGCCCTTCTCATTAGGACTTCCCGCAATTAAAAAAATCACAAATTCACAAATAAAGCAATTTACGTTTACGGAAATAAAATTTCAACACGAATACGAACGGGAAAAATTACCAACTTCATTAAAAAAAATATACATGATTTGAAAAAAAAATGAAGTGGTGCGAATGAAATGAAGTTCAACGAGACATATATAAAGAGTTTTAAAAAAAAATTAAATACCGGACGTCCGACCCGGACGGACGTCCGACCCACGCCACAATGGCGGACGTCCGCCCGCCCGTCGCCCGCACGTCCGAGGACATCCGACGTCCTTACGGGACATCCGTATCCGAGTTGAAACTTCACAATGGCGGACGTCCGCCATTGGAGAAGCTCTTACCTACTTTTGTGCTAGTGCTAATTTAATTATTCACATTCTATAATAAATGTGACCTACACTATATATGATAATGTAAGATATTATGCATATATAAAGTTTGAAGAATGATTTACATGGCCAATATTAAAAGTGTTTTGTAGTACTACTATATATTTAATGAAAATAAAAATGAGTTAATAGAGGTAGCTGGACTGCTGGAGTGCTTCGTAAATCAATTTCTTTTACTTGTTCGTCTATAAATGGAGTATTAATTAAAATAAGTAGTTGACGATCCCATCCAAGTAATTCCAAGGGCGTTAATACATATTGAGCCAACATAGTGATATAAATAGGTTGACAATTTGTTGATTTGTTTTCTTTCTAATATATGAACTACTAGCTCCAATTTATGATTATCACAAATTTTGTATAATCCTAATTAAAAATTAAAGAAATAGACGTATATTACTAGAATAATACACATGATGCAACGGAAAAGTGAAAGTAATTAAGAATTAAATTGTCTTTGTTTGTTTCCTCAATAATGCTGTATTTTGAATTTTGGGTACATATATATACATATAGTGAGCTGGACAAAATGTCAAATTATTTAATTCAATCCCATAAAATAAATTGAAAATGGTGAAAATACGTAGCAGGTAGTTTTCAGTCCTTGTTGGCAACGTTTTACGTCTTTGTCTCATTATATATACTTTTTCATTGAAATAATTAAAGTAACCCTACCTAATTAATCTAAACAATATATATATAGTAGCAGTTCGCTAGGGAAGTAGACAAAGCAATATTAAAGATCCTATAATTTGGCTAAGATAAAAACAGCTTTTATATAAAAACGTAATATTAGGGTTTTGGGTCTCATTTTGATTTCCCAATTCCTTATATATCCTTCATAATGAAAATAATATTATACTTAAACTTACCAATATTTTGTTTATATGGGTTTAGTCTGTTAATTGAAATCTCAAGTAATTATTTTAGTTCGTCCTTCAATATAAATCTCATTCTACGATTAGTCTATTATTATAAACAATAAGCAATTCTTTATTAATGGAGTGTGAGATCCACATTCAACTTTTACAATTAACATTTTTCACCTCTTTTAAAACTCGATTATAACTTGAAGAAGTTTATACTTAGTTATAGAATAAGAATCACATCGAGTGCGGAATTCATGACATAGAAATTTTAATTATATATCAACCCCACAAAATTCTATTTTAATTCCGGCCAACCAATCACTGCACTTCATTTTATAAGTTAATAACGACGTGGCATTAAATATTTGTGTGTGTGGTTGGAGAAATCAGAAAGCTATGTATATTAAAAGATTCATGGGTTTACGAAGACAATATTAATCTTGTGAATATCATCAAATACGAATATAATTATATAAATATCATAATGTTTGTCTTGTCTTTGACAACTCAGCTTCTTATCTAAACAGTGTCCATTCAATAGGGCTCTTGGATAGCCTATTTTGAAAATGTTTTAGTTTTTTAAAACCAAAAAGAACCCAGAAACAAATTGTTAATAATCTATATTGAAAGTATTAGGTGGCGATACATGATGTGCTCCTTAATTTCCTCTCTCAATAATGTGGTTGCTACTATACTACTATATGAATGTGATGTACTATAATTATTACTACTTTGCTGGCATAATATTACAAGTATTAAACGGACAAAGATGTACTAATACGAGTATTAATTTAATTATATATATCTGCATCTACAACATACTAACACATGAGTGTGTTTTGAATATATATAGTTCGAGTTTGAATTATATAGGAAAAAAAATTGAAGTTAGAAATACCTATTAAGATCCCATTAATTTGGATAGCATTGAGTAGACACATTTAACCCATTGTGTATTTTAAAACTAATTATCAGTTGAAAATGTTCCATTTCAATAATTGAACCCAAACAATGAAAAGTAGATCAAATGATTGGGGCACTTTTAAATTTCAAATAAAGTTGAAAACCAGCTAAGGGTGTGACCAAAAGAATTTTTGGATTTAATGCACTTCTTTTTTTGGAGTATAAAGATATAAATGTGCAAAATCTTAAATTGAATCGAAACCGACGGTGTAATTGGTTAACAGTAGAATAATTAATATTTTCAAGCTAAATATCTTAAACTCGAATTTATCAACTTTACTTGTTTTCTCTAATACTATGGATATCCAACTACCCCCTTTAGAGTAATGTAAACTTGTTTAAGACCAATCATTATGAATTAAAAAGAAGATTCCCCACCTACTAAAAAATAAAAAATAATTGAATGGTAATGGTTCTAGCTTATTCCTTTCCATTATTCTCATTTATTGCTTTCTTAAAATATAAACTTTTAACTCGCATCTACCCATCTAAAATTCAAAAATTATCTAAAAAAATTAAGAAGTTAATTAATTTATAGTCAATTCCGCAATTTTGTAAAATTGCAATTATATCATAACTGTAAAATTTTGTTAATGCTTTATCCATATAGTATTTTCTTAATATCTGGATTGTCCAGAAATAGATCAAATTTGATAACTTTTCTTAACACGATCCCTAAATATCCGTTGGTTAACCCAAAAAACCACACAGACGCACACAAACACACACACACACACACACACACTATTACATATCTAAGCAAAGAAACAAATACAGTATTACATCCAAAATGACAAGAAAGCAGTATTGGAATAAAAAGGCAAAGGAAAAAGGACCACAAAATCGGAAAAAAAAGAAGAAGATATTTTCATAATGAATGTGGGTGTCAGTCTCAATGAAAAAAATAAAACAAAATAACAATGAAGGAATGCTAGAAACAGGGGCGGGGCATGTGTTTCACATGGTGTGGGGCAGAGCGAGCCAGACCATGTGAATGAATGCTACTCTCATGTGGAGTGTACTCTCATTTCTCTGTTTAATTCTGTGTGTTGTACTGCTTTTCTGGCGGGAGAGTCTGACCAACCCTTCAAAATCATCATCATCATTGTCTATTTTTTTTTAAAAAAAATGCTCTAATAAACCACCCCCTCGTTGTTCCACAGTACAAAAACGAATTAAATGATTATATATATATATATTTGATCACATGTGTACAGAATTAGCCGTTTTTGGCAAAATTCGACTAATCATGTTTCACCAGGTTTACGGATTAAGGCCGAAAGTCTTTTAGTGGGTGGCGGGGTTTGAAGCCTTACCTCAAAGTCACCACAGCTCAACGCTGACAACAGTGCAGCAACCCGTTGGTACAGTTTTTTTTATGTAAGCATTTACTCAAACCGAAAGGTGCAACGAGCAGAATAATTGTTAACAAACAAACGGATCATGCATCAACCAAAAAAAGTATTACACCGAGAAAAACACATTGCTAACACCTCACCTAGCTACCACTCAACTAAGAAAACATCAACATAACTTGTTCATTTTTTGTGTTGATTTAAGTCATATTTACACAGCTTTTCTAATAGTATAAGTTGCATTTTTTAATTCTTAACGAGAAACAAGTGTCAAGAAGATGTCTTTCCTAGCCTAAGCTTAATGGTAAAGTTACTTTTCTCCTTATTAAAGTAAAATAAAAATTAATTGACGTGAGAGAGAGCTTTATTTAAAAATAAAATGTGATATAGACAAATTAAAATGAAAAATGAGTGGGAAAAAAACTGAAAAGGAAAAGTGTGATACTTATTATGTGACAAAGAGAGTACATCATTTGTTGTCTTTGTTTATGTCTAAGTGAGTTCAATTTCGCTTCATCAAAATTATGTTCTGGATTGATAATCGAATATCTGTAATTAACTTTTATTTTCTGTTTTAAATTTATATATATGACTCCATATCAAAAAATGTCTTTATTGCTTACTAATTTGATGGTATTAATATTATATAAATAAAAGTTGTGTCTTTATTAATATATTTCTATGCATCCATCGGAGGATATATGGTAGTAGGGTCCTCTTCTAATGCTTATAACACCATAATCTAAAATTAAGACTAAGTCTACATCTTTGGATTTTGAAATGAGTGGATGAGATTAAAGCTCACAAATTTCAATAAATAGTAGACAAAATATCAACAAAAGGGTAATATCGTCATTATGTTATCATATGATAATTTTCGTAGGTGTTTTTTTATATCAACATAGTGTATAACAAATATCAACAATATGACATGAGAATATCAACACAAGTACAAGAAAATATCAACACAATTTTATTGATACTATATTGAGATTTTGCATATACTATATTGAGATTTTTTTATATTTGTTGATAAAATCTGCTTATCAATATGTACGAAAATTGAAATATAATTTATCAAATTTCATTATCCGAACATCGTCGGAATATATGCAATTGAGATCTCGTTGAAATCCTTATAAAATTACCTTTAATTTGATATATTTTTTGTGAAAAATAATTTAAATCGAGAGAATTACGTAAATTTAAAGTTTTGAGATGATTTTGATGAGAGAAAATTGACATTAATACCCTTTAAGTTTATTTAATAATTTTTTTTAATTTAAAATATAATCTATAGGACACTATTTTAACCACTAAATATCCTAATCTAATGGTAAAAATTTAATCTTAATTTATAATTAATAATTAGTTAGCAATTGATCACTAGTTCATGGTATATACGGAGAGAGTTTGGATCTCAAGTGGCCGGCCATTTGGTGATAAAGTTAGATGGTCGGTAAAGTTGAAAGGGAAATATTGGCCCATTCACATTTTTTCGTAAATTATGCAAATATAGACTATGAGTCTTGAGATTTGCCTATTTTGTTCACTTCCTTTTCTAGTTTTCTTTTTTTTTATCCTTCAGATTGTAATGACTTTTTTCGTATAAATTAAAGAAGAATGCATTTTATTTTCCTAACATCCAAAGGTATATATGATGTTTATCAATTTTGCACGTGAGATCTATCTAGTTGGGTCTGAATGCACTAAATCTAAAGTAACACATGTTAATTTATTGGATTGGGGTGAATTATTTATATAGCAATAATTAGAAAACAACTTTATGAAATTGAGAGAAATGAAATTATTCCGAAAATATCGTGGAATATACTAAATAAAGAATAATGCTATGCGGCCACATTATGGCCAGCCATAAATTAAGTAAATAACAAAAAAATTGATTTTTTTTTTCAAATTTTTGGTTTAATACTATTTGATTTTACTTTTATATCATCTTCATTATATGTTGCTCAACATGTTAGTGTTGTTCTTTCGTAGTTTTTGCTCAACTTATTACTACTGTCATTTCTTGATTGTTGCTCAACGTATACAGTAATTCGTGATATTAATGTGTTTTACGTAATGGAATTCAAAGATAAGTATCAACTCACTAGTCCATTCACACACATATAAGTTTATATCGGTAATTCTAATTTTTTTATACTTGTAAATGGACTAAATTAACTTTTTATGGCCGGCCACATTATGACCATTTAGCATCACTCCTAAATAAATGCCAACCTTGTATCAGCCTTTAGGTTATATGTTAGATCTATAATTGGTCCATCAATCATTTCAAGAAAGTGATATTTGTAATTTGGGCGGTTTGGACGGTAAAGACTTCAATCAAACAAACTTACCTATTATACTTTTATTTTGTGGTATCATGAATAAACGACCTATTTTAAATCACATTTGTATATTTTTAAAAGAATTTATTTAAAAAAAATTGCATCATATATCAAGATTTTTGAATGAAATGCTAAACTCAATACGGGGTTTTAGTAATAGTTAAAGCGATGACCGTATCTAATCGATCAATTATCGGTCAATCGATGATTGATTAATTAACAAGTGGTTCGATTTCCGATTCTTATACCAGTAACTAGTGCCAGTTCAATTTTCGGTTATTACTGAAGAACCTGCAAAAGATCAATTTGTACATTATTAATACTAATTTATACTCCAATGTGTTCTAATTTTCTAAATATATCTTTAGAAAAAAGAGAAAATAATTTATTTATTGTATACCCAACATCTATGTGTAGTTGGAATGCTATTTATGGAGTACTACAAGAATAGTTGTGGATGTAAAAAAAGGGGCCCAATGTTAAACACGTGCCCGAAAAGCTTCTAATGGGCTTTAGCATTCAAATATCGGTCATATACGGCCCATATTTAATGGGCCGGATTCAATACTCAAAAGGGGAGTCCTACAAAGAACTCAATACCTGTTTATTTATTCCATAATTCCACCTCTTTCTTTACACACTAATAATGGAGTATTATAAATAAAATTTATAGAGAAACAAAATAAACATATATGATTCCTTACGTTAGATTTCGAAATTAGTAAACAATGCATAGTGACATATTTTAAGAGGGTAAGGCTAAGATTACTGTATAGATCAATTTTCATGAAATTTAATTATGATTCATTAAATTTCAAATCAATTTATTACTATTAATGTTCTAAAAGTTATATATTTAAGAAAAGTTGATCAATAGGAGAGAACATGAACTCGAATATGGAAACTATCTCTTCTTGGCATTAGGAAAGAGCCTCAACATTAAAAAAACAAGTTGAATAAAGAGATTAAAGATTACAAGAAGCCGGAATTAATTATCATAAATTCCGGCAATTTACATATTTATTGTGATGTCTGAAAATCAAATCCTTGATTGAGGAAGACTCTTGCAATCCATACCTTCACACTCTGCAAGTTCACCTCCATCTCTCCTTCCATCGTCTGCTCATTACCATCACAATCAAGTTAGTCTAATAAACAAAAAGCAATGCCAAATTTCCCGAAAACCCATGGAATTCAGTCAAATTATGATCCAAATTGTCCGCAGTTATCCCATAACAATTTTCTAGCGAAATTGCATCCGATTTAAAGTTGCGAAACAAACTAGAATTTGACCAAATTTCATATTTTTTTCGACAATTTGCCCTAAAACATTAAAACACACAAATGTATATGCTTACATGCAAAGTGAAAGTGAAGACATAGTTTTGATCAGCAGAGACAGTGAGATTCGAGCTCCGAACGTCGAAGGTGGTGAGAGACTCGAGAGATCGGTAGAGAGCGGCGGCGACGCCGTGGCCTTTGTTTGCCACTATTTTCACGTAAAACCCTCTTTCTTCTACTTGAGACACCTCCATCTACACAAAGATATAATTTCAATTAATTTAAACTTTTCTCAACATGTTTCTACTAACACTCCAATTTTTTTTAAAAAGCACTAGTTACCTTAAAAATGATCTTGGGTGTGGGGTAGAAGCATGTCGTGGGATTAGATTGGATGCCATTTTGAGTAGTTTTATGTTTGTAGTTTTCCTCGAAACCTGCGATCTCTGCCTTCATCTTCTTAGCCTGATTTTGTAGGTCTTGCACATACAACACTGCGTCGCCCACAATCGAAGCTTTGTCCATCTACACACATTCAAAAAATATTAATTAAATTTTGTCGTAATTTGGAGTAATTGAAGGATATATGAACTATATTTGAGTTTTAACTAATTAAAATTGAAGATTTATAGTACTCCATCGGTCCCTAAAAATTTGTTATCTTTCACTTTTATCATTTTTTGTAGTGGATCCCACATTCTACTAACTCATTCACACTCATTATAAACCTAATAGTATATAAAAGTAGGACTCACATGTCACTAACTTTTTCAACTCACTTTGATTATATTTCTTAAAATATGTGCTAGGTCAAATGGTGACAAATTATTGAGGATGGGGAAGTAATATTTATAAATTGTCAAATTTAGAATCTCTCAGGAGACAAATAATACGTATGTTCAATCAAAGATTTTATATCTTTTCTTTCTATAACTAAAAAGTGTACTAGTAGTAGATTAACATGCATGATTCAGTTAAACGTATGAAATAAAAAAAAGTAACAAGTGAGTTCCGCCAACTATTGTGTTTAATTATGAATATGGATTACAATTGCAATATCTCTTATTTTCGGGGACGTATGATTAGATGATGACATGAATTGCTAAAACGAAGTAGTAATGTGACACGATTTTGTAAAAATTAATTACTACTATGATTTACATAATTATAATTACCTTAGTGATGTTAGGAACCAAGGAGCGCAATGCATAGAGCTTCTCCTTCATGCGGCCTCTCCTCCGCCGCTCCGACACTAACGTCTTCGACCGGTCCGCCTTCCTCGCCCCCGGCACGGTGGTGACCCCCGAGCCCCCCGACGATTCATCCTGATCGTCCATCAAATACTCCTCCTCCTCGTCCTCCGCCTCCGCCTGTTTCATCTCACATGCCGCATTAACCAACCCGAACTCATCAAGCCCCGCCGCCGCCTCAAAATCGAACATCCCCACATTCGGCGGCGGTGGCGGCGCCAGAAAATGGCAGTCCTCAACGGCGGCGTTAATGCCCTGATAGCCGTAATCTTGATTGAACATAGGCTGATGAAAATCGTCATTAATTTGAACATTTTCGCCGCGAATTAGATCGATGAATTGATGGAGATTGGATTCATCCATGAAATCGATCAGGCCAAGTTCATTTGTGTAGTATTGGGGAAATGGGATCATTCCGTTTTCATCTCGAAAATTATCCATTTTTTTGTATGAATTATCCTTGTTTCTTGATTTTTGGGGTATTTATAGTGAAATATATGTAGTGTGAAAAGCATCTAGCCTTAAATATGCAAGGCTTATCCAGGGGAAGTGAATATGTTGTTTTAATATTTGAATACCTAAATTTACAACGAGGCTGTCGGAATCGGAGGTTTGGATGAATAGACAAGTACTTGGGTAAATGAGACTTAATTAATCATGTTTATTTTGTAAGTACTATTTAATTTGATAATTGTCGGTTTCCAAATGCGCATGGAATCGTTTTTGGAAAAGAAAATCCCCACCTCCTTGGACTTGTCCTAAATGATAGAATTGAGTGAGTGTATATGTCTATGAAGTAATCATGGTGAATGGTGATATAGGGTGACACGAGAGACAACTGCGAACATGGCGGGGGGAAAATCATGATCGATACAAAAAGCTAATTAAATTCGTGAATAAATAGTGAAATTACTAAAATGTACTCTTTCATCTTACTTTTTCCAAATTTATTAGGGAATCAACTATTTCGTGTAAGTATAATAGAGAAAAAGAATAACAATTTTGCCCCTAGAATCTAGGGTCTTGGACCTTGTTTGAAACCGCCTATTTAGGATTACAAAACCTTGGGTTACCATCTTTATATGAATTATTAATAATCATATACTAATACAAGTTAGGATATAAATGAAACATGCATGATCATGTAATTTAATTATATAGTTATGCTTATTTACATGAATAGAAAATTTGAATTGTTACAATTATAGCATTTGAAAATCTTATGGAGTTATAACTTATAACACTTCACCATTGAAAATCGTGTTATAATTGATATTGATGTTTTTTTCCACCAAAAGCTATGGCATTTCGCAAGATAATCGATAATTAAAATAATACTAGTAGTGAGTTAATACCATGAAGGCCTCTTGGAATTATGTAACTTAATTTAGCATTTTATTTATATTAGATACATTTATAAACTTAAATTTGTAAGATTTAGGAAGACACGAAACTAGTGATTATGGCTCCCATTTCGTTCTTTTTTTTGAAACTACCTCTGATTCAATATCATTGATTCGAGTTTCACTTATTAATTTGTACAAAATGTGAACTTGATCCTTAGGTATTGCGATAGTAACGACTTGGAATGTCAGTACTCGTGGTCAATCGAAAATCGAAGTTGTCACCCACTTGTTAAAAACAAAAATACACTATTAATTTAACATAGACGTCAAATGTATTTTTGTACTACTTCGGAGCTTCTACGTACGTAAACACAATCAATTTCACTAATACTTAAACATAATAAACAAATATACAACTATATTTAATTTCAGTTTTGTAAGTAAAGCTTTCGATTCGTTGACTTTTGCGTCATATTGCAACATTCGTTGACTTAATGTGAATGCCAATATTCGTTTGGGAATAATTAAATTAGTAGTATTAGCAAGCGTCAGTGATGACCAGAATTGGATTAAGACAACCTTTAATCAATTCTCTAGCCAATGGCGTTATGCTGCTTAATTAACTTAATCACTCCTAATTGTCCATTTAAAGTGTCATTAAATATTGGCTCGTGCTAATTGTGCGTTCTAGTTATGTCGGCACGTGCCTCTATGCAACACCACATCTAGCCACGCATCGGTAAGCCACGTCATCTAATTGTGCGTTCTAATTACCATCGAAATTTATTGTTTCGATAAAAAAAAATTAAATGAATTGAATTTTGTTTAATAATGGAGTAGTATTTTAAGTTAGTTCAACTTGAATTTTTCAACCTCATATACTACATTCAATTTTTACATAACAACAAAAAGTTATGAATAAAAACGCAATTTTATACAATTCATGATAAAACTGAAATATGAGTAATATTTTAAAATTTTCAAGTATATAATATTTTTCATGCTATTTATTTAGATAATAATAAATATTATAGTACTATAAAAATGTGTCTAGAAAAATTAGAAAGCGTATCATTTTTTGTGAATTCCCAAAATGATAAAGCATGTGCTCCAAGTTTTAAAAAAAGAGGGAACATCATTTTAAGTCTATGAACTTTGCCAAATTATCATTTTAGGTCCGTGAACTTTGAAAATCTTATTTTAGGTCCGTGAACTTTGAGTTAGTTTCATTTTAGGTCCTTTTTACTATTTCCAAGTTTTTTGGACGAAAATACCCTCAATACCTTAAAATATAT
Source organism: Salvia splendens (assembly GCF_004379255.2). NCBI lineage: Eukaryota > Viridiplantae > Streptophyta > Magnoliopsida > Lamiales > Lamiaceae > Salvia > Salvia splendens. The sequence goes on from NC_056038.1 coordinate 2,421,676, forward strand.
ATATTTTTAATAAATTTATCATATACTCATATTTTTTTATAAATATCTTTACAATATATTTTTGTCAAATTTTCTAAATATAATTTGACCTTAAATATTATCACTTAATTTTGTGACATGCAAGTAAAATTGCTTCTTCAATTTTTTATATTAATTTTTTTAAAATTGAATAAATAACTTTTCTCTAATAATAAAAAATTGAATAAAGATCTTTTCTTGCATGTCACAAAATTAAATTATAATATTGAAGATCAAATTATATTTAGAAAATTTGTCAAAAATATATTGTAAATATATTTATAAAAAGATCTTTATTCAATTTTTTTATTATTAAAGAAAAGTTCTTTATTCAATTTTTAAAAAAATTAATATAAAAAATTGAAGAAGCAATTTTACTTGCATGTCACAAAATTAAGTGATAATATTTAAGGTCAAATTATATTTAGAAAATTTGATAAAAATATATTGTAAAGATATTTATAAAAAAATATGAGTATATGATAAATTTATTAAAAATATATATTTTTTAAGGTATTGAGGGTATTTTCGTCCAAAAAAACTTGGAAATAGTAAAAAGGACCTAAAATGATACTAACTCAAAGTTCACGGACCTAAAATAAGATTTTCAAAGTTTACGGACCTAAAATGATACTTTGGCAAAGTTCATGGACCTAAAATGATGTTCCCTCTTAAAAAAAATGAAAAACAAAAAAACCATATGAAGATAGCATTAGAGGGTATGTTAGAATGTATCTCCTCAAAGTTTGGCGACCGCCACCAGCTTTGTCGGTTGGTGGATTCCGACCTATCACCTCCGCCAACGGCCGCCGCCAATCAACAGCAGCATGAAAAATATCATCAGGTCTGCGGCGGTGAGAAGTTACTTTAAAAAGTTAGGAAATGGAAGGGAGAGAGAATGTTTCTACTGTAAATAAGAGAAAGGCGTGACGTGGAAACTAAAATCAGTGTTACTCAATATATTAACCTCAACATATTGCCTATGCGACCTATTTTTGTTGCCACGTGGATTTTGTCGGAATCTGAATTCGAGGGAGAGTGTGTGAATGGCTGTGGTAGCTGGTAGGTGATTAATGTATGTACGATATCTGAATCCATCTCTATGTGATTTTTATATTTAGATTGTCCACCGTAAAGCGGATAACTCCAATAGCACAGTCTCCTTTTTTGTCCACAGTCCCAATTTTTTTATCCGCGCTTAAAAAAAATGTTTCCGCCATTATAGGCGGACACTTCCAATAGCAACAATTTTTTTCGTTTATTTTAATTCAAGTATAATTAAAATTATTGGACTATGTGTAATTAGAAAAAACGGCTATAAGTGAAGAAATTAAAATTAAACACTACATTTTTCATCGTATTAAATTACTGGAAAAATTATATAACGAAATATTAATCTATTGAACATCATGATGGAGTTCACACTGCGCCGCCACCTCCCCCACGTGCCCATACTTCTTCAATCAAATCGGCCTGGAGTGCGGTATGTGATGTGCTCCTGCGCATATCAGTGAAAAGTTGGATCAAATATTCATTGCTCCGTGGTACACCCATCTGGATCGGCCTCCGCGATCTCTGCCGCACGCGCCGCATCCTCTGCATTAGTCGTTCTGCACCTCTTAAATCAGAGAATTCCACGTCTCGTTCCACAAATCGTCCATTTTAAATACCAATGGAATCCACAAATTTTAGTGAGAGAAAGTATGAGTGAAGAATTGGAATGGTGTAAAAATAATGAGTGAAATGAGGTGTATTTATAGGTAAATTAAATTGAATTAAAAATAAAAATAAAAAATCGTCCGCCCCGCCGCAAACCGCCCCCCACTATAGGCCGGCGCGTCGTCTGCCCCGCCGCCCGCCGACCGGCGCGTCCTAGCACATTTCTCGGCGGAAGGCCTTCCGCCCCCTTTTTTTTTGTCCGCTTCGGGGCGGACGTCCCGCCCACTATAGACCACCCTGCCTTCGCCCCCGCCGGGGCGGCCGACGCGCCTATACTATAGTGGACACTCTTATATTCATATACTTATAAAAAAACTTATGGAGTAGTTTTATTTGGTAGTAGAAAATACTAGTATAAAAGTTTGATACTACTCCCTCTTTTCTTATTAATAGAGATATTTCTTTTCGACGACAAAGTTTTTTGAATAGTGTGTTACATGGATGATGAAAAAGTAAAAGAGATTAAGGTAAGAGAGATGGAGAGAGAGTAAAATAAAAAAGAGAATTACTTTTTGTAAAAAATAGAAATGACTCAATTAACTTGGAACTTTCCAAAATAGAAAATTGACTCTATTAACATGGAATGGAGGGAATACTAAAATACTAATATAATTTAAGTTATATTTCAAACTAAATTTGATAGTACGTCATTAATATTGTAAACATTAAATGATGAATTCAAATAAAAAGTACGGATTGTTTTGTGCAATGCTTTGTCGTGTGTGTCGTGTTTCTATAGTGATCCAATATGCTTTTGCAGCATATCATATTCTAAAGCCCATATATTACTCTAAAGCCCATAAATACTAGGCCCAAAAATAGCTAGAAAAACTACTAGGCCATAAATCGATAAATGTAGCTCAGTCCAGATGATTCGGCTCATAGGTCTATTTGGTTTCTCCATATATTCCTAAATATTGGAGTACTAATATTTGTATTATATTATTAAATATTTTTGTCGTAATAATTATCATAAATTTAATTGAATCTTAAACATAGAGTCTGTCTATATGATTTCTAGTTTTAAGGAGACCATTATTCCTGTCGTGTATGATAGATTTCTGAACATGTACAAATGTTGAGTATTTCCAAAAGTACAATATACTAGTATTATTTGAATTAATCTCATACAAATATCTAGGAATATCGTCTATCAACTAAATACATATTTATATACTGTTGTTTAATAGAAGTGTAATATAGTTGGTGATTACATCAGAATTTCACATCAAAGGGGGAAAAAATAGACGGATTAATATAGAAGTGGTTAATGAGGACGTGGTAGTGAGTCATCTTACTCTAAATGTATCCAAAATTTTCCGACATTCGTAAACACATGTCGCTACCATGCTCAAGTGGCTCACGCGCTAACCGACGCGTACATGTTAAACCATTAACTAATACTCTTGTTTTTTTTATTTAAAAGGAATTACGCATAATTTAATGTTATGATTTCGTAGCAGAGGATGAAATATGGAGTAGTTTAGTTGATATGTCGTCTTCCTCTTAATTAAAAGATTGGGTGTTGAAGGATGGATTCATGTAGGATTTTGGAGGTCGGCCGATTCCACTGCCATCTTATGACCAGTGGCGGATGCATGATTTTTCGTTTGGGGTACGATAAATAATTTTAACTATTCGAAGCTTCAAAATCTGACGAATTTAATATTTTATTTATTTTTTTCTCGCACAAAATCTATAATTTAAATTTTAATAAAACAAACATTATGTAGATGTGCATTAAAAAAATAGGAAAGATAAAAACTAATTATATATTATGATGAAACATGCATTAAACGAGATTGTGTGTGAATTGTGTTGGTTTTTAATCCAATAGAATAGTTTTAAAAATACTAAAAAGATAAATAAAGTATAAAAATACATATTATTGAAACATAGAAAAATAAATATATATACGTTAGATATTTTGCCTGTTCAAATGCATTTTTTAATATTTTAAAAGATATAAATAAAAGCAAAGATATAAATAAAATGCAAAATTTGAAGATACTAACAAACAAGATAAACATTGATTAAGGCGTTGGTGAGAAGAATCAAACCCAGGCCTCCGTGTGAAAGACCGAGAAATATACAACTAGACCAACTACACTAACTTATTTTAGGGTTACACTCGTACCCCTTTGTTCTCACTTGGATCAGCCCCTGCTTATGACTCATGAGGGCAAGAAAACTCCATCAAATTTAACATTAGGAGCTGTTATTGACCACACGGTATGTGTGTAAGCTCCCTCGCTTGTGATTCACTTTCGTTATTTGTTTGTCATTTGTTATTCGCGATAACTGTCACACCGTCTCTATCTTTTAATCTCAATGTCACTCCTCTCTTGTATTTGACCTAACAAATTCTATTTCATGGTGAATAAGAAATCATTATTAACTCTTTCAAAAATAATACTTGCAGTATATGTATGATCCTAAAGGTAGCTTTCGGAAAATGCCTAGTCAACAGTGATACTCTTATATAACAACACAAATTATATGGTTCGTTCACTTATTAGTTATATATAGGTGGTGGGTATCTTTGAAAAATATCAAAAGGGGCTTAGAAACTTTGTATTACTATTATGTAAATTCAAGATCCTACTTTCCTAGGCTCTTAGCTAGGAAAAATTCAATTAAACATCAACCTTGCTATGTTAACAATATCACTTTGAATTTGAATTTATTAAAAATTGCATACGGAGTAAATCACATTACAGTATATGTATACACATTAATAATTGACAGTTTTTAATTTGATAGATCATAGTATTAGATTGTGCTTCATGCTAGCTAGCTATTTAGTTAGATAAATATGACTCAGTTCTTAATGTTGTGATGTGATAGTGTCACGCATGATTAGTCTTGACTTACGAGTAATTAATAATTTAAAATTAGTTCAGTCTTGAACAATCTCGAGATAAGTTGATCTTCATCAATAAAATAAAGAAATCAAAGGTAAATTATTGAAAAATTAAAATTTGATCAATATTAATCAGTCCCTCAAAATCATAAATTTTTTTATTTGTTCTTAATTATCCCACAAAGTACAAAAATATATTGAAACATCACCTCATGTGGTATATCAATTGTATGTGTATTCATAAAAAAACAATATTGCGTTGGTTGTGTCAATTTCACATCAATCAATATTTCGTCCTACATTTGACAAACGCTTGCAACGGCTGTAAATATTCCTTAGTAAAAACGAAAAGGGGAAAAAGAAAAAACAGAGAAAAAGATGAAGACACGCTCTGCCTCTGAGACTTGGCTTCGAAATTTGTTGGTCGGATACAGACATCGGCCATTGTTTTCCCGCCCTATAAATCCAGTGTGCTTGCAATGTCAGATCGCATCATATCCTCGTTCAGTAATTAACGCAAACAGAATATATCTACACATTTTTGGTTGAATCTCTCTTTTCTTAAGGTATGTTTGTCAATTCCAAAACATTTTGATTTCAGCAGTTTTAGTACAAGACATGATGATCTGCTGAATTCATTACCGCAGTTGAATTGAATATAATGTGTGATTTTGAGGAAGAATCGGCCGTCGCTTTGTTGGATGATCTCAATGAAGATGGGGCGATTCAATTGGATTTTTCCTCTGCCAAATATGGGTACCTTTTCTCTAAATTTATGTATAAAATTTTCAATTGAGATGATTGTAATTGTGAATTGAACATTCGATTTTGTGAATTTAAGGTGCAAGCATTACAAAAGGAGATGCAAAATTAGGGCTCCTTGTTGTGATGAGGTTTTTGATTGCAGGCATTGTCACAATGAAGCTAAGGTTTTTTTTTATAATTTGATTTTCTTTTCTTTTTCTCCCTGTCTCTCTATATGTATATATGTATAATGTTATTGCAATGTCTGGTTTTCTGTCTGCAGAATGATCTCGAAATCAATCCGATTAATCGACACGACATTCCCCGCCACGAAGTGAAGAAGGTATGATTTTGTAATTACAGTTTGATTTTGGAATGCAATCAATTTGAGAGTTCAATTTTTGACTTATTTATGCAGGTTATATGTTCGATTTGTGACACCGAACAAAATGTAAGAAGCATTCCTAATTTTGCTCGAGTATTTGGTTGTTGATTTATTCAATTTGTGTTGGCTGAATTCCAGGTTCAACAAAATTGCACAAATTGTGGAGTTTGCATGGGGAATTATTTCTGTGACAAATGCAAATTCTTTGATGATGATGTAAGAAAACCTCTTTTTATTTGTACATGCTTTAAAAATGTTGCCTGATTTCTACATTTTTTAATATAGGTGGCGAAGAAACAATACCACTGTGATGATTGTGGAATATGCAGGTGAGATTCTTTACCAAATAAACAGATGTTTCGATTAGATAGTCGGAATAAACACGTGCAATAATATGCAAACCACACATAGACGTGCCAACGTGTGACAATGATATAATCGCGTACATGTTCTGATTTAAAATTTTGTGCAGAACTGGAGGGGCGGAGAATTTCGTCCATTGCACAAAATGTGGTATGAAAAATCCTAATTGAAAACCTTCAATCTTCGTCATCTTCTTCTTCTTAAAACGGGCTTAATTTACTGGTACAGGGTGCTGCTACGCGTCATCCATTAAGGACACACATCGTTGTGTAGAGAGAGCGATGCATCATAATTGCGCAGTTTGCTTTGAGGTAACAACCAGTTACATTAAGATGGAAATTAAAAAGGCAAAGAAGATTGCATTTTCTTACATGTTTGTTTATGGTGGTGGTGTAGTACTTATTCGATTCAACCAAGAACATCACTGTTCTACCATGTGGACACACCATACATTTCGAATGTGTTCGCGAAATGAAGCTTCATCACAGGTCTCAATAATACTATCATAACATAACAATCTTGCAATTTGCATTTTTTTTCTTTCTTAGAATCTTTTTTCCCCCCCTTTTTTTTTACGATGTTCAGATATTCATGCCCGGTCTGCTCTAAATCCATCGGCGACATGTCAAACGCATGGAGGAAGCTTGATGAAGAGGTACATAAATATCCATTTTATATGTAACAGTAGTATTTCTTTGTACTTATATTATGACGATTGGCTGATTTCAACAGATTGCTTCGACTCCAATGCCGGAGATGTACAAAGACAAAAAGGTGAGATGAGAAGAATGTGATTCAAATTTGTTACTTTTAACACAAATATATTACTACCATACATGAATTGCTTCTTTTTTGACTTAGGTTTGGATACTATGTAATGATTGTGAGGGAATATCTGAGGTGCAATACCACATATTTGCAAACAAATGCTCACGCTGCAAATCATACAATACCCGGCAAATTCAAGGCGTTCCCGCCTCCTGTTGAGACCGGGCTACACTGCATCAATTCAAAAGCTCGTTCGGAAATGAGATGTTGGTTTCGGTTTTATTAGTACTCCATGTATGTATGTATGTATGTATGTATAGATTTACTCTGGTGGGATTATGGAATATAGTAGTATTCTCTAGCAAAAGGAGCAGATTTTATCTAATGCTTTTCATATCCATTTTCATTTGTGTTTATGCTTTTAACTACTGTCGAAGGAGAGATGTTGAAATTTGATATATCAGTTTCTTGATTTTGTACTAGGGTGTTTCATGATTGTCTCTCTCCAATAAAATATATCAAACAGAATTGGGTCATTCCAAAAATAAATAGAAAAGTTAAAAAATAAGCTAAAACAAAATGAGCTAAAAAAATCAAATGGAAAGTATAACTGAAAAAAAATAAAAATAAAGGTACAAAACTGCCCTTCATGCTTTGGGTCATTTCAATCTGGAAAAATGAAAATATGCAAAAGTATAAAAAAAGTTATCAAAATTCAAAGTCCAGAAATTCCGCATAATATTTTATTTACAAGAACCGCAAAAGTGCAAACGCTAAAATTCCAGGACCATTTATATAGTTCACTCTATTAGATGTAAGTATTTTTTAAAGTAACAAATTCTATCACATCTATAAAAGGAAATCAATCTAATGAATGGGACAAGCCAAATGCATATAGTGCGACGGAGGGAGTAATTAACATTTGCTACAACTATCATGATGGATCCGCGAATTATTGATGTTAGTAAATGCTGGTAGAGAATTATGACACAATGAATTTACGTGGTTCGATTTACTGAGGTAAATCTACGTCCACGGGGAGAAATGAGGGCAGGTTTGTATTGCTTGATCTGCGAAAATACAGCTTACAATACAGACTTGCTATATGCTATTTTATCTCTAGAGAGCTTAACCCTTTTCTATCAGATCTAAGTTCTATTTATACATTGAACTAGGATCGTGGTTTGCAGCCCCACTAACAAGATCGTGGGTGAGCAATAACTGCTCAATAACTGCTTCATACCACTAAATAGATCGTGGGTATAGTGGAGGTCGTGGAGGCCTTTCGTGAGTCCACCAACTCCTAGTTCGGTCGAATGCTGAGACCGAACTGCTGGACTTTACCGATCAGCTCTTGCCGATCTGAGAGGAGAGCTTGACTGGTCGGCTTTTACCAAGCTGTAGGCTGAGTCCGAACTCTTTGGTCGTGCCGAACTCTTTGGTCGTGCCGAACTCTTTGGTGCCGAACAGATACTCTTTCTTGGGCTCTGGGCTGATGGGCCGTCACTGTTATTGGGCTTGCCATTAGGGTTTAGTTCGTACCCCATCACTACCCCCCCCGAAAAGCGAAGTGGATCACTTCGGCGAGGTGAGTCACTTCGGCATTCTGGATAACGGTAAGGGGGAGGCTGACGTCAGGGGACGTGCCTAGCGCATGCCTGCATTAAATGCGACAGTAAAATCCGGCCGTTGATTCCTGAAAAGGTGGGATTCGAAACGGCGCAACGATTTCGAAATCTTTCCCGTATCTGATAAATACGCTCTTTCTTCATCATTGAAGCACTTTTGCTGTTGCGTCTTCTATACTCTCTTTCTTGCAAAAATTCTCTCTCCGCTTTCAAGAATTTTTTCCAGACTATCTTCACCTTCAAAAGTAAGAAAAATGTCTTCTTCTTCTTCTTCGGAGTCGGGTAGCGTTAGGAAAGGGGGTAAGGGGTCTTCTAGCCGGAAAGAATCCGGGGAGAAGACCGTAGAGTATTTTCACAGTATCTTGAGTAAGGATACTGTGATATCCCTTTACGAAAAATACTCTTTTCCTGGGGGGAAGGCGGTGGTACCTGACGGTGATCACAGGGCTGACTCCCCGCCGGAGGGTTACGCCACCGTGTACGAGGCCTGCTTAGAATGCGGGCTTCGTTTCCCCCTCCCTTCTGCCTTTATAGATTTACTAGATTTTTTTCAGCTTCCTTTAGGCCAGGTGACTCCGAACTCTTGGAGGCACTTGTCGGCCTTCGCTGCCGAACTCCGTAGGTTAGGAAGGGATTTGTCTTTGAAGGCGATCCTTAAATTCTTTCAATTTAAGAGGAAGGGGTCTTGGTTTTACTTGATCCCTTTACAGCCTTTTAGGGCCTTTTGTAAAACGAAGTGGCCGAAGTGGCAAAATCGCTTCTTCTACTATGATAGGACCGCGGCTCCTAGTTTTCCCTGGAGAGGGCCGGAGTCCGTTATCCGTCACCCTCGGCCTGAACCGTTGGACGAGCTCGACGGCGAGCTCAACAAGATTCCCCTAGTTAGGAAACAATACACGGAGTCTGAGCTCGTCAAGGGCGACGTCGTGTTCGACATCTCGTCTTCGGACGAAGAGGCCGAGGGTGAGGATTTCTCTTTATCTTTATGCTCTACTGCTTTAACGAAGAAAATCTGACTTTGCTTTCTTGCTTTTTGGCAGTGTTCATGTTGAATAAGGCTATCAGAAAGTCCTCCGAGCTTGTGGAGCCGGAGAGAGAGAAGGCTACCAGCTCGGCGCCTGATGCCGAGAAGAATCCGAAGAGGCAAAAGACCTCTTCGGGTCGAAAGAAGCCGGAGTCGACTTCGGCAAATAGGAAGGGGAAGACCCAGAAGCCCCCGAGAGCGCCAGAGAAAGACATGGTCTTGGCGCCTCCTTCGGAGCATATCTGTGAGCCATTTCTATGGCCCACGGACTTCGCCGAGGTGAATTGTCTTCTTGATTCCTTGGCTTGGCTTCTGTCCTGTATTTTTGGTGCCCTCTGTTAACTTTTTTCCTTATCCATTTTCAGAGGAATGATATGCTCTCCAAGCTCGTCGCCGTCGAACTCTCCAAAGCGTCCAATGACTATGCCGAGATGCAGAGGAAGTTGGCGGCTGCTTGTCATCGGGCCGAACAGGCTGAGGCTAAATTTGAGAAGGCCAGAGCTGCTAGGATTTCGGCCCAGGATGAAGCTCAGTTTGCCAAAAACCAGCTCGTCATCCAGCGAGAGCAGGCGAAGCGGAGCGATGCTGCTGCCGTGGTTGCCCAAGGGGAGGCTCTCCGTGTTTACACGGAGAAACTCTTTTTGAGCAGCCAGTTCTCGGCCTTTGTCGGTAGCCTGGTAAGGCTAATTGCCGATAAGGGCGAGCAGGGGGCCGACGTCGTGCTGCCTCTGTACAGCCGAGAGATAGCAGCTCGGCTTCAGAATCTGCCGCTCCTTGAGGAGCTCGCTTCATCTTCGGTCCTGCTTTCTGCAGACCGAGTCCGGAGTTGTCGAGCTGATCGGGACGAGAACCTGGAGGCTATCTTTGCCTCCGTGGGACCCGTTTCACCCGCTTCGACTTACAACGGAGAGGGTGAGGCCGAGCCGCTGGAGCGGGAGGCCGAAGTCGATCAGGCCGGGCATCCGGAGAAGGAGGCCGATCAGGAGGCGGAGGCGAGGCCGGCAGGAGGCGAGGCCGAGGCTGAGGTAGCCCAGGAGAAGGAAGCTGTACCAGACCGAGGAGCCGGAGACGAAGCAGGCGGAGTATGATTTCGTCTCCCTTCTCTTAGTCTAGTTTCTTCCTTGTAAAATGGCCTTGAAGCCCTAGTGTAAAAAATTTTCCTTGTGAATGAAAAATTCTCTACATTTGTCTTCGTATAGCTTTTCGTACTCGCCTTTATTCCTGTTGTATTTTACTATCTGCTCGGTATAGCTGCCGAACTAATAGCTGCTTTGTACTCAAGGAGATGGAGATACTTCACTGGAAACGGCTGTACTCTTCGGCTTTAGACGAAGCTGAGAGAAGAGCTATAGCCGATCAGACGAAGAATGACGAGCTTCTGGCTCGTTTAGTGAAGCTGGAGGCCGATATCAAGGACTTAGAGTCCGATAAGAAAGATCTGGAGGCCGAGCTGAATACGACCATTGCTGAGAGGACTGCGTACGAGGATTACATCCGTGTGCGCGGGGGATTGACCATATCAGATGTTCAGAGTCGAGTTGACGAACTGTGGGAGGAATATCTTGTACTCCGGAGGAACAATGCGCTGGAGAGCTCGGCTTGCCAACAAGTTGTGAAATCACTACGGCGTTGGGCTTCTCGGTACAACATTGTTCTTTCTCGGCGCCCCTCCATAGAAAGATTCCTTCGGCATATCGTGCCAACAGATGCTCGCACTCCAGATCAAACCTCTGGTTCCCTTGTTCAAAATCCTACTCCAAGTCAACAACGAACTCCGGAACAGCCGGAAACGTCTAGACGAGAACGGGCTCAGGAGCAACCGGAATCGTCAAGACAGGGACGGACTGAAATTCGCCGAGGAGTTGTGACTATGAGCGAGCAAGATCAGCAGATGCTTATTGCAGAGACTCTTCATCGCCGAGGTGTTAGGACTTCTCGGGCTCGGGGAAGAGGCGTTGGGTCGAGGATAGCATCTCGTCGACCTGCTTATTCTTCATCTGCTCGGAACGACCGAACTCGGCTTCCAGAGGATTTTGTGAATAGGTGGCTCAACTTTAGCAACCCCGGACAGTAGAATAGTCCTTTGTAATAGTAGGGTAGCGGAGTTGTATGCTGAACAAGATTTGAAAAATGAAATTTTGTCTCCACCTCTAACACTGTATTTACAGCTTAGCGAAAAAATTTCATCGTACTTGTCCTCGGTCTTATGAAGTATACTTCTTTGATCGGACTTGGTCCTTGGTCTTATGAAATAAACTTCTTTGACCGGACTCGTCATTGGTCTGATGAAATAAACATCTTTGACCGGACTCGTCTTTGGTCTGATGAAATAAACATCTTTGACCGGACTCGTCTTTGGTCTGATGAAATAAACATCTTTGACCGGACTTGGTTTGTGTTCTAATTTGGCGATTTTTGTCGCCGGGATCGAACTTTCCCTTGTCCTAATTCGGCGAGTTTTATCGCGTGGATCGGACTTTCCCAGTTAACCGAAGTGGTCTTATGCAGTAAACCTCTTTGACTAGACATGGTCGTCCTCGGTCTTATGAGGTAAACTTCTTTGACCGAACTCAGTCGTCCTAATTCGGCGAGGTTTATCGCGTGGATCGGACTTTCCCTTATTGCAGTTCGTTTCAGACGAAGTGCTTATTAAGCTGAATTGCGGTCTTGTATCCTCCTTGGAAGCTTGGACGCACAATCGTTGGCTTATTGCAGTTCGTTTCAGACGGACTGCTTGTTAAGCTGAATTGTGGTCTTATATCCTCCTTAGAAGCTTGGACTCACAATAGTCTTTAATAATCGATCTAAAAAGGGGATCAGTCTTTAAAGAACGATATTCCTTGGTACCATTTGTAAGAGACGACAAGCACATAGAGACAAAACACATAGAGAAAAAAAGAAAAAGACGAAAGAGAAAAAAAAAAACTTTAAACTTTTATAAAACGACAAGTAAAAGATACAAGTAAAAAAAAAACAAACAAATAAAAACATGTACCCCTATGACCGAACTAGACACAAGACAGACTGACCGGACTTTGTCTCTTACAAGTGGAACTTCTTGAGGTTGGAGACGTGCCATGTTCGGGGTACTTGTTCTCCTGACATGTGAGTCAATTTATAAGACCCTTTGCCGAGGACTTCTGACACCCGATATGGACCCTCCCATGTGGGCTCGAGTTTGCCCAGCTTTTCTGCTCGGCTTACTTCGTTGTTTCTCAAGACGAGATCTCCCACTTGAAATTGAAGCTTTTTCACCCTTTGGTTATAGTACCGGGCTACTTGCTCCTTATACTTGGCTGCTTTTATGCACGCCAATTCTCTTCTTTCTTCGGCGAGATCTAGTTCTGCTCTCAGTCCGTCGTCATTCATTTCTGAGGAGAAATTTAGAGTTCGGGGACTGGGTACGCCGATCTCCACCGGGATTACGGCTTCAGTGCCGTACACCAGACTATACGGAGTTTCACCGTTGGAGGTTTTGGGTGTAGTTCGGTAGGACCATAGGACTTGAGGGAGATTTTCTACCCATTGTCCTTTGGCTTGTTCTAACCGAGCTTTTAACCCTTTCACCAGAATCCGGTTCGTTACTTCCGCTTGTCCGTTTGCTTGGGGATGGGAGACCGAAGTGAACCGCTGTTGAATGTTTAGCTCTTGGCACCAATTCTTGAACGTCTTGTCGGTGAACTGAGTCCCATTATCCGAGATGAGGATGTGGGGTATGCCAAATCGGCACACTATGTTCTTCCAGACGAAGTCCAATGCCTTTGAGCTCGTTATCGTAGCTAATGGTTCAGCCTCCACCCACTTCGTGAAGTAGTCCACGGCAACGATAAGGAATTTCATTTGCCGAGGAGCTTGAGGAAGTGGTCCCACTATGTCTATGCCCCATTGCATGAAAGGCCAAGGGCTTTGCATAGTGTACAGATCGGTCTGCGGCATCCTTGGGACATTTGCATGAATTTGGCACTTCGTACACTTCTTGACGAGCTGCACTGCCTCTTGTACCATGGTTGGCCAATAATATCCCCATCTCAGAACTTTTTTAGCTAAAGCTCTGGCTCCGATGTGGCTACCGCACGATCCTTCATGAACTTCTCTGAGGATGTAGTCCGTCTCTTCTGGTCCTACGCACCGCAATAACGGCTGGAGGTAAGACTTTCTAAAGAGGACTCCTTCATGAAGTTCGTACCGAAGAGCTCGGCACGTGATCTTCCGAGCTTCTCTCTTATCCTCGGGCAATTGTCCTTGATCCAGATACTGCAAGATCGGCGTCATCCAGTTCGGCGAGCTGGATACTGAATGTACCTCGGCTTCATCAATGCTTCGATGCATTAATTCTTCCGCCTTTGAGCTCGGATCTGAGGCCAACTTACTTAAGATATCTGCTCGGCTATTTTCCGCTCTGGGAATACGGATTATCCGAAAATAGGAGAAACTTCGGCTGATGCTTTGCGCTTTGTCCAAATACTTCTTCATTCTCTCGTCACGGGCTTCACTTGTACCCAACATGTGATTTACTATGACTTGTGAATCACAATGGACTTTGAGAGATTTGACGAGCAGACTTTGCGCTAACTGGAGTCCGGCCAGGAGGGCTTCGTACTCGGCTTCATTATTAGTAGTGGGGAATAGGAACCGAAGTGAGTAGGTTACCTCGTGTCCGTCGGGAGCGACAAGTAGAATACCAGCTCCACTTCCCATCTTGTTTGAAGCTCCATCTACGAATCCGCTCCAACAGTCCGGCGGTTCTACTTCGGATTCCAAGGGCTGTGCTAGTTCGGCATTGGCAGAATTCTTCTGTTCGGCAATAACAGGACTTGCTTGATCGAACTTTGCTTCTGCAAGAAAATCTGCCAAGGCTTGTCCCTTGATGGCTTTCCGAGGTAGATATTCAATTGTGTGCTCTCCCAACTCTATAGCCCACTTGGCGATTCTGCCTGATGCTTCCGGTTTGGTCAACACTTGCCGAAGTGGCAGATCAGTTAAGACGCATACCTTGTGAGCATAGAAGTATGGCCGCAGTCTCCTTGCTGCATTTACTAATGCCAGAGCAATCTTTTCCAGTGGTTGATACCTTGTTTCTGGACCTCTTAATGCTCGGCTTGTAAAGTAGATGGGAAGCTGCTTTAGGCCTTCTTCTCGTACAAGCACCGCGCTGATGGTTTGATCCGATGCCGCTAAGTATAAGAATATTACTTCGGCTTCGGTTGGAGCAGAGAGCATAGGAAGCTCGGCTAGATAACTTTTGAGCTCGTCAAAGGCCTTTTTCTGCTCGGCTCCCCACTCGAACTTTGGTGCCTTTTTCAACACCGTGAAGAACGGCAGTTGCTTTTCGGCTGCTTGAGAAAGGAATCGATTCAGTGCGGCTAGGCATCCGGTTAGCCTTTGCACGTCATGTATGGACTTCGGCATTGCCATGTTTTGAACGACTTGAACTTTTGAGGGGTTTGCCTTGAGTCCGTCCTTTGAAACCCAACAACCCAGAAACTTTCCCGAATCTACCAAAAAGGTACACTTTTGGGGATTAAGTTTGAGGTTGGCTTTCTTGAGCACGTTGAGAGTGGACTTGAGGTTGTGCTCGTACTCCGAAGTGCTTTTGCTTTTGACGACTATATCGTCAACATACACTTCGACCTCCTTTCCAATCAGGTGCCGAAAAAGCTTGTCTACCATCCTTTGATAAGTGGCTCCGGCATTCTTTAAACCGAATGGCATCTTTTTATAAGCGAAAATGCCGAAATCAGTAATGAAGGCCGTTTTTGAAGCGTCAATCTCATCCATTAAAACTTGATGGTATCCTTTGTACAGATCAAGAAAACAAAAAATTTCAAAGCCTATCAAAGCTTCTACTTTTTTATCTATGTTCGGAAGGGGATAGCAATCTTTGGGACAGTGCTTATTTAGATCGGTGAAATCTATGCACATCCGCCATCCTCCTTCCTTTTTCTTGATCATGACAGGATTGGCTACCCACGAAGGGTACTTCACTTCGAATAACACATCCGCCTTCAATAATTGACGGACTTCGTCATGGATGACTTGATTTCGTTCTGCCGCAAAGAGTCTTTGCTTCTGTTTTATCGGCCGGACTGAAGGATCAATATTTAACCGATGAGTGATTACCTCGGGGGGCACTCCGGTCATGTCCAACGGAGACCATGCAAAGACGTCTTTATACTCCTTGAGGAGCTGGATGGTTTTTTTCCCGAAGTAGGGGCGTTCCCGCGAAGCCGATCTTAACCGTTCGGGATGGATCGTCTTCGTACAGCTGAACTGTCATCGAGTTCGGCTCCGGTATGACTTCGGTCATCGCCTCTGACTCCGGCTGCTGTGATTGCTATGCTTGGTGGTGCCGATCTGACTGCTCGGCACTTCTAAGCGCAATTTGCAGACATTCCTTTGCTCTCTTTTGGTCACCTCGGATGACCGCTATCCCTCCTTTAGTGGGGATCTTGATGGTGAGGTGATAGGTGGAGCAAACGGCCCGAACTGTGTTGAGCCAGTCTCTTCCCAGGATGACGTTGTACGGGGACCGAGCTTTCACCACGAAAAACTCAATCATCGTACTGGAGCTAGTAGGCGCTTTCCCCACCGTGATCGGAAGGCTGATAATACCTTCAGGGCGGGTGTCCTCCTGGGTGAAGCTCTTCAGGGGAAGCGGAGCCGGACTGAGCCGAGCTGGGTCCACTTCTAGTTTGTCGAAGCACTCTTTAAAAAGAATGCTAACCGACGCTCCTGTATCCACAAACACCCTGTGGATCAGTTTGTTTGCCACTCCGGCTTGGATGACAATGGCGTCTTGGTGAGGAGAGATGGCCGGGACGGGATCAGCAGCCGAGAACGTAATCACTTCGTCCTGCTTCAGCCTTTTATGCGTTGGCTCCTCTCGATTGGAGCCTCTGCGTTCTGACTTTAGGGACGACTTGGTCTTCCCGGCAGGGAGCGCGTCAATAGTCTGGATTACTCCATCATATTGCGGCTCGTCATCGTCTTCGGGATCCGGCTGCCTTTTCGGATCCTGAGGGGCGCAGTTCGCACCACTCTGCTTTTTATTCTTCTTTGGCTGCTTACTTCGGTATTTTTTCAATGTCCCTGCCTTCACAAGAACATCGATACCTGCAGCCAAGTTTCTGCACTCCTCAGTATCGTGACCGTGGTCTTGATGGTAGGAGCAGTAGTTATCCTGTGGTCGGCGCGCGGCTGATTTCGTCATCCGCTTTGGCTTTTCGAATAGGTCAGAGTGCAGTTCGAAAATTTCCGCCCTCGGCTTGTTCAGCGGTACGAACTGAGCGGGCGGCTTCTCGGGATTGAGACGAGGTCCCAATCTGTCTTGCACCGGAGCCCTTTGAATTCTTTCAAATGGAGTCCGGCGAGGATGCCCCTGATCGCTATGATCGGGCTTCCTTCTGTCTCCTCGGGACGATGAGCTGTCTAACGACCGTTTACGACGGTCTGCCTCATCGGCCCGGGAGTACTGGTCCGCAATGTCCCACATTTCCTGAGCTGTCTGCGGACCGCACTCAACGAGCTTCCTGTAGAGAGCTCCGGGCAGGATTCCATTTTGGAATGCCGAGATGACAAGCAGATCGTTGAGATCGTCTACTTGCAGGCATTCCTTGTGGAATCTTGTCATAAAGTCGCTAATTTTTTCGTCGCGACCTTGACGAATGGAAAGCAGCTGAGCCGAAGTGATTCGGGCTTCCGCTTTCTGAAAGAACCTCCTGTGGAAGGCATCCATTAGATCTCGGTAAGATCTGATGCTGCCCTGGGGGAGGCTATCGAACCACCTTCTCGCGTTCCCGATGAGCAGCTCGGGAAACAGCTTGCACATGTGGACCTCGTTGAGACCCTGGTTCGCCATGTTATATTGATAGCGCCCCAAGAAATCGTGAGGGTCCACGAGCCCGTCGTAAGTCATCGACGGAGTTCGGTAGTTCTGTGGTAGGGGAGTTCGGGTGATGTCGTCCGAGAACGGAGTCTTCAGTGCTCCGTACACGGCGAATCCGATATCTCGTCGGTATGGAGGAGATTGAGTTCTCCTGTGATTCCGGTACCGAGGAGGAGCTGGAATATGTCGGGGTTGAGGATTCTTTCTCCTGGGAGATGCGACACTACTGCGGTAGTGACTTTCTTGTGCGGAGGGAGAAGGAGAATCCGTCGTTTTCGTCTCCGGCTGCTTTTGGCTTTTTCGCAGGAAGGTTAAGAATTCCTCCTGCTTTTCAGCCAAAAACTGCTTAACAGCCTCATTCAAATCGGGCTGCTGGGAAGACTCAGTGGGACGATTTTTGGAGCGGCTTGTTCCTTCGCCATGAGAACTGGTGGTGGATTTATCCCTAGGCTGTTTTCCCGACCTATGGGATGGATTGGCTTCCTCCTGGTTCTCACGGGCTGGAATACGGGTATTCTGCGATCTGGTATGCATTTTTTGGGTGGAAAAAATGGATCAAAAATTCGCTTTATCACAAATTTTGTTCTCTGCTTCCCACAGACGGCGCCAGTGATGGATCCGCGAATTATTGATGTTAGTAAATGCTGGTAGAGAATTATGACACAATGAATTTACGTGGTTCGATTTACTGAGGTAAATCTACGTCCACGGGGAGAAATGAGGGCAGGTTTGTATTGCTTGATCTGCGAAAATACAGCTTACAATACAGACTTGCTATATGCTATTTTATCTCTAGAGAGCTTAACCCTTTTCTATCAGATCTAAGTTCTATTTATACATTGAACTAGGATCGTGGTTTGCAGCCCCACTAACAAGATCGTGGGTGAGCAATAACTGCTCAATAACTGCTTCATACCACTAAATAGATCGTGGGTATAGTGGAGGTCGTGGAGGCCTTTCGTGAGTCCACCAACTCCTAGTTCGGTCGAATGCTGAGACCGAACTGCTGGACTTTACCGATCAGCTCTTGCCGATCTGAGAGGAGAGCTTGACTGGTCGGCTTTTACCAAGCTGTAGGCTGAGTCCGAACTCTTTGGTCGTGCCGAACTCTTTGGTCGTGCCGAACTCTTTGGTGCCGAACAGATACTCTTTCTTGGGCTCTGGGCTGATGGGCCGTCACTGTTATTGGGCTTGCCATTAGGGTTTAGTTCGTACCCCATCATATCACAAAATATTTTGTTTCACATATGTGTCACAATCCTCTCACATATCTTTCTGCACGTAGCATAAACAAAAATTTATTATACTGTATAACTTTAATTATCAATAAAACTATTTTATGTCAATAACTAATTATAAATAGATTGTCCGAGACGTTACATTTACGCATATAAAAAGTATAATTACACTTTTGCCGCTATATATACTGTCAAATGTACCAAAAATAGTTATATTTTTGAATGCGTCACAATTTTATTTAGTCACATTTATTACTGCAATAATATTTACGAAATTATACTACTACTACTACTATTAGTTATTACTACTATTTGTCATTTGAAATCCTGAAGTTGTGACAGTATAGTGATAAAATTTTGTGTTTGATATAATATGAGATCTAATGGAATTCATATATTGGATACATTGTTATCAAATCATGATAAATTAGCTATTGATTTTATTTGACGAAATTCATAAATAGGATTTGTCAAAGATCTTGAAAGAAAATTAAGGCAATACACAATTAATGGGTATAATTTGGGAGTGTAATATATCGTTTGACCATTTTTTTTTACCATTTTTAGAAGAAATTAAGGCAATAAACTCTAACAATTTCAGCCCAATATTCCTATAAAAACCGGTTAATTCTTCATTTCCAATCAGTGATTGAGTAGATTGAAAAAAAAACAAGTCTACCTTTGATTCAAAATGACTTCAATTTCACTTGTGCTCTCCCTTTTGGCCCTTTTGAATTTCGTGTGCATCGTCTTCGCCTTTGATGTTAGTCCTCTCCAAGATTTCTGCGTTGCCGACTCCACCGGCAAGGGTAACACTATTATACCGTAGTATTATGCTCGTAACTCGATCAGAAAATGCTTAGAATTTTCCAAGAAAACTTTTTTTTTAGTGTCAATTTCAATTTCCTATATTTGACAATGATGCAGACGTGCTACAAGAATAGAATGATTTATTGAACTGATAGTCAAATCAAATAACCTTTATTTTTTAATAATATCAAAACTTACTGTTTTAATTTTATAGCACTTTGCAAGGATCCAAGCACTGTTACCCCGAATGACTTTTTCCGAAGCGGCCTTCATCTGCCGGGAAACACCTCAAACCCGTACGGCGCCGCCGTGGTGACCGCATCCGCAGCCACCGTGCCGGGGCTCAACGGCCTCGGGCTGACGTTCATGCGCGCGGATTTGGCCCCTAATGGCTTTTTCCCGCCCCATTTCCACTCTAGGGCAACCGAGCTCGTGGTTGTTCTAGAAGGTTCCATGGAGGTCGGGTTCATAACCTCGTACCCTAGTTACAAGTACTACAGCAAGATCCTCGGGCAAGGCGATGTTTTTGTGGTCCCGGTCGGCCTCGTGCACAACGTGCGTAATCTTGCTAAAGGAAACAGTGTTGCGTTGGTGGCCTTCAATAGCCAGAATCCCGGGATTACAAATCTTCCAAATGGGCTCTTCGCAGCTCAACCTGAAATCGACAGTGTTTATCTTTCGAAGGCGTTTCAGTTGGATGTCAATATTATCAAGGACTTGCAGAAAAAATTCTAGATGTGCAATTTTTTGGTTAGTTAAATAATCTTTGTTATGTGCTATGGGAAAGATTGAATTCGATAATAAGGTTTGTTCTTGCGGAAAAAAATTCTTAGATGTGCAATTTTGCTTAGTCAAATAATCTTTTTTTATGTGATATGAGAAAGATTGAGTTCAATTTTAAGGTTTGCTCATATTTGTCTGTGATTCTTGTACTATTTTTTAATTAATTGCTTAAATAAGTAGGAGTACTAAAGTTTTACAACGGCAATTGGACTTCACTCCAAATAATAAAAATAAAAACAAATCTATAAAATAGTTGTGCCGTTCATATTTCTGATTGTACGTAACAAATCTTGATCAAACGTGCTAAGCCCATTTGCTCAACTCAACTAAAAGTCCAAAACCAAGCCCAACCCAAATTGACCAAAACTCCAATTCTTATTTTTGAGCCCATTGCGTTGTCTACACCCAAATTATTACTAAAAAAATTAGTTTAAAGAATTAAAATAATTTTCAAACTATTTTACTAGCACTTATTTTTGAGTCACAAATTCACACACATCACACTTTCACACACTGAGCTATTCAAATTCCCGATCTATTGGGGGTCCAAGAAGACATTTTACAAATTTCTTTTGAAATCAAAATAAAAATTCAACTCAAATCACATAAATATGACAGATCTCTTAAAATCTATTTTTATTTAAATTATTTATATTGATCATATTTTAAATACGATCGTATGCAAAATTAGAATTTAATAAAAAATTGTGAATTTACAAACAAATACCCTTTATTTTAATTAAAACAATCTAAACGATGTCCAATTGTTAGTCTCAAATCAATACACCAAAATCGCAATTTACATGGAAAATGGAATTTACTCATGTCCAAAATGATTATTAGAACTATTATATTGGTTACTCTGGATAAGTATGGAAACATCCTATTATTTGGTTGTATGATAATTTCGTATGGTCAAATGGTCAAATTAGCCAGCATTTGAAGATTGATTGACCCCTTCTCCACAATTGACTTGACACTTGTTCACCAATTTAAACAAACGAAAAAGGATTTGGGATGAAAATAATAAGACCCACCACAATCAGATGCGGGCTAGTGCACAGTACGTGCGACCAACGCGCACTCACTATTGGTGCAAACTCGTGCATGATGCGTGCGACTAAACTGCACTATTGGTGCAAACTCGTGCATGGTGCGTGCAACCAGACCGCTCTACATGTGTAAATTTGTGCACATTATGTGCGACCAGACGATACATTTTATCTAGTTTGGTCCAACATGTCATATCCTAAATAACTTTTTTAAATAGTTTACATCTTATAACAATAGCTCTAGACAACTATAATCATTGGAATAATAAGATGATAATTACAATCAAGAATTAATAAGTATCTTGCCATTTGGAAACCCCTATTTGCTAGTGAAAATATCGACCTATTTCCACGCCCTTATTACTCTTCGGAACCAAGTAGAAGAAGTGTGAGGATTCCATGGTCATTGCTAATTGTTGTTGGTTCCAAATCATTGGTGCTTACATAATCTGACAGGGTTTAGCCTATCAAAGGAATTATTTGAGTGAATTTGTAGAGAGAAAAAGGGAACAATCCTAATTAAAGTGTTAGGGGCGTTTTCATGCCAAATTGAGAGAATGTGATTAATAATTTAATTCTTTAAATCATAACAATTAAATAATAAAACATAAAATAAACTAAATAATTATAGGGAGAGATTATCAGCTCCATTCCAGATTAAAATAAAAGTTGAAGTCCCTATCATAATCACAAACTATATGTAATCGGCATATTGTTGACCGATTACATATTTGTCTGACCTTATATTATTTCTGAAGTATTTTGTGAAATTGTGACTTTTATCAGTATTAATAATTTAAAAGTAAAGTTTTCTTATAAGAATAATAACAAAATAGTAGTAAGCGCCAGACCCAAACAACACGCAAAAAGCAAAGAAGAGTAGTGATAGAAACTTCGAGGTTATTCCAAAACGCAGAAACACGCTTCTCCACGTCTCTATATATTCTCTTTCCCCTCCAACGCTTTCTTAGCAAGCATTCATTCTCCAATTTCCAATTATTCCTTTCACAATTCGAAAATTTTCAATTCAATTTGAATCAAATCAAATCAAATTAGCTATGTCGATGTCGATGTTCAGCACGTTCGACGCTCTCTGCGGCGAGAAGCTCGGATTTTCTTTGTCTTCTCGGTCGCCCGCCGCCGCCAAAATTGATGATCTGAAGAAGACCAAGGGCGACGAAGGTGCGAATTCGTCTTCCACGGCGGGGAAAGATCGCCGGACGAAAAGAGCGCCGAGATTTGCGGTGGAGTTCGATGGGCTAAACTGCTTCGAGACGATTGTACCGTATTGATTCATAATTGTGGATCGCCATCGTCTCTTTCTCTTTTTCCTTTTTATTTAAAAAAATATTAAAATTGATTTATTCTGGAATTACGAAGGATTCTTACTGATGTATATACAGTCGAATATAATAGACGTATTTTTTTTGTTGTTCATTTCTAGTTCGATTACGAAAATACTGAACAATTATTAATTAAGAATACTTATTTTAAAAAAGTTATAACAAAATACTTAATTAAAAAAATTACACTACGACAAAAATCAGATCACCTCTTCAATGAGGAAGTGATTAGAGTAAAATATGAGAAATGGGATATATAATTAAAAATAGGAAAAAAATTGAAATTTTGTCGGGCACGAGCGTCTGCAATAGTGGACGAACGGTCGACTGACGGGCACGGACCATGTGGATGGGACGCGGACTCGGATTCGGACTCTTGCAATAGTGGACGACTATTGCGCATGACCTATGCATGAAAAAGACCAGGTTGATATATTGGTTGATTTAAAATTTCGATTTGGTTATCATCGAATTGACCCATTAATTACCTCTAATATGATAGCTTTTGATATCAAAACTGAATTTGCATCTTCTTTCGTTAAAGAATTATAGTAGAATAATATAGTTCCATGCCCCTTGGAGACCATGAAGAGTGGATATACTCTGTATTCTTTTTTAATCACACAATTTGTGTAAACATGGTTCATCGTTATCTCATATTGATGAAACTTTTTATGTATGTATGTATCGAATATTAAAAAAAAATTGTATTTCAACGTTTTTGTGGACATATTTTTACTTTTTAAGTACACAAATTTCAATATTGTTCATGCTGGTGCAAAAAAATTTATCATCATTATATATTACTAATATAAAAGATTTGATCATTGTTTTATATATGTATTGTATATTGCATACATAAAAAAATATACTACTATATTAAAATAAGATATAAATAAACATTTTGTAATATACTTGACCTTATTCTCAAATCTCATGAGGTCATGTCACACATAAATACACACTAGAAGCAACTTTGAATGATTTGTTCACACATTTATCTATGTAAAATGTGAATCACGCTTTTGTGGGCGGGGTTGAGGCAGACCCCCAACCTGTAAATAAGAACCAAATGTAATGTTCGAGAAACATGCTCTTAGCCCAAAAGTGACTAAGAACCAAACTAGAACATGAAAGTGCAAAGTAGAGGTCCCACAAGCCGAGACCCTCTATGCTATCAATACACAAAACACGGACTAAATATACAAAAAGGAGAAACGAAACTATATCAAAGCCAACCACCAAAGGAGCAGAATCAGCCCACATCTCTACGTCGGAAACGAAAGTTACAGATGCATGATTTGTTTAAAATTTTTTATCAAATATTTTTATCAAATACTGTAATAGCCCCACTCACATAATTAAGTATCATTGAATTTCCCATATATCGAATACTTGACGTCCACGTAAACTTATAATTTAGTGTAACATGTACTATCTCTTTTTCTTCTTATTATATTCTTAAATATTACGTGTAACTGGACTAGTCTCAAAATTTATCGACATTATCATATTTAACACGAAAGAACACCAAAGTCATCGATCACCACTACCTCGAGGGTGCATTTTCCTCTAGGCTATAAATATACTTCCAATTGTACTTTGCATTCCCTTGTTAAGGAATATCAATATCTCTCCAAAATCAAAATTTACATATTCTTCTTGAATGGGATTTTGTTGCTACTCACCACTTATAAAACCCTACAAATACTTGATCTTCTTCTCAAATCTCATGAGGCCATATCACACACACACACGCACTAGAAGCAACTTCGAAGACGATGACAAGTCTCGTCTATCTCCTAAACGCGTGCTGCTTCCGGATTACTTGACGATCAAAATTGGCGACAAAGATCGCCTTCTAGTAGTCGAACATGCAACCTTCAAATCACGTAATGAGGAGGAGGAGGAAGAATATGATTGCGCGGTTTGTTTGAGTAGAATAGAAGCATGGCACAATGTGAGGGAACTTGGCAACTGCGAGCATGCTTTCCATGTCGAGTGCCTCGATTCTTGGATCGACCGCGGTGGAGAAACGTGCCCGGTTTGTAGAGCTCGGCTCGTCTCTTGGGAGATGGCGGGCCATGGGAAAGATCCGTGGAGATCGGAAAGAATGGTCTATTTGTTTGGATATGATTGCTTGATGGAGGAGCTTCAATGAGTTACGTTACAAACTTTTCAAACCATATTTTATGTAAAACCTTTGATTTCTCTTTTGTAAAGGTTAAGATCGATCAAGGGCAAAGTTGCAATTTTTTTTATAAAAGATCAAAAGGCTCACGCCACGACATAAACAATTATCAAGGTCAAGCCACAAAACAACCGATATGAAGGAAAAATCAAACAACTATTACTATAATTTTTCAAATGATAAATGATGGAGTACGTACTAAACAAGCCCAACAGCAGTAAAGCCCATCAGCCTAAAGCCCAAGAAAGAGTATCAGTTCGGCATGACTAAAGAGTATCAGTCCGGCATGACTAAAGAGTTCAGTTCGGCACAACCAAAGAGTTCGGCCCCAGCCTACAGCTCGGTAAAAGCCAACCAATCAAACTCTGCTCTCAGGTCGGCATCAAGCTCTACTCTCAGATCGGCAAAAGCTGCTCGGCAATAATTCAGCAGTTCGGTCTCAGTATTCGACCGAACTAGGAGATAGTGGACTCATGCAGGATTTCCACCTCCACTACACCCACGATCTATTTAGTGGTGTCAAGCAGTCATTAACTCATGCAGGATAGTGGACCCATGCAAGATCGCCACGATCTCCACGACATCCACTGCCTAGTAAATGGTGCTGCATGCCACGATCTTGGTTCAATGTATAAATAGAACTTAGATCAGATAGAAAAAGTTTAAGTTCTAAAGAAGCTCTCTAGAGATAAAATATCAAATAGCAAGTCTGTATTGTAAGCTGTAGAAAACAGATCAAGCAATACAACTCTGCCCTCTTTTCTTCCCGTGGACGTAGATTTACCTCAGTAAATCGAACCACGTAAATCTCTGTGTCGTGATCTGTATTTTCCTGCATTCATCACCATCAAAAATTCGCCAAACCATCACTGGCGCCGTCTGTGGGAAACAGAGAACCAAATTTGTGATAAAGCGAATTTTTGACCCTTTTTCCACCCCAAAAAAATGCATACCAGATCACATACTACCCGTAATACCGTTCGTGAAAACCATGAGGAAGCAAGTCCAGCTCGCAGGTCTGAAAAACGGCCTCGGGAGACATCTACCTCCGGTTCTCACGAAGAAGGAACAAGCCACTCCAGGAGAGATCGCACCGAGTCTTCCCAGCAGCCCGATTTAAATGAAGCTGTCAAGCTGTTCTTGGCTGAGAAGCAGGATGAGTTCTTAACCTTCCTGCAGAAGAGCCAACAGCCGGAGAAGACAACGGCGGATTCTCCCTCCTCATCCAGACATGAAAGTCACTACCGCAGTAGTGACGTGTCTTCCAGGAGAAAGAATCCTCAACCCCGACATGTTCCTGTTCCTCCTCGGTACCGGAACCACAGGAGAACTCCATCTCCTCCGTACCGAAGAAATATCGGGTTCGCCATGTACGGAGCATTAAAGACTCCGTTCTCGGACGATATCACCCGAACTCCTTTGCCGCGGAACTACCGGACACCGTCAATGACTTATGACGGGCTAGTGGATCCTCATGACTTCTTGGGACGCTATCAGTATAATATGGCGAACCAGGGTCTCAATGAGGTCCATATGTGCAAGCTGTTCCCCGAGCTTCTTATCGGGAACGCGAGAAGGTGGTTCGATAGCCTCCCCCAAGGCAGCATTAGATCTTACCGAGATCTAATGGATGCTTTCCACAGGAGGTTCTTTCAGAAAGCGGAAGCCCGGATCACTTCGGCTCAGCTGCTTTCTATACGTCAAGGTCGCGACGAAAAGATCAGCGACTTCATGACGAGATTCCACAAGGAATGCCTACAAGTAGATGATCTCAACGATCTACTTGTCATTTCGGCATTCCAAAATGGAATCCTGCCCGGAGCTCTCTACAGAAAGCTCGTGGAGTGCGGTCCGCAAACAGCTCAAGAAATGTGGGACATTGCGGACCAGTTTTCCCGTGCGGATGAGGCAGACCGTCGAAAACGGTCTTTAGACAGCTCATCCCGAGAAGAGAAAAAGAAGCCCGATCAAAGCGGCCAGGTGCTTCCTCGCCGAACTCCTTTTGAAAGAATTCAAAGGGCACCGGTACAAGGCAGATTGGGGCCACGTCTCAATCCTGAGAAGCCGCCCGCTCAGTTCGTACCATTGAACAAGTCAAGAGCGGAAATTTTCGAACTACATTCCGATATGTTCGAAAAACCAAAGCGGATGACGAAATCAGCCGCGCGGCGACCTCAGGATCAATATTGCTCCTTCCATCAAGCCCACGGTCACGATACCGAGGAGTGCCGAAATTTGGCTGCAGGTATTGATGTTCTTGTGAAAACAGGAACGTTAAAAAAATACCAAAGCAAGCAGCCGAAAAAGAACAAAAGGCAGAGAGGTGCGAACTGCAATCCTCAGGATCCGAAAAGGCATGAGGATCCCGAAGACGACGACGAGCCGCAATATGATGGAGTAATCCAGACTATTGATGCTCTCCCTGCCGGGAAGACTAAGTCGTCCCTAAAAGCAGAACGCAGAGGTTCCAATCAAGAGGAGCCAACACATAAAAGGCTGAAGAAAGACGAAGTGATTACATTTTCAGATGCCGATCCCGTCCCAGCCATCTCTCCTCACCAAGACGCTATTGTCATTCAAGCCGGAGTGGCAAACAAACTGATCCACAGAGTATTTGTGGATACAGGAGCGTCAGTCAGCATTCTTTTTAAAGAATGTTTCGATAAAATGGAAGTGGATCCAGCTCGGCTCAGTCCGGCTCCACTTCCTCTGAAAAGTTTCGCCCAGGAGGACACCCGCCCTGAAGGTATTATCAGCCTTCCGATCACGGTGGGAAAAGCGCCTACAAGCTCCAATACGATGATCGAGTTCTTTGTGGTGAAAGCTCGGTCCCCGTACAACATCATCCTGGGGAGAGACTGGCTCAACACAGTTCGGGCCGTTTGCTCTACTTATCACCTCACCATCAAGATCCCCACTAAAGGTGGGATAGCGGTCATCCGAGGTGATCAAAAGAGAGCAAAAGAATGTCTGCAGATTGCGCTTAAAAGTGCCGAGCAATCAGTTCGGCACCATCAAGCATAGCAATCACAGCAACCGGAGTCAGAGGCAAGCGAGATGACCGAAGTCACTTCAGAGCCGAACTCAATGACCGTTCAGTTATACGAAGATGATCCATCCAGAACGGTCAAGATCGGCTTCGCAGGAACGCCTCTACTCCGGGAAAAGACCATTCAGCTCCTCAAGGAGTACAAAGATGTCTTTGCATGGTCTCCGTTGGACATGACCGGAGTGCCCCCCGAGGTAATCACTCATCGGTTAAATATTGATCCTTCAATCCGGCCAGTAAAACAGAAGCAAAGACTCTTTGCGGCAGAAAGAAGCCAAGTCATCCATGACGAAGTCCGCCAATTACTAAAAGCGGATGTACTATTCGAGGTGAAATATCCTTCTTGGGTGGCCAATCCTGTGATGATCAAGAAAAAAGAAGGAGGATGGCGGATGTGCATAGATTTTACCGATCTAAACAAGCACTGTCCTAAAGATTGCTATCCCCTTCCGAACATAGACAAAAAAGTAGAAGCTTTGATCGGCTTCGAAATTTTCTGTTTTCTTGATTTATACAAAGGATATCACCAAGTGTTGATGGATGAGAGTGACGCTCCGAAAACAGCTTTCATTACCGATTTCGGCATTTTCGCTTATAAAAAGATGCCATTCGGTTTAAAGAATGCCGGAGCCACTTATCAAAGGATGGTAGACAAGCTTTTTCGGCACCTAATCGGAAAACAGGTTGAAGTGTATGTCGACGACATAGTTGTCAAAAGCAAAAGCACTTCGGAGTACGAAGACAACCTCAAATCCACTCTCGACGTACTCCGAAAAGCCAACCTCAAACTCAACCCCCAAAAATGTACCTTTTTGGTAGATTCGGGAAAATTTCTGGGTTGTTGGGTTTCAAAGGACGGACTCAAGGCAAATCCCTCAAAAGTTCAAGTTATTCAGAACATGGCGATGCCGAAGTCCATATACGATGTGCAAAGACTAACTGGATGTCTAGCCGCATTAAATAGATTCATTTCCCAAGCAGCCGAAAAGCAACTGCCGTTCTTCAAAGTGTTAAAAAAGGCACCAAAGTTTGAGTGGGGAGCCGAGCAGAAAAAGGCTTTTGACGAGCTCAAAAGTTATTTAGCCGAGCTTCCAATTCTCTCTGCTCCAACAGATGCCGAAGTGATTTTCTTATACTTAGCGGCATCCGATCAAACCATTAGCGCGGTGCTTGTACGAGAAGAAGGCCTAAAGCAGTTTCCCATCTACTTTACAAGCCGAGCATTAAGAGGTCCAGAAACAAGGTATCAACCTCTGGAAAAAATTGCTCTGGCGTTAGTAAATGCAGCAAGGAGACTGCGGCCATACTTCTATGCTCACAAGGTATGCGTCTTAACCGATCTGCCTCTTCGGCAAGTTTTGACCAAGCCAGAAGCATCAGGCAGAATCGCCAAATGGGCCATAGAGCTGGGAGAACACTCAATCGAGTACCTACCTCGGAAAGCCATCAAGGGACAAGCCTTGGCAGATTTTCTTGCAGAGGCCAAGTTCGATCAAGCAATCCCTGTCATTGCCGAACAGAAAAATTCTACCAATGCCGAACTAGCACAGCCCTTGGAATCCGAAGAAGAGCCGCCGGACTGCTGGAGCGGATTCGTAGATGGAGCTTCGAATAAAACGGGAAGTGGAGCTGGTATTCTGCTTATCGCTCCCGATGGACACGAGGTAACCTATTCACTTCGGTTCTCATTCCCAACCACTAATAACGAAGCCGAATACGAAGCCCTCCTTGCCGGACTCCAGCTAGCGCAAAGTCTATGTATCAAGTCTCTCAAAATCCATTGTGATTCACAAGTCATAGTGAATCACATGTTGGGTACAAGTGAAGCCCGTGATGAGAGGATGAGGAAATATTTAGACAAAGCGCAAAGCATTAGCCGAAGTTTCTCTTATTTTCGGATAATCCGCATTCCCAGAGCAGAAAACAGCCGAGCAGATACTTTGAGTAAGTTAGCCGCATGTCCAAGCTCAAAGGTGGAGGAATTGATGCATCGAAGCATTGATGAAGCTGAGGTACATTCAGTAACCAGCTCGCCGAACTGGATGACGCCGATCTTACAGTATCTAGATCAAGGACAACTGCCCGAGGATAAGAGAGAAGCTCGGAAAATCACATGCCGAGCACTTCGGTACGAACTTCATGGAGGAGTCTTATACAGAAAGTCCTACCTTCAGCCGTTATTACGATGTATAGGGCCAGAAGAGACGGACTACATCCTCAGAGAAGTTCATGAAGGATCGTGCGGCAGCCACATCGGAGCTAGAGCTTTAGCTAAAAAAGTTCTAAGATGGGGATATTATTGGCCAACCTTGGTACAAGAAGCAGTGCAGCTCGTCAAGACATGCCCGAAGTGCCAAATCCATGCAAATATCCCAAGGATGCCGCAGACCGATCTATCCACTATGCAAAGCCCTTGGCCTTTTATGCAATGGGGTATAGACATAGTAGGACCACTACCACAAGCTCCTCGGCAAATAAAATTCCTAATCGTTGCCGTGGACTACTTTACGAAGTGGGTGGAAGCTGAACCATTAGCTACGATAACGAGCTCGAAGGCATTGGATTTCGTCTGGAAGAACATAGTGTGCCGATTTGGCATACCCCACATCCTCATCTCGGATAACGGGACTCAGTTCACCGACAAGACGTTCAAGAATTGGTGCCAAGAGCTGAATATTCAACAGCGGTTCACTTCGGTCTCTCATCCACAAGCAAACGGACAAACGGAGGTAACAAATCGTATCCTGGTGAAAGGGTTAAAAGCTCGGTTAGAACAAGCCAAAGGACAATGGGTAGAAAATCTCCCTCAAGTCCTATGGTCCTACCGAACTACACCCACAACCTCCAACGGTGAAACTCCGTACAGTCTTGTGTACGGCACTGAAGCCGTGATTCCGGTGGAGATCGGCATACCCAGTCCCCGAACTCTAAACTTCTCAGCAGAAATGAATGACGACGGACTGAGAGCCGAGCTAGATCTTGCCGAAGAAAGAAGAGAATTGGCATGCATAAAAGCAGCCAAGTACAAGGAGCAAGTAGCCCGGTATTACAACCAAAGGGTGAAGAAGCTGCAATTTCAAGTGGGAGATCTCGTCTTGAGAAACAACGAAGTAAGCCGAGCAGAAAAGCTGGGCAAGCTCGAACCCACATGGGAAGGTCCGTATCGGGTGTCAGAAGTCCTCGGCAAAGGGTCTTATAAATTGGCTCACATGTCAGGAGAACAGGTACCCCGAACATGGCACATTTCCAACCTCAAGAAGTTCCATTTGTAAGAGACAGTCCGGTCAGTCAGTCTTGAGTCCTGTTCGGTCAATGTGCTTTCTTTGGTTTGCTTGGTCTTTGTGCTTTCTTTGGTTTGCTTGGTCTTTGTGCTTTCTTTGATTTGCTTGGTCTTTGTTTGTCTCTGTGCGTTTTGTCTGTGTGTTTTGTCTGTCTCTGTGCGTGTCGTCTCTTACAAATGTCACTGAGGTATCTTGTTCTTCGAAGGCTGATCCCCTTCTTAGAACATATACAAGCCAACGATTGTGAGTCAAAGCTTCTAAAGAGGATACAAGACCACAATTCAGCTTAAACAAGCAGTTCGTCTAAAACGAGCTGCAATAAGCCAACGATTGTGAGTCAAAGCTTCTAAAGAGGATACAAGACCACAATTCAGCTTAAACAAGCAGTTCGTCTAAAACGAGCTGCAATAAGCCAACGATTGTGAGTCAAAGCTTCTAAAGAGGATACAAGACCACAATTCCGCTTAAGAAACAAGCACTTCGTCTGAAACGAACTGCAATAAGCCAACGATTGTGAAGTCCAAGCTTCTAAAGAGGATACAAGACCACAATTCGGCTTAAAAATCAAGCACTTCGTCTGAAACGAACTGCAACAAAAGTCCGATTCACGCGATAAAACTTGCCTGAATTAGGACAAGGGAAAGTCCGATCCACGCGATAAAACTCGCCGAATTAGGACAAGGGAAAGTCCGATCCCCAAATTAGGACAACGGAAAGTCCGATCCGAGCGATAAAACTCGCCAAATTAGGACACAAACCAAGTCCGGTCAAAGAAGAGTTCACTTCATCAGACCGAGGACAAACATCAACTTACCCCGTACCTTTATCCAGAATGCCGAAGTGATTCACTTCGCTTTTCGGGGGGGGGGGGTAGTGATGGAGTACGTACTAAACAAGCCCAACAGCAGTAAAGCCCATCAGCCTAAAGCCCAAGAAAGAGTATCAGTTCGGCATGACTAAAGAGTATCAGTCCGGCATGACTAAAGAGTTCAGTTCGGCACAACCAAAGAGTTCGGCCCCAGCCTACAGCTCGGTAAAAGCCAACCAATCAAACTCTGCTCTCAGGTCGGCATCAAGCTCTACTCTCAGATCGGCAAAAGCTGCTCGGCAATAATTCAGCAGTTCGGTCTCAGTATTCGACCGAACTAGGAGATAGTGGACTCATGCAGGATTTCCACCTCCACTACACCCACGATCTATTTAGTGGTGTCAAGCAGTCATTAACTCATGCAGGATAGTGGACCCATGCAAGATCGCCACGATCTCCACGACATCCACTGCCTAGTAAATGGTGCTGCATGCCACGATCTTGGTTCAATGTATAAATAGAACTTAGATCAGATAGAAAAAGTTTAAGTTCTAAAGAAGCTCTCTAGAGATAAAATATCAAATAGCAAGTCTGTATTGTAAGCTGTAGAAAACAGATCAAGCAATACAACTCTGCCCTCTTTTCTTCCCGTGGACGTAGATTTACCTCAGTAAATCGAACCACGTAAATCTCTGTGTCGTGATCTGTATTTTCCTGCATTCATCACCATCAAAAATTCGCCAAACCATCAATAAACAACCATACACTCACACTTGAATGTTACATTTGTATACGGCAATTGAAGTGTTCTTTCATTGATCGATTCTTGGTCATTTCAAACTTAATTTCGTAGTAATTCTTTGTAATTCTGTTCTAATTATAAAGATGAAAAAATCGAATATCACCCTTCAATTGGAACTAATAAAGAGTATATTAGTAATAAGTAATATATTGTTATCTACAATGACTTTTTGGAGTTGTACTAATTGGACGAATGGATGAAAAAAAAGGTTGCAGAAATAAAATAGTAGTACTACGATTTGTCAAAAAAGTACTTCTAAATATTGCAATTTGACACCAAAAAAAGTCAAAATGCAATTGCAAAACCGTCAAGGTTGAATTCAGAAGATGATTCCATCTTTTGTGGAGCACTATTGTCTGAACCTCCCAAGGCGTCTAGTCTTGAAAATAATTTAAATACTACTAGTATTATTTTCAATTTTACACCGTTACTTGTTGATTGTATCATTTAATTCATGGATTAAGATTCATTAATTAAAAAACATATCATCACTCTTCACAAAAATAATCATAATTATATACATACTCCTACTCATAATTGTATCATCGCTCTTCCCAATTTTTAACCCTAAATAAAAAAAAATCATAAATGAATCCCAAATCACCCACCGCCATGCCACCGCCTCCGCCGCCCCAGCCACCAATCCCACCGCCGCTGAAGAAGCCGACGTCACTCCCTGACATCATCTTCACCGCTTTCTCTCTCCTCGCCCCCAAATCCACCTCCCCCAGATCCACCTCCATCCTCTTCCTCCCCAACAACAACGAGAAATTTCAGAATATGGGTTTAAATTCGCTGACCTTTCGAGATAAGGGATTCAATTCGCTTACCTTTCGAAATATGGGTCCGAGACATACGAATTTTTCGGAATAAGGGTTTTACACATTTTTTATATTTATTCTCTTCCTTTTTCTTATTATTTTCCTTCCAATAATTATAGATTTACTAAACTATCATTTAACTCATCTCTCAAAAATTTCATTTTACCTCCCTCCGAACGATTTGCGCTCCACTTTTAAAAGTCAATCTTCTCTTCTCTATACATCATAAACGTATATTAACGACATCTTGTACTTCGTAACTTATCAACTGAGAGCTGAAACATCATTATCGGCCAGCTGAGGCATTTCACGAAAACAAGTTGCTGCTATAACGATAATCTGTATTGAGAAGCAGCTAAAATACTCTCTCAAAATCATAAGCAAACAACAATTAAAATTCAAAATTCAGCTAACTAGTCGATAAATTTCAATTTCATCGTCTAACGAACATGATAAAGATACATAATGAATTGCAGGTCCCTACATGTTCATTAGCTCGGAAAGAGAGAGGAAGCCCCAAATGAAAATAATTATTTGAGAGAGAAGGTTGACTTTTAAGAGTGGAGCGCAAATCGGTCGGAGGGACGTAAAATAAAATTTTTGAGAGATGGGTTAAAAGATAGTTTAGTAAATCTATAATTATTAGAAGGGAAATAATAAGAAAAATGAAGAGAATAAATATAAAAAGGTTTAAAACCCTTATTCCGAAAAATTCGTATGTCTCGGACCCATATTTCGAAAGGTAAGCGAATTGAATCTCTTATCTCGAAAGGTCAGCGAATTTAAACTCATATTCCGAAATTTCTCAACAACAACACCAACAAACTCTCTTTCCCATTATACCCCCGCAAAATCCCCAAAATGTCTTCCCTCAGCCCTAGAAAATTGAATCCCCTCCGCCTCCCTCCGCCGTTCGCCACGCCGCAGACGCTCTCCGATTGGCTGCGCCCTCGCCTAGCCGCCGACCTCTTCGGATCGTGGGGCGTCAAGCCGGGGACGAAGAATGTCCACAATCTCTGGCTCGAAATCGCCGAGGGCGAGACCGATCTCGCCGATTCGATCCCGCCGGTCCGTACCGTCGAAGTCGTCGTCGCGAGGATCGTCCGCGGCGACGGTAAAATCCTAATCGAATCGCATCAGGAGCTCTCCAACGGCGACGTGAGGCGCCGCGGCCGCCCCCTCTCGGAGAAGATGAAGCCGGGGGAATCGGTCGAGGCGGCGCTGTACCGCGCCGTGAGAGAGGAATTAGGGCTTGGAACCTCCGTCGAAATTGGAACCCTAGGAAGCGGGAATCGCGACGAAAATAGGGGAATTGTGCGATTGGTGCCGGAATCTTATACGAAGAAAGTGGAGGAGCGAGCGTCGGCGTCGTATCCCGGATTGCCGGCGCGGTACGTCCTGCACACGGTGCAGGCGGAGGTGGAGGGGCTGCCGGAAGGCGAATTCTCGACGGAGGAGGCGGATGAGTACGGGGGTTTGGATGAGAAGGCGGTTTCTTGTAAAAAGCATTTTTGGAAGTGGGTTGACTCTGATTCAGTCTGAGGTGAGTTCCCCCATTGATGCCCTGCATTTTTTCGATTTTGGAGCAATGTATGTATATGAATCATGAGCCACATGTAATAACCAATAAGAGAGAGATTGTATTCTCTTTTTCAAGAATCATATACATGTTTGATTCAACGAAAGTTGGAGGCTTGGTTGTATATATTTGTGTATAATGAGATTGAAGGCTTTGGGAAATTCTTGTGTTTGGATTGAGTTTGGTGGCTAGTCATAATTTTTCTGTTACATTTTAACTAGTTTTAACAGGATGTTGTAAGAGAATTGATGTGTTGTGTGTTGTTTTTTGCTGTTCTTGCAGTAAACAGAGTATAGTCAAATCTAGTTTTTTTATTTTTTTTACAATCTCTTTCTCCTCTTGTGTTGTTTGTAGGGACAAACAAATTTAGTAGAAGTAGTTGGAGCTTAGGAACTCCAAAAAGTTAAAAAAACTGCTTTTTTTCCTTGTTTAGATTATCTTTTTCTTGTTTAAACTAGTAGAAGGGACACTGTTTTTCTTCTTCCATGGACCCTCCTAATAATACAGCTCCAGAATCTTGTTATCTGCCACTTTTTGAAGAAAAATAAGCATGATGACTTTCTGGAGATCTTGAAAAAGAGAAGGATTAGCATTCATTCTCTTTCTCTTGAAATAATCATTGTTGCCCAATTTCTTTGATTATTGCTGATCTGTGATTGATTGTATAGTATCACACGCCCAATTTGTCAAAATTTAATCTTTAACAAAACTGGCTGATATATTTTCTCAAGTAGTGGAGTGAAATCCATTTCATTTGTACTACGCTTGAGCCAAATCATTCAAACCATGTGTTATGACATGGAATCATCAGGCTTCCAATATGAGACTCTGTACGAACAATATGTCGACCGATAAATCTATCAGACTGTGTATTTCATCGAATGTAGTATCTCGCCCATGACCAGTCAAGTCTCGAACAAGAGGCTCTCTGTTTGGCCGATATATCTATCAGACGTGTGTGTATTTCATCAAGCTAGTGTATCATCTTGTCCATGACCAGTCAAGTCTCGAACACAAGACTCTCTACTCTACCGATATATCTATCTGATGTGTGTATTAATTTCATTCATCTGAGTGTATCATCTCGCCCATGACCAGCCAAGTCTTGAACACGAGACTCTCTGCTCTACCGATATATCTATCCGATGTGTGTGTATTAAATTTTGTTCATCGAGTGTATCATCTTGCCCACGACCAGCCAAGTCTTGAACACGAGACTCTTGGTTCGGCCAATATATCTAGCGTGTGTGCATTTCATCGAGTGTGGCATCCCGCCCACGACTAGTCAAGTCGCGGCACATGGGCCCCCTAGCGTTTGATAAAATCACGAGAGACGCAGATTCCTCAATCAAGAAAGCACCAAAACGCACATTTCCCACTTTTTCATATCTCCCTTTCATCTTTTCTCATTACAAAAATGAAAAAAATCCCATAACAATCATAATACCAAAAAGACTCCACAAAATCCCACTTCTTCTTTCTTCCATATCACACAAAGCTACTTTACATCATCAACAATAACATTTCAACACTCAAGCAATCAAGAAAACCATAATCATATTACATAATTACACTTATCACATTACAGTAGAACACTCCGAGCTCGACCTCGAACGCAGAGGGGGCGAAGGCACAGCCGGCCCAAGCGGCATAACAGCAACGCAGCTGACAACGAACCGATACCTCCCCGAAACCCAGCTCCCAACTCTCCACCTCAGCCGCCCCATCCCCTTGAAGCTCAACACCAGCCTCCCGGCCCCCTGATCGCTCTGCACCTCATAGGCGAAGGATGGGGCCACGGGGAGCTGGAACCCGACCAGCGACGCACTGAGGAGGTTGGTCTCCCCTTGGCCCTGGTAGAAGGGGGAGATGGCGGCTTCGGGAGTGATTCTCTGGCCTTTGTAGGAGGCGTAGAGGATGAACTCGTCGTAGTAGATCCCGAGCTTGGTGTTGGGGTTGTCGGACTGGAGGGTGATCTGGATGGAGGAGTTGAGGAGGGAGGATGGGCCAGAGAGGTTGAGCTGGTCGACCTCGGCTTGTTGGAGGGAGAAGTGGGGCTTTGAAGGGTGGAGGGTGAGGTAGATGAGGAGGAGGAGGGAGAGGAGAGAGAGGAGGAGTGTGGAGAGGTATAGGTAGAGCTTCTTGTTGAGTTTTGGGATTGGGATGGTGGTGGTTCGTTTCTTGGTGGCGCAGTCTTTGGGTGATATCTCTGTTATTTTAGACATTTGAGGAGAGAGGAAGGGAGATGAGATGTGGTGTGGTGTGGTGAGGAGAGGAAGGGAATGGAGAGATGAGGGGTTAATAAAGGGCTTTTTTCATGGGGAGAAAAAGCAGCAATTGATTGTTTTTGGCTTTCTACTTTCAGTACAAGGTTTTGGAGGTAAGTGTAACTGTTTGAATAATCCACGTGGCACCAAATTATAGGGACACGATGGTAAGTTGGCGGCATGGGAAGGCGAGCAAAGGTTCGTGACAAGCGTTAGAAAGTCACACTGCACAAACTCAAACAGAATTACGACTCAATAAAACAGCAAAGCACAAGACAATGAGAAAGGCCTAATCTATCAAAAGCTAACAAAAGCCGCAACAACGATAAATGGCCAAATTTCGGGGCAACCGGAATCACAGAAAAAGAAGCAATGGCCAGAAAAGCACGACTGCGGATGAGTGATAGAATCTTTGCTTCAATCTCTGACATCGGTCACTTGATCAATCGATGGTTTCTTTGTTGAGGAAATTTAGGCACATGTTTCTGATTTGCAACCTAAGTCGCGAAATAAGTTTTTTTCTTTTTCGATTTTCAAGTTTGGTTCAAATTTTTGGAAAATTATTTTATTCCGAAGATTTCAGATCAGCCATGAATTGATATAAACATAGAGATTAACCACTTAATTATCAAATTTATTAGATGACTTTGTCTAATTTACTAATTTGTTACAAGGTACTAATGAATTCAAATGGGTTTTGGTAGTGTTGTAACATAGTGGACGAGGAGTCCCAACCTACAAGCAACATATCAATAATGATTCATGAATATGCAGGCACTCCACTTCTCTGTCATGCATATACTTTACAAAATTGTGTTTCTTGAAAAATAATTTTCATGGGCTTAAGATTCCGATTATGTTGCTTTAGGAATTATCGGGAAAAAAGTTAATCACTTTTGGAAGTGGTAAGTGAGAAAGGTTGCAACTGTGAAAAGTCATGCAGATATATTAGTCTCACAAAACATGTCCGGTTTTTAATGATTATAACTCATAAATTAGTGTAAAGTTAAAGGAAGACATGGGGAATCTTGGAAAATTTCAGCACTTATTACAACCAAATTTAGTTACTTTTGTGTTAAGAAAAAATGTTTTCTAAGGTTTAGATGAACATCACTTGACCACTCATCAGTCCTCTATCACTTTTGAATTTTGTGCTTGGGATGTAGTATCATGTATGAAGGCTTAGTGTGTGTGTGTGTTGTTTGGTGATTGAATTTGATTGGTAAAAAAGGTGTTAAATTTTTTTTTGTTTTCTTTTTGTTGTTAAAGTTAGTGACTAGTCATCGCACTGATTTGTAGGCAACTGAAAAATGAGAAAGCTGACTCAAGGATTTAAGGATGCTCCATAAGGCAAAGATCGACACCTGAAAGATGAGAAAGCTGACTTAAGGATTTATGGATGCTCCATAAGGCAAAGATCGAACACATGACCATTTGATTAATGATGGATGAGTTTGATAGGGACATGTTTGCAGAGACAGCCAACGAAGGGAACCAACGAGAATCAGAGGATGAAGAGGAGTCGACAAGTCACGAACCAGACCGTGGAGAACAGCGGGAAGATAGACGTTCGAAGAGGATCAGAAAGCCGCCAGTTCGTTATGGAGATTTCGTTTGATTTGTTAGATCTTTTTATTTCCTTTTAAGAATATTTATTTTGTTATTTTAATAGAGTCAAATCTTCTTAGGTTTTCTTCTTGATTCTTTCCCAAGTCGTAATGTCCGAATCAAGTAGGGGGAATTCTATAAATTATAGAACTCCCATTAGATCGAGTTATTGGGAAATAAGAATAAAATCTTTTTCTCATCTTGCTCTCTTTGTTTTATCGTTCAAACCTAGTTTCTCAAGCTAGGGTTTATTGCTCTTCAACTCCGTATTCGTGTGCTCATCGTAGATAGGATAACCAGATCCTATCATCTGGTGCTTTCTTGATCTACTCTTCCTCCAGTCCGACTTCACCATGCCATCTGATTGCGACGATGACGAGGTGGTGACAGGAACCCAGGAGTATACTACCCAGGAGGTCGGACAGATGGTGTTTGATATGCAGCTGCGTTAAGCAAAATATGAGAAGAAGATGATGGCTCATAAGCATGAACAGGAGGCTGCCGTTCGTCAACAAACGATCGTTAACCGCAATATTAATGATGCTCTGACTAATCTCGCGGCTTCTCTCCGCACAAAGACCGCCCTCCAACAGGTCGTCGAGAATCCGGCGCCTTCCACTCGGGGCTGGGCCTTGCCGCCATCCATCACAACCAAACCGATCGATTTTGACGCAGAGTCGCACCCTAAGTTGACCTCTGGACCACCACGTTTCTCGGGTGAAAACGCAGTTAAATGGATTCGGATGATCCAAAAGTATTACAATCACAATTTCACACCCTTGGTTGACCGCCTATATCTAACATCGTTTTTATTTGGCGATGCGGCGGAAGATTGGTTAGCCTATTGGGAAGACAACACCGCCTCCAAGTCCTGGGATTCTTTCCTTCTCGCGGTGAAAAAGCGGTTCGATCCTGATCTTTACGAGGATTATGTCGGGCGATTGGCTACCCTCCGACAAACGTCCACTGTGGAAGCCTATCAAACTGAGTTCGAGGGTATGCTCCAGAGAGTTACCGACGTCGGCGACTCCACGCTGACTTCCTTATTTATCGTCGGCCTTAAACCGGCTTTGAAACAGGAGCTTTTGAGGCGACGCCCAGCGACCCTGCAGGACGCATTCGCTCTAGCACAGCAACTGGCAGTTTGCCAGGCAGCAGCATCTCCAGTTTTCAGTCCGAAACCATCTTGGCAGAGCAGGGGGAACCGCACAGTTCAGCAGCCAGACCCTAATGCCAAGAAGGACATCCAGCCTGATCAGAAGCAGGTTCGTGAGGGTCAGCCCCCCCGCGATTACCCTGTTGTGCGAATTTCGGCGGCTGAGCGAGCAGAGAGGACTCGCTTGAATCTTTGTTAGTGGTGCCCTGAAAAATATTCTAGATCACATGTCTGTGCTAAGAAGTTTTATGCACTCATGGGCGTGGATGACGACGACGCCGAGCTTTCACTGGACAACGAGACTACCCCTGAGGAAGATGGTGAGAATATGGCGATTACGGGCGATGTCTCCAGGATCCTCGTTCTTTGTCCTAGGATCAAACCACGCTCAATTCGTCTGCAGGGGCGCGTCAATGGTACGGAAGTTTCTATTCTGATTGATGGGGGTAGCACCCACAACTTTATTCAGCCAGCAGTTGCGGAGAGGTTGAGCCTACCGGTTAATGCTATATCTCCGTTCCGGGTATTTGTGGGCGACAACGCTTCTTTGAAGTGTGCTTTCGCTTGTCTGGACACTCCTATTAATTTGCAGGGTCACCAATTTGGAATCGACTTATTTGTGCTCCAAGTCAAGGGTCCGGACATCATTCTGGGTGTTCAATGGTTACAGGATCTGGGCGACATCACAAAAAATTACCGGAACCTCACTATGCGCTTCGAATGGAACGATCAACCGGTATTTTTGCGTGGGGAGGACGCCCCACCGCTCCCAATATCATACAACAACCTGTTCTCCCTCATCAGCACGGACTCAGAGGCGGATATTTTTGAGTTACTCCTGGTCCAGTCTAGCGCTCTGCAGTCTTCCTCAGGCATCGCCGAGGTTGACCCTTCGGTTTCGCAGGTCTTGTCGGAGTTTGCTTCAGCTTTTGACCTTCCTAAAGAGCTACCACCGGCTCGACGATGGGATCATCGTATCCACTTACCTGATGGGACGAAACCAGTTAACGTGAGGCCATACCGATACCCGTATTTCCAAAAGGCAGAAATTGAGCGACAAATTGTCGAGATGCTTAATCAGGGAGTCATACAACACAGTACGAGCCCCTTCTCCTCCCCGGTGCTCTTGGTGCGTAAGAAGGATGGCTCATTTCGGTTCTGTGTGGATTATCGTGCTTTGAATGCTGCAACAACCCCGGACCATTTCCCTATTCCTACCGCGGATGAGCTTTTTGACGAGCTTTACGCGGCCCGTATTTTTTCAAAGTTGGATCTGAGATCAGGCTATCACCAGATTAGAATGCACGTCGATGACATTCACAAGACTGCTTTCCGCACGCACGAAGGCCATTATGAGTTCCTCGTCATGCCATTCGGTTTAACCAACGCGCCTTCAACTTTCCAAGCAGCGATGAACAGTTTGTTCCAGCCATTCCTACGTCAGTTCGTGATCGTCTTTTTCGACGATATTTTGGTCTACAGTACCACTCCGGAAGACCATCAGCGGCATCTTCGTCAAGTCCTCCACATTCTGCAGGATAACACTTTCTTTGTGAAACAGTCGAAATGCACTTTTGGGGTCCACACCATTGACTATTTGGGTCATATAATATCAGCGGGCGAGCTCCACGCCGACCCGGCGAAATTAGAAGCAATGAATGCGTGGCCCTTGCCGACATCTGTGAAGCAGCTCAGGGGGTTTCTTGGCCTTACGGGCTACTACCGACGATTTGTTAAGAATTATTCCCTTATTGCTTCACCTCTATCCGAGCTCCTTAAGAAAGAGGCTTTCCACTGGACTGAGGCTGCCGCCGAGAGCTTCACCGCACTTAAAGCCGCCATGTGCTCGGCACCGGTCCTCTGTCTTCCGGACTTTGAGCTACCATTTGTCCTTGAGACCGATGCCTCTGATTTGGGGATTGGCGCCGTTTTGCTCCAAGAAAATCACCCTATCGCCTACTTTAGCAAGAAGTTGGGGCCCCGTCGACGTCTGGCTTCGACGTACCACAAAGAACTCTATGCTATAGTCGAGGCTGTTCAGAAATGGAGGCAATACCTGTTGGGTCGTGAATTCATCATCCGCAGCGACCAACGCAGCCTAAAGGATCTTCTATCTCAAGTGGTGCAAACGCCCGACCAGCAATTTTACTTGCGAAAACTCATGGGATTCAAGTTTCGCATTGAGTACAAGTCGGGCGCGTCGAATAGGGTCGCTGATGCTCTCTCACGACAGACTGACGGGCTGCACGCGGCTGATCCAGCCCTTCTGGCCCTGTTCACACGGCCGGCAGCGGCTCTGCTTGACCTCGTTCGCCATGAGAACTCTTCCTTACAGGAGCTGCTGGATTTGCAGAAAGCCGTGTCCGACGGTCGCGTGCAGGCGCACATCTCAGTCCGGGACGGGCTTATTTATTTTAAGCACCGCCTATTTCTCTCCAGGAACTCTGCTGCAATACCGGATATCTTGACAGAATGCCATTCAGCCCCGAAGGCCGGTCATCCGGGAGCTCGTCGGACCTTCGCCCGCGTGGCTAGCTCTTTCTTCTGGGCAGGTATGCGCGACGACATCAATGCGTACGTGGCAGCGTGTGTCGCTTGTCAGACTACGAAGTATGTTCGGGATAAGCCTAACGGCTTGATTCAACCGCTTCCTATCCCCGATTTGGTTTGGGAGGCCGCCTCGATGGATTTTATTGTTGGCCTTCCTAAATCCCAGGGCTACACGGCCATAATGGTGGTGGTTGACCGGCTCTCTAAATATGCTCATTTCGGCGCCTTGAAGCCGGGATTTGATGCGCCGCGAGTTGCACGGTTGTTTGTGGACACGGTGGTTAAGCTCCATGGTTTCCCTAAGAAGTTATTGTCGGATAGGGATTCTATATTCATGAGCGATTTTTGGGATGAATTGATCTCGCTTAGTGGCACGAAGCTGCAGTTCATGACGGCGTATCACCCGCAAACTGATGGTCAGTCGGAGGTTACTAATCGTGCTCTTGAACAGTATCTCCGCGCCTACACCTTTGACTGTCCCAACCGTTGGTCATTTTTACTTCCCTGGGCCGAACTAGCAATGAACTGTTCCGTGAATGTGAGCATCGGGATGTCTCCGTTTGAGGCTCTCTATGGGCGTGAGCCCCTAATCTGTTTGATACTTATTCCCGGCCATCTCATAATGCAGAGGTCGCCGAGCTGCTCGAAGAAA
Source organism: Salvia splendens (assembly GCF_004379255.2). Lineage (NCBI taxonomy): Eukaryota > Viridiplantae > Streptophyta > Magnoliopsida > Lamiales > Lamiaceae > Salvia > Salvia splendens. The sequence continues at coordinate 2,465,063 of NC_056038.1, forward strand.
GGGAGACTTTGCTCCAGAAGTTGAAAGCGACAAGGTGTGGCTCCGCCTTCAGCCATACCGTCAGCAGTCGGTGGGCAAGCCCATCTCGGCTAAACTAGGCCGCCGATACTACGGTCCATTTGAAATTGTGGAGTGGATCGGGAAAGTGGCATATCGTTTACAACTTCCGGTCGAGAGCAGAATTCATGACGTCTTTCACGTCTCTCTTTTGAAGCCGTTTGTAAGCTCTGCAGCATCTCCGGACCAGGTTCTGCTACCATCGGAGCTGTTGAGGGGGCGGCCACTGGACACTCCAGTGCGCGCGGCAGCCGAGCGCACGGTGAGGGTAGACGGGGTTCCTCAAGTGCAGTGGCTGGTACATTGGGCGTCGGATGTTGGGGCGACTCCTACATGGGCGCCCAAAGCAGAGCTGGTACAAGACTATCCGCATTTGCACCTTGAGGGCAAGGTGATTCCCGACGAGGGGGGAGTTGATAGGGACATGTTTGCAGAGACAGCCAACGAAGGGAACCAACGAGAATCAGAGGATGAAGAGGAGTCGACAAGTCACGAACCAGACCGTGGAGAACAGCGGGAAGATAGACATTCGAAGAGGATCAGAAAGCCGCCAGTTCGTTATGGAGATTTCATTTGATTTGTTAGATCTTTTTATTTCCTTTTAAGAATATTTATTTTGTTATTTTAATAGAGTCAAATTTTCTTGGGTTTTCTTCTTGATTCTTTCCCAAGTCGTAATGTCCGAATCAAGTAGGGGGAATTCTATAAATTATAGAATTCCCATTAGATCGAGTTATTGGGAAATAAGAATAAAATCTTTTTCTCATCTTGCTCTCTTTGTTTTATCGTTCAAACCTAGTTTCTCAAGCTAGGGTTTATTGCTCTTCAACTCCGTATTTGTGTGCTCATCGTAGATAGGATAACCAGATCCTATCAGAGTTCTATGCCACATGACAACACCTATTAGAATTAAATATTTTATTTTTTTAATTAGTAAAGAAGTTGTTAAATTGAGCTTTATTTTAAGCACTACAAATATTTAGAAGTTTATATTGCATACTTATGTACAAATTACACTATCAAATCTTTGAGTTTATGCCAAATATTTTAGTATCACACTACTTAATGGAAAAGGCAAGGTTTGATTGCAATGAGGGTCCCTTTAACTAAGAATCTTGAATAAGAATACTCCTTAGTCCATTAATTGGGAAATTACGATAAATTTGAAATTTAAAAAAGTTAGACCATAGATTGAGTTAGAAAAAGTTGTTGTACCCCATTTTCATGAGTAGTGATTTCTCATCTCGACTTAGCTTTTGTTGAATCTTTCTCCATTTTTGGACCCCAAATCACCCCACCATTACTTCAATGTTTTATAGCAAACATTCAAGAGACATAATATCTTAAATTTTGGGTTGAATTAATGATTAAGGTTTTAGTATATCATATGCTTTGTGGAGTAGTTGTTATTCAAGAGAAAAAAAGGAAAAATGTGTGGACGTTGGAAGCTGGCACTTAGCACCATTGAAAATGACTAGTATAAATAATGGGGTGAGATTAAAATCACTAGCAAAATTGTGGGTTCCAATTAGATAAGGCTATGCCACTTTTTACTTACAAAGGGTTGGATTTTTGTGTTTAAACGTTTGCTTGATAAATGAATCTATCTATCTACCATTCTTGAACTACTCAATCTACGGAGTGTGGTTCATAAGATTTCCATTATTAACGACAAATCCAAGAAACAAAACTAGTGGGTCGAACACAATTAAGAAGGTCGTTATCACACGAAAAATAGAGGCCGTGCAATGGCCATCGCCGACAGCAACTCCAAAGACCGAATTTAATTAAGTTTCCAGCCCTATTAGGCCGGAGGTGGGGTCGATCGAGCCTGAAGCCGTCATTGCTACTATTTCCTTGGCTACTACTCAACATAAATTACTTAGCAAAAATAATGTAGGATTTAGGTTAGGTGCAAATCCTAGTACTTACTCTAAAAATTTCAGTTATTGATTAATCGATAATTGCCTCAATCGGTTCGGTTAACTGATAATCGAGAAACCGTTTACTCAAGTTGAAAGTTGAGTACATTAGTATCTTTTTTATCTCTAGCATATACTTAAATGTAGAATAGTGATAAATAATAAAAGCAAAAAACTTAAATGATGATACAATCAAATTATTAAACCTTGATTTTCTTAGTAGTACATAAAGATACTACTAAACCAACTACAAAACTTAACTATGGTCACAACACCACAAATCTATATCAACACAACATTGCATAAGCCAATCTCTATCTCCAATGTATAGAATGCCTCAAAATGCTACAAAAAAACTGAGGCAAAAAAGCAAAAAACAAAAAACCATGTACAAGCAGTTGGTGAAGAATACATTCTACTATACAACTAGTTAGGTTGTATCTCAGCTCTATAATACATACATTAATACATACATACATACATCAAAGTAAAGAATCAAGAGATGCCAAATTCTAACTGATCACACTACTTGTTACTGCCATAACTTGCTCCTGATGTAGCTAACCAGCCGACGAGCTTTCAGGTTGATCCGTTGGCAGTTGTCGGACAAACTGTCCCTTTACACGTGGCCGCTGCTCAGCCAACTTCTTCCTGCTTTCGTACCGCACCTGTTGAGAAAAAAAAAGGTTGTAATGACAAATTATGTTTTATAGTCAGAATCATAAAGTTGTCATAAAAGAAATTCAATGTACCTTCTTCTCAAAGCATCTATCTTTCCTTTTCTGGCGGAACTTCGTTAGGGCGGCCTCTCTCTGCATGGCTCGGTGAGAGGGACCATCGTGGTGGTGGAAGCTGTCTTCGTGAGCGTTGATCGTGCCATTGCATCCAGAAACTTGACTAATGTTGCCATTGCAGAAACTGCTCTTAGCACTCTGATTCGTTCCATGTGAGACGAGGCCATGATCCTCCAACTCGTCCTGTTTGTTTTCTGTCTGATCTACGGAGTTGCTGTTCCTGTGGTCTGCAGGGCTGAGAAGTTGCTGAGGAGTCGAGGGCTGATGGTCCGACTGAAAGAGAGGATTCGACTGTGGGAAGGGTTCTGAGTGGTGAGTAGTGGCACCTTGACCAGGCAGTGATGGAGATCCCGATGAGGGCGTTGTAGAACCATAAGGGCTGCTCAAGTTTCCGAATCCTACGCCTCTAACAGGAACCGGGTGAGATATTTCTCGATTTTTAGAGTAGGAGAATGTGAATTCAGGCCATCCTGTTTGGACAGCAGGCGTAGAGGGTGAGTTTAGTGTTGGACCGGCTTGTTTCTCCGAGCTCGTCTCAATGTCCTTGTGTTGATTGTAAGCGCTGGGACTGAGCTGCAACGGCTTGTTCACGTATCTGCAAAAGAGTTGTTTCTTCATCAGTTTATCAAAGAATCACTGATGATCAATGGAAGGGGGAAATGGTTCGTGTTAACTGACCTCGAAAAAGCAGAAGCATCAGAGTGGTTTAGCCTCTGACTTTCATCATTTACTTGAGATCTTCTCAAAGACAGATCCAACATAGGCAAAATGTTGAACTTGTTTGCACTAGAAATCGAGGCAGGTGTCGCAAGACTGCCCTTTTTGAGGTGATTATTATCAAAAGTTCCAATCAAATCAATGGCCTCTCTTAAAATATATCCATGCTGTTCCTGATTATCATCACAGCTCTTGTCTTCTCGTGTCGCTGATTGATCAGAGTCCGATTTGGCTGCCACTTGCAATCCTATCAGCAAAATGTTAGTAAGCATTTTCGATCCATGAGGCGAACTGATAGAAGAAAAGAGGTCTATGTGACAGAACATTACCTTCGGTCTCACTATCATGTGCTCGGATTTTACTCTTATGTTGATGGCGTTCTTCCTGTCCGGGAGTACTAATGCCATCTGAAAGACACTTTGGGCTTTCTGGTTTCGAGGGGTGGCTTTTAACGAGTTCAGTGTCTTCCTCTTCTTCAGCTTTCGATCCTGGTTTTGCACATGAACTCTGCAGCTCAAATAGGCGCTCTCAATGAGTCTCGTATTATTTGAGATTATCCATCTGTTTCAAAATATGGATAGGATGAAGTGTAGAGAAGCCAAAATACCTGAGCATCGCTTCCTTTCTCGATGCCCTCTTTATTCCTCTGTACACACGACATGTAACCACTAGAATGGTTGCTCGTATCATTGTTCTCAGCGGTGGCTTCATCCTTCTCTTGAGCAACACTCTCATCAGGAGGTCCCGGTCCAGCAGCAGTGCTCGACTGACATCATACAACAGAAACAAGATCAGTTTTTAGTAAGAAAACAACAAATTTCTCGGACAAAAGCATGGAGATTGATTGAACCAACTTACAGCTTGTTTCCTCCAGACGTGCTGCCACAAGTTCCTGAGCTCATTTTTCCTGACGGGCTTGACAAGAAAGTCGGTCGCACCTCTCAGCATGCAATTGTAGACAGTGCTAACCGAGTCGTGAGAAGACATCACTGCCAAAACAGACAGATTGGTGTTAGAAACCATGAATCAAGTGTTGAGGAAAACCAAGAGGCGTTCAAGTAAACCTACTTATTACTGGAATGTTTTTGCAGACGTCGTGCTCCATGATCAAAGTGAGAAGCGCGTATCCGGAGACTGATGACAGTTCGACTTCAGTCATAATGAGATCTATGTTATGGGGCCTTGCTTTCAGAACCTCCCAGGCTTTTAATCCATCACTAACTGCAGCAACTGCTTCAGATAAACACAGCTTAGTTTCAAACAAAACCAACCAAAAACTACTTCTTATCATAGTTGCAATTATGAGTATTCAGCAAGAAATACTACATGTGGAAACTTTACATCCTACAAACTGAAATCACCACATAGATGTATCAAACTGCCAACAAAACTTCCAATTTTAAACAAAATTTCCAAAATTTGTAATCTTAATGGCCAACTTTCTATTTTTTTTCAAAACAATTCATGATGCAAATTTTCCAGAGATTTGTCATGTCACTTGAACTAATACAACTTGGTAAGTGCTTAAATTGAAATTTACAAAAGAAATGATCCAAATTAACAGTCTCAATCTAAAGGTTTGATTTTTCTTGGAGCTAAACCTGAAATCTCCAACTTGTAACTTTCAATATCATCATTCTAGCAAGCTAAAACATAATTAATTCACAATATAGCAATAATCAAAAGATTTATACATAAAATTTCATGATTATTCTCCAAAACATCCACAAATATGAAAAATAAATCTTCAAAATATCTTCACCATATTTGTTCATAGAATTCCATCCCTAGATGAGTTATCCACCCTACCAAACATGCACTAAAAACTGAAGACAATCACAAAACAAAACCGAAAATTCAGCTTATCAGCCTTGTAATCACACATTCACACAACAAACATCCACAAGATTCAATCTTGGAACATAAAAGGTCACATTCCTCAAATCCCACACATCAAACCCCAACCTTTTCACTCTCCCAGAAAAAAAAAAAAAAACTCTAAATCCAAATTTAGAGCAATGATCCGAACTCAAAAAACCAACCTCTGTAGCTGCATTTCCTGAGAAGTGCAGAAATGATCTGCCTAGTGGAATCATCAGCCTCGACCAAGAGCACCCTCACCTCCATTTTCGGGAGGAACCTCTCCCACCTCACTGTCTCAGAAACCCCCTCCACGGCGGCGCCGCCTTCTTCAGCTGTAATTCCATTCCCGTTTCTTTCCATCTCCGCTTCTCGAGCTTGCAATTCCATTCCATTTTCACTGCTCATCGCAACTTCTCCCATTTCAAGAATGAAAGCTTTTTTTAAGTTAAAGAAATATCTGAAATTGGAGACCCAAATTCTTGATTTTGTTGCTATTGGATATTGTATAACCGCCTCTTATCTGATGGCTTACATTTCTTGTTTAACTTTGAAGGTCAACTCAGTCTAGTCTTTGGTTGGATCATTTAGATATTTTTTAAAAAATTTCTGATTTACCCCCATATTTTATGAAAATTATAATTAACACCCTGTAGGTGACTACTACATCAAATTACCCGTTTTTATAAGTAAAATAAATCAATTTATTATCATTAAAGTTTTCATTTTTTGAATATATGAAGGCTTAAAGAGTTAACAAATTTTATCATTTTACCATTATAATACTATTTAATCACGAATTTTGGTGGAATTATATAACTTTAGCATTTAAATGACTACTATCCATTTATCTTTGTTGTGTAACTAAACTTAAATACTTTCAAACTTTTGAGGGAATTATAGAATTATAAAAAGTTGATGGGCAATTGAGTGAGTGCTCATACTTGCTTTGGACATGCAATAAAAGAAAGTGACATAAAATATCTAGGATCATTATTGATATTGTAATGAATGGCCCAAATTGGCCACGTCCTTCCCCAATCAAAAAGCAAGTGGCCATTGGTTTTCACCATTCTTTATTATATTATTATTTTGTTTTATTTTATTTGCCCTCTTCAAATGTGGTTGGTGGTATAAATTAAAAGAGGGGGTTGGGACCAACGGTCGATATTAAACACTCTTTATTTACAACTAGAATAAAATACAGGTTCATAAAGATATTTATGCACAAGTTGTCACGCGGGCCACACATGAGAAGATATTTTGAGGTTTAATGGATGATAATTCGACACGTGGAATCAACCATTGATGTCTCTGATTTGCTCATCTTCAATTCGACACGTGGTGTATCTAATTTGTGGCTTTAGAGTTGTCCAAATGTTTTATCTCTAATCCTTGTATTTCTATTTTAATTAAACTATATTAGTGAAGGAAAACGACGACTTGACAAATGGGAAGTTGGAATAGTAGTTGTAGAATATTTTCATTTGGAGGGTCATAATGTCAAACACTAGTGGTGGGAGATTCGATAATATCTTTTTTTTAATACTACTCTCTCCGTCTCCTAATAGGAGTCGTTGTTTGATCGGGCACGAGTTTTAAAAAATGTAAAGAAAAGTTGGTTGAAAAAGTTAGTGGAATGTAGGACCCACTTTTTTATATTGATTTTATAATAAAATGTTAGTGGAGTGAGTTAGTGGAATATGTGACCTACTATCATTTATGGTAAAAATGAAGAGTGACTCTTAATGGGGGACGACCCAAAAAGGAAATTAGCGACTCTTATTCGAGAACGGAGGGAGTATATTTTTACGCAATACAATTTTCGAAGTACTATATGATTTATGTGAGACAGTAGAGCATGGTATCATGTTGGCACGCCTCGAGTGTAGAGGCTCGCTAAATCACATTGCGTGATGCATGTGCTCTCCTTGGTTGATCACCACCGCACGTATTGGGCTCCAAATGCACTATTTGTAAATGTCTCATTTCATCATTCAACTTTCACTATTGCTAAAAGACATAGATTTTAATGCACAATTGGTAAATTAAAAGAGATAAAAATAAAAAATTTATTCAAATATTGTTAGTGGATAATGAAGTTCATTTTATTAAAGAGAACAATATTTCTAAATTGAAAAATTTATAATTATAAGAGACGCACTAGTAAAATAGTTTATATTTTTAAGAGACGGTTAGAGAATCAATAGTAAGTAGGCTTCTCAACGGTATTTCTTTATAAAATTAATGTTCCTTTTATTCATAAAAAATAATTATATTTATGAATGATACGGCTCTATATATAATATTATAACACGTGACACAAAAATCCTCTTTAAAAGAAATAGTGAACTACAAAAATGGTCCTTGGACTATGGGTTTATCTCGTCCATAGTCCCTGGACTTTACAAATATCGTCAGACATCCCTGGACTAAGGGTTTATCTCGAAAATGGTCTTTTTTCACTGTTTTCGGTCGAAAATACCTTTTGGATGGGGGAGGGGTTTGGGGGGTTTGGACAATTTGGTCTTTTTACACTTTTAACATTTTAAATATGATATTATTTCAAAATTATCATTCTTCTCCCATTTTGTCATCCTTCGCTTTGTTTCTTTATTTCAATATTAAATTTAATTTCACAAATTTAAATTTTAAATTTAAATTTTTAAATATCAATAAATTTTTTTAATTATAAATATTATTAAATAACAAAAATTAATAGTCATAACCAATACTGATAGTGTCTAATATTTAATCAATAAGGTATGACAACGCCTTAGTTTTAATCAATATTTAATAGCTTTAATCATAAATAGATCATATAACACGATTTATTCTGAAATAAATATGCATCTAATGTAAGACTAATATAATTTTCGTTTATTAATTTGAAAACAATCAAAATTTACTAGAAATTTTCAACAAAAATACTCCTTTATAAAATTTTTAGTAGGATCAAATTTTTAGTCAACTTCGTAATATTCAATCACAAGCAATTATAGCAACCGAACGAAGGCTAAATAGAATAGCTCTTATTTTTTCATCATGATTAATATTATTTTCTGTACTTCTTCAATTCAGCTGAATATTATATTAAATACAAAAATTAATAGTTTTAATCAATATTTATAGTGTCCATGAATTAATAAATTTAATTAAAAAAATTATTGATATTTAAAAATTAAAATTTAATTTTATAAAATTAAATCTAATATTGAAATAAAGAAACAAAGTGAAGGATGACAAAAGGGAAGAAGAATGATAATTTTGAAATAATATCAGATTTAGCACATAACTGAAATAATATCATATTTAAAATGTTAAAAGTGTAAAAATACCAAATTGCCCAAACCCCCCAAAACTCTCCCAAAAGGGTATTTTCGACCGAAAATAGTGAAAATGACCATTTTCGAGATAAACCCTTAGTCCATGGATGTCTGACAATATTTTTAAAGTCCAGGAACTATAGATGAGATAAACTCATAGTCTAAGGACTATTTTTGTAGTTCACTCTTAAAGAAAACATGGAATACCATATAATGTTTAAGGAGTCTAACTATTTAAAAATATCAGCTTCAAAAAGTTTCTTCCTAACAAATTCGATTACTTTAATAATGGTCCAAACCTAGTTTATATAATTAAATAAGTATACATATCTTCATATTTGTTGAACTTAAAAAACAAAAACAATTGCCAGTTGGATTCGGTATCCAATTAGAGCATCCGCAGCGGTAAAGTGGTGTTCGTTCGTCCGTCCGTGCCGGCGGCGCGGCACCGTCTGCTCGCCGCTGAGCTCTTGCCGCTGGCGCGGCACAGTTCGATGCATCGAGCACATCCGTGACAGCGAGCAGCTAGCGTAGCGCGTTCTGATTGGCCAACGGCATTTCCGTTGGAAATTCATTTTTTATATTTTTTTAAAAAATTTAAAATAATACCAAAAATAAAAAAAATATTTTCATATTCCCAAAAATATGGCCGTTTTTTTACCGTTTTTCTGGAATTTTTTTGATTTTTTTATTCCCAAAATCATCTATAAATACACACATTCATCATCCATTTTTCACATCAAATCATCTCTCATTCATATTTTTTCATACAACTTATCTACATCTTCCTCTCTCACTCAAACCTTCTCAAATGGATTTCATCAATCTCATTACGGAAGCGGAGCGCGAAGAACAAGAATACTATGAACAATATCGTGCCACCTATGAAGCCTATGTCGCCACGAATACCCCCGCCCCTCCTCCTCGACCAACTAGATCAACTCGCCGCTACATCCATCGTGACCGGGAGGGAGCCAACGAAAGGCTCGTTGCCGACTATTTTTCCTACCAGACGCGGTTTCCGGAAGATTACTTTCGGCGCCATTTTCGCATGTCAAAACGCTTGTTTATGCGTATTGTCAACACATTATCCGCTCGTGTTGAATACTTTCAAACAAGTACAGACGCAACCGGTCGACAAAGTCTCTCGGCGTTGTAGAAGTGTATGTGTGTCATCCGACAACTTGCTACTGGGCAAACGGCTGACCTCTTCGACGAGTATTTGCATGTCGGTGAGTCAACTGGAATCCTTTACCTTAAAATTTTTTGCGACGGCATTCGTTCAGCTTTCGGTGATGAATTCCTCCAGGCACCCACCACCGATGATTGCCAACAGTTGCTTCGTCTTCACAAAACAGTCCATGGTTTCCCCGGTATGCTTGGCAGCATTGACTGCATGCATTGGAGGTGGAGAATTGCCCGACTGCTTGGAGGGGGCAACACTTAAGCGGCCACAAAGGCGGCGGCCCAACACTTATCCTTGGAGCGGTCGCCGACTACCGCCTATGGATTTAGCATGTATATTTTGGTATTGACGGATCCAACAACGACTTGAACGTGCTCTATTCTTCACCACTCTTCAATGATGTTTTGAATGGTGTAGCACCGACGATTGACTTCACCGTCAACGGAAATGCATACCACATGGGTTACTATCTCGCCGATGGTATCTACCCAAGGTGGTCGACTTTGGTGAAGACGCTCAGCAACCCGCAAGACCTGAGACGAGTTCTTTTTGCGCAGCGTCAAGAGTCCGCTTGGAAAGACGTCGAAAGAGCTTTTGGGGTCCTTCAAGCCTGATTCAACATTGTGAAGGCCCCGTCTCAGCTGTGGTACGTGAAAAATATCGCCGACATCATGTACACGTGTATTATCTTGCACAACATGATTATAGCTGACGAAGGACCGATGGCGGCTAGCTTTTAAGACGAGGATGAAGCCGGAAGCTCAACCGCGAGGTCTCCCCCACGCCGAGGTGTGCATACGACGGTAGGCGAGAGGATCGAAACAAGGAACACAATGCGCGATACCCGAGCCCACATTGAGCTACAAGAAGACCTAATCAAACACATTTGGGCGAAATTCGGCCACGAGTAGTGGGTTTTTTAATTTTATGAATTTAATTATGTAATTTTTTATTTTTAGGATTTTAATTATGTACTTTTTAATTTTTAGGATTTTAATTATGTAATTTTTTCTAATTTGTAATAGTATTCCTGATATTTTTAATGCATTTTAATTTTGTGAAAATGTTTTTATTTAAATTGAATAATAAAATGGTGGGACTCTTGAGCTTGTCCTTGCGGAAGAGCACAGATGTGGGTGTTGTGCTCTTGCCTAAGAAGAGAGAGTAAAAGTGGATCCGAGCCCACATCTGTGCTCGTTGGTAAGAGTATAGATGGGGATGCTCTTAAATATATGGTTTATTATCTAAATTAAAATGTCGATATATTGTCATATTTGATCAATTCGGTGCCAAACCATCTAAAGTTGAAAATTAGATTGCAAGAATAAATATCCTAAAAGATACACTAATTTTCTTTATGTGGTTCAAATTTAAGACCATAAATGAGAAAAGAAATTTAAGCCCCATAAACGTGTCATGCTTTTTAATTTATTTTGTGTGGTAACGTTGTGATATTACATCGTACGATATTTCAATTTGTTGATATTTGTGATGATTTATCGGTATAGGGTCACGAACCGCCGGTTCAGGGTCATGAACCGGCGGTTCAAGGTTCAGGAAATGCTTGAACCTGAACCTGCCCGCCTAGCTCCCGGCGGTTCCGGTTCAGGTTCAACAAACCGGCGGTTTACGCGGCGGCTCAAAACCGCCGGTTTTCGGCTTGAACCGCCGGTTCCGCGCCGGTTCGACGGTTCGTCGACTTTTTTTTTTTTTGCATTTTTCAACTATTCAATTTTTAATCAAATTACATTACACTTTCAAAGTTGTTTATGTATGAAGTGTGAGTAAATAAAATTGAAAAAAAAAATACGACTAAAGTTGCAATTTTATTGAAATTGCATGTTTACAAGTTACAATTGTTTATGTATGAAATGTGAGTAAATAAAATTGAAATAAAATACGACTAAAGTTGCAATTTTATTGAAATTGCATGTTTACAAGTTACAACAATTACAAATCGAAAACATATGCCGGTCTTGAAGTCTTAAACAAAATTTAAATACAAATGAGACTACTAGTCAACAACTAATTACAAATGACAAGAACGACGTTGAAGTTCTTAAACGTATAAGTGTATTATATATATACTCTTAACCGGCGAAGAAGATCTTTCTACATAACTAAATTAAGGACACCTTTAGCAATTCAACTTTAAATGTTGAGTTTCGTCTAACAATCAACAATTATAGTAGAATTGTCAAAAGTTTCCCTCATTTAGCCGTATAGAGAAATATACTTCATCGACTAGAGTATATACAAATACAATTATGTAATTGTATTTGCATATTTTTAAAGTATGAATTAATGGGAAAAAAAAGAAATAAAAGAAAAAGAACTTGAGCTCAACTTAAATTTAAAATTTAAGTTGAGGTGCCTACGTATCCCAATTGCTCATTTGCATTAGGGAATCAAAGTCCACGTAGTTCTCTTACCTTACTTACCTATTTGGCTTGGCCGGCGGCGGTTGACGGTTGGCCTAAGCTTCATCCCCGGTGAATTCATCTTGTGATCCCTCTTGACGATCATCCCAATCATTTTCTTGTTCTCGGACGTCAGCTTTGGCCCAATCATCAAGTAACATCACGGCTTCCATATTTTTCGTCGAGAGCTTACTTCTTGATTCATCCAACACACGCGAGCCAACACGAAAAGCGGACTCGACGGCTACGGTGGAAGCCGGAACAGAAAAAATTTCCTTAGCCATTGAAGCAAGGATGGGAAAATCTTTCTCGTGGGTTCCGGGAGGAGTAGGACCTTCATCACCAAAGGAAAAGAGTGAATCAAAATATAAATCTAATTCACTGACCATACCTGAGGACCTTCCGCCGGTGCTGTAGTTGTATAGGTCGGCTAGTTGGGATTGCGCGTCGGGGTCATCATAATCGGCTTGAAATGCAAAGCCATAGTTATGTTGTGGAGGAGGGGGTCTTCTGACTTGGTGGGTGGTGTTATACTTGGTTTCATATTCGGTGTAGAGAGAGCGCAAGTTTAACTCGAGGTTTTGTTGCACAACTGACCGGTCCGGGAGGTTTATTTGAAAGGTTTCTGAGAGGTCGACTCCAAATTCGTCACTGGTATCGGATTGGATTGCTTGAAGGGGACCAAGATCAATTGAACTCAAATTGTTATAATAAAAATCTAAAATTCTAGAGGTACCTGCTAATTTCCATTTTGGATCCAATACCTTTGCAATCAAAAACACGTTAAGAATCTCACTGAAATACTTGAGCCATTTTTCAATCATATAATACAAAACGCACATTAACTCGGGAGAAGAGGAAGCATTTTTCATTGCAGTTTTAAAACCAAGGGATATGTACATGCAATGCTCCAAAACACGAACAGCAGTGCAATAATAAACACCCGACAATTCAACAGTAGCATTTTTAAAATATTTGAACAATTTAAATAAAGCCAAACTGTTATCCCAACAACTATGCGAAAGATATAAACACCCGATCACCACGTCCCGATCCACCACGAGAAGAAGACATATTGATAAATGAAAGTAGTATGGACTTGGAATGAAATATGTATGAAGTATAAAAGAAGTGGTAAATTATGAGCACAACAACAAATATAGTGGTGAGTAGAAAGTGTAGAATTGAAACGTAAACTTGCGCAATTAGAGAGAATGAGGAGAGAATAGAGAAATGAAGATTGAGAATGAAATCCTTGTTAACACAAGAATGAGGTAAGGAAATATGAAGGAGAAGTGAGGTATTTATAGGAGTAAAATTGGATAATAAAAAAAATTGAAATTTGAAATCGGTCGAACCGCCGGTTTACCGCCGGAACCGGCGGTTCAAGCATAAACCGGCGGTTTGTCCACGGTTTGCGTCAGAAAACTGGCGGTTTATGTCCGGTTTTGCAGGCCTAAACACTGCACCTACGACCTAGCCTCTGAAAAGTCACCGGAACCGGCGGAAACCGGCGGTTTCTGACCGAAAACCGGCAGTTTCTGACGAAAACCATCGGTTTCCCGGAAAACCGCCGGTTTACCTAAACCCTACCTGAACCCCTACGAACCCCTAGCCTACTTTACACTGTGCCCTTTGAACCGGCGGTTCGAACCGCCGAACCGCCGGTTCACGGTTCAAGATATTGTCGAACCTGAACCGGCCCTTTCGACCCGCCGACCCTTCTGCCGGTTCAACCCGCCGGTTCCGGGCCCGGTTCCGGTTCATGAACCGGCGGTTCCGAACCGCCGGTTAACCGGCGGGCCGGGCCGGTTTGTGAATGCCTAGGTATACCAAACTCCAAGTTGCAAAAGTGATAGAGAAAGATAATACACGTCACAAAATGGATAACACTAGAAATATGTATCCTTAACGATTTAGGGTAGCTCTAAACTTATTTTAAATTGATATTATACTGTCATCCATAAAATAAAGTCTAGAATTAAAATCTAGCATAACACTCTTAATTCACAATGTTTAAGATTGCTTTTGGTCCGCCTTTTAAGTTTACGATGTTTTATTACCACTGCTATATTTTAAGAGCATGTTTGATAGTTGGGATTAGGAGCAATCTTATCTAAGAGTGTGTTTGATAATTATGATATGATAAACTAAATAAGTTAAAATCATGGTACATTATTTAGTTTTAAAAGTCGCATCAAGGGTGAGCTTCACAATTGTGAGAGATGGGGTTTGCTCTACGGTCATAAAGTTGAGATATTTCTCGTGGATACGTGTAAATAATGATGCTTAAATCAAACCGGACCGTTGATACAAAACCATATTTTTCAAGTTAAAATTTGAACCGGTCATCAACAGTTGAACTATGACCGCGATCTCTATTATGTTGGGCGGATTGGAACCAAAACTTATGTTGGTTTGTACCAACAATGAGCATAATCCAAGTTGTGTTGCAATATGTTAATCAACATATGCATAAGATGCATACTAATCAAATGTATTCGATAAAGATCGATTTTGTAGTGAGTGAATATGAATCTAAGTGTATTTCATAATCTCAAAATTATCTATGCTTTTACATATATATTAATTCATATTGTACTATGGTATCTGTACTATATGAAGTACTATTTTTTATTTCAAAAAATTAACAGAATGCTAGGTTCATAATGAATGGTTCAATACTCATTATGTTGGCCACTCTAAAATCATTAATCTTATGGTGGCCATTTATTTGACTTATTCGTATTCAGATTCATATGTTTGAGTATCATGATTCATGAATGAGCCAAATGTGACTTATTTTTGTGATTTAAAAAAAATTACTACTACTTGTGATTTTAATATTCTTAAGAATTTTAAATTGCACATACATCCAACACAAGGCTTATCCATTTCATTAAAGAGTGGGCCTCAAATATTCGGCCCATTTCACTACCCGCCAAAATCCAATACCACGTGTCACCCATCACACCACTTTGGATAATCATCACACTCTCTCTCTCTCATCGTCACTGCAACTGTTTCTTTCTTGAATTTCATTTCCCAGGAAAGGATCCCCTCCTGTGCAATCTTCAAGAACAATCATCATCTGCAACAGTAAAACTGAGAGAAGCTCAATCACTAAAGCACTAGAAAAATGGCGCTACTCGTAGCTCCAGCGATTCAGAAGAGCTTCACCTATCAAATTCAACACCATGTTTCCTGCTCCACTTCGTCTTCTTCTTCGTCGTTTGGCTGCTCTCACTCACTTTCATTTCCCTCACAGAAATCCAGTTTTCTCGGCTCGGGATTCCGAGGCCGTGAATTGGTTGTTCAGAGATCGTTTGGGATGAAAATGTCATGGGATTGCCCTCTCTCTTCTGTGAAATTGATTCTCCAAGGCAAAAATTTGGAGGTGCCCTTTTCCTCCTCATGCTTAGAATTGCTGTATTTGACTGATTCTGGTTGAGTTTTGAGAGGAATCTTGTGGGCCGGTGGATTCTTGATTTTGTAAAGAAAATGATCATTCATGTGCAGCTAAACTTGAATTAGTGTTCAATGTGTAGTTTGATGATTAGATAGTTAGTTAGTAAATTCATATTTTTTTATGGAATGTGACTGAACTTTCTTGATTTTAGAGGTATAATTAGTTGTTATTTGTTGCTAAAGAGGTAAAGCTTGAACTAGTGTTCAATATGTAGTTAGTCAGTTCTCACTTCTGATATTGAAGAGGTGTAGCGGTAATCGATTTGATGGGAGGTGAGTAAACGCACACACACAAAGGGGATAATGTTGAGGGGAAACTGTGGTGAGCTTATTCTCTGATGCTCTTTCATTGATCTTCTCATGGATTGAAAATGCAGCTGAATCCCTCTGTGAAGAGTTATGTGGAAGAGAAGTTAGGTAAGGCAGTGCAAAAGCATAGCCATTTAGTGAGGGAAGTCGATGTCAGGTTGTCCATCCGTGGTGGAGAGGTAGGGAAAGGCCCAAAAGTGCGAAGGTGTGAGGTGCGTGTGTCTTACAACCGTGTTGTATTTATCCTACTGGGGTCGTGTTTGTTAGTATGCTATCTAAGTAGTTGTGGTAATGTATGTAGGTTACTTTGTTCACTAAGAAACATGGAGTGGTTCGAGCAGAAGAAGATGCTGAGTAGCTCTATGGGAGCATAGATTTGGTTTCTTCCATTATCCAGAGAGTTGAAAAAGATTAAGGAGAAAGACTCGGACCATGGTCGCCATATGAAGGGCTTCGACAGGCTCAAGGTTAGGGATCACGGTGCACTCTTGGTTGCTGAGGATATTGAGGCGGTACCCGATGAAGCAGATGAGGCTGATGCAGAGGGAATTCAGGGTGAAGGAGTTGAAGAGGAAGAAATTGTCATTCCTCATCTCTTTCTTCTTTTTAATTTTGTTTTTTCACTTTCTTGTGTGCCTTGTGTGCTTTTCTGTGCATTATATTTGTGTTAACTTAGCAATCTCCCGGTATATACACTTTTGTTTGCAGATTGTTCGCACAAAGTACTTCGATATGCCCCCTGTGACTGTTAGTGAGGCAGTCGAGCAGCTGAAAAACCTCGATCATGACTTCTATGGCTTTCGCAACGAAGAAACTGGTAAGCTGACTTTAGGGGTGTGCATTCGGGTTTCGGTTCGGTTTTTTGTCAAAATCGAACCAAAACCGAAAAAACTAATTTAGTTCAAAATCCAAACCGAACCGAACCCGAAAAACCGAAAAACTGAAACCAAAAAACCGAAAACCGAACTTAAAAAATCGAAAAAACCCGAACAAAACCGAAAATAACGAAAAAACCCGAAAAAATAAATATAACATTAATATATATGTGTGTAATTTATTTTATTTTATATATACTAATAGAATATTTATATATAATATAAAATAAATAATACATATAATATATATAATATAGTAGAATTTATTAAAATAATATACTATATATTATATATAATATAATATATTAAATTAATAGAATATATATATAATTCGGTTTTTCGGTTTTTTTCTTCGCCCGAACTGAACCGAACCGAAAAATCAAAATTTTTGTATTTTCAAAACCGAACCGAACCAAAAAACAGAAATAACCGAACCGAATTTCAAAATTTCGGTTTGGTTCGGTTTGGGTATTCGGTTTCTGATTTTTTTGCCCACCCCTAGCTGACTTCACGTCTTTTCATCTTTATATATGACGGGGCTCCTCACTGACACTTACGCTAGAGAGTGCCATGTTGCAGGTGAGATCAACATAGTCTACAAACGGAGAGCCGGGGGATACGGTCTCATCACCCCTAAACAAAACGGTGAAACAGAGAAACTGGAGCCTGTGGTCGTTGAGTCGACCGCGAGCTGATTCCTGCTCAAGAAGGTGTTTTTAGATGAAAATGAGTTAAAAATGAAGTTTGTAGAGAGTTGAAAAATATGAGATCTCTTGTAAATAGTGTTAAGTTCCTTTGCAAACATTCCCTTGTTGCTAAATGTATTATGCAATTTTGCGCTACCAGGTAGAATAAACTGAAAACTATATATCAGAAATTAGCAACACAAATTTTCATTCTACATTGATCAACAAAACAAATCTGAGCATGCCAATAGATACGAGGCATGAATGTATGTATGTTCTACAGTTAGAGTCATAGCCGGGTTCAGAAAGGCGAAGAAATTTAAAAGAAGAGTAGTCACTTCGAGATATATTCCTAGTGACGCCTCTTACCACCACCACCACCACCCTTTCTCTTGCCATCTTTCTTCTTCTTCCCTTTACCCGTAGGGTGCCTGCCCTTGTAGTTAGAGGCTTCAGGGGCTGAGGGCTTCAACAGATGCCCGACGTTGAGAACCCCCTTTCTGAAATCGCCTTGCATCGACTTCAGAATTCTGTCCTCTGCTGGTTTCCTCTCTGGCACCTTCTTGGAACTACTGCTACTGTAGGCTCCAAACCTTCCAAGTATAGCTCTCTGTATAGAGACCAATTATTTACACATCATTTCTAATCTTAATTGACATACAGCTTTAGAGTGACTAAATGAAATGATGAAGCTGAGAATGTTAAGTAACCTCCTGAAGCAGTTTCTCTTCTCTATCCTTTTGATTCTTCATTGAAACTCTAGCAACATTAAGAGGTAACCTCTGTTTCTTTGGAGGCTGTTTAACAAGAAACACAAAGTTCATACGTGGTACTTGAGAGCTCAATATGTGCAGCAATAGTAATGGTGTAAATGAACATACCTTTCCACCGAGTGACACTACCTTCTTATTTTCCAAGTCCTTTTTCTGTTTCCATATCATGTGTGAGAAACCTGAATTAACAAGAAATTACACACATTCCAAGATATTGTAGTACACCCATATCTCATATGTCTCATCAAACATAAACACACACAAAAGAAAGAGTTCGCAGTAAGAGGGAAGAGCAATTCCAACCATGGGTGCAAAGTTAGTGATCCTCAACTAAAATCTCAACCTGATTGGACAGTGATCTTTTCCAAACCTTATTCTGCATTATTCTACACAACCAACAACAAACCTTTCGAACCCACATGGAGCACTTTCTGATGAATACAACTAGTTCGGTGAAAGGATTAATTCAAAAGGTTAATCAAATTCATTTGTCAAATCCAACACAAACATACACACACAAAGGAAAGAGTTCATAGTAAGAGGAAGGAGCAATTCAGCCATGGGTGCAAAGCATCAACAAAAGATTACACGTTAGTGATCTTCAACCAAAATCTCAAACCTATTATGACGGTGATCTTTTCCAGACCTTATTCTACACAACCAACAACAAACCCTTGAAACTTCATGGAGCAATTTCTAATAAACCATGTGAACGGATTCATTGAAAAAAATATTGAATTCCTTTGCCTTCATAGTTCAGAGAAATATTTCAAAACATTGATGCACTTCTTCACTATAAAAATATTACAGCAAAGAATAAGATCAAATATACTAGAATGATGACAGCAATAGGTATGAATCAAATTGTCAATATTTTTCTCCCTACAACAACAGCTCCAAGAAATTGACATACTTAACCAAAGATCCAACAAATTGGATTATAATAGTAGTAAATGTAAAGAGACTTAATTTTACCCAAAAATTCAATATCTTTCAGGATGGACTTGATGTCCATTCTAGGTTCCTGGGAATCCAAATTGGAGGATGAAGATTCTCTTTTCGTTCATTTCCCCTTCATAGTCAAACCTTTTTCCTAACTGAAAAACAAGCAAGATCTTCAATCCAACAAAATACATGAAACAAACCCAACCAAATCAATTGAATTTCGCAGTGGATAAACGATATCGTCCTCTTATAAAAACAAATAGTTCAAAAATTTATAACTAGGTTATAAGTTCCCGCAGTTAGCATTGGAAAATTTGAAAAAGTAAAAAACGCAAGATGTAATAAGGGTAAAGGATTACCGCGTGGCTGAAACGAGCTGTGGATGGCAACTTCGGAATCTGCTTTACTTTCACTTATTCAGTATTTCTGCGCAGGAATCAGGGCTTGTGGAGATGAAGACTTAAGATGGCGGCGGCCCAGCAGAAGAAATTGATTTTATTTAAATACTTTTATTATTCAAATATTTTCCCTGTCATAAAATTAATCAAGAAATTTGAATTTATTGAAAAATTATGAAGTTTGAAATTATTTTCAAGTTAAATAGGACTATAGTCTATAGGAGTATATCAAAGAGTCATTTGTTTACAACGAAATTGTATAAATTAGAAGAATTTTTTTAAATGAAACTATTTAAATTAGGAAGTTTAAATTTATTTGCATTAAAATTGCATTTGATTGACTAGTTACTGGTCATCATTAAGAGCATCCGCAAAAGGTGGACGTCGGACCGGTGTGCCAGAAGTCCGCGCGCGGCGAGCGACCTGCGGACGCGGACACCGAAGTTCCACGTATTTCCAACGACGTCCGTCGTGACGTCTGCCATTGCTGGTTCCCGACGGACGTCCCGATTTTTATTTTTACTAGTATTAACACCCGTGCTATGCACGAGACATAAAAGTTTCAAATTATAAATACAAAATAAATGAATATATAAAACCATAAACCATGTATGGCTATATCTTTCATCCAACTATTACATTAGTACGCACAAAAATAAAATGCATATGCAAAATGCACAAATACACACAAAGTGACAAATGACAAAAAAACACTACACAAACATCTAAATTTTATAGACAATTTGCTTTATGAGAGATATATAACAAAGACACATTCAATAAAAACACGTGTAAGATGGGGAGAATCCTCTGTTGTGTTATACTATAACATAGCGGAGGTTGCTATGGTTAAACGTAACCACTATCATATGAAAAGCAGTAGGATGATAGAATTTTAAACACGTAGTACTCTAATTCTATTTATTTCATTGTTTTTTCCCTATTTCAATTCTAACTATATATATAGACTTAATTATTTATTAAAAAATTTATTTAAAAAATATATATTATACAAAGTCCAATAAATAAAAAATGCAAATTAAAAACTGTATTTAATCAAGAAAGACGTACTATAAATTGTAATCGAAACTAACACATAGCATGTCTTCGTATTAATAAAAATGTTCTTATGATGCAATATTGTTCTTTGTTTAATAATAACATTAATTTAACTTCACTTTTTATAATTATTTTGGTGTAGCCAAATTTAAATTTAACACATACATATTTCAAAATTTTGGAAAGTCTAAAAGATAGAAATATAAGTAAATCAAAGTCAACTCAATTCTAACTATAAGAAACTTAATTATTTATTAAAAAATAATTAAAAAATACTCCCTCAATTGGAGTCCCATTCCTAATGGGCACAGGTTTTAAGAAACTAGTTGATTATAATAATAGTTGCTGTGTGTTGATTGAATTTGGGGTAAATACATAACACATACAAAATATTTCACATTTGTTTTATATTAGTACAAAAAGTTTAAAGTTTACATAAATCATACAACACTCGTGTTTCAATTTTATACATTCCGTTATTTTTGTTTGGATGTCGTTAACTCTTTATCTATGTGAAGTACAAAATGTTTCATAATTGTTTCATGATACTACAAAAAGTTTTATCATTGTTTCATATTAGTACAAAAAATTTCATCATTGTTTTATGGTTTCTACGTCACATAAGTGAAAAGTTAACATCGTTTAAACACATGTAACGGAATGTATTAAAGTGAAACACAAGTGAAATATTTTGTATGATTACGTAAACTTCAAACTTTTTGTACTAATATGAAACAAATGTGAAACATTTTGTATGAGATATGTATTTACCCCTGAATTTGGAACTACTACTTTAATTACAATTGCATCGCTGAATCAAAGAAACAATTCAACTAAATTGCAGTCATAATCTGGAGAATAAACCAAGAACAAAACCAATTTCTAATCAAATTCATAACAGAAATATGCGAAATCCACACTCCAATTCAAATCCGCTGGGAATCGATTTCAAAAGACAAGATTGAAGCAAAACGATACCGAACGAGGGGACGGTGGTGGCGACGAGCGAGAAGGAGGCGGTGGTGGCGACGGAACGAGAAGGAGAGGTGGAGGCGATGGTGGCGACGGAGCGAGAAGGAGGCGGTGGGCGAGAAGGAGCAATGGAGGCGACGGGCGATTAGGGTTCCCGAGATAGAGTGTGTGAGAATGGGGGAGAGAGAGACTGAATTATGCAAATGATGCGAGGCGGAGGGTCTTGGGTAGAAAAATAGGGAATTAATTTGGGGTTTTTTAATGGCACTTTTGAAATTTATGTGGATAAGTAGGGGTGGTTATTGTTTCCAAATATAGTAAGGAGAACCGAGACTCTTATTCGCGGACGGACCGAAATCGAAAAACGGGACTCCTATTCACGGATGGAGAGAGTATATTATACAAAGTTCAATAAATAAAAAATGCAAATTAAAAACTGTATTTAATCAAGAAAGATACTATAAATTGATTACATAGTTTTATAAGAAGTATTAAACGCCTACAAAATATTAAACAAAAATTTCAAATAATATACAATAAATTAATAATATTCTAAAACCCTAATGCAACATGCGACGCCTCCATCTCTCTCAAGTTTCTCTCTCCCTCTCTCCTCCTCCTTAACCGGCGGCGGAAATCATCTCCCCGGACAGAGCACCGCTCCTTCTTCTTCTATATCTCATTAATGTTGAATTATTTAGGTTTAGTGGTCCACTAATTTTAGTCATTGGAGTACATTAATCAAGTATTAATTAAGTGGGCAAAAGAGTGTGCTACTTCATGCTCTTTATGATGTGAAAATTCCTATTTCACTGCAGCAAAGGCGATTCCGTCGCCTTGGCGGCCCCCACACTCCGGTCCGACATCATGTGAGGGGGTTCAATCAGGGTACGCAGTAGCCCGTTAAGGGGGAGACCCTAACCCACTGGCTGCCAGAAGCCCATCTCCCAAGGCCTCACACTTGTGCCTGAGAGATAGAAGCAACTACACGACAGCAGTGGGATTCGAACCCAGACTCATTGCAGCAAGATCTGTCCCTCCGTTGCCAACTGCGCTACGCCCCTGCGGGCGGAAATTCCTATTTCACATTATGATGTTTGTGTGTGTTTGAGAATTTTATTTTTGTTTTTTTGGTGATTTATGTATATATATGGTTAGCCGTTTAGGCTCCTCTTTTGGATTTTAGTTATTTCATTGACCATTGTATGATAAAATTTTTATTACATTTTTTGGATATCCTTTTTTTGACCGCCAAGAGAAAAAAAAATGTTGCTTTATATTTTGTATAGCTCTATATTTGGTTCACCTTTATTGACAAGAATCCTTGTTTATCATTTTAAAATTTCAGTTTATTTTCCTAGTTTGTAGAATAATGTAATTTTCCTTTGGGGCCAAAAAATATGTATTACTTTTTTATTACCCTGATCAATTCCCACTATTGCTTATTATTAGAGGTCATATTTATTCTTATATTTTGTTCTGTTATCTTTTCTTGTAAGAAATTAGCCCGTGATAATGTTTATTGGCATGTCTTCATAGTGCTAACATTACTATGTGTCTCACATTATCTATTACAATAAAGTTTATTTTGTCTAGCGTATTAAAGTGTCTCAGTCTAAATAAATTTTAAAAAATAGAAAATTCTCATAATAGTGTTTTGAGAGAGATGTAAGAAAAAAACATTTTTATTAAGCTTGATAGCCACTTTTCTCTTGAAAATTTGTCCCATTTTTTCATTTTTCGTTCGTCCCTCAAAGTTTCTCCCATTTCAATTTTTACCATTTTTGGTAGTGGACCTTATATTCCACTAATTCATTCCTACTCACATTTTATTATAAAACTAATATATAAAAGTAGGACTCACAATTCACTAACTTTTTCAACTCACTTTCCATTACATTTCTTAAAACTCATGTCGGGTCAAAGTGAGACAATATTTGGGGGACATGGATAGTAAATTTTAATTTGAAATTCAAGATTGTCATTTTGTGTTAATTGATGCAATGATTTTGCATTTAAGCTTCATGTTACTCTTTTATGGTTATTTTTTATAGTACTCGTATTTATTGTCGCTCTTCAACTTAAAAAAAATCGATGTATCTAGATTCATTTTTGTGACAACAACTCTTTGATTGATACTGATAGTATTGTAAAAATAAATGCATAACAAGTAGCATAACTTCTTTTCACATATTCACATACAAAATAGCTAGCATTTAATGCATCGGTCACCATGACTAATTTTGGTCGAATTCAACGTGCTATTTGGAAAAGAAAACAACGGTTTTGATATGAATATGTTTATGTGATAGTTTAAATGATTTATTTCCACATGCATACATTTGAAATTCAAACTAGTGGTCAGCAGTCAGCACTAGGTTACTATTGTGATGCTTATTTTAAACCATTAAATTCTAATTTATTTATTACTCAGTATAATTATATTGTTCTTATATTCTGTACAAATTATATTAATAATTTATAGACTATATTGTGTTATGAATAAACACAAACAATCTCAATAACAATAGGAAATGTGTTGCAACTTACATAATTCAATATAGTCTATAAATTTATCGCCATTTTTAAGATACTAGGACCATGAGACATTGATGTGAGAGGGAAGATTAGTATAATAAATAAATTGGAAGAAAGCAACTAAGCACGCATGAGATAAACGAGGTGTGTAAGGTTCCAATTGATAGTATCACGCTTCTAATAAAGACAAATGTCATGCTTTTTATATTTTGTTTTATTTATAAATACTTTCAACTTTTAAATTATGAAATTCTAGAGTAAAATTATGATATATTATATGAATTTATGGTCATAGTTGCAATTCTTAGATGAGAATTAAATTCATTTCTAAATCATTTCTAAAACAGTAATTTTAAAAAAAATAAATGCACGTCTAATACTATTATGTGAGTAATCGTAGCAATATACATGGCTCCCTTCTCTTTTTCCTCGACAGGCTAAACTTAAGCAAAAAATAAAAATAAAATAAAATTAAAATAAAAAAGAAAATTAAAAACTTGAATGTCAAATGTTGTTATGCAAAAAATTGTTACAATACTCAGCGAGTTTATGACCAGTGGAGATTATTGCACCACAGAGATTGCTCGAGGGAGTGGAGTAACTTAGAAATAGTTATTGGACACCAATACCGTACTTATAATTATAAATCTACTAGTTTGTTCGCAGGGGTGTAGCGCAGTTGGCAACAGAAGGGCAGTTCTTGCTGCAATAAGTGAGTTCAAATCTCACTGCTGTCGTATAGTACTATCATTATTTATGATTTAGATACAAAAGCCACGTTACACGTGGCACCTCCTCACACAATATTAGTACTATCATTATTTATGATTTACTGTATTCCATTCATTCATGCAACTATCTATTTCATCTACTACTATATATTCATAATATATCATCCACATCCATCCATACTTAACTTCACATTTAATCTCTTTCTAATAATATTAATACTCTACTATTTATTTATTATTCCATCCGATAGTTTAGTTATTTTTCTATTTTTAAACATTCCATAATAACAAAATTATTTCCCTTTTTGATAAAAAGTACCAACACATTTTCCATCTCTTATTTTTTCTCTTTGCTTTTATCTATTTCCTAATACTTTATTATCTTTTTGTTTAATATATTTAATATCTATTTTTTAATTCTTGTGCCGAAAAAAAACTTTACTAACATGAAATGGAGAGTATCATATAGTCGAGTAATTCAAATACCGACTTGCAAATTGAAAGGAAAGTACATAATGATTCTTTTATCTCTTAATCATAGGGACTTGAACTTACAATTTCTAAATTAAAAAAACATTTTACTAAGCAAATTACATTTTACTATAATTCATATTCATTCATATTTGTACTAGACTCACTCATTTTATTTCAGGTTAGTAACACTTGATTAATCATAAAATTTGTTCAAATTTCATAAACTTCAAATTTTTTAACAGTTATCCCTGAACTCCCATCCAAATATTTTACTAATGTTTAAATGACGTTTAAGAAAAGAAAAAAATATTTATTTTAATAAAACGTCATAAAAACAGTACTACATTTTATATATAAAAAATAGTTGAAAAAATTAAAACTCAAATAATTTAATATGTAATTTAATTTCAAACTTCGTAAAATCGGCCAAAATTTAGTCTTTCATGGTTTGAATGGTTATTTTACGACCAAAATCTCAACTTAAATGTTTAATCTTTTAACCAATAAATAAATATTTAAATAGTCACGTTTCCATATAACAAATATATGCTTAAAAGCGGGATAAACTGTTCCAATTTTTAAGCTTATTTGTGATCACTATATTTAGCATAGAATCATCATGTTGATTAAAACACCAAATCTAGGGAATGATAAACGGAATTTGTACTTAAGCCCTAATTAACCACTGTTGTATGTCTCTCACTCAAATAATTACAATCGCACTCTATATTACTTTTACTGACAACCATCTTGCTTTTCAATGATGACATTAGCATCATACATAAAATATACTACTCAATGGGTGTCACCGTGTCACTAATCTAGAATTGTTGTTTCTCAATGATGTGGCCATGATTCCTCATTATTAGAATGTACTAGTAAATAAATACGGATAGAAATAATTTAAGATATAATAAAATCTGAATAAAATGAATTAATAGAATGTATGATCCATTTATCAAAATTAGTAAAAAATAAAATGAAACATGTATTTATTTACCCATAACAAGGAAATATAAATCGATAATCGTGGGCGGATATAGTATAATATAAATAAATTTTGATAGAGTAATCCATCCATCACCGTGGTTTTAAAATTTCAATACATATAAAATATATGGTTCATTTGATAATGCTCTTATAATTATTATACTCCCTTTATTATTAATTAAATCATCCCCTCTCTAGAACAAATAGAATGACATAACAATGCTAACCTATTTAAATATTGAATAAAACCTCAATTTTATTAAAATATTATTTATAGCTAGTCATACTATGACTTACATATCTTTATTCATTTACCAAAATCTAAAAAAAAAAATAATTTCATACAAATATAAAAGTCATTAGGTCGGTAGGGTCCCTCCGTCCTATCCGGTTTATGCATCATAAATTTATTCAAGGCGTTGTAAACTAAGTCCAAATTAGAACAAGAAAAAAAACTACTAAAGCTAGTTTCCCTCTCCACCTCTCATTTTTATGAATTACTTCTATGATTTTATATTTATCACATCCCAATAAAATACTACATTCGTTCGGTTATAAATGACATGTGTATTTCTTTGATTGACCCATTATAAATTTTAGTTAAGGTGTTAGATTTTGCTATAATCATATTTGTAAGAATTGATTTTGGAATATTCCTATTTCCTAAAGCGGTAGAAGTATCTACTATTGTTGCACGGTCAACTATTACAAATAAATGATTTAAAAATAAAATCGAAATAAAGTGCAATACCCAATAACTAAAGTAAAATTAATAAATCATAAAGTTATTTATATGATCATATTATTTATTTATTAAAAAAAACAGCTAGAAACGGTCTATCCAAAGAAAAGAGAAACGCCGTGTGCCTTGGCTTTATATGTGCAAATTATATTCCTTTGGCAACTATATTTGGAACATTTTAATAATTATTGAAATTAGTTAAAATGAAACTGCTATTTCCAACCAATCAGAAAAGATAATACGGTATATTTTATAATTAATTTTAATTAGAAAAGCTGAAACGGACGATCCGAAGAGAAACCTCAATTCGCCACATTTTTCTCTCACTAAAACCCTCTTCTCTGTCTATATACTTTGCACTGTTCCTCCTCTCTCTGCGCATATCTTCTCCTTGCAGACTCAGTAAAATATTCTTGCAAATACTAAAATAACCCACAAATTCTATAAGCAAAAGGCGTGCTCTGTTTTTTGCCTTTTTTAATAATTCCGGTTTTTTTATTGATATCTTAGCTCACGATCTTCCAGTTTGATTGCTGAAATGGAGGCAATTTAGAGCTCGGCCCATCAGGTAAAACGCTTCCGATTTTGTTTTAATCCCTTCGTTTAGCATTTCTGCAGAATTCTCGATTTTTTCCAGCTTTGATTTTTTCCAGCTTCGTTTAGCATCAGGTAAAACGCTACCCGATTTTGTTGCTTTCGACAGACCCGTGTGGAAAAAATAAAAAATTAAAGTGAAAGAGCGGAAAAAGCGTGATTCTTTGATCATGGCTGTGGTGGAGAATGCCGGAGCTAACGCGATTGCGTCGTCGAATTGCGACAACGACGCGGTGGTTAACGGGCAGGCAGCTAAGCCGGCTGATCAGAGTTTCCATAAGATGCCTAACGGCCATCATCAGCTGGCTATCAATGGAAATGGGGGAACTTTGGAGAAGAAGATGGATGGGGAGGAAGACGATGGAGGGGAGGGGTTTAAGAGGGATATGCGGGATTTGGAGGAAATGCTGTCGAAATTGAATCCGATGGCGAAGGAATTCGTGCCGCCGTCTCTCTCCGCCTTCGGTGGTGGGCCGCACAAGCTGCTGGTGCCGCCTCACGCTGCTGCGGTTGCAGCGGCTGCGGCCGGGCATTTTGGGTTCAGCACTAATGGTTTTGTGATGCAGCAGCAGGTTAACTCGGGAGTTCCCACTGCCAATTCTTTTAGAAGGGTTGGTATTTTTACGTGATCAATGATATTGTGTTTGTGTGTTGAATTCTCTTTCAAAGATTCTTTTTTTTGTTGTTTCTGTTGTGTTTATTTTGCTTTGGGGTGTTGAGTTCCCACTGCCTTTTGATTGGTTGCTGGAAAATATAGGGCTATAGATGATGAGAATGTGTTGGGTTTAATGTAGTATGGCTTGGGGTTGTTTAGTTCATGGATTTGTTGAAGCCCGAATTGTCTGGATACGAAGAAGTGAGATTCGGATATTGATTTTTATTTACTGTGAGTTGTTCAATGATTACGTATTTTTGTCCTATAGTGTTTCTCTGTTGTTTTAGTTTTTTAAGAGGTTGTTTGGTAATGGTGATGGTGTTGTGATTTGCAGAAGAAAAATGGCTTTGTTAATGGGAAGCGGAGGATGAATAGCCGAACGAGCATGGCTCAAAGAGAGGACGTGATTAGGCGGACGGTCTATGTCTCTGACATTGATCACCAGGTAAAGAGAATCTAGGTTTGAGGCCGGTTTATCATTCAATTCCTTTAAAAACGTATGAAATTTGGCGTTTTCCTGTGATGGATGTAGGTAACCGAAGAGCAACTTGCGGCGCTTTTCATTGGCTGTGGACAGGTAAATGTATTTTCTCCCTCAATATGGTTACTATTTCAAGCATTAGCTACTAAATAGTAGTAATTGTTTTCCATGATTTTCATAATGAAGGTGGTGGATTGCCGTGTCTGTGGTGACCCCAATTCCGTTCTTCGCTTTGCCTTCATTGAATTCACTGACGAGGGTATGGACATTGTACCTTTTGTGTGTATTTCATTAAATTTCTAACCTTCTCACATCAAGTTGTTTGTTGCTGACGAGCAGAAGGGGCAAGGAATGCTTTGAGCTTAGCTGGAACTATGCTCGGCTATTATCCTGTGAAAGTGCTACCTTCCAAAACTGCTATTGCCCCTGTTAATCCAACATTTTTGCCAAGGGTAAGAAATTTTCTCTCCTTTTTTCTTTTACTTGCTAGACACGTGAAAGCAATAGTTAGTTCAACAATGACACGCTGAGTGTTTCTTTTTCGTGAACTAGTCTGAGGATGAAAGGGAGATGTGTGCAAGAACTATCTACTGCACAAACATAGATAAAAAGGTACTTTGGTTTTCAGAAATTTTTTCCATGCAGTGTCAATGAGCAATTTCTTGCCAGGCACAAAAAAGTGATTTATTGTTGCTTGATGTAGGTCACTCAAGCAGACGTCAAACTCTTCTTTGAGTCTATTTGCGGAGAGGTTTGTAACTGCTCATGATACCCCTGAACAACTCATTATTGAAATTGTTATAATTCATGAAATGCATCTGTTGACTCAGGTTTATCGTTTGAGGTTGCTTGGTGATTATCATCACTCAACTCGTATAGCTTTTGTGGAGTTTGTGATGGTAAGAACAACAGGCTCCCCCCTCATTCTTTATTTGTTGTAGCACGAGAAGTCATTATTTTATTGCCAAACTTGACATTGCATGAGAAAATCTATTACATTATTTGTAAATGTCGTAATGTATAGTATACTTAGCAACAGTTCTGCTGAGTGCTAATCTGTTACCTTAGTCAAGAATTGTATAAGGAAAAAATTGTTGGACATATTAGAGTACCATCTTCTGTTCGTGTCTAATAGAGGAAAATCTGTTACTATTTGTGAATGTCGTAACGTATAGTATACTTAGTAACAGTGCTGCTGAGTGCTGATCTGTTCCCTTAGTCAAGAATTGTGTAAGGAAACATTGTTGCATCAAATTTCCTTTCGCACTAAATGCCAATATTTATTCTTTCAACCTATTGTTGGTTTAGCATATGGTCAACCATCCACATATTGCATGGTACCATTTCTTTTGCAAAACTTTATTAACAAACTTTTTGACAAATCCTGACATCGCCAATCCTCTTCAACATATTCAAGCGTTATTCACTAGTTATGTCATTTGACGTGTAGACATGCTATAGCCTATAGATGCTGCCATTATGTTTCTACTTTTGTTATATATGAGCTTGCAAAATACCTTGCTTTATTGTGCCATACTCAACCATACAAATTTGTTTGGACACCTTTTATTCCGGAAAGATGCAGTGCTGTTGTTGCCCATTTTATGTACATGTTTTCTCACTTTCTTTTCCTTTTTCTTCACCTTTTCATTCTACGATGCTTCTTCTAGTGCGAGTCGGACAAATTAGGAAGCTAAGGAACAAATGTTAATAATCAGTGAAGAAAGGCCTTCATGATTACGGGTCTAATATATTTTGGGAGTCCCATGATAGATAAATGGGTCAACCATGATATCTGTTTGATGCAATATAGAAACGTGCTTATATCTGAGAGGTTCACTGGTGAGATTTTAGACAATCGTGTCAACACTTTCGGATAATTGTCTCGGATTGTGCTGCTTGACATTAGCCCTGCCCCTATTTTTTTTTTCTCTGATTCATTTAAGGATAGAAGTAACAATAGTTGCAAATGTTGAACCATACCCCTATTTAGTGTTGTTATAGATTCAGTTAGTTCCTTTTCTTTCATTGTAGTTGGTTTTTAGCTTTTAATAAGATTCCACAAAATTACATATAATATTATTGCTTTCATTTAGCATGCCTAATATGAGTATAATACATTAATTTTTTCAAATAAGACCACATATTGCTACTGAATTTCTATCATAAGATCTTCGTACATTCCTTTCACAGTGAACAATATATTTTTGCAACCTTACTCAGTTCTTCCTCTTGATTTTTATACTTTGTTGTGACATGCAAGTGTGATCCATTTCTTATCTGGCACGATGATGTTTCGATAAGTTAGCCCCCTTCTTATGCTGTTTCCAACTAGGAGTTTTCCTACTATACTCTCGGGAGGGCTAAGAATTAGTTTCCAGTAATCTTTACATGTTGAATGTATGACACTTTCTGGATCGGTCCTTTCTTGATACATCATCTCAACTTCACATTGTATATTCTCAATTCAGATTGTGTCTCCTGTTTATTGTAAATCCGAATAAGTCGTGCTATTGGCATGTACGTTTGATGCAACTGATCTCCCCCTTTTCAGGCGGAGAGTGCAATAGCAGCGCTGAACTGCAGCGGAGCAGTCTTAGGATCACTGCCCATAAGGTTCGTACCTATCCATTCACTCAATCTATGTGACAGTCTCTCCTTGTGGTAAATGATTAATCCGAGATATTCGCACTTGCAGAGTTAGCCCATCTAAGACTCCAGTCCGACCCCGTGCCCCACGCCAATCCATGCACTGATTGCTCATGAAGCACCTCTTTTAAGTTATATATACATAGAAACTGATACTTGCCATGGGGTATCTATGTGTTTTTAGCTTCTATTTTTCCTATGTCTGCTTCAGATGTATGGTTTGCCTGTAGAGTACGACTATTTTCGAGGCTTTATTATGCTGCACATTACGCTGCGTTGAGCTTAGTAGGCACTTCCCTCACACTACTTCTGCTACTTTTACCACATGCTTCGTTCTCACTTGGAAGTTTTAACGATTCTCGTTTTTTGCCAAATTTTGTGGCGTTGCTTCGTCCTTTGGTATTACCAATGCTTGCCTCTTATATAGCGCTTAAAATACTTTCCATTATGTTGGTTATCAGCAGAAGATCATCTCAATTCGTTGTGTTTTAGGTCATAAATTGTTGGAGTTGTTAAGAACAATGAAAAAGAAGTTCTTGATTTCTTCCTCTGTTTGATTTGGGATTGCTAAGTCAAGGCTATGGTGATAGTTTTTTTTTTGTACTTCATATGTATGATATGACTCGATTCGTGTTAGTGTTAGTGTTGGTGTTAGTGTTAGTGTTAGTGTTAGTGTTGGTGTTTAGTCTTATTGTGTTGGCTGATAGTCGGAGATATTTTCAAGGTGTAATCTGGTCGGACTGTTGAGATCATATCCGTTAGCGGAAAGTTTACTTTGAGTCGTAAGATGGATTGATTAAAACAACACTTATTTTGATATATTAATTCTATTTTAACTATCTTCAAATATTTGATTTTATATATTATTAGGATTGATTGATTAAAACAATATTTATTTTGATAAATTAATTCTATTTTAACTATCTTCAAATATTTGATTTTATATATTAATATTAATTTTACTAGGCAAGCTTATGGAGTATAAATGAACCCTCTTTCCACAATCTTCTTTCACAAACTTGGAGAAGGTTACAAATTGCAAAAGCAATTAGTTAAATCATTATAAAGTGCAAAATTCGTGGAAGGACGAAATCTTTGTCTCTTCACAAGTCATAATTGGTGTCTTTGTGTTCTTCTTTTGTAATAACGACAATTTACCTTAGTGGAGAACCCACACAAATATAACAAAATAAAAAAAAAAAACTAATAAAACAACAAAATAACCATTTATAACAATGACATTGTTTTTGGCTTCTCAACATCATTTTTGTGGAAGCAAATTCCCTTTTTATTATTTAGACAAACAATTATAGAACCATGTACTCATAATCTATTACATTGGCAAATTAATACTAATGCATAGTAGAAAATAAATAAGATTTCACACAGATTAGGTCAAGGTCAATACAATGACGGGTTCCAATTTCCAGTGGAGTTGGGAAGTCGACCGACCAGTGGCGTATCAAGAATTTGGATTTGAGAAAGTGACAAATAATTACATAACGTTGTGTCGGAGCAGTTAGTGTCGTCGTCAACACCAGTGTGGACAAATGGATTATGAAGTATGAATATTAGACAATGAAGAATAACTAATAGGACTATCCTAGCATGCATGAACCGGTAGTACACAGTGCTTTAGTGGTTGTACAGTGAGAACAAATAGGCTGAGCCACGCCCATGCTTGCACATCTCTTTTGCATGCGTGTTGACCATTTTTATTTGAAATATTTCACTAACCTTTTAAATTTGGACTATTGTTGTCACCTTCCTTATAAGAATCTTCAAAACCAAACGCAAAATTAGCTTGTCTAAAATTATGGAATGCCTAAAATTATCAATTCGAAGAAGAGAAGTTTTGAAGGTAGTGAAAGTGGATGATGGCAAAGTCATGGAGTTGAAATCAGCAGTTTTTGTGAATGAATTGCTACTAAATTTTGAAGGGTTTGGAGTGACACAATCAAGAAAATGTGGCAAGTTTTTGGCTCCAAGCTTTGAGCTTACTATCTTTTCCCTTGGAAACTTTCAGTTGCGGCGGCGGCGGACGGAGGCGGCGGTGAAGAGAATAAAGATTGTGATAACGAAGAAGCAGCTGGAGGAGCTGCTGTCCAATCAAACGAGCTGGAAGCCTGGTCTCCTTCCCATTCCAGAAGAAAATGAATTGTAGTAAGGGCATCCACTATAGGGGTGGCGCGCCGGCCACCCCCATGCCGCCGTCGCCCCGCCTAACTATAGTGCGGGTAGCGTCCGCCTCGGGCGGACGCAATTTTTGGGGCGGAAGGCCCTCCGGCGAGAAGAGTGCGAGGACACACCGAGGGAGATGCGCAGCGCCGATAGGCGTGCAGGCCTATAGCGCGGAAGTGCGCAGCACAGCGGATTGGGGCGGACGAAATTTTTTTTTTTCCAGTTTTTTTTATAATTTCAATTTAATTTACCTATAAATACACCTTATTCACTTATTTTCACACCATTCCAACTCTTTACTCATACTTTCTCTCAGTAAAATTTGTGGATTCAATTGGTATTAAAAATGGACGATTTGTGGAATGACGCGTGGAATTCTTTGATTCAAGGGGTGCAGAACCAAGCCGACGAGGAGAATGCGGCGCGCGCGGCGTAATTGGCGGAGGCCGCGATTACTCGTCATCGGACCATCCAACGAGACCATAGCGGAGCGCACCAGCGTCTAATGGCGGACTACTTTGTGGATAACCCCCGTTATCCACCCGAGATTTTCCATCGGCAATTCAGAATGTTGCAACGACTCTTCAACCATATAGCCATGAATTTGGCGGAGCGGTACCGGTGCTTTATCCTCTGGAGTGATTGCACTGGCCGGATCGGGCTGTCTACTTTTCAGAAATGCACCGCTGCAATTAGGCAACTTGCCTATGTCGGACCGGCTGATTGTTTGACGAATACCTATAGATGGGTGAGACAACTAGCCTAACGGTGTTCAGGCAGTTTTGTAAGGGGATCCGAAAAATATTTGGTCCGGATTTCCTACAAAAGCCCACCTCTGATGAGTGCCAGAGACTGCTAGATATGCACGGTTCGGTTCACGGTTTCCCACGGATGTTAGGAAGCATCGATTGCATGCATTGGGAGTGGAAAAACTGCCCGGTGGCGTGGAAAGGCCAGTTCACTACTGGTTTCAAAAGCAAAGGTCCATCGATGATTCTAGAAGTTGTTGCTGACTACCGTTTGCGGATCTAGCATGCGTATTTCGGTGTTGCAGGTTCGAACAGCCACATCAATGTTCTTCAGTCATCGCCTCTCTTCAATGATGAGTGCCGAGGGGAGGGTCCAGAAATCAGCTTCGTAGCTAACGGAACGCAGTACCGTAGGGGATACTATTTGGCAGATGGGATATATCCTCGGTGGCCCGTATTCGTCAAAACAATTCGCCAACCAGTTGGACCGCAGAAACAATATTTTTCCCGAAAACAAGAGGCTGCTAGGAAGGATGTTGAGCGAGCTTTTGGTGTGCTCCAAGCGCGATGAGCCATTATACGGTGCCCGGCACGAGTTTGGCACGAAGATGATGTCGCGAATATTATGTAAACATGTATAATATTGCACAATATGATAATAGAAGATGAAGGATTTGCTGCAGAGCGCTGGGCACCGGAAGATGGCGCAAGTACAAGTCACGGTATTGCCTCCGTGCTAATACAGATGGGTGTACCACGTAGTAATGAATATTTGCTCCAACGTTTCACTGATATGCGCAGGAGCACAGCACATACCACACTCCAGGCCGATTTGATTGAAGAAGTTTGGGCACGTAGGGGAGGTGGTGCATCGTGAAGAACATTGTAATTTTCTATTGATTAAATTTTCGTTGTATAATTTTTCCATTACTTTAATACGACGAAAATTTAGTGTTTAATTTTAATTTATTTAACTATAGCCGTTTTTTTTCTAATTACGTGTAGTCCGATAATTTTAATTATAATTGAATTAAAATAAATGAAAAATGAAATAAAATGAAAAGTGGCTAAAAAGTGTCCACTATAGCTGCGGACACTTTTTTTGTGGGCGCGGACAAATAAACTGGGGTTGTGGACAAAAAAAATGGCGGGGCTATTGGAAGTGTCCGCCTTATGATGGATGCCCCAATGTGAAGTTTGTTCGCATAATTAGAGCATATTCAAATCAAAATTTAGAATAAAATAATTGTTTTATCAATATGAATTATTCCTATAAATACTATAGTAATTGTGATGCTAATATAGCAATACAAGCTCTTATTCTAAGTTCTATACTTTGATATAATGTTTTCCCATATCTTGATTTAATATTTTCAACAAACTCCTCAATCCTAAAAAACATGTAAGAAATTAAACTAACTAAGTAAGAAAAAGGTAGTGCCATGTTAATAATGCTATCTATGTACACATACATGGCACACATGTGTTGTTGAAATTTAACTAGCATAATCTTTGTTCTTTTAGTTATTGAAGCAATGAATGAAGCCTTTGGTCATTTGTTTGTTTGTAATTACCATTGACTTTATGAGGCGTGTAACGTGTTGATAGCAAGATTATCCATATTTCTACCCATTGA
Organism: Salvia splendens; assembly: GCF_004379255.2. Lineage (NCBI taxonomy): Eukaryota > Viridiplantae > Streptophyta > Magnoliopsida > Lamiales > Lamiaceae > Salvia > Salvia splendens. The sequence goes on from NC_056038.1 coordinate 2,501,250, forward strand.
ATTTCTTCAATTAAATTTGTCAAATTAAATTCAATATCACTAAATAAGGAGACCTTCGAGTTATGCGTAATTTACACCAATTTATTAAAGAGCAGTAATTTTTTTTATTTACACCAATTTATTCGAAAACACCATGAATTTGTTCAACCATGAATCTCCACATCGACGATTTTCCTCTCCACTTTCGTCTTCGGCACAGAGATGCAGAGAACTCCGTTCTTCATCTCCGCCTTCACCTTCTCCTTCTCGCAGTTTTCCGGCAGCCTCAGCCGCGTGCCGTAGGAGCTGTAGCTGCTCCCGCTCGACCACTCGCCGTCCACCTTCCTCTCTCCCTTGATCACCAGCACGTCATCCTCCACGCTCACCTTCACGTCCTCCTTCGACAATCCAGGCATGTCGAATCTCATCCTCACCTCATTCTCGTCCTCGCTCATGTCCCACGGCAAACGCACGTCCCCCGCCGCCGCCGCGCCGGGGTACGCCATCACGTCGCCGAACAGCCTGTCCATTGTGTCCAGCATTCTCCGCATCGGCGACGCTCTGTCCAGCAATCCTGCAATTGTGTGAGGAGATCGAGCAATTGAGTCATCAATAATTGGTGATTTTTTTGCCCTAATTTGAATTCGACTCGCGATTGGACTGAATCTCGTGGATGGCAAGGTTAAATCGCGAATTTCGCCCTAAATTGAAATTGAAACTGAATCAGGGGAAATCGACTTACCGAAAGGAGATATGTCGGCGGAGAGTGGCCGGGGGCGACGTTCGACGGCGGTGCGCTGGTCTCCGCCGCCTTGGCCGCTGAAACATGAACGTCGACGGCGGAGTCTTTGTTTTCTCCGGCGGCCTGAGCTCTAATAGATGGCGACGGTCTTGCTCTAGGAAAGAATGCGGTGGAAGCTCTGGTTGTCGGTGGAACGACGGCGTTTGATGAAAGCGGAGAAAAACTCAGAATTCCGGCTGCCATTTTATAATGAAGCAAACGCAAACTGTAGAAGAAAACAGAGGAGTAATGAAATCAATTTTGTTGAACTAAATCTGATTGATGACGATGGAATGGAATTGTGTATAAATAGAGTGATGGTAGAAGAGTGTGGATTCATCTTGACTGATTGAGAGATGATTGTGTGTTTTTCCTGAATGTTCTTTCGAAATTTTTTCATGCAAAATTAGATAATACTATTTCATTTTCTGTGCAGGATTCGCGAATCATCTAGTTTTGTGATTGGGCCTGTTATTGGGCCAAGTTATTTTCATGGGCCTGACCTGAAGTTTGAGGGCCATATGATGTCATGGGCCAGTAGTCTCTCTCGTGTATAGGATGCAAGTTCTGGCTCCGATCACGGGTTGAATCAAAACCGACCGGCATATCAGTTATAGCAGTTCGGTTTTGGATTCAAAGTTTTCGGAGCCATAACTAGAAAACTAGCGAACTCATGGAAAATCAAAAAAAAGTTGAGAATCGGTATAAAAATTAAATTGCCGATTTTTAACTGGATCTGTGATTTTACTTGGTGGACGGATTGTGTGGATCCGATAAAAAGAAGTTTTGGACGTGAAAAGATAATTGTGGCACCATGTCAACAACGGATGTAAGAAATCGTTCTCGGATTCTCTTGTCTATTCAAAATACATGGTTGTGTCATTCTTTTTTATGGACGAGTCGTGAAGCAACCGGATTTGATCCTTAAACCTCTCTATTGCAAGACTCAACACCACAATCGGATTTGATTTTTAAATATCTCTATTACAAGATAGAAGATCTCAGCATTTGATGTTTTCGAATGGACACAATACAAGATCAAGATGTAGAGTGAATTATAAAGGATTGGTTTTGAAGTAGCTAACAAAATAAAAATAGCTATGCGGCCTTGGATCAAAGCCTAAGAAGATTTTAGCCCACTATTATATTAGCCTTATCATCTTATTTTTTCTACGTACTACTATTTGTCACAAAAAAAACTTAAAAAGAGCATTAAGTCGATATTGCTATGAAATAGTCAAATAACAAACTTGTAGTAGAAATTTGTAATAAAGATATCATGTATACTAAAAACGTGTGCATTCATTACACTCTTACAGAAGAAGCAACTAGTAAATTCTTTTGTATATATAGTAATACAGATAAATAAAACTATTAGAAAAGTGTCATTCACTTCGTTTAGGCCGAAAAATGAAAAGACAATTGGAGTTAGGACCGACGTTTTAAGGGAAATAAAATGGACTCACCACCATATCATTTTTTAAATTAGATAAATCATCACTTAAAGTTGCTATATCTAATTCATGGAATTCCAAAAGTTTTATTTTAGGGTGCATAACTATAAATTAGAGTTACTATAGAGATGCGGAAGGCTATCAATTACCCCCACCACTGCTCAATTTAATACTCCTATATATGTCTGTGATATACAATAAGATATACCTATTATCATTTTGTAACAATAAGATTTTTTTTTAAGTATATAAAGAAAACCAAAAATGGAGATCCTTTGTTTGTTCATCTCTGCAAATAGCAATCCCCATAAACAACAGTGTTCCCTAATTCCTACGCTTTCTCTGCCATAAATCATCATCTACCATGTGGAGTTTCTTCAACAATACCCAAATAAAAGGATAAAAGCTTATACTACTAAAATTAAAGTAAGAAAAAGAAATTGCTTCTCATTTTAGCTTATAGAAAAATAAAGTAGCAAAAAGAAAATGCATCTCATATTAGTATTTTCAGCTTTCACATCTCTCGAGAAAAACATATTCCCTCATGCTTGTCTCCAACTCCCTCACCCCTAATTATTTTCACTTTTTTATATGCCTAACTATCACACTACTACATGTTTATTCAATTAGAGATAAATCACAAAATTTAGTCAAATTAGAGATACATTTGAAAATGAAATACTAAATCAGCAAATTTCAATTTATCATAGTCAAAATAATGTCTCTCGATAATCTGATATTCCATTTTGTTATCTATTTCAATTAATAGTATATACACTAGTATAATTAAAATCAATAGTACTTTTTTATTTGACTTTATCTCGAGTACATCGCCCATAAAACATTACCACTACTATTCACCTTATAATTTATCGTTATTCACCAGCATTGTGCTACCAACAAAATTTAATGTGTAAACATTTTAAAATAACTTTATTAGTATTTTTGCTATAAAAAGGCAGAATATAAGAAAACGTCTCCATCTGGTAAATAGTGAGATAGATATTGTTTCCGTCTATATAAAGCATAAACCCAGTCTTGAACATTTCATCTTGTGATGGGGAAGAATTCATGGCTGAATGCTGTGAAGAAGGCCTTCAGATCTCCCACCAATGATGAGAAGAAGATCACCACAACAAGAGATGAAGAAAACCAAAAAGATGAAGAAAAAGTATGCATTTTCTCTCTCTTTATCTCTTTTGATTACTATAACTAAATGTGTATGTGTGTGTGTGTTTTTGATTCAGAAAAGGGGGAAGAAGAGATGGATTTTTCGGAAGAATCTAAGCATTGAGACGGCGAAATGTGCGAATTCTTCGGCGGTGAGGATTTGCGGCGGAGAAGAGATCAGTTCGGTGAGGAGGAAGCAGCCCAAAATGGAGGAGCAGAAGTGTCCTTTTGCGGCGGCGGCGGTCGAGAATGTTTTGGTGAGAGAAGACAAGGCGGCCATTCTCATTCAGAGAATCTTCAGAGGATACCTGGTAATAACAATTTCCATTTTTCTTTGTTTTTTCTAAATTTCATGCATTTGTATAAATGTTAGTAGTATACTTTCTAGCGCGTAACTCTTTTATCTATCCTCCTTTTATGTTTTGGTCTTTTATTTCGGATTGTATCGTTGAATACTTTTAATCAATTCTCTCTATTCCCTGAAAAAATAATCACTAGTATACTTATGACTTTTGTATCACTTGAATTTGTTGCTATTAGAAATTTGTGTTGGATTTGTAATTGAATTAAAATCTAATTTTTGTATTAAAGAATATTCTGATCTCATCCTCCTTTGTAAAATTTCGTATTTGGATAATGAATGTTATCTAGAGTGTGTAACAATATTGTGTGGAAACGACAAACTATACACCTTCTCATAAACAAATAAAATACCCAATTTTATCTTAGACATTAAACCTCCTTTTGATTTTTCGATAAAATTTACATTACAAAATTGCAACTTTACCCACTTATAAAGTACGAAAATTTCTCTTTAACATCCACCTCGGGTTGTAAATCATTTTCACCAAATGAATCCACCTGTCTCGATATTATGTTCTGGATCCGCCACTGATACGTTCACATGACTAAGATAAGTGGGTAGCTTTATAAAATTGTCCATAGGGGTGAGTGAATTTGTCAATTTACACAAGAAGTGGGTAACTTTTATTAGGGAGGATATAATTTATGTTTATTATATACCAAAATTGTTAAATTTTTATTAAATCATTAGTTCAAATGTTACTTGATTAGGCAAGGAGAGCTCTAAATGCTCTACAAGGCGTGGTGAAACTGCAAGCACTAATAAGAGGCCACAATGTCCGAAAACGTGCAAAAATGACCCTCCAATGCATCCAATCTTTGGTTCGAGTCCAAGCTATCGTTTGTGATCAGCGCCGGAGGCTGTCGTGCGAAGCCGTGTTTCACCCTGACAGCCTCAGGCCGTCGAGCCGAGCTTCGAATAGCTTGGGCGTGGGACCCACCGAGCTCGGGGAAATCCACGCCCTCATTCAAAAGGCAAAAGAATGCTCACTCAAACAGGGCCACACATTAGCCCATGCATTGTCTCAACAGGTAAATAAATGACTAATACTTATATTTTTCATTTATCCTTATAATGGCTCGAACCTCCAACCAATTAATTTGAGGGAAAGTGGTTTTTTCAATAGCGTATAATTTTCACAAACACTTCATTTTTTATTTACTTTTGCATACCTCTTTCTATATATATATATATATCAAACTTATGTGCAGTCGACAAACATTTCATTTTTCAGATTTTGGCCACAGATGTGGAAGATTATTCAAGGAGGGAAAATGGGTATAGCTGGATGAGGAAAGATAGGTATCTATGCAATCAAAGGGATCCAATGAAGACTAGTGAAGTGAAGAGCCACCAATCTCCGAGAACCCCGGCATGGTCCAAGACGAGGTCCATCCCGTGCAGCCCGCACGGGGAAGCTAGCTCGCGAAGGGTGAGCATGAGCGAGAGGTCTTGCCCGTTGCCTCGGCCAAACTATATGGCAGCCACGGCCTCGGCCATGGCGCGTGTTAGGCCAAACAGCACGCCAAGGCAGAGGCCGTCGTGCCCGGGCAGGGAGGCAGCCGGCACGGCTAGGAAGCGCCTCTCCTTCCCAGCCCATGAATTTGAGGATCAATCCAACTTCCAAAGATGGAGAGATGAGCCTTACTATGGCACAGACTGAGTGAGACATGGAGGCAAGATTTGGCTGATTTTTTCTTTAATTCTACATTTGTAGATTGTGTACATGGTTTTGAATGTAATAAGCTTAGGAAACAATCTTGGATATGCCCACAACAGCTTATGTCTGATCTTGATTCTTGTTTTCTTCTAATTTCTCAAATTTTTGCTCTGTTTTGCTATGTTAGCATAAATGTGTTGCCAACTCCAGTGCAAGAAAATTTGTCCCAAACTGTTTTGTTTTGTTTTATATACAGAGGATTAATAATGGTTCTCCATTTTATCTTTTTGATTATTTGAAATCCCGTTTGCCTTGTAATGACTTGATTGTGTAAAGCAAACGAACTATCTATCTTGATAATCTAGTATTTTGTGATAAGTTATTATTTTTACTCCCTCCATCCCTGAAAATTTGTCACATATTTCTATTTTGGTCCGTCCCTTAAAAATTTCATCTTGCACTTTTACCGTTTTTGGTAGTAGACCCCACATTCCACTAACTTATTTTCACTCACATTTTATTATAAAACCAATATATAACAGTAGGACTCACGTACCACTAACTTTTTCAACCCACTTTCTATTACATTTCTTAAAACTCGTGCCGAGTCAAATGGTGACGAATTATTAGGGACGGAGGGTGTAGTTTATAACATTGATACTTTTATTAAGAAGCCTCCAACTCAAAGTGATGGCTTGGGGAAAGAGTCAGTTGTAACCAACGTGACATTTAGGAGCCAACTTGAAGTGATGGCCCATGGAGCGATAGTCTGGTAAAGGAGTCGGTCGTCAGAGTGGTGGCAGTGGTGGCCTGGGGAAAGAGCCAGCCGTAGCCAACGAACCGTAGAGAAGCCAACTCGAGATGGTGGCCCATGGAGTGATAGTCTGGGAAAGGAGTCAACCCGAAAAGGGTAGCTAGCATTATTTATAGCACTAGTGAAAAATTTGGTGAGTAAAAATCCCTTTTGTTATACATTAAAAGATGTTCAAATATACGCTTTAGTAATGCGGGATCCTTAATTTGCAGCTTTAGTGTAATACTATAATGTATGTCACGTTCTACTATAGAAGTGTAGCTCGGCTTTTAGGACAAACCATGATATTGTTTTTATTATCTCTCTACAAATCATTGGAGAGATAAATTATGACTATAATCCATCATAATTTGTAGGAAGTGCATGCTATGAGTATCTAATGTGTGTGTTGGTGAAATTAGAGGTGGATTAGTGTTTTATATTGCATATCTTAAAATATGTACGAACCATCTAGTTTTCAAAAAATGTCTATATACTACAAGGATTATCATCTTGAAAAAGTAAACAAGGAATATTAATGTATGTGCTACTAGTAATGTTGGAATAGTTTTATCTATTAAGGGAATATGGTTATTATTTACTTCTCCTAGCTATAGAAAATAAGAGTTTAGTTTTTCTATTTTGATCATTCTGCTATAAATATCACATTTCACTTTTATTATAATAGTAGTACTAAAATGATAATTGAGTCTTACATTTCACTCACATTTGATTATAATATTAATATATAAAATAGTTTATTATTTTTTAACTCACATTTTTTTTACATTTTTAAAACTCTGGAACTAAATGTGATTCCTATTTCCTAATCATGGATGAAGAGTTTTTCATGGAGTACCTTTTTTTTATGCAAGAATTTTCACTGGTTATTGGGCTTAGAGAAATTTATTTTTCCTACTCTGTTGCAGTACTACGATATTTTTTATTCATTATTGGGCTTAGCCCAAATCAGTTGGAGTCTGAGTCGGCTTTTAAGTAGGATATTTTTGGGCTTCAAGCTTTCAATAAATAATGGAGTTTTTAATTGTTTTTTCGTCAGTCTTATTTTTTTAATATTTTTGTGATTAAATGCTATTCTCAATTTTGAATTTATATTGTACCCCTCCCAGCCTCCCTCCTCCGTTCATTATCAATAATGTAAAATTAGTAAAGTATAACATGTAAAAAAAATAATAATGAATCATAGTACTTAGTAATAAGCAAATAGATACGGCCTAATTTCTATGAACGTACAAAAATTATTTTTAAAAAAGACTATTGATCGCAAAAGAATTAAAAAATTTATTTTGCCACCATACAACCCCCAATCTTTTCATTATATTTCCAAAATGAAAACAATGTATAACTTTAATTTTATATTTATCCCAGCAGCCCCAACTCTTTCTTCACATATGATTCACACATTTCTTGTCAAAATCCTAAAATTCCAACATCATACCAGCTGATACTATTGCAAATAATAATGACATAATAACTATATAAGTCATATATTACCTTTTTCGTTTTACACAATTTATTCTCAATTCAGATGTAGCTTAGCTCACAATGAAGAAATATAGTCAATTCTAAGTTGAAAAAAGTGGTGACAAGATTCATTTTTCAACTAAGAGAAAGGGACTTCTCCATATTTCAATCAAACAAGATATTTCCCGACAAAAGAAATAGGACATTGTCCCACAACCACAACCCAATTTCAAGAGCCAAGAAGGTAAGGACACAATCTACTTTTCTATCTAGCTGTCTCCAAATTCAAACCCTTTCAATTTTGTCATCAAATTAATCACCAAGAATTACTACTAATTCCTTAATATAGAGATTCTACTACTTCACTCCCAAAACTATTCCATCATATATGAAAATTCAACATCTTCATAGATAAACCATTCAAACAATCCACAAATCAACTTCAACAAACCAAAAGTAAAGAGACATTGAAAATTCCACACCTTCTCACCGGGACTAGTTGAGCCGGTGGAACGCGATTTCTGATGCCGGAGCTGCAGGAGCCGGGCTACTGCAGACGCTGCCATCCGAGTGCGAGAACAGCGTCCTGTGGAGAACCCCGGTGGGCGAAGAGACGTTAGTAGCGGGGGCGCTGACCAAGTCGCAGCCGGAGATGGCGACTGATCCCGGCTGCAGGGCCTCAGCAAGAGGCCCTCCTCGCGCGAACGGCTCCCAATAGAGAGGGTTGATCCATCTCGGATCTTGCTCAATGCTTCCCATTTCTTGATCAGCAGCAGCCATGACTATGGACAGATTGAGCGAAGGGGACAAGTTCCCGTGATTCGTTGTCACGGACGATTCAGCATTCCCGCTGCTGATGCTGTCGAGATTGCTCATCGACCAGGCATCGATGAAGCCTTCAGGGGCCGAGAAATTCGAATAGGATAGCGCATTCAATGGCTCGACATAATCTTGATTGAAAAGGGAAGTTGAGCCATAAACAGAGGAAGAGGAGCCAACATTCACAAATCCCATATTCGATTCAATGAAATGCTGCTGCTGCTGCTGCTGCCATCGCTGATCAGTCCCATCCATCATCAAGCTCAAATCCCTTCATTATAAATCAAAATTCAAGAATCAAACAAAATCACACTCACACAACATCACACCAAATCATACCTATTATTAAGTCCTCTGTAAGAAGAGGGATCATTTTTAGCATTGAAAACAGAAAGGGGCTTATTGATACTATCATCATTCCCTGCAGCAAATTGTTGAGCAGAAGCAGAAACAGAAACAGTAGTACTAGGAGGAACATGGCTTTGCTCAGTGCGAGTTTTCTTGAGATTTTCGCCACTGTTTTTAACTTCCACAGGCTTTCTTGAACGGGGGCGGCCCCTGTGCAGGTGTCGCTCACAGTATTTCTGGTGGGGCGCCACATCTCTCGAACACCTCCATTTCTTACCATCTGTTCTCTTACATCTACCCGGCTCCGGATCTCCATTTCTTGAATATCTCACATTGTACACTGCTACCAAAAATCAAGATTATAGCTCAAGCTAAAGCTAAATCAAAAGACGAAATTTTTAAAAAATCAAGATTGGATTTTTACATAAAGCGGGGCAATCGGAAGGGAAGTTTCTTGAATGTGGGAAGAGAAGGTCGGGAGGGACAGGCACAGACGAAATCATGTACTTGTAAATCATTGCTTGTCTCTCTAACTCTTGCCATTGAGCGAATGTGAAAGGGAACGCCGCGGCGGCAGCAGCCATCTCCTCTGTGTGAAAGAATAGGAGATTTAGTCATAAAAAAAACTGCGATGAGCTTTCTCTGGCGCATTTAATCAAACACCTCGCTTGCCCCCAAAAAATTCAGAGAGAGAATTGAGGGAAATTTACCTGGGGATTTGAAGGGCGTGGCGGAATAAGCTGCGAAGATGTCAAAAGACTGCGAATTAGTAGCAAAATTTTCACCACCAAGGCGAGAGGATGATGAGACATCATCACCGTACGCATGGCCCACCGCCTCGGTAGCTCCGCCGCTGCTGGCCCCACCACCACCGCCTCCAACCAACGGTCGGCCCGGATTGACTTCTCCTCGGCGGTGAGAGCTCATGAGCTTCTTCAATCGGATCACATCATCGCCAGTTGATGATTTATTAGCTACCTTTTCCAAACTAGTCATTCCTAAAACGGCAAAAATCGGCTTTCCTTTTTAAGATAATCACTGAAGTGGGATATTGATTGGATGTGGAAGGTCGAATTTACATATGAAGAACCCTAAAATTAAGAAAAGGGGGGAAATAGTGGAAGGTCGAATTTACGTATGAAGAAATTTTAAGGTTTTAATGCAATGGAATTGTGCGAAGAGACAGAAGTGGGATATTGATTGGATGAGGGATGGGGCGTGGGGGCTCAAGGCTGGAATTTAGTAACAGCTTTGCCGCCATTGTTTTTGCTTCCTTGCTTCCGACATTCTCAACACTGCACTAATTGTGGAAGATAATATATTTAAGTACTACTAATATTTTTTCCAATTAAGCACTTTGGAATTGTTTTAATTGTGTTTTTTAGTCTGATTCAAACGATGATAAAATTAGGTACGCACGTTAGCAATAACGGTTTTTTGAATTGGGAGTGGTAAAAAATGCGAGGGGAAATTGAGAATATGACATCAAACTAGAGATGATTATAATCTAAAATGATCGATATACTATTGATTAAATTTACGTACTTGATTTTTTAAAACTACTACATCATTTTTACTTTTTTTAGAGAAAGAGATTTAACGAGTAAGTTTAAAAACGATCAAAATAAATTATAGTACTCTCTCTGTCCCGTGTTACTTGTACTATTTTCCTTTCTGAGCGTCCCAAGTTATTTGCACTCTTTCCATTTTTAGTAAAAATTATCACCTACAGCCGCTATTTTTGACTTTGCTATACACTCATTCCTTAATCTCCGTGCCGAAAAGCAAATGTGCGAGTAGCCCGGGACGGAGGGAGTACATACTTGGATTTTAAGTAAACTTATATTCGAAGCCCGTTAATTGTAATTACTACTACTACTAAACTTTTTCCTATGCATCAAAATCATCCATCAATATATGCCAAGACAAATTTTAAAAAACACAGCTGTCATTTTTCTTACTAAAAATATAATCAAGAAACCAATGGAGTACTCAAATTAGTTCAAAAGCTATCAATTTCGGTATCAAGAAAATTTGAATATGAACTAACCCGAGAAGAAATTTCATGGTTTTAGTTTTAAACTAAAGCTGGAGATTCATGTTTTAGTTCGAAATTGCGAATTTATTATTGTTAAGATTTTTCTCATTTTCTATGATTTTCCCAATTTTTTTCATGATTTCTCCTGATTTTGAGCAAAAATCGACAGTTAACTAAGTCATAATTCAAAAATACTCCCTCTGTTCCCTAAAAATATATACTTTTTAAACGACACGAGTTTTAATACAAAATTAATAAAACAAGAGATATAGAAAGAAAAATGTGGCTGGGAGAATGGATCACACCTTATTAGAGATTTTTTTTCTAAAATATGAATTTTCTATTTTTAAGGGACAGATAAATAAAGAAAAAATTTCTATTTTTAAGAGACGGTGGAGTATTAGAATCAAAATCAAACTGATGGAAGTAGGCGTTGGCCCGACATTACCATAGTTAGTACTCCATCCGTCCTAAAAGAATATGTATTTTGGGTTCAACACGGGTTTTAATGCAAAATTGGTAAAACAAGAGAGACGTAGAGAAAAAAGTAATTAAAGTATTATTAGTGTGGAATAGGTCTCATCTTATTACAGAGAAAAGAGTTTCTAAAATTAGAAAATACATATTCTTATAGGACGAATTAAAAAGAAAAGAATGTATATTTTTGTGTTACTAATTAAAAAAAGAAAGATAGCAATTATAGTGGGTAGTTCGAAAATCAAAATCGTCAATTCAATTTCGGGTCAAGTGGGCACTTCTTGTTAATAATGGATGACTAACTCAAGAACTAAAAAAAGTCATCAAAACCATGAATGGTTTGTTTTAGGGTTGAGACCAAAACTTTTCAAAATCAAAGGCCAAAAAACTTAATGTGATGTTGACAAGACATGGAAAGTAGTCTTGAAATGACAAATGAAGAGAATTGCATTGTGGTAGTCATGCTTAAATAATTGAGTTGTTGATTAGATCTCATATGGAATGAGGTGAAGGGATACAATGGTAAATAATCGTACCATCCTTTGACTCAATTTAGCAACATATATTACCAAAGGAAATAAAATCATAGTTGCAAAACCATCTCATTTCCCTATTTGTTTCATGGCATGATGAACATTCACATTAATGACTCTATAGTAAAAGGGAATATTTAGACTTTAGAGTAACATTTATACAAATGAATATAGATATATGGTGAAGCATTATTATGGGTGAGGAAGGGAGTGAGATATGAGATAGGAGAAAAAAAAGAGTGGGACTCATTAATTAATGATGGAGGGGTTGTACAGCTGTTGAATGAGATAGAATTGATGGCAAGTCCCTATCAAATGTTTTTAAAAGACAATTATACCCCTCATATAAATCTCAATTGCAATTTTTCTTGTTGCTATTCTACCAACTTAGCAACTTCTTTGATTTGGATATTTAATCTTAATTCATGAGTGTTCTCAAATTTTGAGAGAAAAGAACTAGTAGAATAATTTGATAATTTTAATTTATATACTGTCCTTCTAATTAGTATAAAATATAACTTTCATAACTTGTTACAGTTGATAGTTGCACTCAAACTTGTTACATCACGTTATTTCTTTCATTCTTCCGAATAATGTTTTTATAATAATCCTGAAGAGGTTAATAAATAAAACTTAAAAGTTTAGGGACAAGGTGTCTGAAATTACAAATTTTGTGTTTATATTTGCTAATAAATTTTTTTGAACCATCACTTTACTAACACAAATCCACCTCTTGAGGGCCGTGTATTGTCAAACACATATTCACATTTGCATGTAAGTTTTGCAGCCAATTTTAGGTTGAATTTCTTGAAGATATTTGTAAATATGGTACATACTAATTTAGAATAGTCTCATGAGCTTGTTAGGTTGTTAACTTAAATATCTTCATTTCAATGATTGCAGTGCTATGACATTACTCAATATAAATAATAATGCAAAAGTGAACTTAACATACAATTGTTGTCCTAACTTGTGACTTTAAACTTGGGTCTGAAAAGCACCATACATTGCACCTAACTTAATTATTCAACATGGGTTTCGTTTTATTTTTGTTGAAACCACATTTCACTAGTATTCATAAAAAAAACATGAATATAATTAAGCGGGCCAGTTGGTTGTGAGAGAAAAAAGAGCAAATTGTTGGAAAAATCATCAAATTAGTCAAATTTTGCTTAGTCTCGCAACTTCAAAATCAGTCGAAGAAATCATAAAATTTAGATCTGTTCGCAATTTTTCTCATAGGCAAAAAAATTTGAACATCCACAGACCACATGCAATAACAGTAGGCGTTTTTTCAACGAAACAATATTGTTTTCTTTAAGAATAGATAACATCATTTAATTCACTGAAGGATGTGCACATGATTTTACGGCTTCCATATCATATACTGTATTTCATACAAAACTTTGGCATTGGATAATTTAGAACAAATCCAAACTTTATGGTTATTCCAACTGATTTGAAAATTATCAGAGAACAAAATTAAATCAAATTCTATATTTTTTTAAAAAATTTATCCAAAATAAAGAATGCTTCCAGCGAAGGAACAAGAGAATAATTGCAAAATGGACCACCAAACAACAGTGGATTCGTTTTGTGATTCGAAAGCTACCACCCCCAAGGAAACAACCACTCTCTCTCCCCCACCAACCATTTCTCTTTTCCCATTCTACCCCACCTTTTTATAATTATTTTTCTTTTTCCCCTATACATATATTCAGATTACTAAAGGGCATTGAGTTGTATTTCTTCTTACATTTATGCCCCTGTTAGTAATTTAGAAAATATAATTTATTCATTGGTTGGTATCGTAGGAGATCTGGAACAATTACAATGTTTTTAAAAACATGTCATTTCTTTTATCATAGAACGTTTTGGCTAAGGTAAATATGAGAGTTGAGTAAAACTGGGCCACTAATATTATATGGTGAAAAGAATTGGATCGATGTTTGTTACCCCAATTCCATGCAATAGCCCAATATGGATTCCTATTTTCAACATACCATACACAAGATGACAGGGCTTGAGTATTCAGTCATCGAGCTAGGCCCATCCATATTTCATAACTATAAAATTTGAGGACATTATTTTGGATTTTTTTTTCTACTTTGGAGAAGCTACCTATTTGATAAGAAAGGTGTGATATGAAAACATATACATCAAACGAGATAAGAAGTATGAGCTTCATGTCAAGTTATGCAGAGATAAGATTTTTTTCGTTGCTTTTTATAGAAAATAAATTATCTAAATTTGTATGGTATTAAATAACAATGGCTCAATTTGACAAATCGGTGAGTTACATAAACATGATTAAAGTTATAATTTTGGCAAGATTGAGGCATGCCCTTGTCTTATGTAGGGATTTGACAAATTGGTGAGTTACATAAACATGGTTAAAGTTATAATTTTGACAAGATTGAGGCATGCCCTTGTCTTATGTATGGCTTTGAGTTAAGCTTAAAGATGATATCAAACAATTAGAAATGTTCACGTATAATTCTCTATCTTAATATTACTATCTTATCAAACACGTCTATTGTTTCCAAAATGATTTTTCTTACTACATTACAATTTTAGGAAACACATTTGAAAAATTAAACAAACTGCTCAAGTGGTTTTGCTTACCGATGGTGGTTTTTATTTTAAAAAATTTGCACACTAAATCGTTTTTAAACACAATACGGGGTTTTCCCAAAATTGTAATGTAAAAAAAAGTTCTCGTTTTGGGAATCTTTATTGTATCCTGAAGTAGAAAAAAACCCACGTTATCTATTCTAGTATGAACATGTAATATGTGAATGTGATAGAGCTGAAAATGAAGAAGGAAGTAGAGTTGTGATTTCATGAAGTTTGAAGAACAATTCAAAAGTGGTTATAGCCGTTGGAAGTTCGGTAATCCACGTCATCAATCGGAAGCAGCCGTTTGAAGATGCAAGTTGGCAAGTAACAGCTTGAAGTTTGTTACAGCTGATTTAACATCCATTTCATATTTCTATTAGACAATTCATATATAAGCAACACACACACTCTTAGTAGTTCAGTTTTTCGATCATTCTTCTCTCGGGTTTAGTTGTAAACAAATCAATAGCTTCTTTGCGGTTTTTGCTAGTTGATTTACAGAGAGAAGTAAGGCATCGAGCATTTGTAATCTTGAAGGTGTGAAGTGAATAAAGTGTCATCTCCGTTGTCCGTGGACGTAGATCTTTACGATCGAACCACGTTAAATTCTTGTTCATCGTTCTTACTGCGTTTGAGTTGATTCAAACCTAACAGAACATGTCAAAAAGAAGGAAAGAAAATGAAAATATACATACCCGTTATTTCAACAATAAGATTAACTATAACGCGAAAATCATTTTTTCAACATGATCTGTTGGATCTAACTAACCCAATTTTGGTTTTTAAAAAATTTGACAGTTAATGAAGGCATTTTGGATTTCATACCAACCGACCTATAATAGTCAAATATCTTCTCATGTGAGACACCCATAAAGTCTACCTCAACATGATCAACATGTAATATTTTTTAATGGTGGTGGAGTATAATTTTTAAAGTCCAGAGATCCAAAATTCGATCCTATAAACTCTTCTATAGATTTAATTCTAAACCTGCCACATCAAATTTAAACTTATACTCACCTAAGTCATCACCTAAATGTCATTTAAATATGAAACTAGAACAAGAAAAAAATGACAAAAGAGTACGTAAAAAACTTGGTCCTCAACTCACAACCTAAGCTTTATAGAAATCTATGAAGTCGCATTCGTGAAATCTAGAATTTATAGATCTGTCTGAATCTGATTTTATTAGTAGCTTTGAATAGAATATTTTTACTTTTGTGTTCAAATGAGAGATTATTAAGAGCTCCTACATTATTAATTAATCATACCGACCACTTTTTACTCCAGTTTCTCATGAAAGGATTAATTTACCAAAAAAATATACTATGTATGAATTTAGACAATATGTGATACCACACGCGTCAACCCAATTTAAGCAAGAGTGAATGTGACTGTTATGAGGATTGGGGCAAAACTGCACAATCAGTTCAGTTCGGTTACCAATATACTGTTCGGCGATTAGGGACCGATATGCTGTTCAGTGATCTGACGAACTGCAATCATGCTCGGTGATTGGTCGAGTTTGTAGTCGTGCTCAGGGATTAACCGAGCTCAATGTTCGGTGTTGAGCTCGGTGCTCAGTGCTCGGTGTTGGTGCTCGGTGTTGGCCGAACTTAAACGAGTTCGGAGTTGACAGTTGTTATTAACTGATGCACGTCGTCGGATGCGACTAGTTAGTTAGCTTTAAATGAAAGCCGTTAGGTTTGAACTAGTTGTTAGATAAGTGTTAGTTAAATAGAGCCGAGCTGTGGAAAAAGAAAAAAGAATTTTTTCATCCAAGAGTTTTGTAATCTTCCACACAAATAAAACACAAGATTTCCATTGACTCTCCAAGAATTGTTTTTTGCTCATTCATTTTCATATCAAGTATTCGTTCTTCTCGTTCCGGAATCGATCTCGTTGTGATAACAAGATTGAGTCGCGTATCTGATAGCATTACAAATTGGCGCCGTCTGTGGGAATCGAAGAAGGACGACGAATTCAACAATGTCTACCGCAAAGTTCGACGTTGAGAAATTCACCGGCGAAAATGATTTCGGCCTGTGGAGATTGAAGATGAGAGCTGTTCTGATGCAGCAAGGCGTCTGGGATTATGTGAAATCCAAGACGGACAAGAAAGAGATTCAAGGGATGGATGCGGCGAAATGTCAAGAACTGGAATACAAGGCGTATAGCTCGATTGTCTTGTGCCTCAGCGATAGAGTCTTGAGGGAGGTTCAGAAAGAGGATGATGCCGCGGGAGTGTGGGAGAAATTGGAGAAAATATATATGGAGAAGTCAATCTCCAATAGGTTGCATCTCAAGCAAAGATTGTTCAACTTTAGATTTTCTGACTCCAAGAATCTGGCGGATCAGCTGGAAGATTTTCGAAAGTATATAGATGATCTTGAGGGTGTGGATGATCCCATGAAAGATGAGGATAAAGCTTTGATGTTATTGAATGCTCTGCCTCAGAGTTTTGAGCAATTCAAAGACTCAATACTTCTTGGAAGGGATTCGAAAGTGACTTTGGAGGAGGTATTTTCTGCATTAAAGCTGAAGGCAATGCAGAAATGTGTCAGCAAGCCAATCGATCAAGCTGCTGAAAGCCTCAATGTGAAGGCAACTTCAAAGAAACAATTCAAATTCAAGAAACCCCCATCTGACAAGTGGAAGCCAAGATCATCTAAGGAAGGAGATCAAAAGGAATCTAGAAGCTGCTTCTGGTGTAAGAAACCAGGACACATCAAGCAAAATTGTTTTGCTTGGAAGAAAAAGCAATCTGAAAATCACAAAGGAGATGGTACAGCAGCTATCACTGAGGAAATTGAAGAGGCAAGAGCTCTCAATGTGGTGGAGGATAGCCCATTATCAAGGCTATGGATCATGGACTCAGGCTGCAGTTTCCATATGTCCTCCAATCTCGACTGGTTCCAAGATTTAAAGGAATCTGAAGGCTCGGTGTTGCTGGGAGATGACCATGTGTGTGATGTAAGGGGTGTTGGGAGCATATGTTTGAGGATGGACAATGGAATTTTCAGAACTCTCACTGATGTGAGATACATCCCATCCATTAAAAGGAATCTTATATCCTTGGGTCTTCTTGAGAAGAATGGCTACGAATTGACTCTCTTTGGTGGAGAGATGCTTGTCAAAAAGGATGGCCAAATGATCATGAAGGCTGTCAGAAACAATGTGCTCTATTATCTGAAAGCTGAGGCAGTTGCTGGAACAGCTAACAACACACAAAAGACCATCAATTGGCATGCTAGGCTGGGCCATGTGGGGGACACTGGGCTGATGCAGCTGGTAAAGCAAGGCATTATTCAGATGGCTGATTCAGAGATACAAAGAGCCATTGGATCGTGTGAAGAATGCATTCTTGGCAAAAACAAGAAGCTGCCATATGGAGTGGGCAAACATAACTCAACACAACCTCTCCAATATGTTCACAGTGACATATGGGGCCCTGCACCAGTAAATAGCATTGGAGGAGGCAGGTATTTCTTATCATTTGTTGATGATTTTTCAAGAAAGGTTTGGATAATGATCATGAAAGAAAAGTCAGAGACCTTCAAGAAATTTCAGGAGTGGTGTACTGCAGTTGAGCTAGAAAAGGGGAAGCCTTTGAGATGCCTAAGAACTGACAATGGGCTGGAATTTTTGTCCCATGAGTTTGATGAGTTTTGCAAGAGAAAAGGAATTAAAAGGCATAGAACGGTGCCTCACAACCCACAACAAAATGGGGTCGCCGAGAGAATAAATAGAACCATTCTTGAAAGGGTAAGATGCATGTTGATAGCATCTGGAATGTCAAAACCATTTTGGGCAGAAGCAGCCTCCACAGCTGTTGTTTTAATCAACAAATGCCCCTCTGCTGCCATTGAAAATCAGACTCCGGATAGTAGATGGTATGGATCTTATGGAGACTATTCAAAATTAAGACCATTTGGGTGTAGAGCATATGCTCACATCAAACAAGGAAAGCTGGAACCAAGGGCTCTCAGATGTGTGATGATAGGCTATCAGGTTGGAGTTAAAGGTTACAGATTATGGTGCTGTGAGGAAGGGAGTAAGAAGGTTGTCATCAGTAGGGATGTTATTTTCAGGGAATCTGAAATGCCTTTCTTCATGAAGCAAGTTCAGACTGTTGAGTTTGAGGTGGAGGGTCAGAGGGAATCCTCATCTGATGCTGTAAGAAGTCCACCAGATACTGTGAGAAATTCACAAGAAACCAGTGTTGGTGGATCCTCTGAACATGAAAGTAACATCAAGACTCCACAGAGACTGGTTGCAAGAGACAGAACCAGAAGAAGGATCAAGCTCCCTTCCAGATTTCAGGATTTTGATATGATGCACTATGCACTGGCCATAGCTGAGGAGATGGACTATCATGAGCCTTCAAATTACAAGGAAGCAATAAGGAGTCCGGAGAAGGATCAGTGGCTATTAGCCATGCAGGAGGAGATTGATAGCTTGTACAAAAATCACACATGGATTTTGGTGTTGAGGCCAACTGATCAGAAAACAGTTGGTTGTAAATGGATTTTTAAGAAGAAATTGAGGCCTTCAACAACAATCAAATCAGATTTAAAGCCAGGTTGGTGGCCAAAGGCTTTACACAAAAGGAGGGAGTAGATTATAATGAAATATTCTCCCCTGTGGTAAAGCATAGCTCCATCAGGATTCTACTTGCCATTGTTGCTCAGAGAAATTGGGAATTGCAGCAACTCGATGTCAAAACAGCCTTTCTTCATGGAGAGCTCGAAGAGAAAATTTACATGGAGCAGCCTCCTGGTTTTGTCCAACCAGGAAATGAAGGAAAGGTGTGTTTGCTGAAAAGAAGCTTGTATGGTCTAAAACAAAGTTCAAGACAGTGGTATCTCAGGTTCAATGAGTTCATGCATAAGATCGGTTTTGAGAAGTCTTTGTATGATCATTGTGTCTTCATCAAGAGAAGAGGTGGAGTTGCTGTGGCATATCTACTATTGTATGTAGATGATATGCTGATCTCTGCAGAGCATAAGGAAGAGGTGGAGTTAGTGAAAGGTGATCTGAAATCTGAATTTGATATGAAGGATCTTGGAGATGCAAAGAAGATCCTTGGAATGGAGATCATAAGGGATAGAGACAAGAAAAGGATATGGCTAACTCAGAAAGATTACATCAGGAATGTGATCAAGAAATTTCAGATGGATAAAAGCAAACCAGTGAGTGTGCCCCTGAGCCAGCAGTTTAAGCTCAGTGTAAATCAGTGCCCTAAAGATGATAGTCAGAGAAGAGAGATGGATAAAATCCCATATGCAAACATAGTGGGAAGCATCATGTACACCATGGTGTGTACAAGGCCAGACATCAGCCAAGCCATAAGTGTTGTGAGCAGATACATGGCAGATCCAGGTATGGAGCATTGGCATGCTTTAAAATGGATACTAAGGTATCTGAATGGTACTCAGGATTATGGCATACTGTTTGATGGAAGTAAGAATTTTGATGCACAGCCTCTATTGGGATATTGTGATTCTGATTTTGCTACTAACATTGACACAAGGAAGTCCCAATCCGGCTATGTTTTCTGCATGTATGGAGCTGCTGTAAGTTGGAAGTCGAGTTTGCAATCTGTGGTGGCACTCTCAACAACTGAGGCAGAATATATTTCCATGGCTGAGGCCGTAAAGGAGAGCATGTGGCTGAAAGGAATCTGCTCGGATTTTGGAGTTGATCAAGGAGCTGTGACTGTATTATGTGATTCAAATAGTGCCATATGTTTGTCAAAACATCAGACATTCCATGAGAGGAGCAAGCATGTGGATGTTAAGCTTCATTTTGTGAGGGATGAAGTTGAAATGGGCTCAGTGAAGATTGAAAAGGTAGCTACTGAGCACAATGCAGCTGATATGCTAACAAAGGTGTTGCCCGGACTTAAGTTGAAGTATTGCATGGATTTGGTGAATCTGATTCAGCTGGAGTGATTGTGGAAGATGGATGAAATCTATGGATTGTCCAGTTATGTCCCAAGGTGGAGATTTGTTATGAGGATTGGGGCAACACTGCACAATCAGTTCAGTTCGGTTACCAATATACTGTTCGGCGATTAGGGACCGATATGCTGTTCAGTGATCTGACGAACTGCAATCATGCTCGGTGATTGGTCGAGTTTGTAGTCGTGCTCAGGGATTAACCGAGCTCAATGTTCGGTGTTGAGCTCGGTGCTCAGTGCTCGGTGTTGGTGCTCGGTGTTGGCCGAACTTAAACGAGTTCGGAGTTGACAGTTGTTATTAACTGATGCACGTCGTCGGATGCGACTAGTTAGTTAGCTTTAAATGAAAGCCGTTAGGTTTGAACTAGTTGTTAGATAAGTGTTAGTTAAATAGAGCCGAGCTGTGGAAAAAGAAAAAAGAATTTTTTCATCCAAGAGTTTTGTAATCTTCCACACAAATAAAACACAAGATTTCCATTGACTCTCCAAGAATTGTTTTTTGCTCATTCATTTTCATATCAAGTATTCGTTCTTCTCGTTCCGGAATCGATCTCGTTGTGATAACAAGATTGAGTCGCGTATCTGATAGCATTACAGTGACATTATTTGTACTTATCATTTAGTTGGAGTGCGGGATTTAAATATCCCTTCCACATATAAGGTTTGCCCAATTTCCCCTTTCAATATTTCATTCGATTTTCATTCATAAAAATATAGCAATATCATATAATCCGTCCGTCCCATAAAGTTTGTCCCAATTTGACCCAACACAGATTTTAATAAATTGTTTGACTTTGTATTAAATAGATGTGTATAGTGGAATAAGGGTCTCACGTTGAGGAGACTGAAAGGTGTATTTAATGTCTATTTTTAGAAAGATTCCAATTGGGACAAACTTTGTGAGATGGAAGAAAATAGTAAAATAGGACAAACTTTATGGGACGTATGGAGTAATTTCTAAAATAGTTCTAAATTCCGAGTCATGTTATATACACTAGGGGGTCGTTCAGTTGTCAATATCAACCAAAACTTCTTCCCTCTTTATTTATAATCTTATGTTCAGTTGGCATGACAACCAAACTCCCCGGGCTCGTCGGCCCGGCTCTACAGTGAATATTGCCCCCTTATCTTGCGATTATAGATCTCACCATTTTGATGAGATTGAAATAGTTGAACGATTTTTCATCCCTCCTCGTATTGACATATTTCATATTATATCTCAATATTATTTTATATCTCGAGCACTAGTCTATGAAATTTTCTTCATATTCTAAACTAAACCCCATCACCCACCCCCACCAAACGGAAACATCCCCATCCATTATAAATCACAATATGCCAAAAAAGTCGGACGTTACCACAAAATTATAGTAAAACGATAAGCACATGCGCAGCTTAAAAAATAGACAAATAGTATGGTGGAAAACTGTTACCTTAAAAAAATAATGAGAGCTGTTGTCACTCAGCAGCTCTTCTTGGACCAACACCACTTTAGAATCATTTCACCTCAGACAAACATATACCCATTTCTTCAACTCAAAGCATCTTCCCTTCTATAAAATATACAAAAACAAACAAATCACACATGTTTAGGCACAGTGGTTCTTCATCACATGATCCATGTCAATGACCATTTTTGCCAAAAACAAACACACACAAAATCCAATAACACTCGAATTCAAAATTACCTACTGATTCAAACAAGCTTACCGATATGTTTATTGTGATTCTTGGTTATGTTCTGTTTCTTGTCCCACTCCCATCTGCTTCGCAGCCTCAAGCTGCGCTGCAGCTTCTCCGGTTCCAAGACAGTCTGCCGGAGGCCTCGAAGTCTCTCCTGCAATGGAACCCGACCACCTCAGCTTCTGCTCACTGCAGCTGGCCTGGTGTTTCTTGCTACTCAAATGAAAAAGATTTTCGAGTGGAAAAGTTGGAGCTGAGGGGGTTAGGGCTCACTGGGGTTCTAGAAGATTCGTATTCATTGTTGTGTGGGGTTTCTGATCTGGTCCTTGTTGATCTCAGCAGCAACAATTTCAATGGAACCGTTCCTACTGTGCTTGGAAACTGCAGTCAGATCATAGATGTTAATCTCAACAACAATCACCTGTCAGGACCAATTCCTCCTGATGTTTTCAAGCCAGGCAAGCTTCTGGCGCTTGGCTTGGGCGGGAACAAGCTATCTGGCACGATTCCACCCGAGATAGGCCAATGCAAACGTCTTGAATATCTTGCGTTGAACGCGACCTCATTGAGCGGTGAAGTTCCTAGTGAGCTGTTTTCAGTTCTGAATTTGAAGTATCTCTATTTGGATTTGAATACATTCAATGGTACGTTACCTGAATTTCCATCAAGATGCCCACTTGTTGAACTGGTTCTGCTAAACAATTCATTACATGGCTCCTTGCCACCGTCCATAAGCAACTGTCGGAATCTCCGATTCCTGGATGCATCTATTAACAAGCTTGGAGGAGTAATGGAGCAGGATATCTTCATGGGGCTGATGCAACTTGACGAACTGTCCCTTGCTCGAAACAACTTTGAAGGGCAAATTCCTATGTCCGTCTGGAGTCTCAGGAATATAACGAGCCTCATGCTTTTTGGAAACAAGTTCAATGGGAGCATTCCTGAAGATATCAGACGATGTGATAAGCTTACTCGCCTCGACTTATCAGAAAACGTCTTGACTGGTCCTATTCCAGCTTCAGTTTCTTATCTCAGGAATTTGCGGATCATGAATCTCTATAAAAATAGGCTCAGTGGTCCTATACCTCAGGGAATTGGAAACTGCACTTCTCTAACAGATGTTGTTTTGCGCGAAAACAACATCAGTGGAATTCTTCCTCCCGAGTTATGTGGTCTCCGGAGTTTGGAGTTTCTCATGCTGAGTCACAATCATATTGAGGGTCCTATACCGGATTGTATAGGAAGTTTGATCTCTCTTCAAGTGTTCAGCGTTTACAATAATAGCATGACAGGCAGAGTACCACCTGGTATTACCAAGTTGACCAACCTTACAACTCTTAATTTGGCTGTAAATAACTTAGATGGGGTGATTCCATCAGATCTGGGCAAGAATCTCGTCCCTGGTTTGGATATCTTGGATCTTACAGGAAATCAGTTCACGGGAGAACTTCCACTCGCTGCATGTTCTGGCAACCGTCTTCGACGTTTCACCCTTGGCGACAACAAATTTGTAGGCAGTTTCCCCACAGAAATCATCAAATGTAAGTCTCTAATTAGATTGTCTCTTGACAACAATAGCTTGCAAGGAAGCATACCGAATGAGCTGGAAAATTCATCCAGCATTGAATATTTTAATATTCGAGGAAACATGTTTGAAGGACCTATCCCAACAGTCTTTGGTTCCTGGAGCAATCTCTCAACTGTTGATCTTTCAGACAATAAGTTTTCAGGCTCAATACCTAAGGAATTTGGGGGACTTCAAAATCTGGTAGAAATGAATATTTCTTCAAACAGATTGACAGGGGAAATTCCACCCGAGCTGAGTCGTTGTCCAAAAATAGACAAACTAGACCTCAGCAAGAATGAACTTGAGGGAGGCGTCCCGTCTGAGATCCTTTCTTCATCATCACTGTCAATCATTCAGTTTCAAGACAACAAATTGACAGGCATGATCCCCAATGCTTCTGTGAGTAGCCAAAAACTTCAAGTGCTGCAGCTTGGGGACAATTTGCTTGAGGGTCACTTTCCTTGCAGTCTGAATAAAGATCTTAATAGTTTGAACCTCAGTAGTAACAAGTTTTCTGGAGAAATGCCCAGATGCATTGGCAATCTCAAAAAGTTGGAGATTCTTGATATCTCAAGCAATGATTTCTCAGGCGAGATACCATCAGAGGCAAAAAATATGGAATCACTTCGATTTCTGAACATATCATATAATCAACTCACAGGCCAAATTCCTGCTGCTTGGGCAAAGCCATTGGAGCAACCCGGAACATCTGACGGAAATCCTAGACTCTGCCTAGCATCCATAAATGGCAGCAACTGCAGAAGTCACAAGAAAGCACATCGAGGAGGCCTCCTTGCTGGTATAATAACCGGATCATTTTTCTTGACAGCATGCCTTCTTGCTGCCATATACGTGTTAGTAACTCGTTTTTGGAACCATACCCCATCAACTCCTGAACAGTCGCTGTTGCACGATCAATCAAGCTACGAAGACTTACCAGATGATCTGAAATTTGTTGACATTCTTCGTGGAACCGAAGGTTGGAGTGATAAATATGTGATTGGAAGAGGCAAGCATGGAACTGTTTATAGAGCACAATCGATGAAATCAAAAAAGCACTGGGCAATTAAGAAGGTGGATCTAACTGAGGCAAAATCCAACACGGAGATGAGAATTTTGAACCTAGTCAGGCATAGAAATATACTTAGAATGGGAGGATACAGCATCAGGAGTGGATATGGATACATAGTTACAGAATACATGCCTGAAGGTACTCTTTATCATCTGCTGCACAAGAGGTTGCCTCGCGTAGCTTTGACCTGGGGGCAACGATGCCGTATTGCTCTTGGAATAGCTCAAGGTTTGTCGTATCTTCACCATGATTGTGTGCCTCCGATCATTCACAGAGATATCAAATCAGACAATGTACTGCTGGACTCTGAATTTGAACCGAAGATTGGAGATTTTGGGACAGCGAAACTGGATTCAGATGTTGATGAAGACGAAACAGATTCTACAATTGTTGGAACACTTGGCTATATAGCACCAGGTAAGCATCAGCTAATCTTTCCCTTTCAGATATCCTATGCTACAATCTTGTGGATTTCAACAGTTACAACATGTTCAGAAATCAAGACTTTTTGTCAAGAATCTAACCTCATAAAGCCTTACTGTTTTCGTTTCAGAGAATGCATACTCATCAAAGTTGACGGATAAATGTGATGTATACAGCTATGGGGTAATTCTGCTGGAGCTTCTTTACAGAAAATTACCTGTGGATCCCAGCTTTGATGAGGGCTTAGATATTGTCTCCTGGGTAAGGACGACACTACATGGTTACAGCCATCACGTCGGTTTCTTAGATGAAGAAATCATGCACTGGGAGAGAGAGGACCAGCAAGAAGTAATGGAGATGGTGGATCTTGCTTTAAAATGCATTGAAATGGTTCCAGATATCAGGCCCTCAATGAGAGATGTAGTGAGTTCTCTGCTTAAATTTCAAAAAAAAAATTGAGGTGAATGTGAGAATTCCCTAGATTAGATCTCCATGTAAACATTTGCCAAGGAATTCTGTCGCAATGACAGTTGGTATTTTTATCTGATAACCTGTAAAGTTCTAGATGATAAATAAAATTAAGCCACAAGATACCATTACCAGTTTTATATGAATGTACTTCGATTGTTAGCTAGAAAGAGGATCACTTCCTAAAATATACTTAGCGCATGTTTGGTAGGGCGGATAACTCATCTAGGGATGGAATTCTATGAACAAAAATGTACCAAACATGCTATTACTGTTTAGTAGTACTTGCTTAAGCTCTTGTGCTGCACCAAAAATATGATAAAGGTATAGCCAAAACATGTGCACTTTATTATGCCAAAAAATGTGCTAGCCATTAATGCACATGCAATGTATATACAACAATTTACCAATTGGACAGATACTAACATTTATACACTAGAAAGTATCATATATCCAGCAGATTAAACGTTGCTACGATAAGTAAACAGAAAAAGAAAAGAAATCTAACAGTAGTAGTTCATTGAGTATGTCTATCTTCTGGAGGAGAAAGGAAACGAAGGCTAGCAGGGCACGATATCAGCGAGCTTCAGTTTAACCTTCAAGAAACCAGCTTGAACTAGTACTTCTTCTTTAGATAGATCCACTTCCAACACTGCAGCTTTTTTGCTGAGCGAAGGAACATTCACCATGTCACCAGCCTTTGGAAGTTTAAGTTTCTTCTCTGCAATGTGAAACAAACACAAAAAGAAAATGGAACACTGTAAGAACTAGTTACTTAAGATGGGGATGTCTAGGGCATTCCTCTGGTTCAATTAGCGAGTTTGTTCCCAATATTAACCAAATTGTAAGGCCTAATTAAACAAGCAAGGCACCTGACTTTGGCTCAGAGTGGTGATGTCATAAAAAGGTTGGACCTATGTTTTGAATTCGATTACCTGTAATTGACTGCTTGGTATTATCCACAGGCTCGGAAGACTCAGTAGCCACACAAGTTCTATTTTCACCTGTACCGGCAGCATGTTGATTAACAATATTTGAAGCATGCTTATCCATCTCTGTTTTTGTTTGTTTGAGCAGTGGAGTAGGACGTGATCGAGATTCTCGCAGATTCTTGTGCATGGTGGAACGTGCTGAAGCAGCCATCTTGGATATTTCTTGCACCATTCTTTGTTTTTCCATCATCCCATGTTCTGTGACTCTGTTTCTAGTCAACAGTAGACTCTGGTGAAGTTTCTTTGAGATCCTGAACCCAAAACAAGGAATCATTTCTGCACCAACCACCAGTTCAACAAAAATGCCCAGCTCAATCGTAGTTCTAGCAAACTTGCTTTGTACGCAAGGTGAGTTTGGAAGGATGTATTCCTAGCATCTACTAGTTACCATTAAGATTATTAGACAGTAAGTGAAATTAATCCCAGCACATTTTCCCTTAGGCCTTAACACTATATTCAGTGCTGAATTTGCCAGTAATATGTCAAATTGCCACACTAACCTAAACCACAAAAATATTTTGTAATAGTAAAAAGCTTCTCACCTCAGATAGTGCTGTGATTCATGAACTTTTTCATGATAATCCTGCTTGAATCTTTCCATATCCATTATTACCTGCACTAAAATTGGAAATGAATTTGCCAGTTTGAATGTGTTTGACAAACTAGTATATATGAATCACAATTTATTTGCTTGAAGCACAACAAAATCTAGATCTGTGGACATTCAAACTATTATCTATTTATTTATCAGAGTTGTAATAAAGTCAATCTTGGCAAAGTTGACACAGTCAGGATATCACCTTCCTGGGAAATTAACTAGTTTATTTCGGGAAAGGATATAACAGTGACCAGGAAAGGACATAGAGTTGCATAGCTGTAAAGAATTCAAGAAACAACTCCTTCTCAACAAATCATTGAAATCTCTGAAGTTGAAATGTCATAGATTGATATGAGAATTCGTGATCTATTGAAGACTGAAACTCGTATATTTGTTGGGAGATTCAGTGACCCTCTCTATAGGCAACCAATCATGAAGTGTTCATTAAACCAAATCCAAATACCTCATTTATTTCTGCACTAGCTGCTCCATATAGTTTGCGCGCATTACTCAAAATTTCAACAGGCAGTCCGAGCCTCTCAGAAATATTGATAGCATTTGACCGTCCTAAAATTGATGCAAATTAAGTGTATCAAAGAGCTTCGGAACGTAAATGTAGAAAGCAGGAACAAGAATTTGCGGTTGATACTGGATGTTTATTGCTAATACAACCAAAACAAAATAGGAGAGGGAAGAAATAAGTGGCCATAGGAGCAAGATGAATATCATATTGTGTGCCAGAGTTCAAATTTCAGCATAGCATCTCACTAGGCCAACAAACAGTACATATTTCAAACCTGGAACTCCCCAGAGGATCCTGTATGTGGGTTTCAACTCCACTTCATCAAACTCCATGCAGGCATTTTCAAAGGCATTATTGCTGTCATAGGTGAAAAAACAAATGTTAATTGGCTACAGTCATGTGTCATTTTCATTTTGACATAAGTTACCTGTATTTAAGACTTTTGAGTTCTCCATGATGTGTAGATGCAACTGTCAACAAGGCCCCAGAATCAGCAAAAGATTCCAGCAGTGACATCCCCAGGGCAGCTCCCTCGAGAGGATTTGTCCCTGCACCTACCTAAAAAATGTTGATAGAAAATACAAATTAATTGGTATACTATCAGCATGCTTTTTTAAAAAAAAAGTCCATCATGGTTCACTGTTTTTATTTGATATTTTCTAATAAAAAATATGTCAACTGCTTTTCAACACATGAACTGAAGAGTGTATAATTTAAATTCCATACTTCATCCAAGAGCACCAATGACAGACTGGTAGACAGACCCTTGATTTCCTGTAAGGTTCAAAGTAGGAGTTAAACAATGAGTTTCAACAAGGGAACAAATCAGGAAAGCAGTTAGAATTCATCAAGTTTTATGAGCACGAATATAATAAACAGAGTACAGTACATCTCATAACAAAGTACTGATCCAGTTTGAGTGTTATTGAACAGTTGAAGTTCACGTTGCTACATCATTACCAGGGCAATCCGCAATTGAAGGGGGAAAGGTCTCACAGGGACCACCTCATAATCACCATCAGTTACAAATGAAAGGTAAACACTAAACACTAATCTAAGGATCCAGTTACATGAGACACAAAAGAAGTTATGGTGCCAACTTACACTAATTTGTTTTAGATGGCCAGAGAAGGTAGATAAAGATTGAGATAGAGACTGTTCATCACCAATATCAGCAAGTACATAGTCAAACCAGGGAACTTTTGCCCCTTCTGAAGCCAAAACATATAGACCTGCAATAATGTCATTGACCTTGATAGCATCAGAACATATTAGGAAATAAAACACAATAAGTAAAACAAATCATCAGCTATATGTTTGCTTTGTTATATGATAATCCTTGGATGAGATCAATATATAGAAAAGTAAAAGAACATAAAAATTTGACATACCTGATTTTGCCATCATAGCAGCCAATCCAACTGTTTTCAGGCAAATGGTTTTGCCTCCGGTGTTGGGGCCAGTTATTATCAGAACTCTAGTTTTCTGGGATATCAATATATCGAAAGGGACTGGACAAACTTGCTTCAACTTAGCAACCTGAAATAACAATTTAGAAATCACAAAAGCTATACTCCTGCTAGCTATGCTTGAAACAGCAGGGTATTTTTCTGTGAAGGTTTTTACCTGCATTCCCAAAGCCGATACATTCAAATCTTCTTTAAACTTTGCAGATCATCCAAGCTGTTTCCTTCTCCTGATCTCCTGGAAAAAGCATATGACTATTACAGAACTTATAGATCTCAAATCATACCATAAACCGTAATACAAAGATTGTATTGAGTATGCCACTATCTACTGTACCCTAACGATTACTAACAAGGAGAAAAATATAGCACCAAGTGAAGATGTAACTAGCAAACGGGCCATCAAGATGATTTCTCGCAGTATTTGTCATGCAAATAGTAGCTCCTGAAGCTAGGTCCTCTGCAGCAAGTTCGACACATGTAACTGTCTTATCAGCCACAAAGTCACATGATAAAAGCACATGCCATGTCATACAGTTAATAAATTCAGGCTCTGTCACTTAAAACATTCTCTTTAGGCTCATTACCACCGAAGGAGCTCTATATTTACCCAACAAGACAATGTCACTATATGGGTCATTCTTCCTTCACTTGCCCCTACATCCCGATCCAAAACTTAGAAAAACAAAGGAACAGAAAGAAGCTATGTGTGGTAGTGAATCTTGTAAAAATTATATGTAAAATCAAACCAGATAATGTTTTTAAGGATTGTTCTCTTCAAGTCCTATACATATATATCTGAAGTACGATTGTATGAAGAGACATGAATATAAATGAAGCATAACGTACAGCATTTGCATTACTGAGATCTTTCATGGCCATCTGTAAACTGTGACGATGCTTCTGAAGCAATAACGGATGGTGAGCTTTAGGCAGATACAAAATCCACGTCCTCCTAGTTTGTTCCGATAAAATTTCCTCCTCTGCTGGGGTTTCAGCATGAATAGCTCTATCTTCATCTTTTGCCAGATATAAATCAGGACATGCACCCTCAAAGGAAAGACTGTACTTTGCTCTAGCATTAATCTGTATCACATTATAAATATATAAATACAATATTTCGAGCATGTATGCACAGATATTATACACGCACACACACAATGGACAAATGTAGCATTATGCTAATAAAGAAACTATCCCCATTTGTGGATCTCTATGGCACATATAAGTTATGCTTTTCCAGTCATCAACAATTAAATGGCAATATTCCTTGCAAAACACTGTGTAGAAAATCAGTTCGGTCAGCTGATAGAACTAATTTCACTATTTAAATATTGCTAACTGTAATAAGTAATTTATGCAGGCAATAATCATTGTCGGAAAACAGCATTTCTTATGGGCTAGTAAGAAGAATAAAAGTAGTTTCGACAAGAGAGAGGGCCATAAATAATCAATAGTACTCACGACAATGCAACTTACAAGAAATATATTTTCTTGACATACCGTGTCATACCGTGTCAATAGTAATCAATAGTACTCAATAGTAATCACGACAAGGTTCCTTGACATACCGTGTCTATCTTAATAATGCTGTTGAATATATTTTCAATGTCATTCAAATCTATTTGCATCTGTACAAGAAATAGAAAATAAGATTAGGTTTGAAGTACATATATACAAGAAAAGTGCAGTAGCTCAAGAAATTTGTCAGAACCTTCTTTGTTATCTTTAGAAGAACCTCCTGCTCTGCCTTTGCAACAGAATCTCTTGCTTGCTGCAGCTCATCATTAAGTGGAACAGCAGAGAGAGGCTCAATGAGGTTTCCTGCGCCTGCACCACTGTAGTTATGTATTATTTCTCTCACGTGAGTTCGTAGTGGAAAAACATAGCGGATTGTAGTGTACTACATCTTCGAAAATTTTGTGACTCTTTTAATACATAACTATGTTTAATTGATAAATAAAGTTGTAGTAACCAAAAAAATTACTATCTGAAACTGAAAGTTTTATGCTTAAATGGAAATCAATGGGGTAGTTTGACATGAAACTCACTTAAACTGCTGTCTCAAACGACGTAATGCCTTAATCTGTTAATCAATAATTATGATGTAACAAAAAGATAAATTCTACAAATCTCCCCAAAAAAGTTACAATGTCTGCACAACTGGATCAAACATGCCTCTTATCTTTTAAAATTTGTGTTACAATGTCTGAATGTCATAACTTTAAAGGCAAGAATAACGATAAAAGGCCAGCTATTAGCAAACTAATCACCAGTGTTCATCTCGTAGACTGTGGAGGTAAAATATTGAAAGAAGTCATCGCACCTTGCCAACAATAATCCCTCAATATTTAAACTCCTTGCAGCAACTGAGCTTATGCACCATCTGCCATCAATATTACATATTTCCTATACAGTCACAAATTTACAATAAATGTTCGAATATATTAGAATCTACATATGAAAAGGTTTCACTCTCACTATTTTACATCTATAAGAAGCTATGCGGAGTTGGTGCAAAAGATGAAGAAAACATCAGTACATCACAAGTACATTTTCCGGAAGGAGTATGTTACCAGATTAGACGTTTCTTTTGCTTCATTTCTGATCACGTTTTCCATCAACAGGTATAACTGAATGATGGAAATATTAAAAAAATTATGAATTGGTCACCCTTAAATGGACTTCACTAGCTTCATACACACAACAATAGAACCAATACTCCATATCCCAAGCCAAATATCAATCAACATATTCCATCAACTTAGTGTTATCACAGCTTAAGATATAGCAGTACATAACTTTACCTTTTTCTCAAGAAGCCGTACTCGATCACGTGATTGCCGCAAGTTTGAACTCTGAAATGGGAAAACTTCATGATCAACCAGAAGGTGAACTAGATGCCAAATTGGTGAATGTAAATGCAATATTGACCAACCGCAGAATCTTTTACTGAGCCATCTTCATCTACAAGTTGCTCTATAAACTTAATCAACGACTGACTTATAACAAGTTCTGTAATCTGCAACATAACTGCTCAATAAGGCATAATTCCATACATTAGACAAACAATTGAAAATGCAATTCTGTCACTCCAACAATTATGGTACCAATTCTGATAGAGGCATAAACCTCATAAACCAATCTGAATCTTCCTTTATTGCAGCTTTGACATTGAATTGTAGTGTTTCTGCAAGTCGTAGAAGAACTACAAGAGCCATTGCTTCACTCCCACTCACAGGAAAACCTCTACGAGCACATTTTATGCCAGTTTCAACCTTCAAATAAAAGAGGATCAATTAACATGTTTTGTACTATGTTATTCCATTTACGAAGAAAGGTGAATGAAAAAGGATTTCATTCCATCTTTCTTCTGAATAAAAGAAAGAATAGTCATGGAATTAAATAGGACTATCAATCATTTATAATCTATTACACTCGTATTTCTGTAGTGCCCGATATAGCATATTTCACACACAACAAATTATTTTAACTGATGCATCATAAAGTACAGAATTACCATACCAAGGCAACATCAATGCCAGTAAAATCTGTCATGGCTCCATATTTGTGCATCTCCACAGCTGCTTTGGTCTCTTCTAGGAGCCTTATGCTACGTTGATAAGTTTTATTCAAATTCCATAACTGGTCCTGCACATGCAAAAATTAACAAATGTACTGAACAAACAAAAAAAATTAACTAAATACTCAAGCTATCATCAAGCTATCTTTGCTTGTTTGAATTTTTCGTAGCCGTGCAACAAGTAATATTACATCATTTTCCCATGTAACATTAACATATTGATATTGTAACTTCCCCTTCCAAACCTGTTTCTAAATACATAAGTCTCATTCTTAAGATCCTTTTTGCACCCCTGACTACAGAGGCTACCAATTAGGTTCAAATGAATCATGCACTTAAATAACACGATGTATCACAATACTATGTTAAACTTCCTTTAACTCAATCACGGATCAGAAAGGAATTTGATTAACCTGACTCTGATGCTAAATTAAACTACTCGACAGTAATAAAAATTATTGATATAAATACGATCATTCTACATTCAATTATGAATAGAAAACAAACAAATACAACTGGATAATATTGATGTGCATACTCACTCACCTTGGTGGCTTGTTTGCCAAGCGTCGTGCCGGCGAATGAAGCCACGCAATCGCAGAGCTGATCCCACTGCAGAACTCTGAGGCTGTCCAGAACAATAGACGGATGATCATCGCCGTTCACACTACTGTCTCCGGAAGCAGCCGCTGCTATCAAAGCCTTGGCGCGGAAATTAAGAGTAGCTATGCGGAGCTGAAATTGAACGAATTTAGCAGTCGCCGTGGTGGTGGAGATGGTGCCGGCGGCGGCGTTGGTGGAGACTCCGAGAGCTGTTGCGCGAAAAGGAGAGCGGTAGAAGTTGTGAAGAAAGGGGAGTGGAGGCATGGCGCGTGTGAAGATGGCAATGAATGCTTTTGGATAAATGGAGGGAAAAGATTTTCGGATTAGGCTGAAAATGGAGAAAAAGGTTTCTTCTTCGCCTCTCTTTCTGTTTGAAATTTCTTTTTGGTCCCTTATTTTTGCTGATATTTTTTAATCCCTCATTAAATAAAGAAACTAGGCTTGACTCCCCATAACTTTCTTTTTTTGGTACTTTCAATTTTTCAGGAAAAGAAATAATTTATGAAATCGGATAAAATAGGTTGAAGAGGCAGAAGAATAGCAAGCTGCGCATAAAGTGGAAATTAGTATAGTAGCCTAATTTAGAATTCAATTTCCAAATTCTCTTTCGTCTTCGGCTAAATCAGAAAATTTTCGATTTCTTTGCTCCCGAATACCCAATTTTAAGGTTAATTATCGAGGGAATTAGGAAGGGTTCAGCTTAAATTGCTGAGAAATGCAGCAACAGGCGCCGCAGACAATGAATCAAGCTTCACCGGCGGCGATCAATGTCGTCTCCACCGAGCAGATTCAGAAGGTACACCTCTCACTGCTGGGAGTACAACTACTTGCATAAGCGTTTGAAAGGCTTGCATATGTATGTATTCACAAATCGAAGCGAAATAGAAAAGTTTTGCTGAGTGTGGATGACGCATTTATAGGATTTTGTGGATTTCCATTTATAGGGGTTTTTTTAATCGTCTACTATGTTCTAACTTAAATTCGTGCTAATTGGATTACTGGCATTAAAATGCATCATAAATGCATTTCAACAGTAATAAATGCATAACCAACACCAATATGTAAATGTTTGTGCATCCATTAATGTTGTTCTTGGATTTCATATGATGCATTGTTTGTAAAGGTTTTGATTTTGGCCAACTTTTGCTTTCTTTGATTTGTGCTTTTTG
The DNA here is from genome assembly GCF_004379255.2 of Salvia splendens. Taxonomy (NCBI): domain Eukaryota; kingdom Viridiplantae; phylum Streptophyta; class Magnoliopsida; order Lamiales; family Lamiaceae; genus Salvia; species Salvia splendens. Next base: position 2,535,879 of record NC_056038.1, read on the forward strand.
TATTTTTCCAAAACAAGAACCATTATAGGTGTAGCTTTGTTTGCTTGTTGGCTTAACTAGTACTGCACAGATTTACTAGTTGTTCTTGGATTTGAACGACTTAATGGAAGATTTAATGTATCCATCATTATGCTTGATGCAGTATTTGGATGAGAACAAAAATCTTATTGTGGCGATACTGGAGAATCAGAATATGGGGAAAATAGCAGAGTGCGCTAGGTGAGTCGCATTTCTTCTTGTTTGCCAGTGGTTTGTTTAATTGATAGATAGATTGTTTATCTTTACCATTGTCATTGTTTGCAGCACTTTTGTCATCACTTAACTTTATCCTTTGTTTCCAAGTACAATGTTTCTGAAACGACTTCTTAAATGGTGTGGACAATGTAAATTTAACTAGAGCTGAAGAACTCATTTGTTGCATTTAAGCTATGAGTTGTTTCCATAACTAACAAAAGCTCTTTCAATTTTGGCTTTGAATTAGCTCTTTCAATTTTGGCTTTGAATTGTGTCAAAGAAAATATAGCTAATATCAGAACTTACAGTTTTCCCGATATGTGAATGTGATGCACAAAGATGAAATACACATCTATATCTATCCCAACTATGAATAAAGTGGTATTTTTTCTGAAATTCTAAATTTCAGACTATATTCTCTATAATCATCTTTCTTTCTGTCCTTTTAGCTATTTTCGACTTTTCAATAGTGTTTCTACATTGTTATATCCTTACCTTTATCTACTGATGTTGCTATATAGTAGGATGTATTTGTTGCTGGTATTTCACTTAATATACACTTTACCAAAATGGCATTGCCTTCGTGTGCCATTTGATTACCAAAATATTGGGATTTCCGTGTAGTAGTTATTGTTCAAAAGGAAATCTTAAAACTCAAAAGTTATAATTGAGAGCAGTATGCTACTTAAAGTAAAGAGGAGCTAAGAAGTGGAAATAGAATTAGGCATTGTAAGAGTTTGTCAATATTAGTCGCGTGCATTTCTTCTATGGATATCGGAGCAGCCATATCCAAAACATCTAGAATTCTTGTTACTCTATTGGCATTTTTTAATGTGTGAATGTTGGATTTACTTCCTGAGGCTGCTATGCAACATGGAAATCCCAATATTTACCTAGAGACCTTTAGGCTATGTTGGATTAATTTCAGCTGTTGTGGTGGAATGTGTTTGAAGATAAGCTGGAAAGTGTGATGTGAAGCTGAAATATTCTTAGTAAAACAGTGATGTGTTTGAAGGATAAGTTGGGAAATAGTGATGTGTTACTCTGGAAGTATGTATCAAGAATGCAAATATAGTCGAAAAATGAAGCCAAATGTACCCTTGATTCCTCAATCATGTCAAATGTTTCAGGTACCAAGCTATCCTTCAGAAGAATTTAATGTATTTAGCTGCTATTGCTGATGCGCAGCCTCCAGGATCCGGAATCCCTTCACAGGTTCATCTATCGTTTTATTATGAATCTACTGGATATTGCGTTTATACCAGCAACGGTAACCCAAGTATATTCCTCCAGTGCTGGTGAGACACACAATACTTGCTCCTAATGAAATGATATTCTCATGCAGCTTCCTAATAGTTTAGTGGCAACCCAAGGAACTGGTCCGGGTCTGCAAAGCCATACTCCAATAATGCAGCAACCCGGTGCTCCTGTTGCGAAGTCACCCTTTCAGCTCAATGCTCTCCGGCCTCAGGACCAGCAGAATCAGATGCTCCAGTTCCAGCAGCAACTTCCAGCCCATTTCAGTCTTGGAGGAGGGCCCAACGGCTTGCAACTACCTGGGCAGCCAGGTCCGAGCGGTTCAATGGGCTTTCCAGGAAGCCAGTCAGGCATGCTGGAGGGTGTCTCCGGTGATAACCAAGGAAACTCCAGTTTTGGACCTGCAGATGGCCGAGAATGATACTTTTAAGGCTTGCTTCACTTTCCGTGATGGCTGTATCCAGCTCAGTAGTAGTACCTTTCCACGGTTAAGTATGAACCGAAATAGTTAAGATGAATGTTTTGATATTACTATAAATTATTTAGGTTTAGATGTTGTAGAATGATGGTTCAAAAAGTCTGAGGCATTGTAAGACTGACGAGTTACATAGCTAGACATAGATCTCCAGTTTTCATGTATGCACTGTATCAAATGAATGTTTGTGTTACACTGAAATTGATCTGGAACTCCATTTGGTAGCACATTATGTAGGCTACACATTTTCAGAAAATAAATCAAAATTCAAACACGTACTAACATAGAGGTAAAGGGATCACAAGAATACATACAACCTGGCATAGATTAATGTCATATTGGTCAAAATAGAAGTATGGTTGGGGTTCAGTTTAGTCATCATCAAAATTAAAGCTATAAGAAATGGGATAGCTTGACACCAATAGGAAAAAAGCCCCATTTACTATACGGTAACCAATACATAATTATATCTTGAATCACATTTCCAAGGGGATAGATAGAAATGCATATTTCAACTTGACATGTTACAGCTTCTTCCTGTAAGCGTCTGCTCTGCCCGGTCAGTTGTGCATAAAGTTAATCAGCACGTCGCTCAAATTACCAAAATATCCTGCACATGAAAGTCAGAAGTCAAGATGATGAGTGGATCCATGTAATCAAACATAATACACATTTTATCGATTTAAAGTCCAATTACTAATTTGGTGCATGCTTTTCTTCATCCTTGGATCATATGTAAGTGATAGTTTATGCCATCAGGAGATTCACAAGCAAAGGTCTCTGTTTGTAAGAAAACAGCACAATCCAAATATACGCGTACTTACTATCTTCTGGGACTTGATGCAGCAGTAGTTGTCCTGAAATAAAATATAATAATGAGATTTTATTGTCTAAGGAAATGATTATTATTGGACAAATTGCTAAATTCTTATGAAGAACCTGTTGTTCGGTTTTTGCACAGCCATGGTCATACCAGGCTTCCCGTGAGATGGACCCTTGCTTTGATGATAACCAATTCTGTCAGGGCACATCCCATTGCCAACTGAGCTCTTCGGTTCGGCATTTGATTTGTTCAAAATACCATTTGAGACTCCTCCAGCAACATGAAAGTTGCTGCCGTTCAAGTTCTGACTTTGCAATGCTGAGAACTGAGAAGGATGGTCAGACATATTTGGAAGCCCAACAACTACAAAATCATGGAAACTGGGGCCTTGTCAGAGTTTACAGGAGAATTCAAGAGGACACCTTTTTCGATCTGTGGGAATGTGCCATGGGAGTAACTGCTACAGAAGGAGTCAGTGATGTGAAAGAAGATGGAGCAGCTGCAGCTGCAGCGGCCACTTTAGCAGCAGTTGCTGTGGCTGCTATGGTTTTCTGTGCACCTTCTCGTAGCTGAATGTAGTCTCCCTCGATCAAAAATAACTGCAGCAAGATAACAGTCACATTGAATGATCATCATCTACCAAGATGTTGAAACATAAAGACTAAGGGGACTTACATCAGGATGATTGCCCACAAAATCATCAAGCTTCCCATACTTCTTTTTATAATCATGCCAGTGAAGAGGTGCAAGCATTTTTCCAAGTCTATTTGGAAGCTGTACCAAGACATGTCAGATATCAGCAGGCACCGAATAACAGTCATAGTAGTACATATATTTACTAATATGAAGTGGGAGCAGATAAATTAACTCACAGTTGAACTAATTCTGGTCCTGCCACCAGATCCTATAGCACGAGCTATAGAAGCCAGCAATGCTCTTTCGTCCAATAGATAACTTTCCCCAAGATTTCCAGCTATATTACTCTTCTGCTCCATGGAAGCAAAGGCAATGGTTGAAGCATCACTTGAGGCAGTACATGAGGCTGTTTCGCTAAAATTAACAGCACGGGTTTGTCCTTCTGATGAAGATGCATTGATTGCAAAACTAGGATGTTCCATCATTGCATTTCTGTCATCCATGCTGTGACTAGTTACAGGTGTGCCTTTCTTCTCCTGAGGTAGTAGTAGTAGTGGTAGTTTGATCAATTTAATTTTAAAGAAGCATACTAAACATAGGAATTAAGTCCAGATTCAAGACCATAAGTTTCAGCACATAGGCTATGGCCAAGCAATTATACAGAAGTAAATTGCAAAACAAGTGCTAGAGGAACATTAGAAAAACCTTATCGTCGTTGCCATTATCAAGGGGATCCACTCTAAGAGCCTCATGAAACTGGGATGATATTTGCTGCAAGTTCAGCTGAGATTGGGCTTTGTCATGGCTCTCATCTATAGAGTCATGCACCTAAAAATGCATGACATAGTTATAAACAAGATATATAAGGGCATAAATAAGGAACACAGCCATGTGTACAAGAGTCATCTTTAAGCAACCAACCTCTACCTCTCCATTTGGTGATGGAACCACAGAATCAGCAGCATCTAGCTGTGAATCGATGCTTGCATCCACATAGTTTGCACGATGAGCATGCTCATTTACGGCTAATGCTTCATGGTCAAAATGAGAATCTGTCCTAGACAAATTTCCTTCAGTTTGCTCAGGATACTGCAAATGTTCAGTTTATATAGGGTTTAGGTTTATATAAACAAAGAAATGCACAAAATCAACTAACATAGGAAAAAAAGGCAATAGACCGTTTACCTGCTGGCTCTGCCAATTTTGCACCAATGGCATACCGGATAATGACAAAGGAGACTGTGTGACTTGTGAGGGATGAGGTACACCATGTTGCATTACAAATGGATGCAATGCAGTTGGAAGGTAGGCCGGCATACTAAACATGGATGATCGAGCAAATGGAACACCATTAACTTGGTCATTCTGTTCAAGAGAGAAAAAAGAGGGAACAAAACTCAGCAAGAAGAAAAAGAAAAAAAAAAAACTCAGCAAACAGAAAAAGGTGAGCAGAACAAAAAGTTGGGGAAATGTTTTCTACATTGCGACTTGAACTAATTACAGCAGGAATCCTTCCTTCATTTCAGCTCCTATGCGTAGATGGATACTTTTGACAACTATGAATTTGCAAAATCTAGTACTAATATGAGAAACTGAAAGAAACGAGTGCTAATTACAGAGTTACTAGGCATGCAAACAATGTTAGAGCTTCCAGCTTCAAAAGGGCACAAATAGAGAAAAGCTTGTATAAAAATACCAACAAAAAAGAATTCAGAAGATTTACCTGTGTTACAGTGGTCCCTCCAGAAGTTTCAGAATTTCCATTTTCTAAGCTACCAGTGTTTACAGCGGGTGAGTTGCGATCATTCACCTCCAACTGGATACCATTCGCATGTTCAAGTCGAGACGCGTCATTTGAATTTGTATGCAAAACATGAGACACATCTGATTGGTTTCTACTCTTTTCTCTTGAATCGGCCATTTCAACCTGGAGCTGTTGTACGTGCAAATGAAGCCTTTCCATTTCCCCAAACTGACATCAGAGTATATTATTTTAGCTACAAAAAGAAAATGAGAACAACCAATGTTGCAAATGGCTTCTAGTATGATTGTTTCATCTTAAGAACCTGTCTTTGACAGCCAAGCCACAACTGATTATACTGTTCTGTTCGTTCTCTCAGTTCAGATTGTAAGGTGTGATTAGCGGATGTTTGCAATGCATCAATTTCCTGAGCACGAGATATCCAAGTTTGTGCATCCCTTATCTGCTCATCTTTAAAAATGGCAGTTTCTTGAGCAATCCTATGCTGCAACAGACATTGCAATCTGCTGTATTATAATCTTTAAAAACTTGGCAGATAAAACTTTAGTCACATTGTCAAATAAAACGTTACCTAGAGAACAAACTAATATTACATCTCAACAGAACTATCAACCAGTATCACACACACAAAGACAAACAAAAGCTCCAGTGCAGTGATAACATAAATAGAGTAGTGTAAGTCAACAAGACCAAACCCATATTGTTTACACAAACGCAATTAATATCAATCTGAACTAAAGAAGCTAACTAAATGGCGATTAAACAGGTGCTCCAGGAAACTAATGAGACAATGTTGCAAAGATAAAGATACGCATGACACATAAAATAATCAAGAAACCTGTTCCTGCAATTCAAGGAACTGGCGCTCTTTTTCTTGAATATGTTCCTGAAGATCATGAATTTGTTTAATATGCTGTGCTCTATCAGCTTCGACATTATCCCTCTCCATCCTACAAAGAATTGTGAGAATGTGAGACGTACACATAGTAGTTGCAAGATATATAAATTATTTCAGCCCTACACAATTACCCATGATGCAAACATTGCAAGAAAAACATTAAAGTATAGCTTATTATGACAGAAAAACTACTTAAAAGTAAGTAATGAGTTCGAGTAAAGCATGCAACAAAAAAGATTAGATAACAAAGAAACATGATTTCTAATATCATCTAATAAGAAGAATACAAATAAGAAATAGGAAAAGATACATTCAAGATTAAAGAAAAATACATGTAGCTCTGGAGCTTGTTGTTTTGTTCCCTTAAAAGAGCCTCTTTGGCCCAAGCCTGCTAAACAAGAGGAAAGGTTAGACTCAGAAATATTCACCATGAACCAGTAGCAGACTCCCAATCAAAGAGAAAATATAAAGCATCAAATTTTTAAACTGACCGCTTCACTGTCCAATCTGATAGCATGTAATTCTCTTTCCTTTTCATCCATCCTTCTCTCCAACTCATATATCTTCTGTTCCTTTTCATGCAGTTGTTCCTATAAATCAACCAACCTTCCAAGGTTAGCAAGAAACGTCCATGATTAGCACACATCCTTGTGTATACCCACAGTGGATGGCACCTTAGTGAAAAGTCATGATTGTCCACAATGCAGTAGCAGTATACATACATCACGGTTTCCATAACAAAATAAATACAAAAACCTGCAGTTTGACATTGGCATTCATGTGCTCTTTTATCTGACCATCAAATGTATTATGCAATCTCGCAACTTCAGATCGTGCGGATATTTGGGCTCGAAGTTCAAGCTCCATGTTCTGCAACTCCTCCCTTTTTTCCACTACATTGTGAAGTCTTTGCTGCAAAATATCATTATCCAGACCCCCATCAATCGCGATCGAGTGAAAATCAACATCGAGTTGCCTTCTTCCATGCTGCACCTTCACATAAAAACAATCATTTATTTTCATTTTCATCAATTTATTGCAACAACTAACCAGCTATAGAGAATAAGAAGAAAAAATAGTTCTGCAGAACACAGCTATCACCTCGTATATTAATCTCTCATCCGATCGACCTACTTTTGAGCGCTCCAGCTCCTGTGCATGCAGCCACAAAGGCACAAACATAGTAAAAATACAGAGAGAATTATTCACAAAAAAAGACCCAAATTTTAGTGCAATGTTACATCAGACACTATTTTCTACAAGTAGAGCTCCGAGAATCAGACAACTAAACAGGAATATAGCAGCACTAGCAGAATATTCACTAATTTCCGGACCTTCAGTTCATTTTCCCCAAAAATAATTTCCCAATCCGAATTCTAAGGCTAAATAACGCCATTACAAGCAGATCCTCACCTCGTTACCGGAGCTTCTAACCGATTGCTCAGATACTACGCGCCACTCGTCGCGGGAAGGTTCAAACGAGGAAGAAGCCGGCATCGCAACCCCGCCATTGCGCACCGCGGCAGTAGCACCGGGGGCGGCCTCCATTAACTAAAAAAATCACACTTTTTATCCTTAAAAATGCCCTAATTTGTGGTGAGAAACCTTACCTCAAAAGGCCAGACGTAGAGAGAGAAATCAGAGTAAGCGAACAGAAAATGGAGATGGGATTTGGAAGTATGTAGAAAGATAGTAACGACGAACAGAATCCAACAAATTTTTGTACGTTTTTGCGGCAGATTTTGGGGTTCTGTTATGAATTAAGGGTTTTAGAGGGGCTTAAAAAATATTTGCCTGCTTCGCACCTATGAATTTCCGTGGACTAGTTTCGTTTTCTCTTTTTTTTAGTGAGAAATATTCTGCTTAGGGAATCCACGATCAGACGGATGTCCCGGCGGACATCCCGACGGACTTCCTAAAAATACCACCTGGCACGTCATAAAGACACCTCACTATACAATGACGGACATCCTCAAGGACATCCCGACGGACATCCACAAAAAACAATAAAAAATCGGGTCGTCCATCATGTCAACGCAATGGCGGACGTCCAACGGACGTCCCGGAAAGCCGATGAACTCCGGTGTCCGCAGCGGACGTCCGTATCCGTATGCATGCTGCCTAATGGCGAACGTCCGGCACGCCGGTCCGACGTTCATCGGGACATCCGCTATTGTGGATGCTCTTAGTAGTTGTAATTAATTAGTACTACTATATTTTTACTATAATAGCCATTTAAGTTATGGAGTCAAATTTAATTATTTGAAACTTATATATTCAATTAAAACTAAAAATTCAAAATTTTAAATTATCTCATTTATTTATGAAATTATAGTACATTTTATGATGATTAAAATAATAAAAGAAAATTAAAAATTATATAATTGTAAGTTTAATAAAAAAATTTGGATCAATTTAAAATATTTGTGTTTTGGATACAAAAGAATGTATTCATTATTACAACAAAAAAAAATTAGTATTTTCTTAATGAATATCGTTTACAAAATTTTCAGACTATAATTTCAATAACTTTATTCATTGTAGGATGGTCACTGCCAATGTACAAACACTTTCAATTAGTAGTGTATATACTTAAATCATTGTCAAACTATGAAAAGCTAAAAAAATGCAAAACAAATTTAAAAAGTATGTATACATAATTACACGATAAATAAATGGAGAATCACAGTGTACTAGATGAATGAATCTTTTGCGATCTGAGTCAGACCATGATCTTTTGCGGTCTGAGTTAGATCATCTTGTCCCACTACGATCACATTTGGAGTCTTAACCTTGAATCTCTCGTCTCTTATCTCATCGATCTCGTCGTCAATTCATCTAGTCCCAATCACCCTCATGCTCATGCTTCGCCTCATGCTCTTTGTCTTCTCCATTTTCTTCATATTCTTCAAGGCCTTTCCGACCATCTCAAACAATTCTTCATAAGTTTCGTCAAAAATCTTCTTAAAGAATTCGCGCCTTTTGATGTAGATCTCTCCCAACGATTCTAGCAAATCAAGAAGCCTCGAGTCGATCATTTTTCCCGACTTCCATCTGATTAAATTGTGAGTCTTTGTATAACCATGATTGTCGAATAGATCGATCTCCATTCTATCGTTGCAAACTATAATCAAACTTTTAATAAAAAAAAGTGGGCAATATTTTGAAAAAGAATGTTGTGGATTGATAAATAGGTTTAAATGTTAGAGTTTATTTTGTACTTATGGAGGCACATATTTATAAGCCTCAAAATCACTTGTATCCCAAGAAACAACTAATTTTTTATCAATAAAATAAAATTTCTTAGTCGTGTGAAGTTATTATACGATAAACGCGGCGGTTGACTTAGATTAAATTCCATGTGATTTCAACTAAAATATCACAAAACTTGATTACAAATATAATTTCCTCCCAAATATATAGATATTTTTAATTTTATAAAAACACTGAAGCTTGAAGATACACCATGCCCAAAAAGTACTGCTACTGCGATTTCTTATTTATTTGACTAAGTTCCATAATTTGATCAAGCGATCAAATTGTAATTATTGAACATTTGTTTTCTTTATGTATTGCCTGTATAGGAGTATACATAGTAGTATATTCTGGGTGAGTGATGAATCGCTAACTACAACTAATTTAAGACTATAGGATTCTAGAAAACTTGGGGTCTATAATTTGTCACGTGTAATTTTTGTTTTTATTAATTAAATGTGAATATAGTATTAGAAAAGTATCAACACAATGCTTTGAGAATGTTAACACCTTGCTTATATTAACATTCTACATATATTATATTGACATATTTTATATATCAGGATGACATTTATTGTTGTAAGAAAAAATTGAAAATTTGTGATTTTTTTTAAAAATTTTGACATCGGAATATATGCAAGTGAGATCTCGTTAGAATCCCTATTGAAATTATCTTTAATTTGATATATGTTGTGCGAAAAAATAATTTAAATCAAAAAAGTTACATACATTTTAAAGTTTTGAGATATTTTTAAAAAATTAGTTATAATGGTTGTAAATCGAACTTAATATCTTAAAATAACTTATCTAATTCGTCGAATTCAAATGAAACCTAAAATAATTTGTTTGTTTGTGTATACCAAATGAATCCAATCTTTTTAAAACATGGAGTACTATAACTGTTACAATTACTATTACGATTTCATGTTTGTTGTTTTCAGACAGAAATTGAACTGTTATTGTTGATTTGGGGGAAGTTGTGATAAACTAACAGAATTCCAAACTGAAAAATAAAATGAAAATGGAAGACCCTACTTTTACTTTAGGCTTAGTCTCAATTGACTTCCGCGGACACCGTGTTTCTCAAGGTTACAAAAATGCAATATTGCCTAAAAAATTCCTTCTTTTCATCTCAATTTTTGTGGGTTTTTGTCTTCTATTGGAGTGCTGATCAAATCTACTGGAGCTGGAGTACTAAAATTGATCGCCTCTCAAACCTTTTGAAGCATTTTTAGACCTTTTTTTTTTAGTTTCGCTTCTTCCGGAGGCCAAGAGAGCTAGAAATGTCAACTTCTGCAAATGAAGATCGGGAGCTGAGGTATAGATTTACTTTTTTTTTAATTTCAAACTAAATATCGTGTTTTTATTGTATTTTTAGCAAGATTTGCTTATTTTTCATTTTTAAGGGAAATTCTATTGGAAATTTGGTGTTTAACGCATTTTGTGTTTTTTTAGAAAGAGGGCCTTTTTCTGTAAAAGTAAAGATATATGCAGTTTTTGTGATTGTCGTGTCTAGAAAAAACGATGGCCAAATCCATGATGAGTTGAGTGTGAAATGAAATTGAATTTAGGAGCAGAGTAGTTTAGACTTGAAGTATATATTGTGCAGTGTGTGCTCTTTTTGGGAATGATGTTGCGTCCCAAGCTAGGTATCTCGATTGTGACGATTTGTGTTCATGACATGTCTAAATGAAGTTGGAATAGGATACGAAACGTGATTTGGGGTACTAGATGTTCGTCTCAATAATGTGCGGTATGAATGTATGGATTGCTTATGGAAATGTAAGTTACTACTTGTTTTAGTAGCTCAGGGTCAGGATGTTGTTGTTTTGGGATCAATTTTACTCAAAGAATACGAAAAGGCATAAATGTTATGTTGTCAAGAATAGTATTTTCTGTGTTTTGTCGCTTGAATCTAGATATAGTGTTATACAAATATGATATGACCGAAGAAAGCATTAGTTTCCCTCTTCTTCATCTTCTTCAGCTTCCGTGTTGGCTTGAACACCATGCCTTTTGCAAGTTATCACTTTAAAATCACGTTTGGAGTTGCACTTCCGTTGTTTCGGATATCCCATGAAGTTAAAGTTTAGGGGTAAAGGGGAAGAATTAGGGAGTTTATAACATGCATGAGCTGATCATTTTTTATTTTTTATTTGTCAGGAAAACTGAGAACATGGAAGAATCAGATCCAATGACAATCGAATTTCTACGAGCAAGGCTGTTATCTGAAAGATCTGTCTCAAAAACAGCAAGGGAAAGAGCTCATGAGCTGGCTAATAGGGTGAGTTGCAGTAATTTTTAGTTCCCTTTGACTTGCATTGGCTGTTAAATGTATTTTTTTGGTCAGCATTTTCCACTCATTTCATGATTTTTGAGGAATTATTCAAAATGGAATGGTTTTGAGGATGTGAATGCATCTCTTCATTCTCTTCATTCCACTGTCTTACCTTCTTAGATAATCGGTCTATCTAAACTTGTAAAATACGATGAAGGTGGCAGAACTCGAAGAACAGCTAAAGTTTGTTTCGCTTCAGAGAGAAAAGGCTGAAAAGGCGACATCAGATATTCTTGTGGTTCTGAAAAAACATGAAATAGGTGATGTATCTGTAGAATTCGATTCATCATCCGAGCAGGAGGAAAACTCACAGGACTTTGAAGTTCGCAATGGTCCTTTGACGACAGGAGAAGCTTCAACCAACTTGAAATCAAGAAATAACGAGATGGAGGCGTATACCAGTTCTGAAATTGAATCTTCTCCATCAACTGGTAGAAGCTTGTCCTGGAAAAGTACTCGAGATTCTCAGCATTCCGTTGAAAAGAAGAAACACATAGATCCCGTCAGAAGAAGAGCTTGTTTTTCATCTAACGGTTCGTCATCAAGGAGTGGAAAATCATGTCGTAGGATAAGGCGCAGACACACAAGGTAGCATTTGCTTTCCATGAATTTTAATGTGTAGTTCATTTCAACATGTGATCATGTTTTGGTTATGGAGCATTATTCGTGATTTGCTCGAGCTGCAAAGTAAGTTCCTCAGATCATCAATGATGATGTGATTCTGTTTTGTGGTGCCAGATCAGTAGAAGAGTTGCAGAATGACGGGACTGAGAAGACCACGCACTCCAAAGGCTCATCAAACGGTTCTGATGGCGAGGCCATTGCATCGCCAGAAACTTCTGGGTACGCTAATGGGGAAAACCCTCCGGAAAAAACAGTTTCCGGAAAAAGTAATGGAACCCAAAAAGTTAATGGCCACCATTTTGGTGTACCGGAAAAGGACAAAGACATGGAAAGTGCACTGTTGCATCAGGCGCAGCTCATTTGCCGATACGAAGAGGAGGAGAATGCCCAAAGAGAATGGGAAGAAAAGTTCAGAGAGAATAACAATGGCACACAGGTATGCTTTATCTGTTTTGGCCGGTTCAATTTTGCACCTTAGGTATACTTCGGCTATCTACATGCCATTTTGTGTTTGTGCTTTCTCCTTTATATGGTCTTTCGGGTTGCATATTCGATTGAAGTTTAATTTGAGTTCGTGATTTAAGAGAAGCAATCCCAGCGTCTTCGTCAAATTCTAGACGTCATAGAAATAGCTTCATTATATAACGTTCATGCATTTTATCTAACAACAATTTTCTCCATTTACTATCAGGATTCATGTGATCCAGGTATCCATTCGGATGTGACTGAAGAACGATACGAGACAAAATCACTCGAGCCGCCTGGTGCTGCTGCGACATTGGATTCTGACGATCAAGAAGTGAAGCAACAGGCAGCTGAACCTCCCCAGAATTCCAAAGGTTCACCACCTGCAGCAGACGACGAGAAGGGAAGCTTGCGGGATGACAAACACAACACCAGCATAGCTGCCCCCGAATCATCAGCATCCGAGTTTTCATTTCCCAAGACAGAGAAAAGTCTTGAAGATTTCTCAGGGAGAGCTGCCGATGAGGCATCCAGACACAGATCCCGACAATATATGTCCACAGAACAAGTGCCAGAAAAGACATCTCAGCCTTATGCAGGGAAAAACGTCCCTCTCTCAGGGGCTTCCTCATCCTTCGATCTTGCAGTCGTGCCTCAGGAAACTTCTACTAGTTTAGGATCTGTCCTGGAAGCACTCCAGCGTGCCAAACTATCACTGAACGAGAAACTCAGTAGCTCGCATCAGGTAGCAGAACGAATGTCTGGCAGAGTCATTCAACCTCCCAACGCCTACACAAACACGATGAATGGCTTCCAGATTCCCTTCGCAACCCCTGGCCTCTTCAGATTGCCAACAGATTATCAGTTTGAACCGACTGCTAGAGTCAATCCCGGCATTGGTCCACAACTAATTTTTGCCAATTTCACCGAACCATATGTGGAGCCAAGAAGTGATGTATCACGTGACCTACACCGCATGTACACTGCTCCAAGCAGAAGCTTTACTCCAGAAATAAGGTCTACTGCAGCTCCTCCGCATAGGTTTCTTAGCCAGCCTCGGCTTGGGGGAGGCGATCCCAGCCCTTCTACCTCAACGAACCATCTTGATCCTCGTGTCCCACCACCTCAAGAATTGTATCCGTTTTTCCCATACACCAATATTTCTTCAAACAAGGAAGAGATTTCAAGGACTTCACTGAACTCCGAGAAGGGGCTACCACCGTTCATACGCTTGTCTCCTTAAGATGGACACCCCGGACCAAGCATGTACAGGTAGCCTTGAATGGTGTGATCAAGAATTGCTTCTTTTGGTGGGTATGGATTATTACATAACTCTTTTTTTGCTTCTTATTACCTTGGAGTGAACATCTTGTAGTAATTAGTAGTAGAATTTTACCACCTTCAACTTTAATCAGCTTGTTTAGTTCTGTAGAGAGCAGCATTGATACATATTTATATCTTGTAACATGCTCAATGTGAGCAATGAAAGAGAGTTTCTTCTGTTGTATGATACATCTAGAAACAAAGGCCCCCTTCTTTTTAGTAGATATATTGAAGGGGCATTTATTTTGTTGGACATATGATGTAATATAGTAGTACCATGTTTTTATTATTTTCCAATGGAATATTGGTAATTTAATTTATTTTGGGATGTTGGTCTATAAAATCATAAATTTTCAGCAAAATTTGATGTTTTCAAGAATTTAAAACTTGGTCGCAAGCATCACGAACTTAAATGTCCTAGTGAATTTTCTACTAGGAAAAAAAATATGGATTCAGATCTTAATAGCACACTACACCATGTGCATTCTTGAATTATATAATGATGGATTGGTGAGATCGATTTTAGTTGATCTTGATTTATCACGTCGTGACGTTGCCGCCAGTTAAGGAAGAAAAGCATCATGTCACCAACATATGACATTCATAGCAAAATATTTCAACCTAAGTTAGCAACCAAACACTTCCCAAAATAATACCCAATCACTTTCATTCGAATTTAAATTAATTAATTTGTTTAGAAGTATTGAGTTGAATAAAGATTTCATTTTTATTGAGTAATAGTACTAATAATAATAATTGTGTGGATCCAACATTACGGCTCAGAGCTCAAAGCATAGTTAAAAATAAAGTGTGACAAAGAAACAATGTTGCTTTATTGTTTTGTTTTTACCAAAAATAGGTTGAATAGAAATGGAGGGAGAATTAAAGCAAAAGCAACAAAAAAAAGTAGGAAATTCTTCAAAATTCGTAAATTATAGCGTATGAATAAATAGAAGGGAAATTCAAATATAAAAGGGGCAGTGGTAGCCATCCCTGTTTCAAAAGAGGGAAAAAAAGAAATTAGTATGAAGAAGAGTTTGGGAGTGAGCATTGGTAGCAGCGGCCGATCTTCGGCGGGCGACGGGGAGGAGGACGAGACGTCGAAAACGGCGATAGCGAGCTATCAAGCGAGGGATGAGGAGATCGAGAGGAGGAAAATGGAGGTGAGAGGGAGGCTTGAATCTCAGATCACCCGCGCAGAGGAAGAGGCCAAGCGTTTGACTCAAGTTTGGGCGGTAATGTTTATTTTATTAATAAAGTTTATGTTCAAATTATGATTTTTAATATTACTATTAATTAGTCAAATTTGAGAATTAGATCGGAATTTTAATCTTATGGCTCATTCATTTTTCTATATGTATTGTTTCTCAGTTTAAGATTAATCAATCAACCAAAATATTGTTTTTGATTTTGTTGAGAAGCTTATGAAAATATACTTTAACCAATGTACACTTTCACTATATCATTAGATTCCAATTGAATTTTTTTTAGGAGTACTTGGTGTTTTTTTTATGAACTAAAGTGGAATATATAGAATCTCGTGTCACATAATTGATGTTTTATGGGGAATATTTAGAATTTCGTGTCACATAATTGGATGTGAAACTTCTGAAATCTAGAATACATACTGCTTTTTAGTGATTACCCTCAATTCCATTCTGTCATTCAATGATGTAGTTTGAATTTGGGCCCTTTTTACTATTTACTGTACTTAATATTCAACTCATTTAGCGTAACATATAGTTTGAATTTGTCATTTCCATTAGGTACATTTGGTAAAATAACATGATTAAAAGGAAAAAAAAAATCATACATTTAACAAGTCAATTAATTCAATTTCAAAACAAAAGTCCAGTATCTCAGAATATCTTGAAATCTGCACACGATTTTTGAGAAATTTTTCAATCATATAAATTACTTTGGAATATTTTTTTAGAGGCGGAAGGATCAAGAAACTAGAGTTTATTCAAACTTCCATTCCATTTTCTATTGGTTAGGTTATTCTTACATGACTGCGACATCAAGAATCTTAATTTTCAATTTATTTCTTTGTGTAAATGTATTAGGAACTTGAAGAGTTGACAGATCCAATGAGAAAAGAGGTGTCCAATGTTCGAAAAAGATTAGAAGTAGCTAATCGTGACCTCAAATCCCTTCAACAGATCTGCCAAAAAAAAGTAAAATTCTTTCTTTCTTTAGTAAAGAAAAAGGAAATCACAACTCTCTCCTTTTGACCATTGTTGAAAATAAAACAAATTCTTTAACTTTATTTTCTTTTTTTGCCCCATTTTTTTTTTAGGAAAAAGAATATAAAGAAGCAATGGAGGCTTTTCAAGAAAAGAGCAATGAAAGATCCCAACTCACCACATCCCTTATGGAGGTAAACCACAAATTTCAAATGGAAATTGGACCAAAGTAGAAGAAATAAAGCAAATCCCGCGACCCCAGATGGGGACGCGGAAGATGCTCAATCCAATCTTAAAATCGAACAAAAAGGAGCGTTTATCGAATAATCTTTTCCGGGCTTACCTTATTCGCTCTGTTGTCTTTTTGCAGCTGTTGAATGAAAGTGAGAAATTCAGAATGAGAAAGCTGGAAGAACTCAGCAAGATAGCCAACTTAAAGGCTTGAGCATTGTATTTCTATTATTTTTTTTCGAACATTTCTTGAATCGAATGCCATCAAATTTTCACTATTCTGAGTATGTCAAAAAAAATTCATGCTAAACTTGGTGCAACATAACAGAAGACAAGAGTTTGATCCAACACAAAACTACTCTATGGTTTAAACAGATTTTATACAATTCATAACAGATGTGACCAAGATTACTGATTAATACGCATTTTCAAGTACAAACCTCCCGATTTTCGCCCTTGTTTCTGCCATCCCAGTGGCAGGAATGCACAAACATCTCAACGTGCATAGAGAGTCCGATTTGGGTGCTGTCTGTCAACTTATATTTGTAGATGAGAGAAGCTCTTTGTACTCTGCTAATAAACTCGAGATGTCGTTCAGGCGCAACTGAAAAGTTTAAAAACAACAAAACACACGTGTTGTAGACAAGCTTTAAAGTTCGTACGAACAAAAAGGGAGAGTGCTATATATTGTACCTGAGAAGCAGATTTAATGTGGTAGAAGTGAAATGGTGCACCTTTTCCAGCGAAACCAAGTCCCGCGAGCTCAAGATTAGATCCAACCTTTCCTCTGTCAGAGTAAAAGAAACTCGAATGAAATATAGTAAATACAATCATTTAGTAAAAATAGTAAAGGAGAAGAGACAAATCTCACATATGATGGCGGGTAATCAGCCGTTGGTAATCATGTAGTAATGGGGAAATCTCCTTCAACGTTATGGATTCTGGAGCAGATCTCGCCCAGTGGTCTCGGAGTGCTTGCACAGCCTTTTACCAAGATCGAGTCGGGAAATAAGGCAAGAACTCTGGAATGCTAAAGTCTACTAAGACAAATGTGATGTTATAAAAATAACCTGCATATTACTGACAGCATCTTTACCGCCAACTCTTAACGCTTGTTGGATTAGTTCTTTGTCTTCCATTTCATCGACAATGTGCACAGAAGTTGAAAGTAAACCCGATATTTGTAATCGTTTCTGCAACTCTGTAATTGCATCTCCTTCTCTTTGGCTTTCCTGCAAAAGAAATGGTTGTATTATGTTCTCTTACACACACAATCGTAAATTTACAATATTAGGTACAACTATACAATTGGGCAAGCGACCCGTAGAATGGCTTGGTTTAAAATATTTTACTGCCTCTTTCGTTATCGCTGTTTATACACACACCTTTTCTTCCATGGTAGTATCTCTTTCTGGAACAACTTCAGAAGAAGATATTCCAGACCTCTTTGCAATAGGATCATCTGTGATGAAGAAAATTCCAAACAACGCTATCAAACACCAATGATGTTAATTTACGAGAACTTTCTATAAATGGAAAGGAAGTAATACCTTCAGGTACAAGCCACCATAGATCACCATAAGTTGATTTTCCATCAAAGCCACCAAATAAGAGGTACCGAGAACCAACACAGTTCATAGAATGATATGCTCGAGCAGCCGGGGGTTCATTGATAATATGCAAGCGTTTCCATTGCACAGACACTAAATGACAAGACAAAATTAGCGTACTGTCAAAGCTCAAACTCACGGGAAGAATCAAAATAAGATTCATGGAAGATCAAACGTGTGGTGAAAATGCTAAAACCACTGATGTATGTTAGTATTTGTTTTAAAATTTCCCCATTTTTGGTTTCATGTTTTTGCATGAGTTATAGAGACGCACAACTTCAACATGAGACGATGACCAAAAATTACGTTATAGAGAACAAGTATTAAGGCAAGGCTAACAAAATTAGAGAATCCAAGAAAACAATAATAATTAGAAGGGAAAATGGCGAATATGAACGCACCCCTGTCTAGAACAACACAGTCATTGTAATAAACATCATAACGGCTCAACCAACCACCAGTTCCATGCCCTCCAAATAACATAAGCTGCATCAGGGAAAAGTTGTCCATTAATAAGCATGATATATGAGAACGACGATGATAATACTCAAACTGACCAAAGCTTATTTGACTCAGAGCATTAGCAAATGCCATCTTCATATAGTCACATATAACAGTTAGTATTCTCCAACCATATTTGGTTCAAATGTTGAGTGAAGATAAATATTAAGGAAATCCAGGAAAAGACTATGGGATAGGCATGTCGATACAAAAGTTTTAAAACACTACTATGCTTGCTTAAACAGCCTTATTCTAACGAGTGCATAGTCAGGAACACTTTTAAGTATCCATATATTTCAACATATAATGCCCCTTCGGAAACTTGTTTCAGCAAGTTGAAGCAGAAATTTGATACAATAACCTATTGATCTAAGAGCTAGTATTATATAATGCTTTATTGAATTCAGTTCCATTTCTTATTGTCAGCCTAATGAGCACACAAACTACAGTTAATATGGAATCTTGATAAAGAAAAGAGATTAAAGGATTACGTAAGGCCCTCCAGAAGCCACAGTGTGTCCACAACGGGGTGAAGGAGCTTGTCCCGGTAGCTTTAATTGGGTCCACCCAGGTGGTTCATTCTCTTCCTTCCACAAGAGACACCCAACCATCAGGAAATCGGTCAAGCATACACGAGGTATTCTTGAAACACCAATTTGTCAATGAGATCAAATAGGAAACAATAACTATACTATGTATGTACCAGATTTAAAAACTACTAGCTGATGATGACACAACTGAAAATAAAATGAGGAAACGAGGCCTCACTTGAACTCATGAATCATTTATCTTCCTTCTACAACATGACGTGATTGAAATGAAGAGTAAATGATGTACCTTCTTTAATGAGTCCTTTTAAAGCCCATAGATCACCCATGATTGGACCCCCACCACCTGGAAAGATGGAAAATATACTAAAAATATTCATGCATATTAATGTTGCTTTTGCAAACTAGGTAGCATTATCACTAATTTGGTTACTAAGTTAAAGCATTCAAGCATGAACAGAGGGAATAACAGAGTAGGGGTATCACAAATATATTCAATTAAATTTGAGCAGTATTTACATTCAAAAGGCAGGACTGAACTAGAAAAACAACCAGTATCCTATTTTTGGAGGTAAAGAGTTTTGCTTCTATAGCGACACAGCGTTATTCCCAAAGCTCTAACCTTTTAGTAACAGATTGGCAGAAAATACAATTTCCAGCTCCTGCATTAGAGGATCGAAGATTACCTCTGCCACCATAGATGAGTAACCGCTTTTCAATCATTGTAGCAGAATGGCCACATCTTGGTGGAGGTATCGTCCCGGAAACTGATAACTCCATCCACTCAAGTGTAACTGTGCAAGAAGCAACAGTGTGTTATGGTGCAATGCAATCATTCTAAAACATACTTAATAAAATTTCATCACATAAACATTAAAATTACATGTGTCTAGGACATAGACATCTGAGAGCCACTTTTTCTCATCCCAGCCGCCAAGCCTGCATCCGAACAATATAATTTGAATAACAAGAGTAAGAATCCAAATAATCAGCTGCAAGAAAGACTCATCCCTTACATCACAATTTTACTGTTTCCAACAGCCGAAGCAGCTGCAAAATCCCTAGGTGAAGGCAAGTCGCCAAACGTGGTCAGTTGTGACCACTGCCAAATATCTGACCAACAAGAATCAATTAAGAATCACCATGCCAGGTTTCCACTGTCAGCTCATTATCCAAAGAGGCTGTGAAAAAAGCTCACCGGTATCCAGAACCCAGAAATCACCTAGCCTGTATATCAAATTTACATGTGAGTAAGACCAATTTAAACAAGCTTAGTAATTATGCAACAGGGATGCTTCAGAACCATAATTTACTACATACCTATTCGCACCAGACCTCCCACCAAATATGAACATGTGGCAATCTATTGAAACAGCAACATGAAAAGCACGTGGACTTGGCCCCGTATTCCCATCCGAACCACTGCCCATAAACTCTGGTTGAAACCACATATCGTTGTCTGTAACAGTGCAAATACATATCTTAAGACAAGATAATGTCTGTCGTAAACCACACAAGATTTCAGATATATTTCATCCAATTGAAGAACGGCGAATGATAAGATGCTCTCGATTTTGTGTTCTCGTGTCCTGGATATCAATTTGAGCTCAACATGACAACAATTCCATATAAAAAGTCTCATCTATGTATCAATGCTCGATTCCAAAAAGTCGAATACAGAAATACTCAATTTCAATTCCCACATTAGTCTCTGTTCAACACCCTCACTATTAAATTAGTGTCACCCTCAATCTATAACAGCATAAAAGCCTCTCAACTTAAAAAATTCCATCAAAATTTCACCTTCACAGTATTTAACATTTGATCATGCACTCAAGAGAATATTACAGGACAAAAACACAAGTAATCACAATCGGCAGTTGCAAAACATGATTCATATATGGAGCAAATAGTATAAAGAAAAATCACCGATGTCATAAACTGTGACGTCATTTAGGAATTTCTTGTCTACAAGGCCACCGAAGAATACAATCATCGACTTCCCGATGTTCACAGCTGTGTGCCCACTGCATTTCCAAGAGACACGCAAATGAGTAATTAAATGGAACAAGATTCAATTTTTATGTGATCGGGAAATGTCTAGTTAGAGAGAGAGAGAGAGAGATATATATTTGCCTTCGAGGTTGGGGAAGTGGGCCAGTGAAATCAGAATCCGAAGCTCGAACCCAGCAATGAGTCTTCATCTCTCTCTCCTACGACGATGGTTCCAGACTCTGCTATATGATTCAGATGTTTTTTAAGAAGATGTAAACAATAATTAGAATGAAAATGTAGGTTAAATGTGTATAGTAATATACTAATATTGCTTTTAACCAAATTTTGTGTACAACGTTATTTTAAGTTTTATTTACTTTTGGGATACTATGATTTTAACAATCAACAAACTAGATCAAAATTTATTAAAAGAAAATTCATGAATTTTGTCAAATTCTAGGTCGTACTTCAACTTTTAAAATTAGCATAAATATAAAAGAGTACATATTTTTCTCAATTTTCTAATGATGAAATATTCTTTTTTTATAATATATTGTAGATTTGATTCACATATGTTTTAAATTAATGACATGATTGGATTATTTATTAAATATATTAGGAAAAATTTAAAATTCACTTGTGATCTCGACCTTGTAAAATTTCTACGAGTCACATTAAAAACAATTTCACCCAAATTAGATTAATTAGATTTGTAGAATCTAAGAAAAATGTTAAATTAACGGTTTAATGACTCATTTTAAAATTGCAGGACATACTAGAATTTGATCAAAATTTAGTGATGTTTCAGACAACTTACCCTCATCTATATCCTTGCAATAAAGTAAAGATCTGATCAATGCACAAATTTGGCTCATGTAACAATCCAAGAAAATGCCATACACAGCTTACAACTCAAACAAAAAAGGTAGAAAAAACAAGTGTAACTGTCTTTACATAAAAAAAACTGTAAGAAATATGGGAAACAAACTGATCAAACAAGCATAAGATATGCTTTCAACTCAGAAACAGAAAAAAGGTAAAAGAACAAGAAGTGTAACTATCTTTACACCAATAAACTGCAAGAAAAATCTGTTCTTTACACTGGCAGATGATTCTGTGCAGCAAATCTTGAAGTTGAATCCTTACATTGTATACCAAATCCCTTCACCTCCTTTGGAAGTTGAAGAACTTAATCCCGTAGGCGAAAACGAGACAGAAGAGGATCGCCCAGGCAACATGTGCTGCAGCAACTGCACCTAGGAAGTCATACTTGAACCCTAGGTACTCCTCCAGATAGTCTTTCACCAGTACCAGATCATTGATCCCGGGCACCACCATGCCATCGCTCTTGTCCCCCACCTGCGAAGTGATCAGCCCGTATATCGTCCACGCCACTGGGGACGCCCAGTAGTACCACCTCCACCATATAGGAATTTGCTGAGGCACACAAACAAATACAAACATCATTACACCCGAGTTTGGCCTAATAGCGCGCGCAGTTGGTTAGAGCGTGCGTGCGTGTGATACTTACCGTTCTCGGGATTAGGAAGCCGGAGAAGAGATTCCAGAAGCTGAGGAAGAACGACATCACAATGGCGGCGATCATGTAGTTCGGGGTGAGGGCAACGAGCATCATCCCGTACGAGGTGAAGTAGATGAAGCACATGAACACGAAAAAATAGAACCAGAAGAACTTGTCCGCGCGCCAATGGAACCCGATCATCGAGTAGAGGATCAAGCTGTAGACTAACGTCTGGACCGCAACATAGATCGACTCGATCGCCACCTGTTGGGAAACGAAATAAATAAATACTATAACAAATATCTATGTAGAGCGAGAACTGAAACCACTATATCAGTACCTGCGCGAATGCATAAGGCAATGCAGAGTACATCCCTGCTGCCTTCTCGCGGTAGAACACGGTCCTCTCCACCGCCACCACGGACTGGACAGCGGACGTGTTTGTGCCACCGAGGAACATGACTGCGGAGTACATGGCTCCGAGCAAGTTCATCAGGTCTTGCTGCTTCGACCTATGTTCAGACAACAAAACTCGAATGAAATGGCCGTGACAACTCTGCACTACTAAACAACACTGTATAAAATCTCGTGCTGAAAAAGAAATGTTTCGTTGTGAATGAGACGGATGGAGTATATGTTATAACGAGAAAATTCACTCACATTTCCTCCCCCTTGTTCCAAAATATGATCCCGAAAATGATCCCGATGATCGTTGTCATGAAGAATCTGATGGCATTATACTGAGGGTTCCTCCAATAAGACAAGTGCTGCTTCCAGAAGCAAGCTCTGCACTGGGTGGAGAACGACTGCGCGTATTCGGTCGGGAAATGCAGATCTTGTGATCCCGGGGCCGGAGTGCTGAGTTCTTTGATGAGTTCTTGATTCCTCCTGCAAAGAAGATCGTGTTACAAAAAGGAGTGAAATGTGCAAAAACTCGCGCTTAAACGCAATCTTACATACCGGTAGAGTTCGGATTTCGCATAGATTTCAGCAAAGTCGACGTTGAGTTGAGCTTCCATGGCAGGAGTGCTGACATCCAGCATCCAAGTAGCTGGATTGTAGCCTTCTTTGATCTCAGGCACCCCAGGAACAGACTATAGTAGAATAAATAACAGCATATGCTTAGTTCATATATCTTTGAAATGAGACAATGATGAACATCTCGCAATGGAAAAATGAGACGTTTAATGGCGAACGAATGGAGTATTTGATTTTGATAAAATAATATAGTCTCAAATTTGGAGCAAAAATACTTACTTGAAAGTATTCCACCAACAAGCGAGAGTGATGGCCAAGAGGCCCTCCATAAATTGTCTGTCCTCCTCTCTTCATCAACAACAGCTACACGACAACGACAATGATATGAGGCCGGTTCAGAAACTCGAGTAAAAATTCGAGAAAAAATATATTTAGCTCTACCTCATCAAAGGCTTCAAAGATGTCTATGCTAGGCTGGTGGATGGTGCAGACGACAGTTCGTCCGGTATCAACTGTGTTGCGCACAGTCCGCATCACAATGGCAGCAGCTCGTGCATCGAGGCCCGATGTAGGCTCGTCCATGAAGATTATGGATGGATTGGCAACAAGCTCCACTGCTATGGTCAGTCTCTTTCTCTGCTCGGTCGACAGACCGTCCACTCCGGGAAGGCCAACCAAGGCGTTCCTCAGAGGGTTCAACTCAATCAAATCCATCACTTCCTCAACAAACATCTAACACAAAACAAAAAAAATCAAGACAGTGCTAATTCAAAGCCACACGCAGAGATGAAAAGATATCAACTCAGCATACCATGCGCGTTTCCTCGTCCACGTCTGGAGAGAGACGCAGCCAGGCAGAGTACACGACAGATTCATAGACGGTAACGTATGGGGAATGGATGTCGTTCTGCTCACAGTAACCGCTGACACGGGCAAAAGTTGATTGGTTTTTGGGATAGCCGGAGATACTGATGGTTCCTTCAATGTATCCGCCTGTTTTCCTTCCGGCCAAGACATCCATCAGTGTGGTCTTGCCCGCCCCACTAACACCGACAAGTGCTGTGAGCACACCTGGCCTGAACGCCCCACTGACGTCTCTCAACAACTGCAGACGCGTCTCTTCAACCCCGGTCTTCTTCATTCCCTAAAGAAACCAACAACAATAGTAATTTAAAGCCTTGACCAACTAGTGATGCATCTTTCTTTTTTGGATCATATCAGAAGAAAAGGGGGCTTACAGCGGGCATATCAACGTAGTAGTTCACATGCTCGAACGCTAGTGACAACGGGGTGAAGGGGAGCACCATTCCTTTACTGGATCCATCCACAGCAGAGCTATTCCCAACAGATTGATTCCTTGTAGCCATCTCTTTTCCTGCAGAAGTTGTTGAGCTTCCATGAGAGGAAAGACTCTTCTTCTTATTGGCATTCTCGTCCGGGATAAGAGATTTCGAATCTCCAAAGGCTGCAAAAGAGTTTTAAGCCAATTCGTCACGACAGATGAAGATTGATTTCAGTGTGCAGAAAAGAGCAGAAGCAATGCTTACGGTTGAGGTAAGTCAGCGCCACGATGAAGCAGACGTTGAAGAGAATAGAGAAGGCGAAGAGAGCAATGACGCATACCCAGAACATGTAATCCTCGACAAACATGCCCCTCATCCTAAGAAGGACTTTGCCAACCGTTGGTTCATTAAACCTCGGATCCGTGTTTGGCTGAGACGAAACAAGTTAGCAAGATATCAGTACAAGTAGAATTTTTGCCACATTCTACTGAATAGCATGACAAACTTACAGTGCTCCATCTGTCATCCAGAAACTCATTGATGGCTACAGCGTTCTGGCCGTACATCATAGGCGAAATGTAATAGCCCCAGATCATCCATGGCTCAATGTCGTCTGAGAAGTAGGATATATGATGCAAATACATTTGGAAGAGTACGGCTAAAAACTCGAAAATATAACTAACCTTTTGCAATGATGAAACCACCAAGAACAAACACCATTAGCAAAGTGAAGGTTCCCAAAGTGTTTGCAACAACCTGTGTTCTTCCAAGTGCAGCAATGAATCTGAATAGCGATAAGGCCATCTGATGCAGCGCGAGAAAGGCCAGAAACTGGCGGAAGAACCTGAAACGTATCGTGTAAGAACTTATTTCCTATTGAGAGAGAGAGAGGGAATCACAAGGACATACCTATCAGGTCCAGGAGCAAATCCAATTGTGTAATAGGTAAGAATAATCCATATGAATGATTCCATAAACGAAATGGGGATTCTGAGAAGCCAAATTGGCAAAGAAAAGGCCCAAGCAGGGTAAAACAGAGCATCCCTTTGTTTGAAGAACACTGGAAGTCGAAGAACAGTAAGAGCAAGCTCAGCCGTGCCATTAAACATGACGTTGATCAAGCTGAAAAACAG
The DNA here is from genome assembly GCF_004379255.2 of Salvia splendens. Lineage (NCBI taxonomy): Eukaryota > Viridiplantae > Streptophyta > Magnoliopsida > Lamiales > Lamiaceae > Salvia > Salvia splendens. Next base: position 2,561,956 of record NC_056038.1, read on the forward strand.
TGCTCCGTAAAACTTCCCCCCATCAGCTAGCTGGCCAGACTTCATCTCCGTTCTAAAGAACACTGTGAAGGTGATTAGTGACATCACAGTTATCTGAAACGTCTTAAATGCGTACAAGAAAGCATTCCGCTTTATCAGAAGCCACTCCCTCGACAAGTTGGCTTTCAAGAGCTCCATGTTGGATATACCATACTTCTCAGTGACCAATGCAGCCGGATGGGCCTTAGTTTTGTCATAAGGGACTGCAAGCTCGTCAAAGATTCTCTGCCCGATGTGGAAAGTGCTGAAGCGTTCCACAAACTCAGCCACGGAGACATGCTGATAAGGTTCGTCTTTCTTGCACCAGTACTGCTCTTGATCCTTTGCTGAAGTGACTTCCTGTAGAAAGTCTGCCACTCCCTTTCTGTCCGGGCACTTGAATCCAGCGCTCTCAAAGAACTCGAGGATGTTCTCGCGAGGGCCTTGGTAGACGACCTGCCCTTCTGAAAGCAGGATAATGTCATCAAAGAGCTCAAATGTCTCTGGTGCAGGCTGGAGGAGGGAAATTATCATAGTCACATCCATGACATGAACCATCTGTCTCATGTACTTGATGATTTGGAACGTCGTTGAGCTGTCAAGACCGGTTGAGATCTCGTCCATGTAGAAAACTTTCGCTGGCCCGACCAAAAACTCACCTATATCACCCCAATATAACATAATTCAATAGTACATTATTACAACGCAGTTGCAGAGGGAAATCCATAGCTCAGAACAAGTTGAAAAAACCCGATGTTTTACCAGTTGTGAGCCGTTTCTTCTGTCCACCGGATATCCCCCTTCTCATCTCATCTCCCACCAATATATCAGCACAAATGTCCAATCCAAGAATCTGCAATCATGAAAATTTACCTCAATGATATGCTTATAGTTATAGGATTAGTTACCTTTTCTTGGCTTAGTTTCAAACAACAAGAAGCAACAAACCTTGAGAACATAGTCTGTTACTAGACTCGATTCTTGGCCAGCAACTGCAGTGGCTTTCATGAACGCATCTATCTCAGGGTCGGGCTTAATTCCCGCCTGCTTTTCTCGCCTGGACAGCTCTACAAGGAGGTCGTACCTGGTTCCAACTCCCAAGCAACGCCCAGAAAAGTCTAACGTCTCCCTGACAGTCATCTCCCCATGGTGAAGGTCGTGCTGGCTGATATACGAGCAAGTCCTCTGAGGAACGAACTCTGACAGCTCGTGACCACAGTAAGTGATTCTTCCTTTCACCTATCATCCAAAAGAAACAGGAAAAGTGACTTTGGAGACGAAGAAAATGGCAATGTAGTAACAAGAGAAGTAATCACATACCCTGAGATCTTCCTCCAGCTTTCCAGCAAGAGCCTTGAGCAATATCGTTTTCCCAGAGCCAGGAGGCCCGAGGAGCAGTGTCATCCTAATACAACGCACAACAGAATGAGTAAACTGAATTCCTTCTACAAATAGTGATGAAACTTAATCTCTTTTTAACATCTATGAGTTGTAGAACTTGTAGTAAACCAACCTCGAAGGCCTCACAATTCCACTAACATCATTCAGTATCTTGATAGCCTTTTTCTTCGATGGAATGAGCTTGATTTTTTCGAAAATTCCCTGTGCATGCATCAAAATCTCTGAGTATAAGAAACATATTTATCTGAAGATTTCAGAACTATAGCTATCTGTGTACATAAAAGGAGATAGAAAACATTAAGAATCAAATCCAATTACCTCAACCGTATTCAGTGTAGCATTCCACAGAGTTGGAAGCGCCCTCGATCCAACATAAGCATCTCCATCAACGGACAAATGCTCATAGCGAACTTCTACTTTTGGAACATCAATTCCAACCCTACACAAACAAGAATCACAGTTTCATATCTTAATCAAAAAATGAGAGATAAAGAGAAAGAAAGAAAGAAACGTTGCCTCACCGATCAGTCCTCTCTCTCACCCTCATAAGAAACCTCTCATTATCATCATCAACCGTTTTAAGTATACTATCCATGAGATGCTTCCTTTCTTGAACCCCCATGTTGGCGAAATCAACCTCTTCCCTCACAACCTTCCCATCTTCCATAACTTGCTTTAAAATCCCCTTCCTCGTCCGGTCATACGTCGGCAGCCTCTCAATGGCTGCCCACATAAGCTCATCCTGATCATCATACTCCCTCCCACTTCTCTGAAAAGCATCCTGCCCCGGGGCAGTGAAAACCTCCCTCACACTAGCCGAAGCCCAGCTCTTCGTGCTCACAGAGGCGAAGCTGATCCGCCTGCTGGCAGATCCACGGCTCAGGGACCTCACCGCGGCAGCACCCTTCTCTTCACCAGTACGCGGCGACGCCATCTTAATCCAACTAAAAATCCCCCCTTTTCTCTCAATTTAGACTGATATCATCGATTCCCACATGAAAGCTACACACAATTCAGCGCTACACATAAGCAACAAAAAAGCTCTCAGCATCAAATACCTTATCACTGCTTTTTCATTTTTCTACAGTATCCCCAAATGCTTGAGATTTCAGCAAAGCCAAGTTGGAATAACTATTATGATAATCATAAAGCAAAAACAGCCAAGTTTTCTTTCAATAAAGCTAATACACCACATAAATATCCCCAAACACAACCATGAAAAAGCAAAGCAGCAGATAATACTAGTTTAATCCAACCCATATGCTAATAAAAATTCAATCTTGGTACAGATCATCATCAATAAGCTAAAAAAAACTTACTCAGAGAGAGAGAGGAGCATGAAAGAGCTGCAGAGCTAATAACTTGTCCACTATAAAAAGGGACCTCTACTGTGTGTACACTGAGAAGAAGATTTGTTTGGCAGTAGCTGAAGTTGGAATTTACATCTATTTTGTTCTTGATATTTTGTGGGACAATGCAAGCTTAATGTGACATCAAGATTCGATTCAAAGATGGAGCATTTCATACAGTAGCATAATCTAAAGTCTAAACATGTGAATTTAACCATAATTCATCAACGCCAGCTCTTTTAATTTGAAAACAAAATGTGGTTTATCCAGTAGTGATAGACTTCTAACTTTATATGTTTAGCCCTCTAGAAGATTGCGATAATAATAATAGGAATAATACTACGGCTCATTAATATTTACCACTCTTTATTTCCACTTGTAACGAATTTATTTTTTTAATTTAGTGATTACTCTTTGGATTTTACTTTCTTTTTAAAATTTAGAGCGAAGCATTTTTTATTTGACGGTAGGGGGGTGAAAGAAAAATAAATTGTACACGAAAATATAGAAACAATTGAATAAAGCAATATAAGTTTGAAAGATGATAATTAAATTGAAACGTTGAAATTAATATACTCCATCTGTCCCACAAGCGTCCCACAAAAATATGCACTTTCTAATTTTGGAAAGTCTTTACTCTCTAATGAGGTGTGACTCATTCTTCACTAACAATACTTTAATTACTTTTTCTCTCTACATTTCTCTTACTTTACTAATATTACATTAAAACCCGTGTTGAATCCAAAGTATATATTCTTTAGGATTGGAACGGAGGGAGTAATTTACTATTGTTAAATATTAACGGATGTTTTATTAGACTTTGTCTTAACAAATTGAATGCTTTTAAAATTAAGTGCAGAAGAAAACAATTTAAGAGAGTACATTTTGTCAAATTAATACAACTATGTCTCCAATCACCATCAACGTAATGAAACTTACTATTCTGGCGGCTTAACGAGTGCGGGGCCCAATGTATACCAACCGAATTTTTAAAAAAGGGCCAATAGTCGAAAATTACGTCAACTATACTACATCGATTCAGATTTTTACGAATAATTTTTAATATAGTGGAAAATACATGAATTTTTAGTGTATAAATTTTTTTAATATTGCTTCACGCTCCTTGTAGAAAAGGTACTACAAAATATGTGGATGTGCAGCAGCCTTGGTTCGATATAACATTTTTGGAGATTTTGAGTCCTTAATGCATATCATTCTCTTCGTCGAAAGAGCTTCGCGTGGGTATCTTAAACGCCTCAATAAGAGTCCCGTAGAAGAGTCGAAGGTTATCTTAAACGCCTCAATAAGAGTAGATAACATTTTTAGAGATTTTGAGTCCTTAATGCATATCGTTGAAAGAGCTTCGCGTGGATATCTTAAACGCCTCAATAAGAGTCCCGTAGAAGAGTCGAATGGTATCTTAAACGCCTCAATAAGAGTCCCGTAGAAGAGTAGATAACATTTTTGGAGATTTTGAGTCCTTAATGCATATCATTCTCTTCGTCTTCGAAAGAGCTTCGCGTGGATATCTTAAACACAAACACCTCAATAAGAGTCCCGTAGAAGAAGTTACGACCGTTATACGAACACTGCGTGTTAACCCCAAAGCGTGAGAATTCCAGAGACTTTCACCAGGGCGGGTGTCTATGTGCCATTAAGTCACCCGAGCGGGTGAAAAACACGCGGACTTAGGCATGATTTTGCTCTTAGGGTACTCTTCAAAAGGCCTCATACTAATGGAGTTAGGGTAGCCCATATATATGCTTGCAACTATTGTTCATTTTCCGATATGAGATATGGTTTAATCGGAAGATTGAATGTTCCATTCCATAGAATCGTTCCACATGAGTATCTAGTTTCAGATAAGAATTGTGTCCTATGTGGAATGTCGATTGTAATGACTGAAGATGACAAGACAAAATTAGTGTTGAAATAACGAGTCAGTACACCATATCGACGTTATTTTGATGATTAAATTTGAATTTATTTATAATTTTGTGATGAATTATGATCTTTTGATGTAGTTAGACAATTCAACATATCAACTGAAACTACATAGTGTTGTTCATGAAGATATTTTGGTGTCATCTTAGATTCAATTTAAAGTACAAATTTAATTTTATAATTGGCCAAATACTCTAAAAGTAGCATGTCATGAAACGTCCAATAATGCGAACTATAGGATAAGAACATTCGTCGATAGCTTCCAAATAGTTGGTGCAATTTACAACCAATCATAATACTAAAATATTATTTCGTGAACTACCTAAGTCATTTTAAATACATTTCATTGGGGTCCACAGGTGTGCGCCAGCTTTGAAATTAACATTTATAATCAATTCAATCATATTTTTTAATATAATAATATATCGTGGTTTTCTTTGGTATTCTTTTTTAAGATCTATTGTTTTGTATAAACGGTAAACCTAGATCGATATAACCTATTATGGAAAAGCGGTATATTTCTTATATTTAAATTCACATTAAAGTAGCCAATATTTGGTCCGTGAGCACATATGGGTCTTTTATTTTTCTGGATACTTCTGGTGTTAGGTCATTAAATTATATAATTATCAAGTATTTATTATAGATTTAACCATGCATGTATTAAAAAAAAAATCAACAAAAGCTTACTTTTATAGTAGTTAGCTAGATATTAAAATTTTATTTTGTCTATCACCAAAAATAATCTGCTAATAATATGAAATTCAAAACCAAATTATAAAATTCCCGAAACACAATGAATGAAATAGAACATTATCCAAGATTTTGTGAAATTCGAACATTAAATTAAATTCAATGCAATAATCAATTCATGCTGTTTTCAAATAAAACATTAGTAGTATTATTTATGGGCCTGTTTGGGCCCTAGCTAGCTGGAATAACGACCCAACGCAACAAAACTGCCAGGCCAATTCTCTTCCAATTATTTAATTTCTTCACTATTTGTATACATCTTCATTTAATCTTTCTCCATAGTCACAAAAATATGGATTATCCACGTGGACAACACGAGTGGCGTGGAAGTGAAGTTAATCGAGTGCTCGGACTCTGGTACCACTTGTAATAAATTCAATCTCAAGAAATTTGTTAATACGACAAGTTCTGATACCGCGTCTAATGCAAGTTCAAGCGTCAAACGCTGATACTTTTTGGGAAATAGGATGCTCGTGCGACGATTTCAACTTCATGCAGCGGCTAGGGAACGACGACATCAGCACCACCATGTACCTTGTGGAGCTCAAGTGCAAACGAGGGTGCTATTTTTGCGTCTACGGTGATGGATAAAGAGGAGTTTGGCTTATAGGTCAGGGGTAAAGAGGGAAATACTTGAAATGCTGACGGACTTTTGTCCTGGTGGCAACCTCCATGTCCTCTGGCAATGACAGCCGGAGAAATGTTCAATGAAAATGTTGTTTTGTTAGTACTTCATGCTACTTTATAATTGAATTGAATTGAATTAAATTGAATTGAATTGAATTTTTAGATGAGAAAAGTATAGGTTGTAATTAATTGTGTTCAAAATTAAAATAATTGTTACATTACGTATCAAGAAATAGTTTAAATCTACTAGAAGATCTTGTAGTATGTCTATACCTTAGCATATGGTCCCGTGTTGTAGACTTTGTAGAATAATACAAATAAGTATATATGTCCATAACCAATTGATCATCATGAAAAACAAAGTGAACATTAATTATGCAACACAATAATAGCTTTATGTTTTTTGGTTATTTAGGTTCCACGCATCTGAAATGGCGGTTGCTCCATAGTAATACACATGTTCAATGTTAAGTAGTGGAGTATAATTTATCGTGATTTGAAACATGAAAATATTCTCGCGAAATTGGACGGTCATATTATTATGTTAACACACACTTTAAGTACCACTTCCTTGGACGGCACAAGATTTTATGCTGTTTTATTTTATGTGTTAGGTGGAAAGAGTAAAGTAAGATAGATGGAATAAAGTAGTGATAAAAGAGTTTCTATTTTTAGTACTGGGTCATTTTGGGTGGGATAAACTAAAAAGGAAAGTGAGTCATCTTTAGAGGGACGGAGGGAGTATATGAAGAACGAAAGAAAGAACGAAAGAAAGAAACGTTGCCTCACCGATCAGTCCTCTCTCTCACCCTCATAAGAAACCTCTCATTATCATCATCAACCGTTTTAAGTATACTATCCATGAGATGCTTCCTTTCTTGAACCCCCATGTTGGCGAAATCAACCTCTTCCCTCACAACCTTCCCATCTTGCTTTCAATAAAGCTAATACACAACCATGAAAGAGCAAAGAAGCAGATAATACTAGTTTAATCCAACCCATATGCTAATAAAAATTCAATCGTGGTGTACAAATCAGCACAAGCAAAATTTACATGCTGACTTCATAATTATTTTCTGTTTTTAGCCTATTAAGTATATAATCTTGAAAACAATACAGCAAATGAAACAACTTATTGATTTCTGATAGAAATCCGTGGGTTCCATCCTAAAACCAATTGGTGATAGGAGGAGGGACCCATGAGACTTATATACTAGTTTCAGTTTTATCTTGACACCGATGTGGGACAGTTATATGTTATATTTTTAGTTTCAATTGCCAACACCCTCCCTCAAACCCTTCCAAACCCTTCAAGGTGAACCTTGGAAGGGTTGGACTTTTTTCTAATCGATTGGACAATCGGTCCAATTTTTTTCGATCGGTTGGGACCACTTGGCCCAAATTTTCAGCCCAGTTATACTGCTGGGTCAGTCATTTTTTTTCGGTTTCAGCCCAGATATACTGCTGGGTCAGTTAAATATGACCCACAGTCGGCGACCCGCTCTGATACCATGTTAAAACTCAATAGGAGAAAAGGGTTCTTCTTCTTGATTATTCACAGAGATTGTACACGGTTAAGAAGGTAAAGATATTTACAAATATGGTAAACCTAAATTATCATTATTGCTATATTCTAATTGTAGCCTAATATCCTCCCAAATAATCTCCCTTGATTTGGTGTTGATTCCGTGTAATCTTCTAACAATTTCCATTTTGATTGTAACAACAAATAACTCACTGAAATCTACTCCCATAGACTGAACACATTTTCTGGTATTATAGTGAAGAAGATGGCTATGAACTGTGCATGTAAACTCACTAGTTTCATTTGGTTTAGGTTGATATGTAATACTGTAAGACTTTATAAATGTTGATGAGTTTAAAAAGCTGCAGTCTTTGTAGTTGGTTGTGTTTGTTGCAAATGATATTTTACATTTACCATTCATTGTTTTGATGTTATTTTAATATCTATACCTCCCTTTTACGCAGTGAATTGTAGGAGTAGCAAATTAATGAACATTTTTAGGAAAATGGTTTGTGTTTAGAGCAACCACATGAGGATACATTTACCAACTGAGCTGTGCGTATTTTTAAGTACGAATCAAATGGTTTCGTCTTTATCTTCTTTACTTTTGGATTAAGCACCGATTTGACTTTATTTGGGCATTTAAGTTTTTAAAAGTGCAAAACCATTTATTCGAAAGTATTCGGTTGCTTAAGATTAAATTGTATTGAAATTATTCGAGATTGAAGTGACCCGTGTAAGCCAAAATATTTGTCATATGGGAAAGACCTAGATTCTTAAATAAAAATATTTTTTTTTTGACATCGTTTTGAATTTAAGTGACAAGCTAAAAAATTCGATCTTTGTCTAAATTATCGAATCAAATCAAATATGGTATACCTATAAACTCAACCCCGGCAAGTTGTTTGCAATATAGACCATCTTCTGAAGTCAAAGTCTATGCCATCAATTTTGTTTGTTCTTATATTACTATTCAATAAAACCAGATCAATTTTCCCTTATAGTCATATATTTCACTATAAATTCCTTTTTTTGTCGGTTCACTTTAAAATATCTTATTTTATTTTTACTATTTTTATAAATGAATTTTGATTTTCATTTACATTTCGTAAAACTCATGCGAAATTAGAGTAAGAATATGTAATGGCAGACTAATAGAGTATAAAATTAGCTGCTTTGATAAAGCAGATACTAGTTTTCTTCATTGAGACTAGCCAATAAAAGCGAATGGTTCGTGTGGCTTTCAAATGAGATTAAACTTCAGTTCACATTAATCTATAACAATAAAGATTTTAAATGATAGACATAGATAGAGTTTCAATAAAGTAGGAATATGACAGAAATAATCTTATTCATTTGTTGGAACTCTAAATATTCAAATCATTGGTTTTATAAATAAACTCTGTCCTATTTGGCCGAGTGGTTTTGAGACAATATTATATCCTCTAAGTACCAAGATCGACTCAAATGGAATACAAATAATAGTAATTGCTTTACAGGAAACCCATGTCACTCATAATGTCGCTATATCTCGACAGTTCATCTTCCTCGTCCTCCTCCTCCTCCATCTCCGGCTTTGCAGCGCTCTGAACCTCGGCTGCGTCCTCATTCTCCTCTTTCTTACCATCCTCGTGCTTTCCTCCATCATCCTTCGCGGTGAACGACAAAGGTATATAAGAGAATTTTCATTAACAACAATAGAAAAGGTTAGGTACAGATGATGTGAATTGGTATAACAGCAAACATACATCAGCATTTGACACACCCTCATCCGGGACCCCTTCGGTGCTCGTGCAATCTTCCAACTCTTCTTGCTCCCTTATTTTATTTAAGTTCTCTATCACCTTTCCGAAATGGGACAGATCTGCACGATGGCGATATACCGACATTGAGACATATTATAGAGATATCCAACAAGTATCTTTACTTCAAACATTCGGTACTGATCTTCCCAAATTAAGTAGAGTTAATGGAAGCTCACCTTTGCTGCGGTTAGTAAAGGCTTCACGAAGCCTCAGTGGGTACTGTCGTTCTTCTTTCTTGTACTTGTTCCTTATCTGTTCCCGGGTACGGCCAGGAAAAAGCTGTGCTATCATAGAAAAGTCTGTCCCAAACTGCTGCACGGCCTGTCAAATAGATTAGAAACAAAAGATTAAGACTCGGTAGGGACTTGATTCGGTTCACGGGGAGAATAATGAGTTTTATTCCTTTGTTT